>NC_045605.1:57825051-58445279 GCF_009762305.2 Zalophus californianus
AATCTGTCCAATTTTACTAGAGCTGACTGTCTATGTTTCTTGGCATTAAAAGACAGTAGTATATTGATAGTATGAATTAGTATAGATCATCAAATTTTTTCTTTTTGAAACTTGGAGGAATGATCACATCTTGTACCAATAAAGCCAGCAGAAAATCCCACAGAGACCTGGTAGGGAGTATAAACTGGTCAGATCACAAAAATGACATAAAGATATGCATTTTGCCTGAGAAATATACTATAGTTAAGATCATTGATTCAGGTCCTCAACTCTCTGAATCACTAGATTATAATGTGGTAGATCGTTTATATAATAAAAGATTTATTTATTTGAACATATCAATCTCTAATGACAATTTCTTTCTTTTTTTTTTAATGTTTTACTTATTTATTCATGAGAGTCAGAGAGAAAGAGAGAGGCAGAGGGAGAAGCAGGTTCCCCGCCTAGAAGTCTCTACACTGTAAAAGACTTCCTGATTTGAACCCTATGACTTGCCCTCTAATGACAATTTCATTCTCTTGAAGGTTCTGTGATGAATTGAGTGCAAGATGACTAGGTGATTACTTTGAAACTATATTTCTTTCAATAGATAAGCATAATAATGTTGCTTAGCTTGCAAATGTCCTTGAGATAATAGTTATCATTGGTTAAGAATGTTGTTTCCATGTATTGCTGATTGGGCTTTGCGCATAAGAGACAAGTAATAAATCTGGATCAGCTTCATTATCATGGTGGAATGTACCCTCTGTAAACAAATTTAAAAGTAGTTTACACCCACAAAAAATATTCTTATCATGGCATGGCAAAGTAGGAGTCCTGAACAAGAAGCTTTGTCAGCTCTGATACTGATACTAGATCCACCTGACACAGCCTGTGTAAGCAGTTTGGGTCTGTCTACAGGATACACAAAGATAATGCTTTCCTATTTGACTCAACCTTTACCTTTCTAATGATGGGAAATCTTTCACCAAAAGTTGGCAAACTCTCACAGGAGTCTCTGGACAGCTTCCTTACAGAATTAGAAAAGATTCAAAATATTTAGGAAGGAGAAGTGCGGACTACAGAGATATTTTGATCAGGCACTTACGGAAACACAACACTGTCTCTGCATCATAATAACAACCCAGTTATGGCTTTCTTCTGAATCTCTACACTGTAAAAGACTTCCTGATTTGAACCCTACGACTTGCAGCAGACTCCTAAACAAAAATTACAAATCGCTTCTTTCCATGGCTCCTCTCACTAATAGATCCAGCCCATTGGCAGTAGTACCTGCTCGGCATTTTAGACCCATTATCCAGAAGTCACCACCCAGAAGTCAAATCCCCATTTTTATTACTGTCGAAAAGTATAAGACTTCAAAAATGGTCAGATATATTTCATGGTCATTATCAAGCATTAATAATGTCCTGGAGTCATAAACCTGAAGTAATTCCTACTTCACTTCACACATGCTCATGATATTGAACGATGGGATGGGAGAAATTTTTCCCATTTGATAAAACAACTACAAGGAGAGTCATGGGTCATGTCAGTATGGGTGTTCATAAAGCATTGCAAATATTCAGGATTAAAATGGGCTTGCAGGGATTTCTGTGGTTATGTCACCATGTTGTAAAATTCTAAACAACCTACAAACAGAAACCTTGGTGATGTTTCTAAGAAGAAAGGAGAACCTGATTTAACTTCCGGCTCAGAGCAAATCAAAGTACAGAATCATTTGAAATAGTCACTGAGGAAGCAACTATAGATTCAACAACAAAACAGAACTCTGATGTTGCCACAACAGAAGCCGACTGGTTTCCCCTTGAGCTGTGCTTTGAAATTCCTGTTTAGCTCTGAATTAAATGAGAACGTTTATAGGAAAACGGCTACACACAACCTTTGCAGAGAAGAAAGCCTTCAAAAACTCCATTCAGAACAAACAAACAACTCCATTCTGTTCAGAGAAAACTCAGTCTACATGTCCTTAATGTTTCATTCATTCTAGGAAAGAGCTTTAACACTGGATATTCACACTAAAGCCAGTTTTTCAAGTTTGCTTTACCATCTTATGCGGGTATGGAAGTCCAGCTTCCTGCAAATAATGCAGTATTTTGAGACACGGAATCTTATCAATCTTATCAGAACGGAATAGAGGGTCACCCTCCTCACTCCTCACTGCTAATCTTCACTTGCAGTAATTTGATAACATTTGTTATTCACACTTGGTATTTTTTCCTTTCTTAAAGTTAGCTTTATAGTGCCAGTCACTAAAAAGCATCCTGCTGGTGTAGTAGGACTTACCACTTTGTGTTGTGGTATAGTTTGGGAAACATTTAATATTGTTTGGAATCTTGAGGTTATAGCACATCCTAATGCAACAAAGAGCTGCTTTTTTTAAAATATTTATTTATTTGACAGAGATTGAGAGCACAAGCGGGGGAGCAGCAGGCAGAGGGGGAGGGAGAAACAGGCTCCCCACTGAAAGCCCAATATGGGAATCATGACCTGAGCCAAAGGCAGACGCTTAACCAACTGAGACACCCAGGCGCCCACAAAGAGTTGCTTTAAAAAAAAAAATTGAGGCGGCACCTGGGTGGCTCAGTCGGTTGAGCGTCCAACTCTTGATTTTGGCTCAGGTCGTGGGATGACACTCCCCTCCCCACCTGCCGGTCTCCCCACTCAGTGGGGAATTTGCTTCTCGCTCTCTCTCTCTCCCTTTTTCCTGCCCCTTCCTGGGCTTGAGCACGCTCTTTCTCTCTAAAATAAATAAATCTTTTTTTTTTAATTGACCCCTAGTGTCTTTTTCCTTTTTTTTAAACAAAGACTTTTTAGCAATCAACACTATTTTTTATCTTGAGTTGATCTGCATTTCATTTTATAAATCTAAGGATAAACTTTATAGGCTTCACGATGGCTGTTAACCTTTATAAGCCGTCACTATGAATATTGTAATGGTGATTTTATGTGTTAGTTTATCAAACACAAATCTTGTTTAATTTTATATTTTGTTTACCTATGCTTTGGGGGATAATGGGAAGAGATTTAACTCTTCCTATGAAAATACTTCTTGGTATTTAGAGTTGAAAGAGTATAAAACAATAAATATGCAGTATTGAGAAATTTTTTGATGAGGCATTAAGAATTCCTGTGGATATCTATAAATTACGTACATCAACTGAACTTTGTTGAAGGTATGCAAATCAGCATAGGTATGTATAATTTAACCTTGTTTTTTAAGTTCTTAGACTAAAATTCACTGACATCTCATGAGAAGTTTTGGGGGAAAAATTTTTTTTTAATTTTTTATTTTATTTTTTTTCAAAGATTTTATTTATTTGACAGAGAGATAGCGAGAGAGGGAACACAAGCAGGGGGAGTGGGAGAGGGAGAAGCAGACCTCTCGCCGAGCAGGGGGCCCAATGCAGGGATGGATCCCAGGACCCTGGGATAATGACCTGAGCCGAAGGCAGACGTTTAACAACTGAGCCACCCAGGTGCCACGGAAAAAAATTTTTTTTAACCCATTTAGAATTCATTAAAAGTGCAACAAGCAGCCCTTGAAAGGTTGTTAACATGGTCTGATTTGCATTTTGTTTGGTTTTTTTTCCTTTTTTTTGGTATCAGCTATTTTGAAATATAATTAACATACTATACAATTCATCCACTTAAAAAGAAAGTCAACAATTTTTAGTACAGAGTGGTGCAACCAATTTTAGAATATTTTCATCATCCCAAAACAACCAGCCCCTCCTTTACCTGTCATGCCCCAGTACCCTCCATCTTTCCCAGCCCTACTTTCTGCCTCTATAGAGTTGCCTATTCGGACATTTCATATAAGTGGAAGCATATCATATGTGGTCTCTTGTGTCTGGCTTCCTTCACTTAGCATACTGTTTTCAAGGTTCATCTATGTTGTAGCACGTATCAGTACTTCATGCCTTTTTATTGCTGACTGAAGATACATCTTTTAACTTTTCTTAAGATGCATCTTTTAACTCTTAACAGTGTTTTTCTAATTCAACATTAAAAATGTAGGGTTTGGGGTGTCTGGGTGGCTCAGTCAGTTAGGTGTCTGGCTTCAGCTCAGGTCATGATCTCAGGGTCCTGGGATGGAGCCCCACATTGGGCTCCCTGCATCCAGCTCCCTGCTCGGTGGGGAGCCTGCTTCTCCCTCTCCTTCTGCCCTACCCCTGCCCACCGCCCCCCCCACCCCATCTGCTTGTTCTCTCTCTCATGCTCACTCTCTCTCAAATAAATAAAATCTTTCAAAAATAAAATCTTTCAAAAAATGCAATCAGATAATTTTGTGTTTGTGGGGGAGTTAACATAGCCAACCTACTCAATATTTTAAAATTAGTAGAGACATTTGCAATGTCTAATATTTAATATTTTCTCATGTTGGTTTTTATTACCTGATGTTTTCAATTTTCTATGACATTCTTGTGTCTTTTTCATTTTCAGTGTTTCAAATATTTTGTATTTAAAATTTTTAAGTTCCAAAACTGTAAATACAGTGGATTGTTTTCTGGTATGATTATCAACATTATAAACTTTGTCAATTTAATTATTGGCTCATGTATTTACAACTAAACTGGGGTATGTATATATACATATTCAACGAAATAGATATGAAACAAGTTTTTTAAATGCACTTACCTGTATCCACACATTCTCTAATCTGTCTACAGGACCTCTAATGACTTGAACAAGAGGCTTTGCTAAAAATCCAGAGGTACAGTGTCTGCAGCATTGCTCTAATCTGCTTGGCTCCATCCAAAATGAAAGAACATTTAGGGGTTTTGTTGATTATTTTGTTTTTGTTTTTGTTTTTGTTTTCAAACTGCTGTGTTGAGAGAATTTGTTTTAACAGGATTTCTCCTTAAGGGATCCATGCTGGGTCCTGGGAATCTCTACTTCCCTTTTTAAATGTTCACACATCATCTTTTTAAACAGCCCTTGAATTTTGCCAGGGATGATTAAACATTTCATGGGTATACAGTCTTTGGAATCCAAATTCTTCCCTGTTTTGGCAATCAGGATGACACTTTCATCTTCAGGCCATTAGTTCCATCCTGCTCTTTCTGTCTCCTTAAGATCAGCAGTTTCACCACCAGTCACAGAGCATCCTGTGAATCATTTCATCACAGCAAGAGACAGAAGCCTGTGCAAAAGCTGGCCCAGCTAGTGGATGGGAGACTCCACAGTGCCAGAAAAAAATTCTCTGGCTTGACTTCTCTGTTTGCACTTTGTTTCTGCTCTGCCAGGACCATGTGCTCGGTGTTTTTCTTTCCTTCTATAATTATCCGGGCCCATTCCAGTTATTCTCAGCCAACAATTTCGGCTTGTGGACAATTCAGAAAACAAACACATGGCACCTGGTAAACCAGGGTTTAAGTCACGGCTCACCACTTCCTAGCCGTGTGACATTAGGCAGGTGATTTAACCTCTTTGGGACTGTTTCCTCATCTGTAAAATTGAGGTTAATATCGCACACGATTATGCGAAGTATTCACACTGAAAGTGAATGTGGTAATTGCAGTCGCCAAATGTTGGTCTCCCCCATCCTCCCATTACGCTTTCCCAGGCATTTTCACAGCAGCCCAAACAGCACGCACTGAGCCTCTACTGTCTGTAGGCCCTTAGAGTGTTGTGATACTAAAAATATAGGAAATAGCTTCCTGCTCTGGAGAAGTTTACAATCTAGTCAGGGAGACCGCATCCACAACCTGGATTAATCCCTTAGAACAGTCCTGGGAGGCTGAAAGATGAAAGCAGGAAGAAAGGGACAGAGAGGCCAAGGGCGAAGAAGAGTCCTATCTCCTTCTACTCCCCAAAAGTCACATTTGTCCCAGCCGCAGGACCCAATTACTGGTTTTTTAAATGTCTGTCACCCCGAGAAGACCGCCAGCCCCCTGAGGGCGACCCAGGTTCAGCACATCTAAGTCACTTTCTCATCTCGGGGCTGGGCGCGCAGCAGGCCCGGGCCCTGTTCGGCCTTCTTACTCGCGGGACGCTGGCCCGCGCACTCGGCTGCAAATGGCGGCGGGAGCGTCATGCTCGGTGCCCCCGTCCCGCCCAGGTCGGAAGTCCCCTGGGTCCCCTGGGAGAGGCGGGTGTGGGCGGGAGATGGCGGGAAGCCCAGCGTTGCCTCACGGCCGTTGACAATTTCCCCGCCACCTGCCGCTGCAGCCCGGATTGGCTCCTCCCGCGGGCTCCTTCCGCGGCTTTAGCCAATCGCCAGCAGTCGGGAGGCCCCGCCCCTCGAGAGCGGCCGGAGGCAGGCGTTCTGTTTTCCTGGTCCGGGGTCGCGGACTGGGCCGGTGAAGGGAGGGTGCGCTCCCCCCGAACCTCCGGGGGCGCTGTCAGAAAGAGCCCTGGCGGGGTGCCGGAGGAGCAGAGGCCTGTGTGACCCTGGGCAGGCTGTGCTTCTTTCCAGGCGTCAGCCTTGCCATTCTCACCAGGAGGTGGGCGGACTGGGGATGTGTGAAGCGGCGCGAGGGAGTGACCCTGCGGCGGAACGAACGGGTAGATGCGGGAATCAGCCCGCACGGAGTTGGGAGTGGAGGAAGGCGCGCAGGGAACCTTAGGCATGACTGCCCTTGCGGAAAGGTGGTGGCTAGAGGGTCGCCTCACCCCCGCCGAGCCCGCAGGCCCCGCCCCGCCGCGCAGGCCCCGCCTCCCGAGACCTAAACCGCGCCACAGGCTCCGCGGACCCGATTGCAAGCTCACCAGCACCCCTCTTGGATCGAGTACCGTCTGCTCTCACTCCACGCGCTCTCCGCCCGCAGACAGACAGAGCCGCCGGCACTCTCGTGTTCTCCCTGCAGCCCGGTGAGCCCGGGTCCCGCCCGCGCAGCCCTGCGCCCCCTAAACATGCGGCAAGCCCGCTACCCCGGCGGCCTGACCCGCGCCCTTCCCTCTCTTTAATTTTCCTCTTCTCCCAGCCAATCTTGTATTTTTTCCTCTCTGTCCTCTTTTTCTTTATCTCTCTTCCTTTTCTCTTTTTCTCTCTCCCTTTTGTTCTTTACCTCTCACGTTCAGTTAGCTGTTTTGTTCTTTACCTCTCCCCTCGGCCTGGATGCCCAGCCCCGCCTTGGGTGGGGGCTTTCGGCGCGTCCATGACGATCTGAATGACCTTCCCCTCCGGAGGAAAAGAGCTTTTGAGCAGGGCCGGCTCCCAGTCCCTCTAGCCTCCTCACAGCCCGCGCCTGGGGCCTAGTCGACACTCAGAGAGTCTCTGACTTAACATGACCTCCTTACAACACTCCCATTCACCAGAGTCTGCTGTGTTGGGGGATGCTTCTCCAGAGTACAGCGTGCCATTAAAGCAAAAAGCTGGAAGGGAGCCAATGTGTGATAGTAAGAGAGCAGACCGAGGAGGGAGGACTCGGGTTCATTTCCCCCCTCCAGTGTGTGCACTTAATTAGTCCCCAGCTGTCCTGGGTGAAATGGACCCTGTTCCTTACTCTTCCCCATCTCCCCCCTTAAGGACTGTGTGGGTTGGCCCTTTCCTTGCTGGAGTGTGATCCTTTAAGGCAGATTTCCCTTTCTAAACTTCCCTCTTGGGGCGCCTGGGTGGCTCATTCGGTTGAGCCTTGGACTGTTGACTTCTGCTCAGGTCAGGATTTGGGGGTTGTGGGACTGGTATTGGGCTCTGCTTAGCAGGGAGTTGGCTTGAGATTTTCTCCCTCCCTCTGCCCCTACCCCCACTCACATACTGTCTTTCTCTAAATAAATAAATGAAATCTTAATAAACTCTCCTCTTTGCCCTCATCCACAGGACACATAGTATGACTGTTAGGTGTTTCGTCTCCCAGCCATTTTCTATGGAAAACCAAGAGGTTCGGGCCATGATAGCCACTGGCAGCTTTGAAGAATGGGATGCCTTTAGAGAAGCTTGATCTTGGAGGCCTCAGCGTGAGACCGTACAAAGCTGGGTAAGAGTCCAGTCTGAGGGAGGGGTCTCCTGCCTACAGCAGTGCTTTGGCCTGGGGGTGGGGGTCAGTAGGATATTAGCAAAAATAACTACCACCACCCCCAGTAAAGTTGCTCTTCAGAGCTCACAAAGCACGTTCCTATATCCCTGGTTTCATTCTCTCCTTTAAGTTGACCTTGACAAGCCAGGGATGGTGGTCCCCATATTTACAAAGGAAGAAATTGAAGCCTGGATGGGACAGTGATTAGCCGTTGGCCATCCTGGAAGTCAGCAGCAGAGCTAGGACAAACTCTTTCTCGGCTTGAGTATTACTTAGTCTTCTTAGTAGGGTCTTTAGCACAGGTGACCATTGCACCCATACTCACACCTCTGAAAGACCTGGGCAAACCCAAAGCAACGTTTGAAATGGCAGCTGAGACTCTGTGCATGTGCTTTTGAGATGGACAGGGGCTGGGTCTTGTTCTTCTCTGGTCCTCAGAGCGCAGCCTCGCTCAGGGTCAGGACACAATTGACTCATTTGTCATGTCTCTGATGCCCAGAGAAGGGACACTGTTTGCCTGACCCTTCTCAGAACTGTCAGATTGGCAAGAGAGAACTTGGGTGTTAGACTTCCTTGCAAAAGCCCTGCCTGTGCCGGTGCCGAGAAAACAGTGGGAGAGAAATGTTCTGGACGGCTGCACAAAGCAAACTGCTTTGTGCAAGCTTTGGAGCCTGTACATGTGGCTCTAAGTTCCCTCATCTGTAACGTGGAAGTAAGGCAGCCGCCTCACAGGGCTGCTCTGAAGAGCTAGCTAACGGAGTGCTCCAGGCAGTGGGGTGGGGAAGGTATGGAACACGTCCTGGGGGATAGTTAGGTCAAGCAGGGAAGCTGGGGTGCCTGAAGCACCTTCATCAACCCATTCTGTCTTCTGACTACCAATCTTCACTGAGCCTCATATGGCCAGGCTCCAGGGAAACTCAAATAAGACCAGGCCTGGCCTACTGTAGGAGCTCTGGGTGCAACTGAGTGGTGAGGAGCCTCTGGATTTCACTGTTTGCCCCTGCTACCTGGAGTGAGAAGCCCAGGAGGAAGCAGCTGTTTGTTTCCATGGGTCTTTGTGTGCTCAACCGACTCCAACCACATCCTCCCTCTGCTGGCCAGCATTTGCCTCGTGGCCCCAGTGACGGGCAGCCAATCAGGCAGGACTCAGAGCAGCTGCTCCTGAAGTCAGAGACGTGAACTCTGCAAAAGAGAGAAGCAGGTCACCGTCCCCCACTGGGGCACTGGGCTCACTTCCTCCCCAGGCTGCGGAGTCAGCAGAGAAGGGTGTTGTTCCAACTCTGAGAAAAAAAATGGAGGTTTTGGTTTCCTGTGTCACTCTTCATAGCTCTGACCTGCACCTCCCCATGCTTGCCCCTCCTGTGGTGAAGATGTGGATCCCCTGTGTTGAAGGGGAGGAAACTGGCCAGAGAAGGAGACGGTTTTCCCTGGGCGAGAGAGTCCAGTGCCTGTGCACCTGCTCTCAGCCCTGAGATTTGCCCAGGATCCTTCAAGGCCCAGCTGCATATTACCTTTTCTGATCACCCACTCATCCTTACCTCTCCCCTCATGCGAGTTAGTTGTTCCCTCCACATTTTGAGAGTTTGTCCTGCAAGCCCCAAATGCAGCTTGAATAACCTGCCCCTCCCTGTGCCAGACAGTAAGGCCCCTCTAGGGTGATCTCATCTCCTGCATCTCAGTAAACCAACACCCAGCAAAGCAGTCTTCTTGAAAGAATGACTCTAGAGAGCCCCAGTTGTGCAGGCTGGAGAAGAGAATTAGACTAATGGTGTGGGAAAGGATTGTGCTGGTCTTGCCCCTTCCTTTTTTTCTAGACTTAGGCAATTTCAGACCCGTAGGAACCTCTCCTGCTTCAGAAATCCAGGGCATAAGCCTGTGAGTTTGTGCCTGTCAGGTCTTTGACCGAAACCTTTTCCCCACTTCTGCCTGTCCTCCAGATCTGCAGAAGCAGGAATGTGGCCATTGCCAGCGAACTCTCTGCACCCAGCAGACAAAAGGCTGGGTCACTGCCTGTTTGTGAGGCAGCACTAAGATGGCCCTGAGCCAGACTCTCCCTGTAGTGGAAAGGAGGGGGCGCTTCACAAAAAGGAGAGGAGATCCACAGATCTCCTCCAGCAGGAATTGCTTCTCCAGCCCCTATTTGAGTACCTCCAGGGCTCCCTCCTATTTTCCCTCACGAGGTTGCTCTGGTTCTTGCTTAGGGAGGTGATACTGTCAGGGAAGGTAGGGGCGGGGTGGTGAGCAGGGAAGGGACTGGGCATACTGCTACTAATGGGACTTCTCTTTCCTTGGCTTAGAGTCCGGCAGAGTTCCTCTATCTTGTCTTGTTGCTGACTGAAGCTGTCCCCTTCTCCAATCCTTCTTCATCTCCTGGGAGGTAGCGGGATATCAGCATTATGGTTGGGTTCAAGGCTACGGATGTACCCCCTACTGCCGCTGTGAAGTTCCTGGGCGCAGGCACAGCTGCCTGCATTGCAGATCTCATCACCTTTCCTTTGGACACCGCTAAAGTCCGGCTGCAGGTGAGGGGAGGAAGCCTGGGGTTCCTGATGTCGTCTAGTCTGTTCTGCCCCAAGACAGACTCCTTAAGGGCCAGGGAAGTGTTTAGAACAGTAAAGTTCGGAGCATGAGGATGGCAGGAGATGGGGAGGGCAACCTGCCTATCCATCTAACCACCCATCTTGACCTTGCAGATTCAAGGAGAAAGGCAGGGGCCAGTGCGGGCTGCGACCAGCGCCCAGTACCGCGGTGTGCTGGGCACCATCCTGACCATGGTGCGCACCGAGGGCCCTCGTAGCCTCTACAGTGGGCTGGTCGCTGGCCTACAGCGCCAGATGAGCTTTGCCTCTGTCCGCATCGGCCTCTACGACTCTGTTAAGCAGTTCTACACCAAGGGTTCTGAGCGTGAGTGTGGAACGGGGCCATAGGCCCCTTGGCCTTTTCTTCTTTGTGATGATTGATTCCACCAAATCATCCTTGATTGATGATTTGCTGCATAGCTCCTTGAGGCTCCAAGATCCCTAGGCTGATCAGAGGAACTGAGAACTGGAAGGGACCTTGATTCTCTTAATGATTCCTGAACACCTGGGCTGTGCTAAGCTTTGTGCAGGGCATCCTCCCAGGACGGTCCTCACAACCACTTTGAGAGTAGGTGGTATCATCTACAGATGAAGAGACTGAGTCTTGCTGGGTGGAAAGGACTTGGCCAAGGACACACCGTGGGAAGCCAGAAAAACGCCCAAGACTTTCACCTCCAAGGTCACTCTTCCATTTCATCTCCTCAGCATGCCTTGCCCACCCTCCATTTTACACATGTGGAAACTGAGAACCCAGATCAAAAGGTTGACTTTTCCCAAGATTACAGGAAGGGGGAGAAACCGATCTGGCATGAGATCCCAAATCTTATGGGTCCCAGGCCTTAAGAAGGCCACTTCTCTCTGAGCCTCGGTCTTCACATCTGTCAAATGGAAAGGGTTATGATTTCTCAGGGCCTCTGCCCTCTTGAGCTAAGTCTCGTTTTGTCCACCTCCTTGCTATGACCTGTGCCTCGCAAGCAGTAGACACCCACAGTGTTGTTTTCTTTGATGCAAGGAGTTTTTCGAGCAAGAGCTTGTCTGGATCCTATTCCCAAAAGGCAAGAGATGACAGTGATGAGGTGGTTTTGGTGAGGAGAGGCGGAAGATGAATACAAGCCCAGCCGGGCACTGACCCCCATGGTTCTCCCACAGATGCTGGCATTGGGAGCCGCCTCCTGGCAGGCAGCACCACAGGTGCCTTGGCTGTGGCTGTGGCCCAGCCCACAGATGTGGTAAAGGTCCGGTTCCAGGCTCAGGCCCGGGCTGGAAGAGGCCGGAGATACCAAAGCACTGTTGATGCCTACAAGACCATTGCCCGAGAGGAAGGGTTCCGAGGACTCTGGAAAGGTGTGTTTCCGTGTATTGGGTGTTTCTTCTTCCCGACCTCCTCCTCCTCCCCCGCTTTTCCCTGGTCTCACATCGGTACCCTCTCCTTCTGTAGGGACCTCTCCCAATGTTGCTCGTAATGCCATTGTCAACTGTGCTGAGCTGGTGACCTACGATCTCATCAAGGATGCCCTCCTGAAGGCCAACCTCATGACAGGTGAGTTAGGGTAAATGGTGCCGGGTCTCGCCCTTCCCGCAATCTAGGATCAGATGTGGGAGTGTGGTTGCCTGACGATCACATCTCTTCATCCTACTTCCCCTCTGCTTGTGGAATGAGTTCAGATTTACCATACTGAAGCCAGCTGGGATGAAGCTCCCACTTGGCACACTTAGGCACTGAGGCAACATGACTCAGGTCATCAGAAGTCCCAGCTAGAGTCTCTCTCTAAAACCGTCAGACCCCTAAGCTACTTTAATCATCTCTTTCCTTCTGGAATGATGGGGTGAGGAGTCCTGACTGCCTCTCCTGCTCCTCCTTGGCAGATGATCTCCCTTGCCACTTCACTTCCGCCTTCGGGGCCGGCTTCTGCACCACCGTCATTGCCTCCCCTGTCGATGTGGTCAAGACGAGATACATGAACTCTGCCCTGGGCCAGTACAGCAGCGCTGGCCACTGTGCCCTCACCATGCTCCAGAAGGAGGGTCCCCGAGCCTTTTACAAAGGGTGAGCCTTTGATCCATCCTACCCAATTCCAAACCTCCTGGCTACCCATACCTACACACAGTGGGAGAGAACCACCTGGAACTGATCAGCAACCAGCTGTCAAGCTATTCTGATCCAGGTCCTGGTATTTCACCGGCATTTTCTCATGCTCTTAACTACTTCCAGAGTTGTCATCCTACATCATGGGTATTAAAATGGAGACTCCTGGGGGATTTTTGCTCACGGCCACACAGCTGTGGGGCTGTGTTCCCTGGGCCCTCCCAACCTCCTTTGGGACAGAGCAACTGGGTAGGGTTGGATATTATGGCCCAGTGGGGTAAGCAGGAGATGGGAGTGCCCTCAGGAATCCCCAGATTGCCATCTGTGACCTGTGTTTTCTCTCTTCCAGGTTTATGCCCTCCTTTCTCCGTTTGGGTTCCTGGAACGTGGTGATGTTTGTCACCTATGAGCAGCTCAAACGGGCCCTCATGGCTGCCTGCACTTCCCGGGAGGCTCCCTTTTGAGCGTCTCCTGCCGCTGACCCCACCACCTCTGGCTTTGGCTTTGGCTCAGCTCCAGCCAGGCCCTGCTTCCCTTCCCTCTGTCCTCACCCCTTCCTTCCACTCCCTTTCCCACCACCTCCCTTTCCTCTCCCCACATTCTCACCCCTCTTCCCTACCTCATCTCCCCATTGCCTCTCAGTCCCAGTAGAGTTGACCCCAGTTGACACTGTAAGAGGCCTGGCACCAGCCAGGATCCCAAGCCTTCCGTCCCTTGAAAAGTTAAGCCCAGCTCTTTGTTCTGCCCCCAAGCCCAGCCCAGCCAGCATGTCACCCATAAAACAGGTTCAACCTTGGTGGCTCCTCCCTCTCTCATAGCTCTTACCAGAGGTCTTGGTCCAGTGGGCCCTTTTGGCACCTGACTTAGAAAGGAAGGTATGACCCACCTTTTGCTTCCAGCATCCAATCTGAGGCCCATGGAGGTCATCTTGTCCATTTCTCTTTCCAGACCAGGCCCAGGGCTTAGATGGCAAGTGAAGGATCACTCGGGAGTCACAGTAGTGGCTTCACTTTCACCAGGTCACATGAGCTTTCATTCACCTGCCTGGTACTCCAGCACCTGCCTTTCTAAGCCCTCCAGCTGGCCCCTGTTTATCTGCAAAATGAGTGTGTTCCTATCTGCCCCATATCTCCTGTGCTTCTTGGAAGATTTAGAGGAACTTGGAATCTTAGATGCTATGAACTTAGTTTATTCCATTCTACAAATGGGAAACCTCCCCAAAGACCCAGACTAGTGAGGGAAAGTCAGGCTGCTTCTCATCCTCCACAGTCACACCCTTGGGGGTAGTATTCCTGCACTGAATGGGACAGGCTGCAAGGCGAACATGAGGCCTCAAGCTGAGGATACTTTTTTTTTCCTCCCTGAGGATACTTTGATTTGGAATGTCACCCTGTCCCTGAGCTAGAGATCCCAAGGAGGCAGTGCCAAGCCAGGGCTTAGGCTGCACAGGGTGTCAACCTTCCTGTGCCTGTTCCTACTACCTGTCCTCAGAGGTAAGCAGATTCTACATCTGTTTCAAGGGGTTGGGGACTTGGTGAAGTCCCAGGATCCTGAGGCATCTCGTGCAGAGGCAGGCCCATTTTATAGCTGTTGGAAGAAGCTGAAGGCTGAGACAGGTCATGCAAGCAAGGACATACACGAAGTCAGCAGCTGAACTAGGACTAGGACTCAGACTCCTCCCTCCCCCTGTGGACTCTTCACCCAGGGACCAGTGCTGGAATCCTTTGGAAAGTGTTGGGCAGCTGTGGAGCCAAGCTCAGACTTGACTTTCCTCTTCCAGGTGCCTAAAGCAGCTAATACTACTGCTCCTTCCCCGTTGGTCAGAGCTGGAGGCTCAGCCCTTCAGTACTTTGGCAAGGGGTCCAGGATATTAGACAGGTTCCTGGGGAAGGAAAGAGGGCCCGGGATTCCTCACCTTCCTAGCATCTGACAAATTGAGCTGGGGTCTCATAGTCCCTGAGAGGGACAGGGATGGGTGCCATGAGCTGAGCCAAAGTGAAGGTGGTAGGCAGCACAGTGGGGCTTTTGTCTGCTGGGCTGCAGGAAATCAGCATAAATGGAGGACTGATCCTCCAGCACCTCAGTTCTCATATTAGTCCTGTGAAGCAGGCTACTCACTGTTTTGCACCGGAGGAAACGGTCAATTTGTTGCCCTAAGCATGTCTGTCAGCTGATCATTCACCAGTCTTGTGTCCCAGATACTAGGATGGACACAAGGCCACCGGACTCCATCATGGTTCTGGGCATGATCCTGGGACAGCAAGGAGCTGGGGGAGGTGGCAGAAACCACTGGACTGTGTATCAGTAGGCCTCAGTAATTTATTTTTTTTTTTTTAAGATTTTATTATGTATTTGAGAGAGAGGGATAGAGCACAAGCAGGGGGAGCAACAGAGAGAGGGAGAAGCAGGCTCCCTGCTGAGCAGGGAGCCCAGTGCAGGGTTCAATCCCAGGACCCCGGGATCATGACCTGAGCTGAAGGCAGACGTTCAACCGACTGAGCCACCCAGGCGCCCCAGGCCTCAGTAATTTTAGTAACCGGTCCTCACAGCCTATAAAATGTATATATGACAAGCCCTGCTTTGCCTGCCAGATGAGGTAGCACTGAAGTTCACTGAGGTAATAGAAATCTCATAAAGGTCTTTCATCCGGCCTAAGACCACGTTTCCTTCAGAGCCTCGCCATGAGGAAGAGGCTAGAGGCAGGCTTTCCTGCTGGCCTAGAAGAGACCTGGGGTCCTGGAGTTTCACAACACCAGCCCCATGTTCCGTCACCCACTTGCTTGCTCTCAGCACAGGGCAGCTACCACCACTCCTCCACCTAGGCCATGCCTCATCTGGTTTCCACAAGGCCTGCAAGATCAGGATTGTAATCTTTGCTATAAGAAGCAGGCTCAGAGGGGCACCTGGGTGGCTCAGTTGGTTAAGCGGCTGCCTTCAGCTCAGGTCATAATCCTGGAGTCCCAGGATCGAGTCCCGCATCGGGCTCCCTGCTTGGCAGGGAGGCTGCTTCTCCCTCTGACCCTCTTCCCTCTCATGTTCTCTATCATTCTCTCTCAAAAAAATAAATAAAAATATTAAAAAAAAAAAAAAAAAGCAGGCTCAGAGGCGAAGTGATTTGCCCAAGGGCACATGCCTGAGGTGTATCTGACTCCAAGGCCCACATTCCTTAAGGACTGTAGAGGTGCTTTCTAGAACCCTGGTCCAGATTCCACATCTCAAGGTTGGCTCCTGATGCGTTCTCCCTGATAGTTTTTAAATGGCTGACGGGTGCTACTGAATCCCCATTTAAGAAAAAAACCTCAAGCTTAAGAGTGCTTTGAATGGGGGAATCCAATATGGATAATATGGGGGCCTTTTCTGGTACCTCTGAAGTCCATTAAAGTGGCCACCTACTCTCAAAAGCTTGGACCTATCCGAGCTCAAACCTAGACTCAAAAGACAGAAGAGTTGCATGCCACACTGTTGCTGACTGATGGAAGGCAGGTTGGGGAGGTAGGTGTGGTCTGCACGGGCCCAACTGAGCCTGGAGGCCATATTAGCAGCAATCCCGGAACCCCGATTCCTAAGCAGTGAGTTCAAGCACATTCACACCAATGACCCAATGCTCACAAGCGGCCTGCGGGGGGGCGGGGGTGGGGTGGTTATGAGTAGTAATATCCAGGAAGTCCATAGCAGGGCCAGGAGTAGAACCCAGTTCGCCTGCCTCCCACACCATCCTGCCTAGAGGCAGCCCAGGACCCACAGCACAGATGAGAATTGAGGCTAGTGAGGAAGAAATAAAGCTGTTTCCAGCACTGGGTCCTTTGTGCTGCCTCTAAGCAGGATGAGTCTGGGAGTGGCCTTCAAGGTTCTGATGACATCTTTGCCCTGTGTAACCCTGACTACTGTTTTCTTCTCTGTGCTTCCTGTGTACAATATGACCACATCACACTCTAGAGACTGGCCCTGCTAAAGATTTTGTGTCATGAGAAATCAGAGCAGAATGGGGACCCACAGAGGCCACACAGCTCTGCCCCACTCTTATCAAGGTGAGAGCACACAGGCTCTGAACCCTCAGGGACCTGGTCATACAAAACCAGGACAAGGAGGCAGTACTGACTGCCAGGGACCTAAACTGTATGGACATAAATAAGCTGTTGGAACTAGAGTTCAGAATAATGATTATAAAGATACTAGCTGGGCTAGAAAAAAAAAAGCGTAGAAGACATTATAGAAGACACTAAATCCAGCAGGAGAAGACAAAGTTTAGAGCCGAAATCAATGAAATAGAAACCAAAAGAATAGTAGGACAGATCAACAAAACTAGGAGCTGGTTCTTTGAAAGAATTAATAAGATTGATAAACCCCTGGCCAGACTTATCAAAAAGAAAAGAGAAAGGACCCAAATAAATAAAATCATGAATGAAAGAGGAGAGATCACAAGGAACATGGAAGAAATACAATTATAAGACCATAGAATGAGCAAGTATATGTCAACAAATTAAACAATCTAGAAGAAATGGATGCATTCTTAGAGATGTATAAACTACCAAAACTGTACCAGGAAGAAATAGAAAACCTGAACAGACCCATAACCAGCAAGGAAATTGAAGTAGTCATCAAAAATCACCCCACAAACAAAAGTCTAGGGCTGATGGCTTCCCAGGGGAATTCTAACAAAGAAGAATTAATACCTATTCTTCTGAAGCTATTTTAAAGAATAGAAATGGAAGGAAAACTTCCAAACTCTTTCTATGAGGCCAGCATTACCTTGATCCAAAACCAGACAAAGACCCCACCAAAAAAGGAGAATTACAGACCAGTATCCCTGATGAACATGGATGCAAAAGTTCTCACCAAAATACTAACCAATAGGATTCAACAGTACATTACAAGGATTATTCAGCACGACCAAGTGGGATTTGTTCCTGGGCTGCAAGGGTGGTTCAACATCTGCAAATCAATGAATGTGATACACTACATTAATAAAAGAAAGGACAGGAACCATATGATCCTCTCAATAGATGCAGAAAAAGCATTTGACAAAGTACAGCATCTTTCTTGACTAAAACTCTTCACACTGTAAGGATAGAGGGAACATGCCTCAATATCTTAAAAACCGTCTATGAAAAACCCACACCAAATATCATTCTCAATGGGAAAAACTGAGAGCTTTTCCCTTAAAGTCAGGTACATGGCAGGGATGTCCACTCTCACCACTGCTGCTCAACATTGTACTAGAAGTCCTAGCCTCAGCATTCAGACAATAACAACAACAAATAAATAAATAAATAAATAGATAGATAGATAAATAAATAAATAAATAAAAGGTATCCAAATCGGCAAAGAAGAAGTCAAACCCTCACTCTTTGCAGATGACATGATACTCTATGTGGAAAATCCAAGACTCCACCCCCAAATTGCTAGAACTCATACAGGAATTCAGCAAAGTGGCATGATACAAAATCAATGCACAGAAATCAGTTGCATTTCTATACACGAACAATGAAACAGAAGAAAGAGAAATTAAGGAGTCGATTCTATTTATAATTGCACCAAAAACCATAAGATACCTAGGAATAAATAAATAAAAAAATAAAATAAATAACCAAAGAGGCAAAGGATCTGTACGCAGAAAACTACTGAACACTCATGAAATAAATTGAGGAAGACACAAAGAAATGGAAAAACGTTCCATGCTCATGGATGGAAGAACAAATATTGTTAAAATGTCTATGCTACCTAGAGCAATCTATACATTCAAAGAAATCCCTATCAAAATACCATCAACTTTTTTTTACAGAATTGCAACAAATAATCCTAAAATTTGTATGGAACCAGAAAAGACCCCAAATAGCCAGAGGAATGTTGAAAAAGAAAAGCAAAGCTGGTGGCATCACAATTCCGGACTTCAAGCTCTATTACAAAGCTGCCATCATCAAGATAGTATGGTACTGGCACAAAAACAGACACATAGATCAACGGAACAGAACAGAGAGCCCAGAAATGGACCCTCAACTCTATGGTCAACTAATCTTCGACAAAGCAGGAAAGAATGTCCAATGGAAAAAAGACAGTCTCTTCAACAAATGGTGTTGGGAAAATTAGACAGCCACATGCAGAAGAATGAAACTAGACCATTTCCTTACACAACGCAGCAACATTTGTGACCTCGGCTATAGCAACTTCTTGCTAGACACATCTCCCAAGGCAAGGGAAACAAAGGTAAAAATGAGCTATTGGGACTTCGTCAAGATAAAAGGCTTTTGCACAGCAAAGGAAACAGTCGACAAAACCCAAAGACAACCGACAGAATGGCAGATATTTGCAAATCTTTTTTTTTTTAAGATTTTATTTATTTATTTGAAAGAGAGAGACACAGCGAGAGGGGGAACAGAAGCAGGGGGAGTGAGAGAGGGAGAAGCAGGCTTCCCGCCAAGCAGGGAGCCCGATGCGGGGCTCGATCCCAGGACCCTGGGATCATGACCTGAGCTGAAGGCAGACGCTTAACGACTGAGCCACCCAGGCGCCCCGATATTTGCAAATGTCTTATCAGATAAAAGGATAGTATCCAAAATCTATAAAGAACTTATCAAACTCAACACCCAAAGAACAAATAATCTAGTCAGGAAATGGGCAGAAGACATGAACAGACATTTCTCCAAAGAAGACATCCAAATGGCCAACAGACACATGTGCTCAACATCACTCAGCATCAGGGAAATACAAATCAAAATACAAGATACCACTTCATATTGTCAGAATGGCTAAAACTAACAAGTCAGGAAACAACAGATGTTGGTGAGGATGTGGAGAAAGGCGAAACCTCTTGTGCTGTTGGTGGGAATGCAAGCTGGTGCAGCCACTCTCGAAAACAGTATGGAGGTTCCTCAAAGTTAAAAAAAGAGCTACCCAACAACCCAGCAATTATACTATGGGGTATTTACCCCAAAGATACAAATGTAGTGATCCGAATGGGTACATGCACCCCAGTGTTTATAGTAGCAATGTCCACAATAGCCAAACTATGGAAAGAGCCTAGATGTCCATCGACAGATGAATGGATAAAGAAGATGTGGTATATATACACAGTGGAATACTATTCAGCCATCAAAAAAATGAAATCTTGCCATTTGCAACGATGTGGATGGAACTGGAGAGTACTATGCTAAGCGAAGTAAGTCAATCAGAGAAAGACAATTATATGATCTCACTTGTATGTGGAATTTAAGAAGCAAAACAGAATCATGGGGGAAGAGAAGAAAAAACAAGACAAAATCAGGGAGAACAACCATGAGAGACTCTTAATTATAGGAAACAAACTGAGAGTTGCAAGAGGGAAGGGAATGGGGGGATAAGGTAACTGGGTGATGGACATCAAGGAGGGCACGTGATGTAATGAGCCCTGGGTATTATATAAGACTGATCTTATACCACTTAATCACTGACCTCTACCTCTGAAACCAGTAACACATTATATGTTAATTAATGAAAAAAAAAAAACCTGGACAAGGACCCAGGTTTTAGGGTTCCTGGGCCCTGTCCTTCCCTCTGCTCCACAAGAAGAGATATATGAAGCTCCTCTCCCTCCAACACAGTCTCCTGGGTGCAACTGGAAGATAGGAAATAAATCTTTATTGTGTCAGTTTAAAAGTCCCATGCCATCCCATCCTCACCTCACATCTGTGCAGTGGGCTGGCTCCCTTGCACATCTTGAGGCAGGAATGGGATAAGGTCCAGATAGCCTTCTCCCATGCTCCAGCCCCCAGCCCGCCAGTTTATGTCAGCAATGCTTGGCGCAGCATCTGCTTCTTCTGGGGTGTGAGGTGGGTGGGGAACTGGATGTCAAAGAAGATGAAGAGATCTCCCTTCTTAGTAGGGTCCTCAGGTAGTGGCATCCCCTCACCTGGCACCTTCTTGAAATACTTGGGACTGCGACGGGAGGATGAAAGAAGGGAAATTAGCACGTGCCCCCCCCACCCCCGCAGCACTTTGACAGATCCCATGCTGCCCCTGCTCACATAAACCTCAGGCACGGGGCAGTCGGTATCGCTTTCCACCAGGTGGCCCTTTTCAGCCAGAACAGGGTGGGGGTGGTGGGACTGGCTTGTTCAGACAGCCTGCCCCCTGAGAACCCATTTACACTGAGTCTCTAATAGAGGGTTCCAGAACTAGAGGTTCCACCCTGGGTTGGGTGGGAGTTGCTGAGCTACTGAGTAAAGCTTCCCATGCAGAGGGCCTTTCCTGTAAAGGACTTAAGGGATACAACTCAGAACACCAATGAGAGGTTCAGGAGGAGGAAGGCAACCAAGACTGCCCAACATGGGATTGGGGGGGCCCTCTGGGCTCTATATTGGCCTCATGCAAGTTAGAAAAAGGCACTCCATTTACCAGGTGAATGCAGTTCGCCAGAGGTGGGGCTGGATTTCAGTCCTCTCTGGTGGGGACTGAACTGCACCAGGCTGCCCAGTGTGCCACTACCCTCCAAGGCCCAGGCCAGGCTTTCTGCCAACTGACGCCCAAACAGATGCACTCACTGGACAATGTCATTAATGGGGATGTTGAGCAGACGATCATCCAGGGTCTTCACCTCCACGGTGCAGCAGGTCAGAGCCTAGGGGACGTGAGGGCCAAAGGTGCGAGCGGGGGAGGTCACCATGGCCATTCTGTTTAGAAAGCACTTTCAGAGCTTATTCAGTGCCAGGCCCTGAGCCCCGCCTCAAGGAGACAAAAGGCTGTTCAAGGGCTCACAGGAGAGCAAGCCAGGCAACTACCTGCCCTCAGGAGCTCAGTCTGGTAACTAAGACTGATGATGATATATGTTATGATAGAGGGAAGTAAAGGGGTCTGCGAGAGCCAAAGAGAGGCCCCAAAACCATTTTGGAGTGGGACAGGAGGGCTGCACAGTGGTGGCAGCAGTTGATAAGGGTGAGAAGGAGCTTGCCAGGTAGACAAGGTGGATATACAGCATTCCGTGCAGAGGGCCAAGCACAAACAAGAATATGGAGGTGTGAAAAATGCACCCAATGGACAGGAGTTGGAGTGAAGGGGAAGAGAGCCGCAGGGGCAGAGTGTGGAGGGCCCTGAATGCCATATGAGATGCTGAGACAGGCCTGCGGCACAGTCCAAAGAGTACAGGGAAGAGCCTAGAGGAGATGCTTGGAAGGGAGGCCGGAGAGCCGCCAAAGGGCTGCTGGGCAGATGCAGGTGCCTACACCCACACTGTGGGGATGAACAGAAGGAGATCAGGTGGCAGGATTGACTGAGTGATTGCCTGCAGGTGGGGTGGGGGAGGGAAGGCAAAGTCTAGCCTAGTGCTATTCCTTACATGGAGGGGCCCTGAAGACAGTCACAAAGATTCTATGTGCACTCGTCACGTTCTGAAGGCCTGCCCCACACAGCGGGGGGAGTGCAGAGTGCGGCCAGCTTGCTCACTCTCATCTGCCCACCTCTGCTCCTCCACTTTGCCCACTCACCTTGCCCAAGGGAATGGGGTTCACAAAAAGGAGGTTGTCATTCTCCCTGCGGAAGCGAGGGTGTAGCTTCTCCTTTACGATGAAGATGATGTCAGCTGGGATAATGTTGGGGCCCTGGGCAGAGGAGGCCAAGTGTTGACAAGGGCTAATTGGCTGTGTGCCACTGGCCAAGTTCCTGCCTCCATGTCTTCAACAATGAAGAGATTAAACTAGGTTTTCTGGAAGGACCTTTACAGTTTGGTTCCATAGCCCCTCCTCTGAGAAGCCTACTCGAGTGAATCCAGCACTGCCCCCGCCCCCACTACTTCTCCTCTATTGAGCATGACCAAAAGGATTCACTCCGCTGGAGGGGGACAGAGCTTCCTCAGGTGGTGGGCAAAATGCTGAGCTGCAAGTTTTGAAGAAAACTTCCTGCAAGCCTCTGTCCTGCCAAGCTTCATTAAGTCACCAAAACTCTGCTAAAGTCTCTTCTGGAAGAGCTCTTGTGCTCTTGCCCTGAGCAAATCCCTTCCCTCTCTGGGCCTCAGTTTCCTATTCTGCAAAATGGGAAAAAGCCCTGGGCTATCCACTCACAGAGGTATGGTGAGGCTCTGTCGCTTGAAAGGGACTTTGGGGAACATTTCACCCACTCTGCAGACTGGTCTCCCTACCAGACTAGGGCTCACAGGGGCAGGAGAAAGCATTGCCTCCTTCCCCTTCAGTCTTCCCACCCCATGAGCAAGCCCAGGTGACTGACACCAACTAGGACTGACCCTAGTCAGTTCCCTCCTTCTCACCTGGTCCCCTTCCTTCTCAAAGGTGATCCGTGTGCCTTGCCTCCAACCAGGTTTCACATCAATTGTGAGAATCTTGTCCTTGATGGTAGAGGAGTACCCATCCTCGTTCAGCACCTGCAGCCAGATGGCAGGGGGGGGAGGTTTGCTGGAGTTTTCCCGGCTGGCCTCTTCACATGAGAAAGATGTTACAGGGGTTCATTCCTCTAGCAACAGGGAGAACCTTCCCGGAGCCATTCCCACTCTCACCCCATTCACTGGAACCAAGGACTTATAATTCCAGGACAGGCTATGTCATGGGGCTGAGGCCTGAGACGCCAAGTGGTCACCATGAGTTGATCAAGTCCCCAACTCCAGCCCTAGAAATCACATGGCCCTGGCCACTAACAAATGCATAGTGAACACATACCCAGGTCCTCTCTCCCAACCCAGAGGCTCTGGCTCTGAGGCTCTGGCAGGTCTCTTAATCATGAAGGGAGAAAGACCACAGAGGTCAGCATATCTGAGCATTCCCTATTATGTCATCCATCCATTCCCCAACCAGTCACATGCTCAGATGGGTGCCATCTGTGGAAAGCATGGCCATAGTTGGCATCTCCTCTTCTGGGCAAAGGTGTTAGGAGGCCTTGCTCGTGTGCCTAGCCTAGGGCTGGACCATGGGACAGGGCCAACCAGAAGACTGTACCCTGAGGCCCTGAAGGTCTTCAATCAGACTCTTTGGGGACTGTCCCGCAGCCCACCCTCCATGCCCACACTGTTTCTTCTTACTCATGAGGCTTACACACTGATGAAGCCCTGGGGGTATGGTCTGGTAATGCCCAGAGGGCAGAATTCACAAGAGACTCTACCTATTCAGAGCCCAACTTCCCACAGGGTTGGGGCTGAACTGAGAAGAAAGGAAAGACTCTGTCCCAGTTAGGAACACTGGAGAGGAGATTCCTGCACTAGGAAAGAATGGGGCTAATACCTTCAACTGTCCCTTCCAACTTCAGATTCTAGAATTCTATTATCCTAGGTCTCCAAATCTGAGATTTCATGATTCCATCAGAGACCATACCCGAGGTCTCCAGTGAGGACCGGGAGGAGGTTACTGATAAGATTGGAGGGGATAGGTAGTGGCTCCTAGTAGGAGCCAGCCAAGTACTCACCCTTCGGGAGATCTTAATTTTCTTGGTGCAGCCGAAGAATAAGTCCTCCAGGGATAGGTAGAGGTCTCGTTCTATTGGGGGGTCCTGTTTCTTGACCCCTCGGCCCCGGAGCCCCCCAAAGTTCAAATCTACCTCACCTCCTTCTGCATCAAAAAACTCTGCAGGAGGTGGGAAGAGGAGAGGAGTAATAGAGGCTGTTTCCAGGGACTTGCATGCATAGACACCTCCAACACACACCTCTTCAGTCCCCAAGTGTAATACCCAGCATCCCATTCCTACCTTGCAGACTCAGACTGTTAGGCCAGGCCAAAAAGTTGTCCTCAATTGCAGATCCAATGACTACCATTCCTTGCCCCTTCCCACTGCTTCATCCCCCTGTTTGGATATTCCCACACTTTCCTGACTCCCTTCCCCCTAAACTTGAGGAAATACCGCTCAAGGCTGGCTGCCTCAGAAGAGAGAGGAGTGCCCTCTGGTGGTGGCTCCTGGTATGCCAGAAATTACTCTGGCTGTTAGCTTCCTGCTGGGAGGGTCATAAGCATCCTAGACCTTCCTACCCTTCCCCCGGTTCCCCTCTCCCTCACTGTCCAGCCCAGCCTAAGACCACTAGAGACCCCAGACTCAAGTTTCTATGAAGTCAGCAGCTGGCAAGGGGCTGGGGCAGAGGTGGTTCCTAACAAATTTGAGAGTTCACCAAACTCTTTTTGTTCCTCAATCTCTTTTCTCCCCCTGCCTAGCTCTACACCGGTAACCCCTCTTGCTGCCCCACCCTTCCATCCCGGTGCAAAGAGCCCTTGTCTCTTGAAGTGCTATGTAGTTGTTTGGTTTCAGTTTTTCTGTCCATGGGATGGAGTAATAATGCCTGATCTGCCTTCTACCATTAGGATTAAATAACAAGATGATGAAGAGCCAAATGTTGCTGAGAGCTAACTATGCATCAGGGACTGGTTTCAGCTCTTCAAACTATTCTCTCACTGGGCAGAGACCAAAGAAAATGCTCACAGTCCCACAGTCCATCTGAGCCCAGGACAATTTGACTCTAGAACCTGTGCCCTCAACCACTGTGCTTATCGCTACATGTGAAACCCTTCGTAAATTTTGTAAAGTCTGGGGTTGCTATCATAATGAAGATTTTTTGTACTCTACCTCTTATGGTTAGTGCCAGGAATGAAGATCACAGGCTAGAAGGGGGCAATGACTTGAGGCTAGGGAGGGCGAGTCCCCACCGTAATGTGTGCCCCGCTGTGAGGTGGTAACTAATTGAGAGGCCTGTGAATTACCTGGTCCCCTCTCGTATTACTGAATTCATTTGTTCACCCTGTACCTATGGTGCACCAGACACCCCAGTAGCCAGGTCATAGGAAGGCCGAGTCCCTCGGCCCTGCAGGGAGATAGGACACAGGAATCCGTAGGGTGAAGCGCTGAGGCAGTATAGCTTCTGAGTGCTGCCCGAGGGACCCCAAACCCTGTAGGCGATGCCCCATAAGTTCTGGGTTGGCTCCTCTGAGCTGCCTCTTTTCCATGCACCTGTCCCTGGGAGAGACAGGTCCGTTGTATGCTATCTTTCAGTCTGCAAAGCCCATGTTCATGATGGCTTTATAAAGCCCATATCTCATTTGATAATGGCGGGTGAGGAATGGACTAGTACCGTCATTTAACCGTAAGGAAGCTGAGGTTTTAGAGCGGTGAAGACATCTGCCCAGAGTCACACAGCTCATAAGTGGCAGTGCGTGGATTTGAAACAGGCCGACCCCAAGTCCCCTGCTTTGTCCAGTCACACATGGAGCTTATGAACTCAGCTTCCTCTAGCAGACCGGTGAAGGCAATTGAGGGGTCTCTGAGGTAGACAGGCAGTGAGCTGTAGCTCACTTCTTTTTAACATGGAGAAAAGGAAGAGAGAACTTCGGAAATGCAGAAAGGCATTATATCCATGGGAAGGGGGTACAGAACAGGCAGTGACACCAAGCCTCTCTAAGTCGCATAATTGGAGCCAGGAAGACAGGTCTGAGGGCTAACTGTCCTTGCACGATGACCCTGAGCCTCAGAAAGCAGCTCTTTGTCAATTTGTCGGGATGTGGGATCATTCACCCATCCATCCATGTACACATCTGACTAGCACACCCCCATACAATGAAATCTGAAGCAGCTATTAAAATGAATGAAGTAGATCTGTATATAATATGGTATATAATAAGATTATCTCCAAGCAATACTAAGCGAAAAAAAATCAGTGTGTACAATATGGTCTTATTTCCTTAATTAGATAAAAGGCTTATATAAAGATAAATATATGCTCATAAATGCACAGAACATTTCTGGAAGGATACACAAACTGTTAACAGTAAGTGGCTGCTTCTGGAAAAGGAAGGAAGGAATTTATTTCTTCTTTAACACATTTTTTTTTTTTTTTACCAGGCACTATACCTATTTCTTAAAGTAAACAAAACAAAAGGATTTGAAGAAAAGAAACCTTTTACAGCTCTGTCCTTCCCCAGTCAGGCAAATGGGTAGGTGGGGTCTCTTACCACCAAAGGGATTGTCTCCTCCGAAGAACTCATGGAAAACCTTTTCAGGGTTGCCGTGGAAGACGTAACCAGTTGTCCATGGTGTCTGGGATCCAAACTCCAGAGGAATCCCGCCCTTCAGGCCCTCCTCTCCAAACTTGTCATAGATGCCTCTCTTCACAGCTGTGGACATGTGGCACCTTGAGGGGAGGGCCAGTCTTGGGGACTAGGATAGCAGCTGGGCTGGGAAGCAGGTGGACACAGGGTGGACAGAAAGGGGCAAAAGCAACCTTATTTCTAAAGTGTCTGTTGTCTGGCATTCTTTGGAGGGAGACCCTCAAAGTTAGGTGTGTAATCTCATTCCGGGTGCATCTAAGTGGGGTCCTATAGCCAGGAGGAGAACCGGGTTAGGTGGAGACTTGCTGGGGGCGGCAGGGGAGGGCTGGAGGAGGGATCTAGAGATTAAGGGTCAGGCTACTCTCCTGGAATTTGGCTAACCTCATCATCACAGCTACTGTTTTCTCTGGGGCAGGTAGAATCCTAGTACCTTGAAATTCTAGAATCTAAGAATTCTAGAGCTGCAAAATTCTAGAGCTTTGAAATCCTACAGTCTAAGGACTCTAAAGTCCTGAAAACTTGGGACTAAAGAAACCTTTGTGATCTGGCCATTCTTCTGCACAGGATCTGTGATTAGTCTCCAGGACAAGCCTTCAGGGACACCCATGCAGGTACTGCCCAGGGCAGAAATGGGGAATCACTTTCTACACTCTTGGTTTCAGGAGATTTCTGAATTACCAGCCTCTCTCTGCCCCTTTATAGATATGCTGTCCTTGGGGAGTTGGAGATGTAGCTACTTGGCAGTCTGGGAAGAGTAACTGGGCATACGCCTCAGCCTCACCTTCCTCCCTTGGCAGCAAGCATCTCACTGTGTGCATCCCTGCAGGGCACAGGGGGTGGGGGGCTGTGGGAGACCTGCCCCAGGTCCTGCCCCACTGATACTGGCTGAGCAGATCAGCTTAATCCAAGGGCTCTCCACACCACGTCAACCTTATCTTGTAACTACTAAGAGAGGCAATTCTTCATGCTGTTTTCTTTCTAAGTTTGTTCAGACTCTAGGCAGGGAAGAGGAATGCTTCCTCTTGGTTGGGCCCCCTCAGAAAGCCCAACACCCAGAGACCTAAGGAATAGAGCGAGGGCAGAGATGCGTGGAGTCACTCACGGTCGCTCAGCACATCATAGGCCTCTGCTATTTGCCTGAATGTCTCTGCTGAGGATGGCTCACTGGACTTGAGTGGGTGGTTCTTAAGGGCCAGTTTCCGGTACCTAGAAGAGGGAGGATTCATACAAGTCATAGCAGCTGACATGGGCCTGAGGCGCAGATCATGGCTCAGAGCTGGCTCTGCCATCCACTGCTTTGATGTTCCCAGCTATAAAATCAGGGCTGTGGTGGCCAAGGCGGCACATTGCTCAGATGCCCTTGAAGAGAACCCAGTGGGGAGAACACGTAGTTGCCCGCCCTGGGTGTTTCTGCTGCAGCTACACTTCCTCAAGCTGCTCCAGCCAGTGCCCAAGCATGGTGGGGACATTAGTGCTGGTACATCCCTGTAGGACACAAGACCCCTCCAACCTGCAACCTCTGCCTCAGGCCTCCTGTTGACAGACCCAGAGCTTTTCCTCCAGACCACTCCGCAGCCCTCCCCAGCCAGCTCCCGGGCCACAGGTATCAGACCTGCTCTGGGGTCCAAGCCTGCCCCCCGCCCCCGCACACTCCTGCTTCCCCTTCCCCCTCACACGTGTTTCCCCATTTCTTGCACATCTAATCCTGTCTTGATGTCTGAACTGACACCTAGGCTTCTTGGGAAGATCGGGTAAAATAAGGCATCAAAGGGCCGGTACAGAGAGGCACTTAGCGCATGTCAGGCCCTCTTACTGTCTCCCACTTCTGTGCTCATTCCTTTCCCGGCTTCCGTAGCTGCCCAGTCCCACCACTCACCAAAGTGTGGGAGATAGGGAGGATAACCACAGGGGATGGTGCTGTAGCCCAAGGCCAGGAGCCCTGAGGGACCCTGACCATCCCTGAACCTGTAGGAGTGAGGGGAGGGAGAAGTTAACGAAATCCCACAGGAGAGTGTGTGGCCGGGGGCCCTTGGCAGGAGCTGTCATCTGCAGTTAAGGAACATAGCCAACCTGAAAGGCCCTCAGAGGAAGGGAGCTGGGTATAAATACCCCAGCCCCACTCTCCTCTCCTCCCTCCCGATCACCTGCCTTGGGCTCTCTTAGCCGGATGCAAGTCTGAGGACCAGGGCGCCTATTGATGCAGTTCAGAGGGCCCAGCTTCCAGCGCAGAGAGTAGGGTGCAGAAGGGTGGGGAGTGGGTCTGGAGGAGCCAAAAGAGGGCATCACTGCAGCCCCCTGAGTGGCTCAGTACAAATCTGACCGCATGTCAGAGTGCTGTGGGTCAGAGTGCAGCTCCTCTACCTGGCTCACGCCTTCTAAGCTGGTGACCCCTTCTGCTCCTTCTCTTCGCACTCCACACACTATCTGTGCGCAAGCTCATCTATCCTGAGGCTTTGGGTACCATTCACTCGCTGACCACTCCCAAATCTCTATCTGAAACCAGGCCACTGAGCTCCAGACTTCTGTATCCAGCTGCCATCTTGGTATCTCCTCTCCAACGTCCCATAGGCCCCACAAACTCAATGAGCCCAAATACAAACACATTTTCGTTCCCCAATTTTTCGTGCACTTTCCCAGGCACTGCAGCCAAAAAGCTGAGCATTATCAACTCCCAGGTTCTTCGTCCTCTCCACCCCCAGCCCACCCGTCACCAAGGCACATCAGCTTTTCTTTCTCCCCAGTGTTCTCTTCTTGCCTCTTCATCCCTACAACTATTGCAGAACCATGGCTTCTTGTTTCTAGGGTTCCCCCTTTCCAGGCCTTTCAGTGTGCTGCCCTCTGACCAAGTCACTCTCCGGCCTAAGTCCTCCACTGGTTGGTTCCCCTTCGTCTTCAGCATAAAATACAAATCTAAGATTCAAGCCTCTTCTCTCTCTGGCCTTCTCACTCACTGCTCTCCCTCCCCACTCCCATGACCTCTCCTGACCTTCTGACCAGGCTCTAAACTCCCCACACGGCATTGCTCATGTCTTTGACATTCTATTCCCTTCACCTGTAACACTCACCCCTCTCCAGTCCCTCCTATCTCCCACTGGCACGTTTTCATTCATCTTTCAACACACAGCTCAGGGGTCAACACCTCCAGGATGCCCTCCCTAATGGCAGCGTCCATTCTGGGTTACACTCCCCTTCCCGCGTCCCCAGTGCCTTCGATCCCTCAACTTAGCACTCGGTGCTCCAACTGTTTATTGACTGGCTTGTCTCTCCCACTAGCGTGAGTTCCTTGAGTTGCTATGTCTAGTTCTGTGTCGCTGGTGCCCAGCACTGAGCAGCAGGGAGTAAATGAATGACCCAAACTAACTGTCCCACAAGGCAGCCCATCTCACTGCTCTGACTCTAAGGCAACATTTCATCTTACTGAGTGAGGTCAGCTGTCCTGTGACTCTGAAGACTCCAGAGGCCTTACAGAGAGTATCTGCTTTGTCTACCTCCAGAGACTTGAAGACAATTGTCATGACCTCCCTGAGGCTTTGAAACCAGTCCTTCTCAGGTACAAAGATCAAAGTCAGTTATGGGGAGAACTGCAAGTAAATTCTATCAATAAGTAAAAGTAAGTAGGTTTGAGAAGAGTTCCATTTTCATACAAACTTGAGTGGTTGTCAGATTTGCCCGGCAGTGCCATCACTGTTTTCCTGAGTTGGCAAGATGGAGTGGAGTCACAGCTCAGATGTGGCAGCCTCGACTGAGTGAGAGATACTGAGAAGGTAAATAGCTAGGCAATTAGGAATCATCGTGGTGATTTTCTTCATTATATACATTCAGCATTTTGAGGGGGGAGGTCAAAATCTAGGTACTCCTGTATGGGACTCATCTCTTAAAGCTGTTACAAGAGATAAGGGTTAAGAGCCATTGTTTGAAATACATGCGGTTCTTTAAACCACTCTTTTTTTTTTGAGCTTTTATATTTGAGTTTATTCTTCATTTAACTTTTAAAACACTACTATAGTTGAAGATTAAAACAAAAACAATAGCAAGTAGTGAACTATGATTATAGTCCTTCACTCATTCACTACTGCATATAAAATGCCAGCAGTGGTACTCACTGGCCCCAGTAAGAGGTCTGACACTGAACACCACCCCTGGGATGATGTTCATCATCCTCATAGGCTTCCCCATTGTAATGGCGCCATCTTTCCTGATTTGGATCAAAGTCCACCAGTTCTACCTGGTCCATTTCATCAGTCTCTTCTACTTCCTTCCTCTCAGGCAGGAGTTTTTCCAGCAAAGAGAGCTTATCAGGAGAGAGAAAGCCATTCTCAGGAAAGTTTACCTTAAATCCGATGATTAGGTGACCCTTCTCATATGGTCTATGATAAATTGGCATGCCTTCATTTAGCACACACTTGATATCTCCATGCTTGACAACGTGACCTGGATGAGAGGTGATGACGATGGTTCGGTTGTCAATTGTAGATATTGGCTTTTGAAAGCCGCACCACGCTGTATGTCCATACACATGTAAAGGTCTTTGCCTTGCCGAGTAAAAACAGCACAGTCCTTCTGATCTAAAACAAGGTTCCAGTCCTGGTTCTCGGTCTCCCTCACCATGGAAGGTTATCTTCTGGCCATCCTTCATACCTTTGTCAATATGAATTTCTAGAATCTTCTTCTCTTGAACTACCTTCCTTCCATTGCAGCTTTTACATCTATCTTTAGGACTGATCCATTCCCATGGCCTGGCACTCCACGCACACAGACTGAATTTGCTGAACCATTCCAGGTCCTATCTGATGAATTCTTTTTTTTTTTTTTTTTTTTTTTTTTTTTTTTTTAAAGTTTTTTTTTTTTTTAAGATTTATTTATTATTTATTTTGAGAGAGTGAGAATGAGAGAGAGAGAGAGAGTACATGAGAGGGGGGAGGGTCAGAGGGAGAAGCAGACTCCCCGCCGAGCAGGGAGCCCGATGTGGGACTCGATCCCGGGACTCCAGGATCATGACCTGAGCTGAAGGCAGTCGCTTAACCAACTGAGCCACCCAGGCGCCCCTATCTGATGAATTCTTATTTGCATTCCAGTACCTCAGCAATTGGGACAACATTTGGCTCCTTTCTTACCACCTCGGTCTTCACATTTATCGCAAATCACATTCTTTTGCAGAGCTAGCTTTTTCTTGTTGCACCATTATATAAATCTTCTAAGGTTACTGAGAACTGATGCACAACATTTTTACCTCTCCTTTCTCTCTGCATGCTTCCTCCTCCTCCAAAACACATATCAAAGATGTCCATGGGGGAGCCAAAACCACCACCAGCTCCACCTTCTTTAATTGCCTGTTCTCCTTTGTCATATAATTCCCTTTTCTTTGCATCAGAGAGTACTTGGTAAGCTTGAGAAATCTGTTTAAACTTCTCTCCTTCATTTGGATTCTTATCAGGGTAGTACTTCAAGGCCAGTTTCCTGTAGGCCTTTTTAAATTCCTCTTGGGTAGCATTGGGTTTGATCCCCAAAACATCATAGTAAAGTGGTTTCTTTCACCATTTTCTACAGCCGGTGAGAGGGCTGAGGCCGGTGTGGGGGACCGGGAAGGAGCTTGTTGCTGGGCACAGCTTGGGCAGCTGCGCTCTTCCGTGTCTCACCGAGCGTCCTGGAAAGTTCCCTTAATCACTCTTTATATGGCATGGTTCTAGCTGCAAATGATTGCTGAGCTTTTCATGTTCATTATCTCATATAATCCCATGTCAATACCACAACAACCCTTATAATTATTATTTTAAAAATAATTTTATTTATTTGAGAGAGAGAGAGTGAAAGAGCACAAGCAGGGGGAGCGGCAGAGGGAGAAGGAGAAGCAGACTCCCCGCTGAACAGGGAGCCCGATGTGGGGCTTGATCTCAGGACCCTGGGATCATGACCTGAGCTGAGGCCGACGCTCAACCCACTGAGCCACCCAGGTGCCCCAACCCTTATAATAATTATTTTAGAGATGGAAAAACTGAGGCTCAGAGAGGTTAATTTGTCCATATCACACAGCTAGCAGGTAGGAGAACCTGGATTCAGACCTGGGTCTTTCCAGTATTTAACTTTGGCTTATCTTTCTGCACTCTAACTCCTTGTGACCTCTCCTTAGATGGCTCCCACTGGCCAAGGAGATGCTCTGAACAGTGGGTGACATCACATGCTGTCCTGAATTGTTCTGTAATTGTCTCATGAGTTTGTGTCTTGTTTCTCCAGCCACACTGTAGACCCTCTCCACTTACCCCACATAAATGCCATGTAGGACCTGGCCCACAGTAGGCCTGGTGTCTGGATACTGGTTCTGCCATTTACCAGGCACATGGCCTTGGGATAAAAACCATACCTACCTCTCAGGGTTGTTGTGAGGATTAAATGAAATAATGATGGAAGGTTCTCAGAACAGAATCTGTACATTCAAGAAATGTATCACTACCCAACCTGAACTGACTGTATTATCACAGATTCCTTCTTTTTTCTTTACCTTCCAATGATCCCATTAATAGCCAAGTCCATTCTCTCTCCTCTCTCCAGTGCACTGTTCTGCTTCAAGTTTCATCTTTTTTTTTTCAAGATTCTATTTATTTGCAAGAGAGTGAGTGAGAGAGCGAGCATACAAGCAAGGAGAGGGGCAGAGGTAGAGGGAGAAGCAGGCTCCCCACTGAGCAGAGAGCCCAATGCGGGGCTCGATCCCAGGATCCTGGGATCCTGACCTGAACTGAAGGCAGACACTTAACTGACTGAGACACCCAGGTGCCCCTAAGCTTCATCTTCTGCCTTGATTATCACGACAGCCTCTGAAGGGGTCTCTCTCCTAAAATAAGCTTCCACAGCACTCTGTACTTCCCCTTCTGTAACACTCATCACACTTATGACTTACTCAACATCTATATTCATCAACAAAATTAAGCTGTGTATCTGCCTGACTCATGATTATATCTCCAGCTGCTACCACTGCACCTAACCATAGGGTAGGCACTCAATAAATATTCATCAAAAAAAAAATTTTTTTTTTGAGAGAGAGAGAGCATGTGTGCGAGTGAAGTGGCAGGGGGCGGGGAAGCAGAGGGAAAGGGATGGAGAGAATCATAAGCAGGCTTGAAGCCCAGTGCGGAGCCTGGATGCGGGGATCAATCTCATGACCCCGAGATCATGACCCGAGCCGAAATCAAGTCAGAAGCTTAACCGACTGAGCCACACAGGTGCCCCCAAAAAACACATTTTTTCAGAAAAATGTGCTGATTCCTGTCCTAGACTTTCTTGGAAATGGACCACAAAGTCCCCAGGACCTGACAAAAGTATTGAGAAATGCAGTTCAACATCAAAAACTCATCTGATGGCCAGAATAAAATTTGAAACACATCCATCTGGTCAGGTCACTCTCCTTTTCTCAATCCTTTGGTTCTCCATAATCAGAATAAAGTTCAGATGTCTCCTCTGTCCCTATTTTTATTGCTAGAAAAACCAAGATACCCAGGAGGGGAGACAGGGCACAGGGGGTAAAGGATGGTGGATTGGGAACTCTGACCCAGCCCAAACCCGGGCTATAGGTACGCAAGAAGCAAGAGAAGGAATAAGGTTTATCTTGCCTGCCCTAAGCTGTGCAAGAAAGCACAGTTTGGAAGAGAGAAAGGTGGGGACTTCCTGGCACACCCCTAAAGCCTCACTCCTGCCCCAACTTACGCTTTCTTGATCTGGGCATCCTCTGAATTGCGAGTGATCTGGAGCACTGAGTAATAATCCTGGCCCATGGCCGGCTGGCAAGGCACTCAGTTGTATAATCCCGACTTGAAGGAGGGCTGTTAGTCTGCATTCTCTGGTTGCTCCTGACAACTGCACAGGGGCACTCTGGGAGTGGTAGTCCTTCCTGCCTAAGCAAACCACCCGCTCAGTTCCGCCTCACAGCAGAGCCAATAGAAGAATTAGAAGAATAGGGGCTGATTCTGTGACCCTGATAAAGGTCACTCAACTCAGAAACTCTAAACTGTTTTTCAGGAAAGTAGCAATTAGTTTTAATTAAAAGTTTTCAGAACAGGGGCGCCTGGGTGGGACAGTCGGTTGAGGGTCCGACTCTTGGTTTCAGCTCAGGTCATATCTCAGGGTCGGGAGATTGAGCCCCGCTGGGGCTCCAGGTTCAGTGCGGAGTCAGAGTTGGCTTGAGACTTTCTCCCTCTCGCTCTGCCCCTCCACCCCCCAACACTCTCTCTCTCAAAAATAAATAAAATCTTTTTAAAAAAAACTTTTCAGAACAAATGCATTTAGCTGACTTTTAAAATTCGTTTTAAATTTTAGAACAGTTTTAGATTTTCAGAAAAGTTGGGAAGACAGTACAGACTTCCCATATACCCCACACCCAGTTTCCTGTATTATTAATGGCTTACATGAGTCAAGTATATTTGCCACAAATAACAACCAATATTGCTACATCAAGGGTTTTTTTTAATGTTCAACTTAGTGATATTTATTAAGTTTTATTTTAATTCCAGTATAGCTAACATGCAGTATTATATTAGTTTCAGGTGTACAATACAGTGATTCAACAATTCCATACATCACCTGGTGCTTATCACAATTAAGTGTACTCCTTAATCTCCATCACCTGTTTCACCCATCCCTCCACCCACCTCCCCTTTGGTAACCATCAGTTCGTTCTCTATAGTTGTTATTTCCTCCAGATACCTCATTTATAATGGAAGTACACACTTTATTCAGATTTCCTAGTTTTTAACTAATGTCTTTTTTTCTGTTCCAAGATCCCAAACAGGATACCACATTACATTTAGTTGTCATGTTTCCTTAGGCTTCTCCTGGCTAAAACTGTTTCTCAAACTTTTCTTGTTTTTTGATGACTCTGATAGTTTAAGGAGGACTGGTCACGTATTCTGTACAGTCTCTCAGTGGGATTTGTTTGATGTTTTTCTTATGATTAGACTGAGGTTAGGGGCTTCTGGAAGGAAGACCACAGAGGTGAAATGCCATTCTCATTCCATCCTATCAACATGACATCCTGGTGATGTTGACCTTCACCTGCTGAGGTAGGTGTTTGTCAGGTTTCTCTCCACTGTAAGGTTACTTTTGTTTCCTCCTTTCTGGATTGTACTCCTTGGAAGAAAATTATTTCATGGCCCACCCTTAAAGATTGGGGAATTCTGCTCTACCTCCTTGAGGGCAGAAGAGCCCTGTTTTCCACATCCCACATCCAATCAGTCACTAAGCTTGGTCCATTTTACCTCTTAGGCACCTCTCAAGCCTCTTCCTCCTCAGAGCCATGGTCTTGCTTTGGCTTTCACCTTTCAGCAAAGCCACTCCAACTTCTCACTATCCTGCCCACCTTGCCTCTACCCTGCCAAGACCATACTCCACATTGCCCAAAGTTAATCCAAACTGCTGACCCTGGCACACAGGCATTTGGTGATCTGCTCCCGCCCTACCTACCCTAATCTCTCACCCCAAGGCACACCAACCCCCACTTTTCCTTGCTTCTCAGAATGCTTGAGCATGAAAAAGCATGCTTGCAATTGCTCCAACTAACCATTCTCATTCACCTCCAGGGCTACCTCTCCTCAAACCCTCCAGACTACACACACCACTGACCCTGACTTTGACCAAGCTAACCTTATTTTTTTTTTTTATTAAGAAGTTTATACGCACAAAAAAGCAGCATTAGAACATTCCTTATTGAAGAAATATTGCCCCTGTGTGCCCCTCTCTACCTGCTTAGTATTCTTTTGTTTTTATTTATTGTTTCACTACTATGCATCTCCTGTGGTGTACTTCTGTGCTTGTAAATATTTAACCAGCTCACCAGAAGGAAAAAAACAGTCCTTATGTGTAGCACTTGCCAATTTCTCCCAAGCTGTTAAAACCAGCTCCAACACACTACTGCATGTATTCTGAACATATTTATGTTTTCATGGTTTTGAACTTTATATAAATGGAATCAGTTATGCAAATGGCATGTATTTGTGTGTGTCTTATTTGCACAGAGGCTGTATAGCATTCTCTGTTGATGCTGAACATTTGGGTATGTGCATCAACTTTGCAAGGTAATGTGAGTTTTCTGATGTGGTTATTCTAAATTACGATGGCAAAACAGCAGTGTCTGAGAGGTCCCTTTTGCTTTACATCCTCACCAATTCTTGATGTCAAGTTTTTAATTTTCTTTTAAAGTACATGTATACATATATACAAATACACATATACGTGTGTGTGTGTACATATTTTAAGTAGGCTCCATGCCCAACGTGGAGCTTGACCTCACAACCCTGAGATTAAGAATTGCATGCTCTACCCACTGAACCAGCCAGGCACCACTGATGTCAATTATTTTTATAACTTTTTTTTTTGAGATTTATTTATTCCTAAGAGACAGAGAGAGACATTAAATAAATAAATAAATAAATAAATAAATCATGTTTATTGTCCATTTGTTTTTCATTGTGAAACGCCTATGTATGTCTTTTCCCATTTTTCTTTTTTTTTTTTTTAAAGATTTTACTTATTTGTCAGAGAGAGAGAGAGAGAGAGCGCAAGCACAAGGAGGGGGAGCAGCAGGAATAGAGAGAAGCAGGTTCCCCGCGGAGCAGGGAGCCCGATGCGGGACTCAATCCCAGGACCCTGGGATCATGACCTGAGCCGAAGGCAGACGCTTAACCGACTGAGCCACTCAGGTGCCCCTCTTTTGACCATTTTTCTACTGGGCTGTGTGTGTTGTGTGTGTGTGTGTGTGTGTGTGTGTGTGTGAGAGAGAGAGAGAGAGAGAGACTCTTCATGTTTTATATTTCTTTGTTGAAAATATATAAAATACAAACCCCTTTCACTTTGGAGCTTGTGTTTTTACCTTTAATGGGGTAGAACTTACCAATCTTTGCCTTTTTGATTATACTTTTTGTGTCTAGTTTAAGAAATATTCTCTGTAGAGGGTCATAAAGATCTTCACCTATATTTTCTTCTGAGAGTCCATTTCACTCTTAAACCTTTAATCCACGTAGAACTTTTTTTTTTATATGGTACAAGGTAGCATCATTTTCTTATTTTTGATATCCTATTGTCCCAGAACCATTTATTTAACAGTCCTCTGTTCCCCTACCAATCTATATTGACTGCTGTGTTACATACAAAGTTTCCATATATGCATGGGTTTATATCTGGACTACTGTTCCACTGGTCTTTCCCTGGGCCAATGCCACACTATAACCCTTCCTTTTCTCCTCCTCCTCCTTCTTCGGGAGCATCTTTTCTAAGTACTACTCCTTTACTCCTCTCAAATGTAAATGTGGTTTTTTTTAAATATTTTATTTATTTATTTGACAGAGACAGAGAGAGAGCAGTGGAACACAAGCAGGGGGAGTGGGAGAGGGAGAAGCAGGCTTCCCGCCGAGCAGGGAGCCCGATGTGGGACTTATCCCAGGACCCTGGGATCATGACCTGAGCCGAAGGCAGACGCTTAATGACTGAGCCACCCAGGTGCCCTGTAAACGTGTTCTTAAGAAAGGATCTAGGGGCACCTGGATGGCTCAGTGGGTTAAATGTCTGACTCTTAATTTTGGCTCAGGTTTTGATCTTGGGATCCTGAGATCAAGCCCTGAGTTGGGCTCCACCCTGGACATGGAGCCTGCTTAAGATTCTCTCTCTCGGGGCACCTGGGTGGCTCAGTCAGTTAAGCGGCTGCCTTCGGCTCGGGTCGTGATCCCAGGGTCCTGGGATCGAGCCCCACATCGGGCTCCCTGCTGAGCAGGGAGCCTGCTTCTCCCCTGCCTGCCGTTCCCCCTGCTTGTGCTTGCTCTCTGTCTCTCTCTCTTGTTATGTGTCAAATAAATTAATAAAAAATATTAAAAAAAAAAAAAGATTCTCTCTCTCTCGGGGCACCTGGGTGGTCCAGTCAGTTAAGCGTCCAACTCTTGGTTTTGGCTCAGATTGTGATCTCAGGTGGTGAGATGGAGTCCCGAGATGGGCTTGAAACTTGAATTTCTCTCTCCCTCTCCCTCCCCAACCCCCGTCTAAAATAAATAAATACATCTTAAAAAAAAATTATCTCTCTCCCCCTCTCCCTCTCCCCTCTTAAAAAAAAGAGAGAGAGAAAAGAAAGGATCTAATGTCAGTCAGATGGGGAAAGAAGAGGGCTACGTTTTAAACCTCATCTCTGTGAATGAAAATGCTGGGTCCTTTGATGGCATTTCAGATACTAGTGACTTAGATATTTAAGAACTTTCCTGGGTCCTCTGAAACCACACCATTATAGAGGAAGACCTGCTGTATTTTTTTAAGATTTTATTTATTTATTTGACAGAGAGAGAGATAGCGAGAGCAGGAACACAAGCAGGGGAAGTGGGAGAGGGAGAGCAGGCTTCCCGCCGAGGAGGGAGCCCGATGTGGGACTTGATCTCAGGACCCTGGGATCATGACCTGAGCCGAAGGCAGACGCTTAACGACTGAGCCACCCAGGCGCCCCAAGGAAGACCTGCTTTAAAGCAGCTATTTCATATTATTTGAGGCCTACTTTGGGTATATTTGGAGGAGCTAAAACACACTTCTGGAGTTGGGCCAAATGACAGAGAACTCAATTAGAGCTAAGAAGTAAACTGCAGGTTTAGGGTAAGTTGAGTGGCCAGCCAGGAAAACCAGCCCCACCCGGGGCCGATGGAACCCTCTTTGGCTGTCCTGGGCACAGAGAGAAGCCAGCTGACCCTCTGGAGTGGACGGTGATGGACGTGGTTGAGTATTTCACCGAGGCTGGCTTCCCCGAGCAGGCAACAGTTTTTCAAGAGCAGGAAATCAATGACCAGTCTTTACTGCTCATGGAGCGCACTGATATGCTGACTGGCCTGTCCATCCACCTGGGTACTACATCAAGGTGCTGCAGCAAGGCCACTTTGAGGACCCTGATGGCTTTCTAGGCTGAGCACCCAGCCTTCCCCCCTGCCCCAACCCATTCCAGCCCCCATCTACCCAAGACCCCCCGAGTCTAGGAGCTAGGGGCGGACACCCTCAGCCCTCATAACATATTCCAGTGAGGGGCTTTCTTTCCTACTCATCTCTTCCCTGTGTTTCCCCAGCATACACACATTTGGCCCCCAGCACAACCTGTACTCCTTGATACGAGGAGTGTGGGGTGGGACAGGGCCTGCTCATTGCACCCCAGGAGGCCAACCCCCCCAAGTCTAGGACATTTTGGGGGGAAAATGGGGGCTTCCCATCTCCCCTAGATCCTCTTCAGTTCAGCCAGATGTTTCTTATATGTTTTGTTCTGCTAGTTCATTTTGGTGGGTGGCCTTTCCTCTCTCCCCCACCACCCATGCCCTAACTGGGTCTGCCCCCGGCCTCCAGCCCCTGGGAGCAGCTGGAGTGGGGTCCCTGTGTCTTCCCTAACCCTCTCCTTTCTTTCTGTTGGTTGTCACTCCAGCTGGCTGTATTGCTTTTTAATATTGTACTGAAGGTTTTTGAAATAAAGTTTGAAAAAAAAAGTTGAGTGGTCAGAAAGCAACCATTATCTTGAGGCTGCTGTGCTCCCATTTGTGTGACCGAAGGAAGTTTACTTAATGGCCCCAAGTCCGTTTCCTTGAACAAATGGGATTATTAACATAAACCCCACCACAGGGCAGGTGTGAAAATATTAAACACAATTATACAAAAGCATGTATATCACATAGAAAATGCTTCCTTAGCATTGAGGCAGTAGAGTCAGAGCCCAAGTTCCAAATCCTGTCTGTTATCTACTAGTTTTATGACCTTAAAAAATGATTTCTTAGCCACAGTTGCCTATTTGTTAAGAGAAAATATGGCATTATTTTCTATTTTTTGCATTTCTGAGCTTTCTTGTGGGTTTTAATTTGCATTTACCTCAGATAGAGTCTCCTTGTTCCTGGGTTCACCAGAGCTATCTAGACAAATGACTGATTCCAGGACTGAGATGGGAAAGTATAAGATGAAATGTGAGTATCTTGTGGTATCAGAAAATATGGAAGCACTAAAAGAATGCTATTAACATGTCAAAAGGACCTAAGATCCGGATGCCTGGGTGATTCAGTCGGTTAAGGGTCTGCCTTGGGCTCAGGTCATGATCCCAGGGTCCTGGGGTAGAGTCCCACGTCAGGCTCCCTATTCAGCAGAGTCTGCTTCTCCCTCTCCCTCTGCCCCTTGCCCTACTAATGCTCTCTCTAGCTCACTCTCTCTCTCAAATAAATAAAATCTTAAAAAAGAAAAATTAAGAATAAAAATATAAAATATATCCACAAAAAGACGTGTTCAAGAAAAAGAAATCTTTACTCTGCAAGGCTATTGTGAGGACTGTGCCTGGCACGGAGCATATGCTCACTGGCAGACGCCACTGCCAGTTTCCAGATCTGAGAAATAGATGCCCTTCTCACAAGAAGTCACCAGGGGGCATCTGAAAGCCAAGAAACAAAGTCCAGCTTGCCTGAGCCTGTACTGCTGCGATGGGGGTTGTCTACCTTTCCCTACCCAGAATGCACTCCTCCACCCAAAAGGGAAAAAAAAAGCTTTGTCTGCTAACACTGGGGAGAATCCATCCACAGCAGACCAGGCTTTGGGCCACCTGAGAGCTAGCCTGTGTCCTTCTGTTTGGATCTGGATTTCAGGGCAGCTGTCAAGGGTCACTGCATCCATTACAACCAGGCCTATCAACTCTGGAGACCTGGGAAAAGGGGCTTATGGATGTGATGGCAGTGAAGAGCGAGTCCTGGAAGAGGAACTCACAGACATACCTGCTGTGTGAACTCAGCCATCTCCTCCTTCATCCTGACTTCTTAGAGGTTCTCTCCAGACCTCCTCGGATCCAGTGTTTCCGAGGTCTGCAAAATGTCCCTTTGGGTCTACCTGACCTTATCACAAATCACTCCTTAAATGGAACTGGTCTAGTCCCAGAGGTCTCAGGACCATGTGGCGTAGTGGAAGGCACAGGTCTTCGAGACAGACTAAGCAAGGTCCAAATCAAGGGTCTGGTACTTAATTTCTCGAACCTCAGTTTCCTTATCTATAAAACAAAGTAATTCCATTTCCTTTTTAAGAGTGTTGTTGGGATTAAATATATAAATATAGTCCCTAGTATAGCATAGATGCCCAGTAATATTCAATGACTAACAGTATTTTATTTTCTCAATTTAGGCATATACAACAGGTAGAAAAAAATGGATTTAAAATTAAGATAAACTGTGTTAAAGTTTCTGTTCCCTATGACCCTTGGCCAATCAATTCATCTGAGTCTCACTATCTGCATGTCATAGTGAGGTTATAAACATTACGTGAGAATATACCTTTAAGACTGCTGCGAATCATACTGTTACACCAGCCAGAAATTGACTTCTTCCCTTAAATAAATCCAGACTTTAGCCTACATTGCTCAGCTCAAGTGTTGTATCCTCCAAGAAACCCTTTCTCTAGTGATCTCTAAAATATAAAACTCTGGAAAGTGTTAAAAAGAATGATGAAGGTCTAAATGTACTGAGAAAGAACTCAGAGATTCTAAGTGAAAATAAAACACGGAGTACATGCATTATGACTCCATTTTTATATCTAGGGGAAAAAAGAGGTGACCGTGTTATATCCTTGCTTAAAACTCTTCCGTGGGTTTCTTGCCAACCAAATGAAATTCAGGCTCCTTACCTGGTACTCAAGCCCCTTCACTCTTTGGGCCCTGCCAACCTCTCCAGCCTCATCTTCTACCGACCAGCCTCACCATCCTATGAGCACTGGGTTCCTGCTATGACTTAAAATGCCCTTTACTATCTCTTCCTCTAGGTCTCAAACTGTAGCATGCATCAGAATCACCTGGCCAGCTCTACCCAGAGAATTTCTGATTTGGGGCTGAGGTGGGGCCTAGGAATTTCTATTTCTAACAAGTTCCCAGGTGATACTGATATGGCTGTTAAGGGACCACACTCGGATGGCCACTGCTGTTACAATGACAGGATTCAACTTTATCACCTGTAAATGGACCAGTCAACCATACCACTTTGCCTAGGACTGAAAGTCCCATGTAGCAGAAAACCCCTCAGTCCAAGGAAAACTGAGACAGCTGGCTTCTCTACCTGTATAAGAATCTTTCCCAGACTGCTGCTTAAGGGATAGTTTCTGCTAACAAGTAGTCTTTCTCTATGGCCAGGCCAACAGGAAATGCCTGAGAAAGGAGTTCCATCAACTTGAATGGCTTTTTGCTGGAGTAAGATTATTTAACAAAGTTTTTCAAATTCAAACTCCAAATACATTCTCTTTATTTCCTTCAGAGAACAAGCTTTAGTCCTCTGATCCTTGTAAACACTTAACACAATGGTATGAGATCAAACTGTAAGCATCCATATCCTTGCCCTGTGCTGTTGGGGTGAGTGTATATAGGGAGCATGTGTGAGCTTCTTCTTCAGTTCACAGGTCTTGTCATGGAATGATACTTCCACATGGGCCAATGCAGCTGATTTTCTGTGACTTCCAAAGGGTGCCCCAAACAATAAGGGGACATGGTCCTTGAGAAGGACTGATGATTATTTTGCTCTTTGTCGATTAGGGCCAATTTTTTTCATTAACTGGGAATCCTTTTCCAAGGAGTCAGAGATCAGAGAGCTGATAGCGTCGCACAAGACCATCTCGACAGCATGTGTAGATCTGCTTCTCCCACGTGGCTACCTGGAACACAAGAGTTCACAGCTCAAAGGAAGCAGGGGAGTCTTCCATTCCAAAAAGATAGAGCCTTGTCATTGATCCCCATTAACACAAGTGAGTCTAAGAAGCTCTGCTGACTCCAAAGACAAGAGAAGAATTAGATCCATGATAGGTATAGCCGGCTAGGATCCACAGCGCTTATGAGTCCAGAACAGAGAAACTAATTAGCCAAGTTGACAGCAGGCCCATTAGTGTGGTGCATAGCTGAGGGCAGAGGGTCTGGACCTGGGAAAGGAGATGATCCACAGATGGGCTGGTGTATCCCTGAACCTTGTAAAATTATATTCAAAGAAGTTCTCAGTATGTGCCTGTCTGAGGAGGATTTTGTCGACTTCTCAGAGAAGTCTGAGGCCACAGCTGCGTGGAGGAGCGAGGCACGTGCTGGGGCTGCGGTGGGTGGCACCGAGACTACGCAGCTCCCAGTGGGGAGGCTCCACTGCCACTGCCACCTTGCTTGGTGAGCACATGGTGTCAGTAGGCTGCCAGTGCCATGGCTGGCCCAGCGTGGCATCACCCCCTCCCAAGACTCCTGGAGTTTCTGAACCTCCTCTCCGGGATGGCGGGGGGTGGCGGGGGAGCTGGCATGCTGGCATTTTAGGCTGTGTGGGAGCCCACGTCTTCTTCACTTATGCTGACTACGACCACTTCTTTGAAGATGTGCACCCTCTCGTCCCTGCCATAATGATCACCGCTGTGGAGCCCCGCTTTCCACTTTTGGGCTGATTGGCTACTGTGCCCCAATCTGGGAAAGCTGCTATAGACTTGCCATGTTTGTCATCACCCTACTCTTGGTTTTTGTTACAGAAGCTGTTACAGTGGTTTTGGGATATATTTACAGAGCAAAGGTGGAAAAATGAGGTTGATCAGAGCATTCAGAAAGTGTGTAAGACCTACAGTGGAACCAACACTACAATGGAACCAACTAGTCAGACTGGAATAATAGGAACTGGTTCAAAGAAACCAAAAACCACAGTGTCCCTCTTAGCTGCAGCAGACAGCCAGCCAGCAGCTATCACGGCAGGCTGGCCCACTCCTCTGACCTCCATACGGAGGGATGTGAAGCTCTAGGGGTGAAGAAGCAATCAAAAGTCACGGTGCATGTTATCTGGGCAGTGCTGGAAGGTGCAGCTCTTCAGCTGCTAGACATGCTGCGTGCATGCAGCACAGTATGCAGGAGTAGAGGTCCTGCTTCTGAGCTCCTCGCCACCGGTGGAACCTAGGCATGGGAGAAAATGCAACTCGGAGCTTTTTAGTCTTGTTCTGATTTGGAAGGTGAATCAAGCAGGTTTACTTTTAGTAGTTAAACCACACATTACACAGGTGTTGGACAGAGAAGCTTGGCTCTTCATGTGCCCACCTATGATTTTCTTTTCCCTTCTCCTATCTGACTCTCATGTCTCTAAGTTTTTAGGTACGAAAGTGAATGTTCTCGTTTCAGAACCATCTGTGAGTTGTGTAGTGTGGGAGAATGACAGGAGGACCTGGGCCTGCTTCTGTTACCTCCCTGCAGTAATAGGACTGCTGCCAAAGTATCACTGGGTCTTTTCAGTCTTCACAACGGAGAACTCTTGGCCAAGGGATTTTGGGGAGAGAAGGGGGAAGCCAGCTAAGGTTAAAGTTAATACCAGATGGCGTCCCTCATCAGTGTCCTTTTAAAAAACATATATTGTAGTTCAATAACATAGCACTGTACAAAATGACCAAAATAGTTCATCTTCAAAATCAGACTGATTTTTGAAAAGTAGAGGTTTTTAATCAAAACTGGCTTTATAGGGGCACCTGGGTGGCTCAGTTGTAAAGCATCTGCCTTCGGCTCAGGTCACAATCCCAGGGTCCTGGGATCAAGCCCCGCATCGGGTTCCCTGCTCGCCGGGAAGCCTGCTTCTCCCTCTCCTACTCTCCCTGCTTGTGTTCCCTCTCTGTCAAAAAAAAAAAAAAAAAAAATCTTTTTATAAAAAGTAGCACATATGTTATGTTCCTATAGAGCCAGTTTTTTTTTTTTTTTTAAGATTTTATTTATTTATTTGACAGAGAAAGACACAGAGAGAGAGCGAGCACAAGCAGGGGGAGTGGGAGAGGGAGAAGCGGTCTTCTCGCTGAGCAGGGAGCCCAATGCGGGGCTCGATCCCAGGACCCTGGGATCATGACCTGAGCCGAAGGCAGACGCTTAACGACTGAGCCACCCAGGCACCCCACATATGTGCTATTTTTTAAAAACAATATGTGTGTGTAGGTATGTTGTTGTATGATTGAGCCCACTCATCATAAATCTAAACTCATTAGGATTAATGTACTCATGCAGACTAACAAAATAGTATGTAGATGAGAACTCAGTTCTAAATAGAAAAACCTAATTCAGTGAAGTCTGTATCATCCCTCAAACAAAAAAAGAAAAGAAAAAGCCTGGGACTCAAAGGTTAAGAACCACTAATTTAGTGGAAGAAGCATGAATTCTGGAGGTAGCTTCATCTTAGGTTTGCTAATGTGTACCTACGTGACGTAGGGCAACTTTCTCAACCACTCTGGACTCCAGTTTCCTCACTTATAAAATGAAAATGGTATGTTAATTCACAATATAGAACACTACACAGGAATTTTTAAAAATGAAGATCTATATGCATTTATCTGAAAAGAGCTCTAAGATGTTAATAAAAAAGTCATAGAACAATACAATACATATAGAATGATTTCAGTTATGCACAAACTAAAGATAAAACTATAGTTACCTAAATACATAAACACAAAGATGTAAGTGCAAATTCTCCAAAAACAGTCTTGAAAAATACATGCTGAACTGTTAATGCTAGTTACTTCTAGAAAGAAGAATGGACCTAAAAAGGTCTTAAAGGGGACCTTAAAGTCTGTAGGATTTTGTATTGTTTGAATTTTTATAGGTATGTATTAACTGTATAACTTTTACATTATAAAAACAATATAAATAATAATACCTATACCTCAAGAACAGTAACAATGAAATAAGATGATACATGTAAAACATCCAGCATGATGTCTAGTCAATAAATATTACTTCCCCTTTTGTTTTTCTCTTTCTAATCAAATGAGATAACCAGTCTTGAACTTTAAATAATAATAATAATGACAGCTAATCTTTGTAGAAGACTTAAAATTTACAACTATTTTTCACATACATTATCTCCCTAATACTTTCATTTTACAGAATAACTGACAGACTAAGGAGGTAAAATGATTTTTCAAGTTTTTAGAGCTAAAAAGTGGTGAAATCACTGACTCAAAATTCTCACTTCCTTTTATCACATCCATAAGTATTTTACCATCCAGAATGCCCACAAAGTAGCTGGATTCAGTCCCCTCAAAAGTCCTAGATCTCAGGTGAGAATCACCCAGGTGCCTCTCAGGCCTGTACCTTGAACACAGGGTCACAGTCGGCCCCAGTGAGCTCAATGACATAGTCTAGGTCTTGCTGAACAATGAAACAGCTTCCATCACCTAAAAGTCAAAAAGAAAAATTTAGATAACTAAAGAAAAAGCTGCACGCAAAGAGGCTTAAAAAAAAAAAATCAGTATTTTAGTTTATTTCTGTACATCACAAGCCTAAAGAAGATCATCCTAAGACCCAAAATGGCAAACAGGTCTCATTATGTGGGTCAGATATGAGGATCTACAGTGGCTGCCTAGAATGCTGGGTTAGAGGATTTGAAGTATAAGTACAAGCTCAGTGGGAAGAAGGGCTGTCTTTGATCAGCAATACCTGACAAGGGCACGGAGCAAGCAACTGCAGGCTTATACATCTGATTGCAAACTTACCCTGGACAATGATTTTTAACAGGGAATTGTATATACAAATATTTTAATGTGCTCCCAAATTATTCTTCAATCTATAAACTTGACCAGATACATGAGGCAAAGGAGCAAAGTTGTTACACCAAGAAAATAGAAGTATATTTTTTTTTTTTTAAAGATTTTATTTATTTATTTGAGAGAGAGAGACACAGAGAGAGAGGGAACACAAGCAGGGGGAGTGGGAGAGGGAGAAGCAGGCTTCCTGCGGAGCAGGGAGCCCGATGTGGGGCTCGATCCCAGGACCCTGGGATCACGACCTGAGCCAAAGGCAGACGCTTAACGACTGAGCCACCCAGGTGCCCCAAAAGTATATTTATTTTTAAACTTAGTTTTCTTAAAAGACCATGTACAGATGAGACTAGGGATGATCTGTAAACTGCTGAATAAGGTAATTTTTTTTGTTGTTTTACTTAATATAAAAATAGTACATGCTAATTGAAGAAAACTTTAAAAACAAAGAAACAGAAGTAAAAAAAAATCACTCAATCTACCATTCAAAGATAACTACTGTTAACATTTTTATATATTTTTCCAATCCTTTTTGTACAGATTTTTATTTTACATGGTTGAGAGCATACTGCATAAAAGAATATCTTTATGCATAAAGTTTTTCTGTATCAACATTGTGACTCTGTAAAGAATCCAGGAAAAAAAATTTTTTTTAATTAACCTTTCCAAGCTTTTTAAAATTTGAAAAACTGCTGTCAAAAACAACTGTTTATTTATTTATTTATTATCTTTAAAGATTTTACTTATTTATTTGAGAAAGAGAGAATGAGAGACAGAGAGCACGAGAGGGAAGAGGGTCAGGGGGAGAAGCAGACTCTCCACTGAGCAGGGAGCCCGATGTGGGACTCGATCCCGGCACTCCGGGATCATGACCTGAGCTGAAGGCAGCCGTTTAATCAACTGAGCCACCCAGGCGCCCAAAAACAACTGTTAATTAATTTTATCTGTTAATCTGTACCCCAACCAGCAGCATACAGGAAGACCTTATCCTTTCTTGTATTATTATTAAAAATCATTTTTTAATTTAAATTGTACTTTATTAAGTAATCGGTACACTCATCATGGGGCTCAAACTCACAACCCAAGATCAAGTGTTGCACATTCTACCAACTGAGCCAGCCAGGCACCCCAAAAATCATCTTTTAAATAAAAGAATTATTTTTTAGAAATACTTATATAAATATTGACAGGTGAAATAATACAATGTCTGTGATATGTTTCAAAATATTACAACGGTTGGGGATTATAAGGGAATGTGTAAAACAAGATGAAACAGGATTAGCTATAAATTGGTAATAGTTGAAGCCAGATGATGGGTATACAGGTTCGTCATGCTATTCTCTCTACCTTTGTATCTCTTTGACAATTTCCATAATAAATTTTCAAAATTGTTTAATCTGGTAATTTCAATCTCCTCTCTAGTGAAAGAGTTCCAAAGGACCTCAAAGATCATCTATATCCAACTTCTAAACTAGTACTAAATTCCCTTCACAACACCTTGCAGAGCAGCCAACCAGTCAGTCTATGCTTCTCCATCCTGAGTTAGTAGTGCTCTCTAAAATGCCAGCTCTCTCTTACTTATATTCAACTGAAATGTAGCTCCTGGTAACTTTCTTTTATTGGTCTTAGTTTCATCCTCTGAAAACAGTTATATTACAATGAATAAGGCACAGTCACTACTTTCAAGGAGTCTGGACTGGAGGGAGATACAAACAATCACAGTGTAGAGTGATAAACACTATATGATAAATACAATATGCCAAAGAATCATGGAGGACCATGCCCCTAGCCTCGCCATAGATCATGCATTTAAACCTATGTTTATTTATTTTTAGAGAGAGGGCATGAATGGGGGAGTAGGGATGAGATGTGGGGATAGGGGCAGAGGGAGAATCTTTTTTTTTTTTTAAGGCGGGGAGGGAGAGAGGGAGAGGGAATCTCAAGCAGGCTCCACGCCCAGCATGGAGTCCAACACGGGGCTCATTCTCACAACCCCAAGATCATGACCTGAGCCGAAATCAAGAGTCACACACTCAACCGAGCCACCCAGGCGTCCCACAAGACAGAATCTTAAGTAGGCTCCACACAGCATGGAGCCTGACGCGAGGCTCAATCTCATGACCCTGAGATCACAACCTGAGTGAAATCAAGAGTCAGATGCTTAACAGACTGAACCACCCAGGCACCCCTAACTCTATGTTTAAATGAACTACAGGAAGCCATTGTTGTCAAGGGGCCCCTGGACCCACCTTGGCTAGCAATGAATCCATCTCTGAAACTCAGGAGGGATAGAACTGGTGCTCCTGATCTGTGGATGACTTGTACTGGAGCCCTGGAATTCAAAGAAAAAGGGGCAATTGTCCTTTTTTTCTTCAAGCAACACTTGACTATATTCAACATATAGTACTAACCACACAAAAGCAAACAGGACAAATGTGGACAGAGATTAAACATTCATATAGTTTCTTTCCTGGCAAGATCCTTAAATAGTAGATCCAGGAAATCGCTCAAAACCACCTTGGAGTGAAGTGAATATAAACATGTCTCTAATTAAACAGGTCATTGAGCTGAATGAACTAAGTCAATTGTTTTGCTTACAGACAGAATTAAGACAGTTGTGAGAGTAAAAAAAAGACAGTTGTGAGAGTTAAAAAAAGACAGTTGTGAGATATTACAAATGTCAGGACTCTCTGAAATGAAAGAGAAAGGTGAGTGAGAATCAATTTAATATATATGTAAAGCTGATTTTCTTTCTTTTTTTTTTAATCTTAAGTAGGCTCTATACCCAATGTGGGGCTCAAACTCATGACCCCAAGATCAAGAGTTGTACACTCCACCAACTGAGCCAGCCAGGTGCCCCTGTAAGGCTGATTTTCTTCTTCTTTTTCTTTTTTTCTTTAATATTTTATTTATTTCTTTGAGAGAGAGAGAGCATGAGCAGGGGGAGCGAAAGAGGGAGAAGCAGACTCCCCATTGAGTAGGGAGCCCAACATGGGGCTCGATCCCAGGACCCCAGGATCATGACCTGAGCCGAAGGCAGATACTTAACTGACTGAGCCACCCAGGCGACCCGGCTGATTTTCTAACAGCGATCAGAGATTCCCTGAATCTCCACAGAATCAAAGAACAAAAGTAAAGTAATTTAAATTATGGAAGAAATGCTAATAAGCTAGTCACCCTTCACTGGAATTTTTTTTTTTTAAAGATTTTATTTATGTGACAGAGAGAGACAGCAAAAGAGGGAACACAAGCAGGGGGAGTGGGAGAGGGAGAAGCGGGCTCCCAGGACTTGATCCCAGGACCCTGGGATCATGACCTGAGCCGAAGGCAGATGCTTAACAACAGAGCCATCCAGGCACCCCCTCACTGGAATTTCTTTACTGCTCTTGGAATAAAGTCCAAACTCCTTCGGATATTACCCACGTTCCTTTCCTGTCTGGCATCACTTCTCACTGCTACCCTGTCTGCAGGATATGTATTTGTCATACTGAACTACACAAGGATCCCTGAAAGTGCCATACTTCCACATGTTTTCACGCTTCTCTATACGCTCTTCTACCTAGGGCAGACACCTCTCTTCATTTGGTAACTTCCTACTGGACAAGATCCAATTAAAGCTTCATTTCCTTGGAGAAGCAGTCCCGCCTTCTTCTTTCTTTTTCTCAGTGCTTTCTCAAATTCCTGTGTAGAGCCCTGTCAGCCCACCAATCACACTGTATCACCAACATCTTTTACTTGCCCATCTTTACTGTTAGACTCCAAGTGCCTCAAAGGCAGAATCTGTATCTTTTATTTCTGCTTTTTAGTGCCCTACACAATGTCTGGTGCCCACAAAAGCCATTCAATAAATGTCAAGTGAACAAAAGAAAGGAAATGGAAGGAGGAAGGGACAGAATTGGAGAAATAGTTAAATCCTGGGATGGAGAGGTTGTGTGATTCTCTCTGGGTATCTTTAAGACCAGAATAAAGCCTGTTTCAGACAGGTTATGATCAAAGCCAAACAAAGAAACACAGCTGGCTTACTTGAACTAAAAATGATCAATCTTAGGCCAACCCAGATTTAATACCACTGAGAAAATTACTGAGAAAATTACTGAGCTCCTTAAAATTAAAAGTTCTATACAATCAGTTTAAGTGAAATATTAGTTCATTATTTAAGCTTAGATTCCAAAGTCATCACTACAATAGGACAATCATGACAGCATGAATCAAATTACCTTTTAATACGATTCCAGGAATAATAAGATCAGACAACTCACACCGGAAAACCTTTATAAATGGAAAAATATACCCTTGATTCAACAGTCATCTACATGCCATGCTAAATCACTGTTAAAGCTAATAAAAATTTCCACTCTGTAGAAGACCTGCATCATGTAAATGAATGGTGACTCACCTTGGACTCCTCACGTCCAGCTGATAAATGTTTCCATCCTGTGTCCCAGCCAACAGTAAGAAGCCAGAGAGAAAAGTGCAGCAGTTGAAGGCATCTGAGCCAACAAAGAGGAACACCTGGAAACAAGCAGGAGCCAAAACTGCTGCTTAAAGATTAATTTGTTTTCAGAAATAAACAGGCACCAAAAAAGAGAAAACTTTCCTATTTTTAGAGACATTTTCTTTCTTCTCCCTTTAAGCACTCTGCATCTAAACAAAGTACTCAGCAACGACTGAGGAGGAAGCCCTTCTAGGAATTTGGGGACCTGAGGTTCCCCAAGGACTTCGGCAGTGTATGTACGACCACTCCCAGAAGAGGCGGCAGTTTTCAGACTACTGCCCTCAACACATTGACTCACAGGACCCTCAGTACCCAACATCTTTCTCCTCCCACTTCTCATTACAACCCTCCATTTGAGAAACACTTGCAATTCACACATTTAAATTTTGTTTCATGTCACTGCTGACAACCTTTTGAAGGGAGACTCTATGTAGGAAAAGAAACAAGCTTAAATAAAGTGGCAATTTGAAGAATTAGAATTCTCCCCACTTGCCTGAAAAAAAGGAATTATCAGATTTTTATTTACTCTGTACTGTTAGCTCAATCTGATCCTTTCTCCCTCAAATGTTCTAAAAAGGAAAGAAAAAAACCAAACCTGGCACAACAAAAACCTGTGATTTCCCTTCAGAAGGAAAAGCAGTGCAGAGGTGATACAATCAGAAAAAGTGATGTTCCTGGAATGTCATTTCTGAAAATGGAAACATCACTAGAATATGAAGTAACAAGGAGAAATGAAAATACAAAACCTGTGGCCAACCCAAATCATTAAAGTTGTCTGGGTGAGGTTGACAGGAGCTGGAAAGAAATTTTAAAAATCAAATCCCAGGGAACTCCGGGCTTAATGAAGAGTACAGTGTGCCCAGCAAAACCTCAGAGGCAGAAGGAAGAAAATTCAACTAATTCTTCCATTAAAGACATTCTGGTCACTAACTGATCAAGAGCCCTGAATGCGTGAGTCCTTGACTCAGAATTTCTTCACGTTACCTTGGATATGGAAGGGAATCTACACAACCTCATTTTATACATAGCACACTAAGGCCCAGAGAGAAAGTGACTTAAAGGTCACAAAGAAGTAGAGCGTTTAATCCTCATCATATAACCCTACAAGGTGAGTACTACTATGCCCAGTTTAGTGATGAGGAAACTGAGGCTCAGAATGGTTAAGTAACCTATTAAATATCACAGCCATTGTGGAAGAGCTAGGACGTGAATGTCGTCCTTACTCCAAATTCCATGCTCTTAATCATTACACTCTATTACCCCTTACTCCTGCAGCTTTCTCAAAAGGTGAACACAGGGAGCAAGCAGAAATGTTTCCAAAACCGCTTTCCAAAAATCAGAGTGATCCAGGATGCCCCAGAGTTCAAAAGTCTTAGAGGAACCACTTGCCGGCTGCCTGCTCTGCAGTCCCAAGCACTGAAGTTTCTTATCCTCCCGTGCCAATAGCAGCATTTTCGACTCTGTTCCAACCTCCCGTTCACCTGCAGGACAGATAAACCATGTCAACAATGGGCTAGGCTGATCAGCTGGCAGTGCCAGAAAGCATAGTTCCTGATAGCTGTTTACTGAATTCTTGTTAGTGATTAACTTACTAACTTAAAAAAAAGCTTTTATTATGTTCTATATCCTGTTTGTATTGTTTATGTGACTGTACACATTTGTCAAAACTCACAGAACTGATAATTTAAAAGGGTGACTTTAGGGCACCTGGCTGGCCCAGTTGGTAGTGCATGCAACTCTTGATCTCAGGGCTATAAGTTCAAGCTCCATGTTAGGGATAACAGATTACTTAATAAAATAAGTTATTATTATTTTTTTAGATTTTATTTACTTATTTGAGAGAAAGAGTACACATGGGGAGGGGCAGAGGGAGAGGGAGACAGAATCTGAAGCAGACTCCACACTGAGCACAGAGCCCAACACAGGGCTTGATCCCACAACCGCAAGATCATGACCTGGGCAGAAACCAAGAGTCAGATGGTCAACTGACTGAGCCACCCAGGTGCCTCTAAATAAGTTAATTAAAAACAAATAATAAAATAAAATAAAAAGGGTAACTTTTACTACATTAAGTCCTTTGCAATGTGACATGATACCGTATTAGGAGCAGGGGTACAATGTTGAACAAAACAGTCTCTGACCTCAAGGCTCTTACAGTCTGGAGTAAATGAAATTTATTCATTCACTAAACAAATCTTTAATGAGGGTCTACTATGTATCAGACACTATTCTATGTGCTAAGGAAATAGTAACATATAGACAGGGTCCTTACTCTCAAGAATTCTAGTGGAAATAGGAAATAGTGGAATAGGTAAATAAACAAACAGGATATTTTCAGACAGCGATGAATTCCACAAAGGAAATAAAACAGGAAAATCTAATCAATAGTGAGTAGATGGTGGAAGGCTGAGTGAGGAAAAGTAATTTTAAATTTAAACTTTAACTGTAAAAAAACTCCACGAAGGGGTACCTGGGTGGCACAGTCAGTTAAGCATCCGACTCTTCGTTTTGGCTTAGGTCGTGATCTCAGGGTCATGAGATCGAGCCCCACGTCAGCTCTACACTCAGCGTGGAGTCTGCTTAAGACTCTCTCTCCCTCTGCCCCCACCAAAAATAAATCTTTTAAAAAACCCCATGGAGGGGCGCCTGGGTGGCTCAGTCATTAAGTGTCTGCCTTCGGCTCAGGTCATGATCCCAGGGTCCTGGGATGCAGTCCCACATTGGGCTCCCTGCTCGGCGGGAAGCCTGCTTCTCCCTCTCCCACTCCCCCTGCTTTTGTTCCTGCTCTCACTATCTCTCTGTCAAATAAATAAATAAAATCTTTAAAAAACAAAAAACAAAAAACCCCATGGAGGCCACTTTTCAAATGAGACCTGAATGGTAACCAGAAACTAGTCGTGCAAAGAGCTTTGCAAAGTATGGGCAGTATGACATGAAGCTGGAAAGGAATGTGGAGGTCAGAAAGTGTGTTTGTGATAAGCCAAGTGAAGGGGATAGGATTTTAATATAAGTATAAAAGGAGGTCACTGGAGAAGAGTAGGGACAAAGGAGAGCAACATGACTTGATTTGTGCTTTTTTTAAATGACCACAAATGGTTGCTCTGAGGAGAATGGATTATAGGAGACTAGTACACGGGCACGTGGGTGGCTCGGTCAGTTAAGCATCTGCCTTTGGCTCGGGTCATATCTTGGGGCCCTGGAATCAGGCCCTGAGTCGGGCTCTCTGCTCTCCCTCTCTCTCTCAAATAAATAAATAAAATCTTAAAAAAAAAAAAAAATATATATATATATAGGGCGCCTGGGTGGCTCAGTTGGTTAAGCGACTGCCTTCGGCTCAGGTCATGATCCTGGAGTCCCGGGATCGAGTCCCACATCGGGCTCCCTGCTCAGCGGGAGTCTGCTTCTCCCTCTGACCCTCCCCCCTCATGTGCTCATTCTCGCTCTCTCAAATAAATAAATAAAATCTTTAAAATATATATATATACATATATATACATATTTTCATTTAAATTACTTTAAATCAGGATGCCTGGGTGGCTCAGTCGGTTGAGTGTCTGCCTTTGGCTCAGGTCGTGATCCCAGGGTCCTGGAATTGAATCCCCATGGGGCTCCCTGCTCCTTGCTTAGTGGGGAGCCTGCTTCTCCCTCTGCCTGCTGCTCCCCCTGCTTGTGTACACTCTCTCTGACAAATAAATAAAATCTTTAAAAAAATTACTTCAAATCAACGAATTTTTAAAAACTTAACCTTGTTTTAAGTAATATTTGTGGGATATATTAGGTTTGAAGTAAAATGTGTGTGGGTTAAATATATAACTATTAAAGATGTGTACTGCCTGAAATTATCTTGTTTATCACTAATTGCACATGTATCACACTTTGGGAAAGACTCATCCTATCAATTCCAAAGAGAGTTCAGGGAACATCTGGTGGTCAGCGATAGTTTTAGTTCTTGGACCACAGTACACCCACATGGGAAGTTTAAGACGGGAGAGTACTTACAGTGTGTCAAAAGTCAAGGGCAAAATTAACCCAAATCAGTTGAAAACATATGTCCACATAAAAACATGCACAGAGATATTTATAGCAGCTTTTTTTCATATTCGCCAAAACTTGGAAGCAAAAAAGATGTCCTTTAGTAGGTGAATGGATAAATAAACCGAGGTACATCCAGACAATGGAATATTATTCAGTGCTAAAAAGCCTTAAAAAGGTATGGAGGAACCTTGAATGCTTATTACTAAATGAAAGAAATCAATCTGAAAAGACTACACAGTTTATGATTCCAACTGTGACATTCTGGAAAAGGCAAAATCATGGACACAGTAAAAATAACATTATTTGCCAAGGGTTATAGGAGAGGAATGGATGAATTGGTAGAGCACAAAGGATTTTTCAGGCAATGAATCTTCTGTATGATAAAATAATAGATACGTCATTATACATTTGTCCAAATCCACAGAATGTACAATACCAAAAATGAACCTAATATAAATTATTTGAGTGATAATGATATGTCAATGTAGGTTTATCAATTGTAACAAATATACCACTCTGGTGAGGGATGTTGATAAAACTGATAATCAGGGAGGCTGTCTGGAAAGAGGGTGTATGCACAAGTGTGAGCGGGTGGAGGGGCAGAGGGAGAGGGAGAGAGAGAATCCTTTTTTTTTTTTAAAGATTTTATTTATTTTTTTTGACACAGAGAGAGAGATAGCCAGAGCAGGAACACAAGCAAGGGGAGTGGGAGAGGGAGAAGCAGGCCTCCCACTGAGCAGGGAGCCTGATGCGGGACTCAATCCCAGGACCCTGGGATCACAACCTGAGCCAAAGGCAGACGCTTAATGACTGAGCCACCCAGCCACCCGAGAGAGAGAATCCTTAAGCAGACTCTGCACTGAGCGTGGAGCCCGACATGGGGCTCAATCTCATGACTCTGAGATCACAACCTGACCCAAAACTAAGAGTTGGACACTTAACCAACTGAGCCACCCAGGCAGCCCAAAAACTGCACTTTCTGCTTAATTTTGCTGTACACCTAAAGTTGCTCTAAAAAATAAAGTCCTTCCTTAAAGATTTTATTTTTAAGTAAACCTTACATCCAACATGGGGCTTGAATACACAACCCCAATATCAAGAGTCACACGTTCCACTGATTGAGCCAGCCAAGTGCCCCTAAAGATTTATTTTTTAAAGATTTTATTTATTCATTTAAGAGAGAGAGAGACAAAGAGAGCACAGGCAGGGAGAGAGGCAGAGGGAGAGGGAGAAGCAGACTCCCCTCTAAGCTGGGAGCCTGACGTAGGGCTCGATCCCAGAACCTGGAGATCATGACCCCAGCCGAAGGCAGACACTTAACCATCTGAGCCACCCAGGTGGCCTTGCCCCTAAAGATTTTTTTTAAGTAATCTCAACACCCAACATGGGGCTCAAACTTATAACTCAGAGATCGAGTTGTATACTCTACCAACTGAGCCTGCCAGGGGCCCCCCTACTACTCTTAATCTAACCTCTCACCCAGCCAAACATATGTTTCTTACCCAACAGTCAATTTCACCTCCAAACTATTTTAATGTGAACTGCCCCTAGCCCTACCCCCAGCTCCCATTCTCCCATCCTTCCCATTCTTGTCTATTCAACTCAAATTCATCCTCCAAGGTTCAAGTCAACTTCTTTGTGACACCTTTCTCATCTACGCTAACCTAAAATATAAAATACTCAAAACTATTTTACTTGCATTAAGAATTATTGTTTCACCTAAAATTCTTTTGTTTTTTATAGGCATCAGTCTCATCTGCTAAACTAGATTGTACTTACTCAAATGTAGTTAACAATGACATATACATCCTCTGTAGATTCCAAAGCAATAGAAACATAGTAGGTATGCATTAAATATTAAACTTATGGTGAAAATACAAATACCAGACAAAAAGCAGGGAAAGATGAGGAAGAAAAGGAGAAGCTAAGGTAAACACTGAAGGTTCCTAAGGAAACAAAACAAGCTCAACATATCATTATCAACTTACTTGGCATCTGCTCAGGGGAGCCGAGGTTTATGGAGTTGTCAGCAGCACCCACAGCCACTCCATTAATGGAAGAACCACAGTCTGCAATGACTCCCAGGCAGGATGAACGCCCACAATCCCAAAGTCGTGCTGTCCCGTCTCGAGAACCAGACACCACATTCCTCCCCCGATCAACAATGGCTGTATCCAGAATACCTGGCAAGAGAAAAAAAAAAGCCCCTAAGATGGAATGGGTGGTAAAGAAACTACAAGAGCAGAGAAAATGGATCGGCATAAATGACTCCAGTGCTTCACAAACGTGTACTGGATATGTACTATATGCTGAGCAAGTTCAAGTGCTAGAAAAACAGAACAGAGTCCTTGCTTCCCAATGGTTCAAAGACTAGCCCTTAGGGACAGACATGGAAAAAGGTTTGGATTTCTTAGTGGAGTGTCCTAGAACAGTGATTTTCAGTTTTAATTTTGCCTTTAAAATGTGTTTTAAATAAAAATTAAGAAGACATCTTAGTTCAGTTTGAAAGTCACTGTCTTATTGCTTCCACTGAGAACTAACTGAAAGCATTAATCTCCCCATCTTAAAAAAAGATGTGACTTCTGGTCTGGCCAAGTGACAGTAGCCCCATTTCTCCCAGGTCCTTCCCCTTATAACTGAAAAAAACCTGGACATAAGACAGGAAGTATAAGAAGACTGAAAGGGGTACCTGGGTGGCTCAGTCGTTGGGCGTCTGCCTTCAGCTCAGGTCATGATCCCAGGGTCCTGGGATTGAGTCCCACATCGGGCTCCCTGCCCAGCGGGAGGCCTGCTTTTCCCTCTCCCACTCCCACTGCTTGTGTTCCCTCTCTCGTTCTCTCTGTCAAATAAATAAATCTTTAAAAAAAAAAAAGACTGAAAGATGGAAAGAAGGTCACCTAGGGACCTGAGGACTTGAAGAACAACAGGGTAACAAATTCCCTGAATTTCCTTATTGCTTCCCATACATCCTGGATAGGATACTGCAGAAGCCTCCAACAAGGAATTGATTAAAAACAAACAAACATGCACAAATTTAAAAAAAACAAAAACAAAACAACCCAAATCCAAGAAATGTCTGTTGCAAAAGACTGGAAAAGGGGTGGCCTAACAGAAAATGTTGGCAATTTACTCAAATAGCAAGAAAAAAACTGCTACTTCCCCTTCCCCAAGGTCAGTGAGGCTAAATAGGGAGTGCTCTTCTACCCTACTCCCACTGAAGCAGGAGGCAGCAGTCCAATTCCCTTGACCCTTGACAGTGATCAGGCCCAGCAGGGTGCTGCCAGCAGAGTCCAGTAGTGAGCTGAGCCCCTACCCTGACCTGGCAATAACAGGTGGAAAGAGAAAAAACAAAGTAGTGGGAAGTAGCACTCTAGTTTCTCCCAACCCCCTCTTACAATATAGTGGCAACTCGTTTGGGTCTCTTCACTCTTAGATGACAAGAATAAAAGAAAGAGGAACCCTACAGGAGCTGGAACCTATGACAAATTACTCTAGAAAGAAGCTATGAAAGTAGTAGGCAGCTCTTGTAAGAGAAGCTGCCAGAGCAAAGACCTACCTGAAGCCACAAAGGCTTTAGCTATCAAACCAAACTGATACAAGTCCTCAAGATAAAAACCAAGATAAAAAAGCATTTGCCTTCAAGAAAAGATTCAGCTGAATCACATATAAACATCCTAGCCAATGTCTGAGAAATAAGAATGTTAAGTGAAACTATGACTAAAATAAGTATTAATAAGAAATAGAGCAACATTTATATATCTAGGCATGTTTTTAACCAATTTACTCTATTAAGATTATCTAGTTTTATTATTAAATGAAGCTGGTTTAATGTTGCTAGGAAGCAAACACACACATATGAGGGAAGGGGAAATGTACGTGTGTGTGTGTGTGCGTGCGCGCGCATGGAAAGAGTAATGGCTGCGACTCAGATCTCAGAAAAAATGAGCCTTGAAGCACCTACTATTACTTGGAGGCAGCATATCCTATTTCAAAGAAAATATAGAAGAGTTTGAAAATAATGGCCTAAGTGCTGAAAATGCAACCTGACCTCCTAAAATTATTCTACAAATGTAAGCAGCTTTCCTACCATGGTGAGCAAAAAACTCAACCAATCAACTACAGTGGTATTTCATTTGGCCTCAACGTTTTCATAGATTATGAATGATCTGGTGTTTATTAGAAATAATTATGATTATTAAATTATTATTACTCAAAGGATTGTATTATATAAACCTCCAAATTCACCAACCTAATTAAATGGCGTGCAATTTAAAAACTTCAAACTAAAGTATACCTTAGAGCTACTTAGAAGACTCATATACAGTAGTCTCCCCTTATCTACACTGTCACTTTCTCTGGTCAAACACGGGACGTGAATCACATCACTTTACCCAGCATATCCACGCAGTATCCATATGCCTGTCATATATGATAGGTTTGTACATATAGGAAAAGAGAGTATATACACGGTTTGGTATTATCCGCAGTTTCAGGCATCCACTGGAGGTCTTGGAACGTATCCCCCATGGATAAAGGGGAACTACTATATTACAAAGACAAAACTGTGCTCACTTCGACAGCACATATACAAAGACAAAACTACTTTTAGTTTATCTTTTCATCAGAAGGATTTAAAAACATACACAAATCTCCTCTCTGCTTGTTAAAGAACACAGTAATCCTTTATATTTATATATAAAATATGTATCTAAAAATATAAGGGAAAACCAATTACATATTAACTAGGATCATATTTGTTGCTACTGGAAAAATTCTATTAGAGTTAGAATTAGTCTATTCTATTAGAAACAACAATTTCTGCTTTTCACATATGACAAGTATTTTTGTTAAAACATCACAAAGCTCACCCCCCCTGCCTGGGATTAAAGTTTAGCTTTATATTTTATATGAACAATAACATTTATTGTGCACTTATTATAATACCAGGGATTATGCTAAATCCTTCACATGCATCATCTCATTTAATACTGCTATCCCCATTTTACATGAGGAAACTAAGGCTCAGAATGGTTAAGCAACTTTCTTTTTTTTTTTTAAGATTTTATTTATTTATTTGAGAGAGAGAGAATGAGAGATAGCACAAGAGGGAAGAGGGTCAGAGGGAGAAGCAGACTCCCTGCTGAGCAGGGAGCCCGATGTGGGACTTGATCCCGGGACTCCAGGATCATGACCTGAGCTGAAGGCAGTCGCTTAACCAACTGAGCCACCCAGGCACCCGGTTAAGCAACTTTCTGAGGTCATACAGATTATATATATATGTGGAAGAATTAAGATTTAAACCAAGATTTACATGTCTCCAAATCCCATGCTTAAACACCCTACATACTGTCTCACTATTATATTTTCATATGCTAGAAGCAATAAGAAAGCCAGGGACTTAATTAAACTAACCAAAGTTTATCCTTTACACAAGATCTTTATACAGAGCTACTTTGTTAGTGTCCTAATGGTTCTTTGCAATAAGCATCAGGCTATGTTCAGTCCAGTGTTCCTGGTGGTTTCTTTTATGTCTCGCTTGCCAAGACTTAACCTAGGCAATAAAAGACCATGTTCACTTTCAACACTCACTAACTTCTTTTGGGGCGGGGGGGGCAGCAAAGCAAGGTTTATTGACCAACAGCAAAAGTGATCGTACAAAGCTTCCGAGGAGGGAGGGGACCCCAGAGGACTGCCCAACACTCACTATCTTCTGTTTCTCTTATTTAGTCACCACTTGTGAAACCACTAAAGATCATACATGCCGGTAATAATTTTTATTCTATTTTTTATGTAGTTCATGGCCTTTGCTCATAAACATGCTTCAAAATTTTGTAACTAAAGAGATTAAAAAAGGAGCCATACCACGCAACTTGGAATTCAGTTGGCTGGAGTGATCCATATGCTGCTAAACTATCAGAGATTAATTTTGATTTTCTGTACTGTGGAAGAACAGGCAACACCAAATCTGGCCTTACTTTACAGAACTACCTGGGCAGGAGCATTCAAGACCTGACAAACATTAGCCTGGATCTGACTTCATGTCATTTCTCCCACAGTTTGTCACTTCTATTCAACCTAATAAAATTCCTCCTCTCAAAAAAAAAAGAAAAAGAAAAGTCAAGAGTTGTTGTATCTAGAGTATCTAGAGAAGCTCCCACCCCAACCTGGGACGTTCTCGTAAGTCCGAAGAATGAATAAAGATTCAATCGGATTGACAAACATTATGTATTTCACTCTAAGCTAAGTGATGCACATGTATTCTTCGGAAGAAATAAAGAACACTGGACGACTTAGTTTTCACATGGTGGGCATACTGCAGCTGCCCAGAGGAATTCCTAAGTTGAGTGTGCATTGACATTGAATATGCATTTTGTTAAGCTCACAAACAGTCATGTCTTGTTCCACTGGAACTTCCCCGTGCCTCACAAATTCAGAAGGATGGCCAGATGTGAGGTGAGTACCTCATGGTTCCTTTAGACCCATTTGGCTCCTGGACTCCCCCTCTACGCAGGCCACTTTGACTCCTCAGACCAGTCAGTTCTTCAGGGCTGAATGTGAGGAAGGCTCCAAATATCTTTTCTATTCCTTCTCAATGCACCTGTGTACTGACAGTCTTAGAAATAACCTTGCTAAGGTTAACATGTATTTGCTAGATGATCTGTATGTAACCTAACAAATCATTATAAAGAAATATTAAAACTTAAAACTCAACCACACAAGCTTTTATAATATAGTCAGGTACACAAAGCAAAAGACTAGCTTAAATACCTTAAGTTTAGGGCAATACATAATTAATTCTCAAGTGAGTGGCACACATGATATGTACTATGGTTCCAAAGGAGGGAACCAGGTAAGGAATTATTTGGGGATGTTAATATTTTTTCAAAAATATCCAAACTTGTAAAATAAGAATAACATCACCTTTTTAACATTCCAATTAAGGATAAAACATCTCTAAATTATAATTTTTTTCCCACAAACCAACCAGTTACAAAGGGAAAATGTTCTCATTCTGTCTCTACAACCTGTTATCAAATGGCTATATGGCTAATCCATTTTAAAATCTGAACTGTGACTTAAATCCGTAAGAACTGACAGTCAGTACCAAGCTCCATCTTTGATATCTAGTGATGCAGCCATTTGCCACCCAGCTTTTACTATCACCTCAAAGGACTAATAATGAGAAAATGTTGGGACACATTTCTCTCTCCTAGCACACAAGCAGATAGAACACTGGACGACTTAGTTTTCTGGGGAAGGATTTTTTTTTTCACTTATCAACTGTGGAAAACAACTATCTGTGTATAGCAGTTAATTCTAGATAGCAATAACAAGACTCAGTGTCAAAGGAATTTCTAATCCTTGAGGAAACAGCTCATTTAAATGGTCAGTTAGAGGAATTATTTGTCTTTTTGTAGATAACTAGCTTCTGTTTCTACCTTTTTGATTTGTCTCTGGGGATCATTAGAGAAGCCTTTTGGAGAAATCCTTCATACCTCCTTTGTGACCTTTGAAGGTCACCACACAGCTAGCATCTTCGGCTGACCAGATCTTCAGCTGGGCATCCATTCCCCCACTCAGAACCACAAGGCCTGATGGGAAAAACCTGCAACAATTCACATCAAACACATGTCCTTCCAATACTCTCTGGAAAAACAAAAGAAAATTCCATGCTAGTTCTCTGTCCATCCCCTGACATTCTCTTAACCTGTCATATCTTTGGTCCCTTAAATATCTACATGCTGGGTTTTAAAACTATGGAGGTCCAAAAGGATCTCTTTAGCTCATCTGTATACCAGGTAGTGTTCTAAGAGCTACTTACTCCCTTTTGTGTAGCTCTGGTACAGATGTTATGGATTTGAACTCCAAGGTTCTCACAGCCTCCTTAAGTCTAGTACTACATATAAGGAGCTAAGGAGGCTTGAGGACTCTTTTACTCACCTCTTCTTTTAAAATCCTCTGTATAAGTTGGAGGGGCTCAGCCATATAATCAGTATAACAGCCTACCTAATCTGTTAGCTGATCACTGAAGGCAGTTCATACCAAGGGACCACCCACTTAGACATTCACTGGCCTGGCTTCTCCACTGTTCCAGCCCCAATCTGTTCCGACAAATCACCAAGATTGAGGATGGTTCGGAGATTAACAAATGGGAGAACAAAGATCAATTGAAGTGTGGTGGTCCTATAAATTTAGAATGCACCACTCTTCTTTCTGTGACCCAGTCTAAGGCTTCCCAGACCACCCTTCACGTATAAGATCCTAAAAGCATATCCAAAGCCTTTACTCTGAGCTCGCCATTGGAAGCCTGCCAGATCTTCATGCTTCCATCAGTACTAGAAGACACACCAAGGCCGCCTCCACTGGAAATGTCCAGGCATGTTATCTGTTCAAAGACAAAATAACTGCTGTTATAAATAATGAAATGCTCTTTTTTCCCTGAAATATGTTAAAGATCTCCCCTGTTTCACACTCCTCCAAGACTTCTTCAAGCTTACGCTTCCCAGCACAAAGGACATGTGTTTTCACCTGGAGATTGAGGTGTCATCACCTATCTCCTAACAAGGCTAGCACCAACATCTTTTATTTCTCAAAACAAAAAGATGTTCTTGTAATCATCTATAGTCTCCTGCTTCAACTATAAAGTTTTTACTATCCCCATATCATTTCCATCTTTCGCTATTTTAATTCTTTTTTTAAGATTTTATTTATTTATTTATTTGACAGAGAGAGAGAGAGCGCGCACAAGCAGGGGGAGCAGCAAGCAGAGGGAGAGGGAGAAGTAGGCTCCCGGTGGTGGAGCAGGGAGCCCAACGCGGGGCTCAATCCCAGGACCCTGGGATCATAACCTGAGCCGAAGGCAGACACTTAACTGACTGAGGCACCCAGGCACCCCTCTTTTGATATTTTAAAATTAAGATACCTGATTCTTAGGAACCCACATACACAAAAGACAGTCAACTAAAATGTACCAGAAGGATTCAAGGAAAAGCAAAGATGCTTCCAATTTACTACTTCACATTCCCTCTATAAAATCCTAATTGTGTGTATGTGTGTATTTTAGAATAAGTAACAAAAAATTCTGATTTATTTATGCAGTTTCAACATTAGCAATCACTTCATGCATAAGCAATGATCATACACATGCATACATACATACCCTTTTTATTAAAAAACACCCAGCTGCAAATATTCCAGAAATGGAGGACTGCGATACATAATCCCAGACATATTCCCGGCAACTAAGGGAAAAGTAGGGTAGGCTTTAATTATCCAATCTTCCATTTTTCTTTGCTCTATGCCAGTTGAACCATAATAAATAAGTTCAGCAAGAACTAAAGGGACATATCTGTCACCTCTAATAACTTCTAAGACTATTTCTTCCTTATTTTGGTTCCTCAGAATAAAAGTACTGTCTTTTTTTTAAGATTTATTTATTTTAGAGAGAGAAAGAGAGCGAGCATGCACGTGCACAGGGGGAGAGGCAGAGAGAGAAAATCCTCATGCAGTCTCCCTGCTGAGCGTGGAGCCTGATGTGAGCTTGATCTCACGACCCTGAGATCACGACCTGGGCCCTAACCAAGAGTCAGATGTTTAGGCAACTGAACCAGCCAGGTGTCCCAGAATAGAAGTACCATTAACTTAATTGTGGACTCTTTAATTTTAAGGATTATGACAAAAATTAACCTTTATATCATGTTTTATCATTTAGAAAGCATTTCCAAATAACATTATATCATTTGATTTTCATAATAATCCCATTCTGCTCTAGCTTCCCATTGCTGGGTATTGGAGACACGGAGGTAAATCTGACATAGCCCTGCCTTACATTCTAGTACAGGAGTACCCATCTCTCAGATCTTTCTTCTCCAAAATACTGCTACTATCCTTAAACCTGCCTTAAGCCTGAATACTAGTATCATCAATTAACTTTTCAATTCTATGTCTGGCTCCCCAACTACATGACAAGCTCTATAAGTGTCAGAACAATGTCCTGCGCTTTTTTTTTTTTTTTGATAGATTTTAAAGTAATCTCTACACCCAACATAGGGCTCAAACTTACAACCCCAAGATCAAGAGCTGAATGCTCTGCCGACTAAGCCAGCCACGTACCCCTTGTCCAGCACTTTCTTAACACAACCACAGGCTACGTACACAGTAACTACTCAACAAATAACAAACAATAGCAGTTTGGTAATAAGAATGAAGTACCTTGGGCGCCTGGGTGGCTCAGTTGGTTAAGCGACTGCCTTTGGCTCAGGTCATGATCCTGGAGTCCCGGGATCGAGGCCCGTATCAGGCTCCCTGCTTGGCAGGGAGTCTGCTTCTCCCTCTGACCCTCCCCCCTCTCATGCTCTCTCCATCTCATTCTCTCTCTCAAATAAATAAAATCTTAAAAAAAAAAAAAAAAGAATGAAGTACCTTAACAACACTAGGTAGGTGAGTAAAGCCATCTGACCCGTATCAGTAAGAGCAACTACTGTCCTCATTTGCAGGACCCCAGAAATAACACATTTAAACACTCTCCTACTCACGCTGAAGTAGTTTTAATCCCTAAAGCAACATAGCTCAACCTCTTTCCTGATGCGGGTGCTATCTACTCAACTGCCAGCTAGGCATCTACCTTTGGCTTTATAGTGGTCACCTCAAACCTACCATGTTCAAAACACAACTCTCATTTCCCCCAGCTTCACAACAATACAACTACTTGGCCTCAATCAGTAAATAGCACCGTAATTTATCCACTTCTTTTGAAAATTCTGGAATGATCCCAACTCCTCATTTTCTCTTACATTTCACATCCAAGTCATTAGCAAATCCTGTCTGGTCCCACACCCCAAGAATGTAGGTGCTATACAACAGTTTTATTCATTGCTATAGTCCCAGTGCCCAGAGTACCTGGATTATAGTAGGTGATTAATAAATGGATATGTCTACCTAATAATGAACTCAAATAAGAGGAAAGGAGAGTAAGAAATAGAAAAGGGGCACAATTAGGGCACCCGGGTGGCTCAGTCGGTTAAGCATCTGCCTTTGGCTCAGGTCATGATCCCAGGGTTCGGGGAGAGTCCCGTGTCAGGTCCCTGCTCAGCAGGGAGTCTGCTTCTCCCTCTGCCCCTACCACCTGCTTATGCTCTCTCTTGCTCTATCTCTCGAATAAATAAAATCCTTTAAAAAAGGGCACAATTAATAATTTTTTTTAAATGACCTACTTCTCTCAACTATACTCAAATAAAAATAAGTAAATTTGGGGCACCTGACTGGCTCTGTTGATAGAGCCTGTGACTCTTGATCTCAGGGTTGTGAGTTCAAGCTCCATGTTGGGCATAGAGCTTACTTTAAAAAAAAAAGTAAATTTAATTTAATTTAAAAATGTTGTATATGTATTATATACTATATTCTTAAAAAGTAAGCTGGAGAAAAGAAAAAAAATGACCTATTTCTCAAAAGGTTTTCCCAGTTCTGCCAAAAAGTTCATCACTTCCTCCCTAATAGTCTTCCGCACTATGTTCATATATTGTAGTGGTTGTCAATCAGGGGCAAATTAGCTCATCACATTTGGTGATGTCTGGAAACATGTTTAGTTGTCACAGTTGGGGAACATTCCTCTACAATAAAGAATTACCCAGCTCAAAATGTCAATAGTGCCATGGTTAAGAAACTTTGATGTATTCTATTGTATCCTCTCAGTTAATATATTGTCCCTGGAGGGGACAGAGATATTGTTACCTTAGCTGTTTTACATATCTTTGGAGTCTCCTAGTTCCTATATCTAAAAAATAATTAAATCTGAACTATGAAGTTCTTCCAAAGTGACAAACACTGAAGAGTAGATTATAGGCCATACCAGCTATCTCCTTTCTCCAAACTTTTAAAAAAGAAGAAAGGAAACTAACATTTATTGAATAGCTATTATATACCAGACATGTAACAGACATTACCCTCATATAATACACTCAAAAATCTATTAAGATAGGGGCACCTGGGTGGCTCAGTCGTTAAGCGTCTGCCTTCGGCTCAGGTCATGATCCCAGGGTCCTGGAATCGAGCCCCACAGTGGGCTCTCTGCTCAGTGGAAAGCCTGCTTCTCCGTCTCCCACTCCCCCTGCTTGTGTTCCCTCTCTCGCTGTGTCTCTCTCTGTCAAATAAATAATAAAATCTTAAAAAAAATCTATTAAGATAGGTATTGTTTCTATTTTTCAGTTGAGAAATCTGAGGTTTAAGAAGTGATTAATATCCCCAAGGTGACACAACAGAGCCAGGATGCAAACCTAGGTCAGAATTTAAAGCTAAAGATCCATTTCTTAGTTCCAGCAAAAAAAACAGATCAATGGGATAATCCTAATTATTGGATAAATATGACAATTCAAGAGAGCGAAATATAGATGGATTACTTTATAGTGCCTTGATATGCTAATCATTTCAAAAACAATTAAGTTAGATCCCTACTTTAAACCAAGTAACAAAAATAAAGTTTGAAATGTAGAAAAATAAAACATAAAAATTCAAAGAAAACACTATATTTATAATTTTATTTAACACATATCATGCTTACTATGTTTCAGATCAAATTCTGTTTCAATCCTTGTAACAACTCCATAAGATACTACTTTTACCCCTATTTTACAAATAAGAATCTGTGACATAGAGGGTAAGTACCTGGCCTAAGAGCACAGCAAGAGGCAGAACCAAAATTCAAATCCAATGAGTCAAATCCAATGAGTCTATCACTAGAGTCTATGCTCTTATCCATTATGCTGTGCAATTAAAAATTAAAAGTGAATATATATATATATAGGGGCACTTGGGTGGCTCTTTCAGTTAAGTGACTCTTGATTTCAGCTCAGGCCATGATCTCAGGGTTCTGAGACTGAGCCCTCCATCAGGCTCCGTGCTGGGCGTAGAGCCTGCTTAGGATTCTCCCTCTCTCTCTCCCTCTACCCCTCCCCAACCCCTCTCCCTCCCTAAAAAAAAAAGTGAATATATATAAAATCATGGACTACCCTAAGCAGGACCCCAAAAGTAGTTACCATAAAGGAATAAATTGATGGGCTTTATCATCTACAAATGGACCAAAATAACACCCACAATCCAGTGTATTGCTATGTACTCTTCACCTGTCTGATCATATTCTTTTTTTCTTCTTCTTTTTCTTTCATTTAAGTCTTTTTAAAATGTTCATAGTTACAGTGATATTCTATCCTTTCAATGTATTTAATTTTATTTTTGTATATATATGAGTTTTACTTTTCTTTCTTTTTTTTTGGAAACTAAATGTTATAATTTATTCCATCTTCATGATTACAGACATTACAGGGCAGGGTGGGTACACAAGGCATATAAAACAAACTCTTCTCCCATTTAACCAGATGCAGCATTTTGGCAGTTTTATGATAATACAGGTTGGCTTAATTAATTGACTTGGGCAGAAAGCTGGCAACAGCAAATGTTTGCAATTTAGGATTTTCCTCCATTGTTACTCCAAGGATCTTAATTCCTAAACTACACTATGAGCTCTGAAACGGTGTACACAGCAACATTCAAGCTTTCACATATTAATCAGAATATGAATATCACCTCTTCTTAAGGTAGGGAATTCTTAAAGCTGTCTTCCTCTTGGCTAACCTAGTCCACCAACAATCTTAAAAATTTATCATATAAAAATAAAACTGTTCTCCCAAGCACTGACTAAAACTGTTGTGCTGGGATCCCTTTTCAGAGGCTTAGCTCCTTCAGAGAAAAGAGAGGTCCTAACCAACTGCTTCCATGAATAACCCTAGTACAATGTACTCAATGTCCTTTGCAGCAAAACTCAAAAGGTCAGGCAACCCTGAACATCTTGACAAGTTTATCAGTATTTACATATAAAGGATATTTAAATCTGATCCCAGACCAAGTATTACAACCATAATCCCAAGAAATCATTCAGTTTTAGCACATGGAGTTCCTGCAAGATGCCAGGGCAAGTGAAAAATCATCTCAAAGCAGAGTGATGCATCTTTTACAAGTAAGAGGAAATCAAGGAGGAAAGAAAACTCCTCCCTCCTAAACTCCTCATTAAATCAATGGTTCTTGGGGCGCCTGGGTGGCTCAGTCGTTAAGCGTCTGCCTTCGGCTCAGGTCATGATCTCAGGGCCCTGGGATCGAGCCCCACATCGGGCTCTCCGCTCAGCGGGGAGCCTGCTTCTCCCTCTCCCACTCCCCCTGCTTGTGTTCCCTCTCTCGCTGTGTCTCTCTCTGTCAAAAAATAAATAAAATGTTTAAAAAAAAAAAAAAAATCAATGGTTCTTTTCACAGCCTTAATTGACGAAATTAATTGAGCAGTGTCCTCAATATCCTGATTGAAGGAGTCTATTTTCAAGGTGACTGTCAAGGTCAAGGTCAAGAAGAGCTTTCAAGCTTTCAAGCTTTTAAGCTTTTCTTTGCCATGGCCCATGAATTCCAGTCCTTCAGTGGGAATCTCCTACTTTATTGCTTTCTGAACACACTGCTGACAGTGCTTAAAGAGGTTGGTGCAAGGGACCGGGGAGCCATCTGCCTTGAGGAACTTCTCCGCAGACCAACGACTGAAGCACTGGTCTTACTCGCGCTTCATGTCAGTGCACGCCTGCCCTACACTATTCATGGTGGTGGCAGTTAAGTTTTTCTTTCTTTACAATTTTGGGATGTGGTTTCTTCTAATAAACAGACCAAAATACACCCAGATTATAGTGTATTGCTCTGTTCTGTTCGCCTGTCTGCTTACATTCCTTCTTTTTTTTTTTTTTTGGCTTTTAACTTTCATTTTTACAGTACATTCTAACCTTTCATTGTTTCTAATTTTATTTTTGTACATATATAAGTTTTTCTTTCTTTACAATTTTGGAATCTAGTTTTCTAACAACCAAAATACAGGATCCAGTGCATTGCTCTATTCTGTTTGCCTGTCTGATTATATTTTTTTTCCCCCCAGGTCTCTTCTGATTTGTTTAGTGTATATTTCTCTGGGGTCTTTGTTGCCATTTTAGTATTTTGTTCTCTAGTTCATCTATTCTTCTCTGAACAGAATGACAAGATGGAAAAACACCTCAAAAAAGAGAACAAGAGGCAGTACTGACTGCCAGGGACCTAATGAGTATGGATATAAGTAAGATGTCAGAACTAGAGTTCAGAATAACGATTATAAAGATAGTAGTTGGGCTTGTAAAAAGCATATTAGACCCTAGAGAATCCCTTTCTGGAGAAATAAAAGAACTAAAATCTAATCAAGTTGAAATAAAAAAGGGTATTAATGAGATGTAATAAAAAATGGAGGATCTAACTGCTAGGATAAATGAGGCAGAAAAGAGAATCAGTGATGTAGAAGACAAAATGATGGAGAATAAAGAAGTTGAGAAAAAGAGAGATAAACAATTACTGATCAGGGCACCTGGGTGGCTCAGTTGTTAAGCGTCTGCCTTTTGCTCAGGTCATGATCCCAGGGTCCTGGGATCGAGCCCTGCATCGGGCCCCCTACTCCGCAGGAAGCCTGCTTCTCCCTCCCCCACTCCCCCTGCTTGTGTTCCCTCTCTCACTGTGTCTCTCTCTGTCAAATAAATAAATAAAAATCTTAAAAAAAAACAAAACAATTACTGAATCATGAGAAGAGATTTCGAGAGATAAGTGATACCATAAAGCAAAACAGTATTAGAATAATTGGGAATCCCAGAAGAGGAAAGAGAGAGAGACAGGGGCAGAAGGTATATTGAATCATATTATAGCAGAGGACTTCCCCTAAATGTGGGAAGGAAAAAGGCATTCAAGTCCAGGAGGCACAGAGAACCCGTCCCTCAAAATAAGTAAAAATAAGTCAACACCCTGACTTATGATAGTGAAACTTGCAAACCTAAGAGACAAAGAGAAAATCTTGAAAGCTGCTCGGGGACAAAAGGTCTGTAACCGACAAGGGTAGAAACATTAGACTGGCAGCAGACCTAACCACAGAGCCCTGGCAGACCAGAAAGGATTGGCATGATATATTCAGGGTGCTAAATGAGAAAAATATGCAGCCAAGAATACTTTATCCAGCTAGGATGTCATTCAAAATAGAAGGAATGATAAAAAACTTCCAGGACAAACAGAAAATAAAAGAATTTGTGATCATTAATCCACCCTTATAAGAAATATTAGAAGGAATCCTTTAAGCGAAGAGAGAGCTCAAAAGTAACATAGACCAGAAAGGAACAGAGACAACATACAAAAACAGTGACTTCACAGACACTTTACAATGGCACTAAATTCATTTCAATAGTTACTCTGAATATAAATGGGCTAAATGCCCCAATCAAAAGACACAAGGTATCAGATTGGTAAAAAAGCAAGATCCATCGATATGCTATCTGCAAGAGACTCATTTTAGACCCCAAAACACCTCCAGATTGAAAGTGAGGAGGTGGGGGGACGCCTGGGTGGCTCTGTCGTTAAGTGTCTGCCTTCGGTTCAGGTCATGATCCCAGGGTCCTGGGATCGAGTCACGCGTCGGGGCCCCCGCTGAGCAGGGAGTCTGCTTCTCCTTCTGCCTCTGCCTGCCGCTCTGCCTACTTGTGCTCTATCTCTCTGTCAAATAAATAAAATCTTTAAAAAACAAAAAAAACACAACTGTTCAAAACCTCTGGGATGCAGCAAAGGTGGTCCTAAGAGGGAAGTATATAGCAATACAAGCCTTTCTCAAGAAACAAGAAAGGTCTCGAATATACAACCTAACCTTACACCTAAAGGAGCTGGAGAAAAAACAGCAAGTAAAACCTAAACCCAGCAGGAGAAGAGAATCAATAAAGATCAGAGCAGAAATCAATGAAATAGAAACCAAAAGAACAGCAGAACAGATCAAGGAAACTAGGAACTGAGTCTTTGAAAGAATTAATAAGATTGATAAACCCCTGGCCAGACTTAATCAAAAAGAAAAGAGAAAGGACCCAAATAAATAAAATCATGAGTGAAAGAGGAGAGATCACAATGAACACTGAAGAAATACAATTATAAGACCACAGAATGAGCAAATATATGCCAACAAATTAGGCAATCTGGAAGAAATGGATGCATTCTTAGAGACATAAAGTACCAAAACTGAAAGAGGAAGAAATAGAAAACCTGAACAGACCCATAACCAGCAAGGAAATTGATGCAGTCATCAAAAATCTCTCCACAAACAAAAGTCTAGGGCCAGATGGCTTCCCAGGGGAATTCTATCAAACATTTAAAGAAGAATTAATACCTATTCTTCTGAAGCTGTTTCAAAGAATAGAAATGGAAGGAAAACTTCCAACCTCTTTCTATGAGGCCAGCATTACCTTGATCCCAAAACTAGACAAAGACCCCACCAAAAAAGGAGAATTACAGACCAATATCCCTGATGAACATGGATGCAAAAATTCTCACCACAATACTAACCAATAGGATTCAACAGTACATTAAAAGGATTATTCACCACGACCAAGTGGGATTTATTCCTGTGCTGCAAAGTGGTTCAACATCTGCAAATCAATCAACGTGATACACTACATTAATAAAAGAAAGGACAAGAACCATATGATCCTCTCAACAGATGCAGAAAAAGCACTGGACAAGGTACAGCATCCTTTCTTGACTAAAACTCTTCACACTGTAGGGATAGAGGGAACATGTCTCAATATCATAAAAACCATCTATGAAAAACCCACAGCAAATATCATTCTCAATGGGGAAAAACTGAGAGCTTTTCCCCTAAAGTCAGGAATGTGGCAGGGATGTCCACTCTTAACAACGCTGCTCAACATAGTACTAGAAGTCTTAACCTCAGCAATCAGACAATAACAACAAAAAAAATAAGGCATCCTAATTGGCAAATAAGTCAAACTTTCACTCTTTGCAGATGACATGATACTCTATGTGGAAAACCCAAAAGACTCCACCCCCAAATTGCTAGAACTCATACAGGAATTCAGCAAAGTGGCAGGATATAAAATCAATGCACAGAAATCAGTTGCATTTCTATACATGAACAATGAGACAGAAGAAAATTAAGGAGTCAATCCTATTTACAACTGCACCAAAAACCATAACACACCTAGAATAAACCTAACCAAAGAGGCAAAGGATCTGTACTCAGAAAACTATTGAACTCATGAAGGAAATTGAGGAAGAAACAAAGAAATGGAAAAACATTCCATGCTCATGGATTAGAAGAAAAATACTGTTAAAATGTCTATGCTACCTAGAAGAACCTACACATTCAATGCAAACCCTATCAAAATACCAACAACATTTTCACAGAGCTGTAACAAATAATCATAAAATTTGTATGGAACCAGAAAAGACCCCAAAAAGCCAAAGGAATGTTGAAAAAGAAAATCAAAGCTGGTAGCATTACAATTCCAGAATTCGACCTCTCATGAAGTCTGAAGATGATTACAAAGCTGTAATCATCAAGACAGTATGATACTGGCACAAAAACAGTCACATAGATTAATGAAACAGAATAGAGAGCCCAGAAATGGATCCTCAAATCTGTGGTCAACGAATCTTCAACAAAGCAGGAAAGAATATCCAATGGAAAAAAGACAGTCTCTTCAACAAATGGTGTTGGAAAAATTGGACAGCCACATGCAGAAGAACGAAACTGGACCATTTCCTTACACCACACACAAAAATAGACTCCAAATGGTTGAAAGACCTAAATGTGAGACAGGAGTCCATCAAAATCCTAAAGGAGAACACAGGCAGCACCCTGTTCGACCTCAGCCGCAGCAACATCTTCCTAGAAACCTCGCCAAAGGCAAGGGAAGTGAGGGCAAAAATGAACTATTGGGACTTCATCAAGATAAAAGCTTTTGCACAGCAAAGGAAACAGTCGACAAAACCAAAAGACAACCAACAGAATGGCAGAAGATATTTGAAAATGTCTTATTAAAGGGATAGTATCTAAAATCTGTAAAGAACTTATCAAACTCAACACCCAAAGAACAAATAATCCAGTCGAGAAATAGGCAGAAGACATGAACAGACATTTCTCCAAAGAAGACATCCAAATGGCCAACACACACATGAAAAAAATGCTCGATATCACATGGCATCAGGGAAATACAAATCAAAGTCACAATGAGGTACCACTTCATGCTGGTCAGAGTAGCTAAATCTAACAAGTCAGGAAATGACAGATGCTGGTAAGGATGTGGAGAAAGGGGAACTCTTACACGGTTGGTGGTAATGCAAGCTGGTACAGCCACTCTGGAAAATAGCATGAAGATTCCTCAAAAAGTTGAAAACAGAGCTACCTTACGACTAGCAATTGCACTACTAGGTATTTATGCAAAGGATACAAAAATGCTGATTCGAAGGAGCATATGTACCCCGATGTTTATAGCAGCAATGTCCACAATAGCCAAACCATGGAAAAAGTCCAGATGTCCATCGACAGATGAATGGGTAAAGAAGATGTGGTATATATATATATATATATACACAGTGGAATATTACTCAGCCATCAAAAAATGAAATCTTGCCACTTGCAATGATGTGGATGGAACTAGAGGGTATTATGATAAGCTAAATACATCAGAGAAAGATAATTATCATATGATCTCACTCGTATGTGGAATTTAAGAAGCAAAACATAGGATTATAGGGGAAGCAAGGAAAAAAATAAAACAAGATGAAATCAGAGAGGGAGACAAACCATAAGAGACTCTTAATCATAGGAAACAAACTGAGGGTTGCTAGAGGGGAGGAGGGCAGGGGGATGGGGTAACTGGGTGATGGACATTAAGGAGGGCACGTGATGTAATGAGCACTGGATATTATATAAGACTGATGAATCACTGAACTCTACCTCTGAAACTAATAATACATTATATGTTAATTAACTGAATTTAAGTTTTAAAAAATTTAAAAAGAAAGTATATACATTATTAAAATGTTTTAAAGTCAAAAAAGGGGAAGTTTCATCTTGACTTTCTTGTAATTAACTATTAATCAAAAGGCACAATTCATAACTTGATTTCTTTAAAGCAAGGCAAATCTTTATTCACATTTATAAAGCAATTAAGAGCAAAATTCACGTAGGATTTTTATAAAAAATCTTTTCTGTAACAGTTTGCATTTATCTTGCCCACACATACTATTATAGCAGTTTTTTTTTAATTTATTTATTTTAGAGAGAGCTTTAGTGGGGGGAGGGGCAGAGGGAGAGAGAGAATCTCAAACAGACTCCCTGCTGAGTCAGAAGCCCGACGCGGGGCTCGATCCCAAGACCCTGAGATTATGACGTGAGCTGAAATCATGAACTGGACACTCAACTGACTGAGCCACCCAGGCACCTCTATTATAGCAGTTTTTTAAAAAACCTCTTCTTTATCAAGTCTTTCCAAAGCAATCAATTTAGTTTTCAAAGACATAATCACTCTGTCTTTTCATACTCATATTACATTGGTTTACCGTATTTAATTAACAAAATTTCAAAAACAATATAACTGATAATGTAACTTATCCTTATTAAGCATTCAACCTAACCAGCAGTGTCGCAGTATGCAGATCTCAGAGGAGAGCTTATAAGCTGTGAATGTGCTGTGAGCTTCAGTCAGTACGGTTTACACAGGAAAGGCAGAGCAATAGTTAACTGAATAAATTAGTTAAGTGGAAGTCAGAACATACCAAAAGCCTTATAACTTGCATCCCCTGTGACTCAGCAACTCTATTTTATAAATGTATTCTAATTTCTTCCTATCTTTGTGAATAAAGGGTTAGCCAAATCACCAAAGTATAAAATCAAGAAATCAAAAATATCTGAAAGTCCAGTAACACCAGATTGGAAAAATGAATTATAGTAAATCATACAGTAGGAATACCGTGCAGCTCTTAAAAGAATATGCAGGAAAAAAAAGAATATGCAGAAAGATGACATATAATATGTACATAATATATCATTAAGGAATAAAAAGCAAGTTATAAAACAACATGTACTATAAAAACCTATTTTGGTAAAATATTTAAAGAAAAAAGACAGGGTGGGGTGCCTGAGTGGCTCAGTTGGTTAGCCGTCTGCCTTCAACTCAGGTCATGATCCCAGGGTCCTGGGATCAAGTCCCACATCCAGCTCCCTGCCCAGCGGGGACTCTGCTTCTCCCTCTCCCTCTGCCCTTCCCCCTGCTCGTGCGCGCGCTCTCTCTCTCTCACCCTCTAATAAATAAATAAAATCTTTTCAAATAAAAGAAAGAAAAAAAGAAAAAAGACGAGGAGAATCAAGTGAAATAATACAAAAAGCTTAACATGGTGCAGACACATTGTAGGCAATCAATAAATGTTAGATATTACTACTGTAATTATTATTAATACAGCGTTTGTAACAAAAGTTCACAATAGTTACTTAAGGTTGTAGAATGTGAGTGATTTTTCACCTTTTTATATTTCCTAAATTTTTATCACTAAATCTATGTTTTATAATAAGGATAAAAAATAGCCATTTTGTAAAATGTACTACACAATAAAATGGAAGGCTTTAATATAATCAGTTTATCCACATATTTCTCATTTATGCTTCCAAAAAGATCATGGTAGTAGAAAGGGCATTATCACAGAGACCTCTGAAAATTATTCCTCAATATGCTGTACTTGGAATTGTGAGAAAATGTCCCTGTCCTGTAGGCAATGAGACAAATATGAGCAATGGCAAATTAGATAAACATAGCTACTATCATTATCCAAAAGCCACAAAGCAGCTCTGCTAAAACATAAATAAGTAAACTTCAGACAATTCCATTCTCTAAGACTACCAGTGAGTGGATTTGTATACATATTCTATGTGGACCCAGATACCAGTTTTGCCAAACATATCACACTTCAGCTGTGGTACCTTAACAATACACAGTAAATGAAAGACACATTAATTATGAACGTTTATAGCACTCAAGCAGATAAAATGAAAAATTAACATGCTATTATATTCTCTCATTTTATCAAAATACTTACACTCTTTGAATGAATTCTGGAAAAAGTAGTGTATGGGGCCAAAAACTTTGAGGATGCATTTTCCTTCGGACAAGAAATATGAATGCTTTTCTAAACAGAGAGGGAAAGATGAAACTCATCAGTAAAATTACTCCAGTGGAATGAAAGGCTCTTAAAGAAAACACCAGGATGATAGGAAATTCTCATTTTTCAAATGTACCCTCTCTAATCCTCCTTTGCCAGCTCACACTACCACTCCCCTGTAGATTAGCAGCCCTTTTACTGCAAAGGGCTGCAATGTAATTTGGTATTGCTTTGCTGCCCTTATCTTTTTATATTGAAGTAAACTCCCATAGAAGGTAAACCAACAGTAAGATACAAATGACAAATATGAAAGCATTAATTTAAAAAAAAAATTTTTTATAGATTTTATTTATTTATTTGAGAGAGAGAATGAGATAGAGAGAGAGCACGAGAGGGAAGAGGGTCCGAGGGAGAAGCAGACTCCCCGCTGAGCAGGGAGCCCGATGCGGGACTCGATCCCGGGACTCCAGGATCATGACCTGAGCCGAAGGCAGTCGCTCAACCAACTGAGCCACCCAGGCGCCCGAAAGCATTAATTTTTAAAAGAAAATCTAATACCAGTACTCTCAGTTAGCAGTGGGGCAAGGAACAGGATTAACAGGAGGAAACAGCACCAGACTCCAAGTCTAGCACCTAAAAGACTAGTCTAAAAGCTAACTTACTGCCTACAGGAACTTTTAGGAAAAAATGTTAGACTACTGACATCTATAGTTACCAGAGAAAACTGGTAAATTATGGTACACTTATACAATCTGTAGGCCCTGATCAGGCTTGCGGTGCCCATTCCTACCTAGGACTTAAACTGACCATCCATGTTCATAGACTGCTCAGAGCCCCACAGCTGTATTAATTCCCCACATGTTTTGCTAGTCATTATAACATATCTTTCAACTATTGTAGCAAGAAACACTGGTGACATAGTTGAATGGTGACATTCAAATTATATCTAGAAAAAGATGTTAGGTTCAGGTGACATGACTTGCATAAGGCAGCCTTTGTAACCATTTAAGATTAAGTATGTTGGTGTTTCAAGGTAGCATGTATAGAGGCATAAAAGGCTTAGTAAACCCTTCAGGGATTCTTGCAATATGATAGTCCTTTAATCTAACTGGCTGAATACCAACACCACCACCTAAGGGTGCATCTCCTATAGGGAGCTGAGGAGCTACGCTCACCAAATGGCCCCTAACCTGTTATCCCTTCTGCGGCAGTACTTCAAAGTTTCTGGAAATTCTGCTGATCAATGAAAATGTCTTTAAAAGTCAAGATCTTCTACACCTTTTTCTAAGACTAATATACATACAGCAAACACAGGTCCTCACATTTCTTTAGAAAGAACAATTTCAAAGTAATAACATTCTCATCACTAAAAATCAAAATGCTCTTATTACAAGTCTTCTACTCCTTTAAAAAGACAATTAGAGTATCTGTCTATATAAACAGCACTTTCTTAGCCAGCATATCCATATGTGGCTGCCTGCAGACTTTTCATTAAATGAGTTTTCACTTCAAACCCCATGAGAAAGCCCCATACAGCTGCAAGAGAGTTGACCTGGATTTGGAATTGCCTCCAGTACCTGAAACTAAAGGTGTCAGCTAAACTCTCCTGGCTTAAATATTCCTACCAGCAAGGATTCAGGGAACTCCAAGAACTTAGTGTTCAGGCATCTGTAAGAATTGGGTTTGTTCTCAGAAGACTTCATTTCTTTGAGACTAATTATGTGAAAGATTTCAAGAATTAGTAGTTTTTTCCTGCTTATCAATTGAGCAAATCAACCTTTAATCTATAAACAAACTATGGAGGAAGAGAAATGTTGAACTACCTTCCAATATCAGCAGTAAAGAATCATGCCATTAATGAAAATATTTTAGTGAAAAGTTGCAGGAGATATCAAAACATAAAATTCAGGGTGGGGGTCAGAGGAGGAGCATGGGCATTCCACACTAAGATAAAATTTAAAGTCAAACTTTTTTATCCTCCAGGATTAGGTATTTAAGCATAATCTACTGTTCAACAGAACAATGCAGCAACATCAAATAGCAAAGTGCCTCATGGCAATTAGGAAACAAATAAATGCTCAACCATAAGCACTTACTGTCTGACCCAGCAGGTACAAGGCAGAAATTAGCAACGATGTTGGAAGAGATAAGTACTGTATCAGGGCCTACGTACGAAGGGAAGAAAGGAATTCAGCACTGAGGCTGTAGATGGATACTGGTAAAACACCTGGGGAAAATGTAGGCTTGCAAGGTAGTGTTCATACTTGGAAGTTTATAGGACTGGTTTCAATTCTGGCATACAGTCTAACTAGCTTTGATTATTAGGGTTAATAAACCTCTTTGAGTCTGTTTGCTTATATGCAAAATGAAAATTTAAAATGCCAATCCCACAAGATTATTATGATGAACAACTCACTTTTGTAAGATTTTACAGTTTCATTCATATGCAGTCTCACTTGCTGTTCATCAGTCTATAGGTAGAATATCATCTCCATTTTACAGATGAGGAAACTGAGGCTCAGAGACCTAAGTTCTTTGTCCAAAATCGTATTACTAGTGTCAGAGTTAACTAAAACTTGAACTCAGATCTTCCAACAGTTTCTACTATACCATAGCTGTTTATGAAAAACAAATGCAAAATATATGTAACATATAGCCTATTACCTTGCACAGAAGGCAATAAATGAACATTTAAAGTCTCATGTAAAAAACAAAGTATCATCTATTCTTATCAGTATACCTTAATATTTCACAACTAAAAAAAATTTAATTACACATCTCACCGACCAGAGCATACTGACTGCAGAATGAGTAAGGAAAGTCATGGATTCTGCAATACTTAGTTTGGCTATCTACTCACCTCAAAGACCAATGAGAAAAACTATTAAGTACTATTAATGTAGGTCTTCATCAAGGCCTAGCCAGATACATTATAAAGGCTTTGCTGTCCAGTATGGTAGATACTGGCCACATGAGGTTACTGAGCATTTGAAATACAGCCAGTGCATATGAAGAACTGCATTTTTTATCTTATTTAAAGTTTAATTTAAAAACTGATACTTGCCTCAGTTTTTGGAAAACTTTTTAAGTATATTTGGAACTACTTGGGTATGTGAATCTATATTCTCAATTGCAAATTTATACAACCTAAATACATTTATCAAATATTTTCAATAAAAAATTAAAGTTTGAATTGAGATGTGTGGTAAATGTAAAATATACACGGGATCTCAAAAACTCAGTAAGAAAAAAGGAATGTACAATATCTCACTAATAATTTTTAATATTAATTACAAGTTGAAATATTTTAGATTTATTGGATTAAATAAAATATATTATTAAAATTAATTTCACCCATTTCTTTTTACCTTTTTTATGTGGCTCTTAGAAAATTTTTTTTTTTTTTTTTTTTTTATTTATTTATTTGAGAGAGAGAGAATGAGAGATAGAGAGCATGAGAGGGAAGAGGGTCAGAGGGAGAAGCAGACTCCCTGCTGAGCAGGGAGCCCGATGTGGGACTCGATCCCGGGACTCCAGGATCATGACCTGAGCCGAAGGCAGTCGCTTAACCAACTGAGCCACCCAGGCGCCCAGGCTCTTAGAAAATTTTAAATACATATGGGGCTTACATTATTTATCTATTGGACAGCACTGATATAAGGGAAGAATAAGTATATGCAACTAAAAGTATCTCAAAGTATATGTAACTACAGAAGAAGAAAAGACTCTTGACATCCAAAGGCAGTAAAAATTGTGATTACTATACAAACAAAATAAAGATGACAAAGATATATAAATAATAGTATAAATATTTAAAGCAGATACATGGGTACTACCCCAGTTTTGGACCCAGTGTCATTTAGAAGACATAAAAACCTACCTTGTTTATCTCATTCACAATAAATCCTTCTGAAGCTGTAACTTCTGGGATGCCATCTTGGCCAATTCCTTGACAAGTTAGGCTGCCATACAAAGTGGGTTTCCCTACATAGCACAAAAGAAGCATGTCTCAAGAAAATAATAAGAATTTAACACTGTTCTCCTTGAAGACTCAATTCAGGCACTTGTATAGATGGTAGGAAATTGGTTCATGAAAGAAAAGAAGGTACTTGTATAAAGTAAGGTGAAGTGGAAAAAGCCCTAGCCTGGGTGAACTTAATTTGGGAGGGAATATGCTCAAGAGCTAAAAACTAGGCACAAATATTTAGTTATAGCATTTGTGAGAAAGCTACTAGAGGGGTGCCTGGGTGGCGCAGTTAAGCTCCCAACTCTTGATTTCGGCTCAGGTCATGATCTCAGGGTCATGATCTCAGGGTCGTGAGATGGAGCCCTGAGTCATGCTCCGAACTCAGTGCAGAGTCTGCTTGAGTTTCTCTCCCTCTCCCTCTGCTCCTCCCCCCACTCTCTCTCTCTAAATAAATAAATCTTAAAAAAAAAAAAAGCTACTAAAGTGATCTAAACTCAGTTTTCCTGACTGAAATGAAATTCTTCCAGGATGAAAGATGAAGATCAACATGCATATATGCATTTATCCACAGTATACACATATAATACATAGCAAAGAGTTAAGCTTCAGTAATCTAGAAAATTTGCTTAAGGAGAACACTGCTTTTGCAGTGATGGGGGCTAAATAAGATATCCTACACATGAACTGGTCAAGAACATTTGAAGATTATGAGCATTGTGCAAGGAGTCTGAGCCAAGAGAAAGTATGAAGCTCTCTTCTAAGGGTAGTAAACCCCTATCTCTAAAGGGAAGGTATATCAGTTTGGGCATATGGACATTACCTGGGGGGTGACAACTCAGCCAGGCTTCCCCTTCATCCTTCCTATGAAGAGAGACAAAAGACTAATTAGGCTCATTCAATGCTGAAAAGGATGCCACTGGTGCAAGGGAGAAAGATCATATAATTTTTAGTTTGGACTGTACTTAGGTATGAGCCAGTCTAATATCTCATCCAGGCATAGATTATTATAAGACAAGTTTTATTTATTAAAGAAATATTCATGGATTAAGTGTTTAATGCATAGATGTCTATTGGTTAAATGAATATTCAAATATTTCAAAAATAGGGAGTTCACTATTCATTTATAAGCTACACAGCTTTGAAAAAATCACAAATACTTTATATTTAGATATTTATTGGGATTATTGTAAGCAAAGCCCTGTGCTAGGCACTTTGCAAACAGTATCATTAATCCTCACAATTTAACAAAATGCCTTTTATTATCTCCATGTTAAAGATAAAACTGAAGCTCAGAAAAAAGTGACTTGCCCAAGGTCACCTAGTTATCTGGAAAGCAGGAACTGAAACATGGGACTAGTATACAATGTCTGCATTCTACCAGCTCACACTGACTTTTTACATGTTTTAGAATGCACCTCCCCAATCTTCCAAATCCTTATTTTATCACTCTAACATTTTTAGGGTATAGTGAAAAAGACCTACACTTTTAAGACAGAAAGATTTAGGGGCACCTGTGTGGCTCAGTCAGTTAAGCATCTGCCTTTGGCTAAGGTCATGAACCCGGGATCCTGGGATCGAGCCCTGCATCAGGCTCCCTGCTCAGTGGGGAGCCTGCTTCTCCCTCTCCCCCTGCTCATGCTCTCTCTCTCAAATAAACAAATAAAATCTTAAAAAAAAAAAAAAAGACAAAAGATTTAGGTTGACAGTAACTCTCTATCACTTATTGGCTGCAAAATCTTGGATAAGTTACTTCCTCTGATTCCTCTCCTGCATTCTCTCCTAGGCACCTGGTGGCCCTCAGTAAATGTCAGTGTTCTTCCTTTATTACTTATCACACATTCTGTGTTGTAGTAAGTAATGTGTATTTTATTTTAGCTCACATAGTAAAGCGTAATTTTCTTATTTACAGAAAACTATGTTTTCACCTTCACCATGGTTTCAATTTGAAAAACCCTTATTAGTATTAACACCTGACATTCAAGGCACTGCTGTACGCATCCTGGTGCAGAGTAATAACTTGCACAGTATATGATCAATAAATGTTAAATGAATGGTTTCCTATGCATCCCCAATTAAGCTGTCGGCTTCTTGAAGGCAGGAGCCACCCTTTAAATTTAGATTACTCATCTCAACTCCACACGCATACAGCCTGGACACAGTGGGTGTTACATTGTTTCCTGAATAGAATTGTCCAATACGTCTAACACAGCACTAGGGGTCCAAAGAGTATATAAAGATTTCATCATAAACTCAAACACAACGTGGAGGTGGTGAGTACTAGGACCTTTGCAAATAACTAACGATTAGTAAATATTTGCTAAATGTCTATGACTTATTTGCCAAGAGTTTTCCTGCCTCCCAGTTTTCCTGTCTTTCTCCAACTCATTGATCCTAGTTCTGACACTGGGATCACAGCCATATATGTTTCCCTGGCCTCGGGACAGCTCTGCAGAGAATGAAAACCAAAGACCATGTGGGTTTGCTACATCCAGTAATCCCTCAACAAATGATGAAGGTAATCCCTATCCTGGACTGGGTACAGCTCTCCTTAACGCAAAGACAACATGCGTTACCCTCCTCCGTTCCAGTTCTGGGCCTTCATTCACCTGAGGGCTTGGGCCCAGTCGCTCTGAATCCTCAAAGGCGCCGCCATCTTAACCCCTCCTCCACCTGCCCGCCTCTTCCGCTCTTTGCTGGAAGTGGGTCGTCAAAGGGGCCGCGACAAGGACTGGGGGGCGGGACCTATACTGAGAGGCCACCAATGAATACGCGTGACGGGTTCCTCTTCTCCCACTTCCGCTCTCAGGCTCCCCACCGGAGGCTGGTTTTCGGCCCGAGGGTCGGAAGAGTTCTAAGTGCGTGCAAAAGGGACGCCGACGTGCTGGAACGCGCGTCCGAATTCTCGTGTCCGACTGTTCGGTGAGCACTGCGTACCGCGTCCTTGCGCGGTAAAGCGTAGCGGGCACAGCGGGGCTGCGGCTGGCTGCCACGTGCGCGCATGCGTCCTCTCGTTAAAGTGGGAGTGTAGCTGCAAGATGACTTGGACAGTTGAATTTCCCTGCTTTCCCATGCCTTCCTAGTCCAGGCCAGCTGCCGACCGTATAGCTTGCCCTGATCCCCAAGCATGGGTCTGCCTCTTTTTACTCCAGGGAAGACTGAAGCCGGCATGTGGTGGGGAAAGAGTACCGTGGCATTTTTTGAGCTCTGTTGTCGTCCATGCACTTCTCGCTCGCTATCATATTAATCCTTACATTAATTCTGTGAGTTAAATATTATTAAGGAGGAAGCTAAAAAGATTGTATGGTAAGATGTGGTACTAGGATTCGAATCTGGATCTCTTGGCTTAGAATCCAGGGCACTTTTTCTGTACACTAATAAAAACTCATTTATTGAACTCTTTGGACGTGCCAGGCTTCTTACGTGCCTTATCCCTTTTAGCCTTCAACAATCTTGAGAGGTAGACACTATCTCTGTTTTTCAAGAGATTATGAAGTGATTTTCTTAAGATCACCCAGTGAGTCGGTGACAAAACTAGGTTTCCAATCCCGGTCTCTTTTCAAAGCTTATTTACCCCCTCCTTCCTTAGGTTATACCGACTCCAAAGCAAATAAGTTTTGGGTAAGGCTATGGAGTCCTTAAATCCTTGTAATTTCCCCATTGCTTAACATGGCCAACAAGACCTTGCTATGATTACTTTCTCAGAGCGCCAATTTCATTTGTTTTACAGTTCTCTTCATACGCTATTCTCCAGTCATACAAAACTTTCAGTTCCTTTCCTGAGTCAAATCCTGCCTCAACCCGTGCCCCTGCTCTTCCATTGACTGGAAATATTCCTTCTCCCCATCTCTGGCTAACTCCTATTCATCCTTCAAGTCTCGGTTTAGAAATCACTTCCTCCAGGAAGCCTTCCCTGCCTGTTCCTGCCATGTCTGGGTTAGGTATTCCTCCAATGTGTTCCCAGTCTTAAGTATCTGTGCACACTGCATTGTAATCTGTTTATTATCTAGATTGTACGCCATTAAGGCAGGAACTAAATCAGTCTTGGTCACTCCTGTATCCTGTAGTGTAGTACCTCATACATGATAGGTACTCAATGATCCTTTGTTGAATGAATCAGAGAGACACAGGAAAGGCATTAAAGGGTGTTAGTTCCTTTAAAGCCTGTCATGGTGAAATATGTGTAAATGCTGAGGTTATTTCCCTTCTCAAGTTCTTTCTGTAGGCTACTTTCTGCTGGGTGCTCTGAAGCAGATGATCTTGGAAAGACAGTCTGGGTAAATCCACCTCACATTAAGCACTCTCACCCCACAGACTCTTCTCTTGCCCTGGCCCATGCACACGCTATGCTACAGCCACACTGAACTCTATTTCTCCTATATGTCAAACCCTACCCATATTTGGGTACTCTCCCAAGTGTTAAACTGTGTTCTTTTCTAACCATAGGAAAAGGCTAATAGGAGAAAAGAAGAGAAATTAATTCTTTTAGGGTGGATCCAAGACAGCTGCTCCAAAAAGGTAACATCTCACCTAATTCAAATTCCATTAGCAGATCCACTCAAGCTTATTTAGTGCTGTGATAAACATTCTCATATACTTTATGTCATTCCATTGAGGTCAAACCATTTTGCAGGTCTGTTCTCTTGCCAGGCCTACTGCCGATGGCACCAAGGTGAATCAGGCCCAGTATCTGTACTCAAATAAGCTTATAGTCTCCAACGGGAGACAAATGCATAAATAGGCTATAACAATGCAGTTTGGTCAGTATTATTTATAATAGTGGAACCTCATAATCACATCCCTACTCTAACCTTGCCTCCATTGATGTTCTAGAGACTCCCAAAGATGTCAACTCAAGGCCATACCTGGGCCCGACAGGTAAAGAAGGAAGATGAGGAAGAGGACCCGCTGGACCAGCTGATCTCCCGTTCTGGCTGTGCCGCTTCCCATTATGCAGTACAAGAGTGCATGGCCCAGCACCAGGACTGGCGACAGTGTCAGCCACAGGTACAGGCCTTCAGGGACTGCATGAGTGAACAGCAGGCAAGGCGGCGGGAGGAGCTGCAGAGGAGGAAAGAGCAAGGCAGTGCCCACCACTGAGACCCCAAACCACTTATCCCCAGAGAATGGCCCTGTAGAAACTAGCAGCCAGAGAGATCTTGGGAAGAAGTCCTGAACAGCGGAAGTGGGCCAAGAGGTATAAAACTCGGGGATTATCTTTGGCTAAGACTGACGTTGAGAGCCTGGCAGCTGTGGGTTTGGACATAACTGCTGTAAAGAGCTGTGATATTGCTTTCTCGTGTGGCGGGGAGAGCGGAGAGTGTGCCATGAAAGCTTCGGGAACACTGCGAGAGTACAAGGTGGTGGGGTGCTACCTGCCCACCCCCAATGTCGCACTCCGCCCCTGTATCGCATGCGAATCTTTGCACCTAATCACGTTGTCGCCAAGTCCCGCTTCTGGTACTTTGTGTCTCAGCTGAAAAAGATGAAGAAGTCTTCGGGGGAAATTGTCTACTGTGGACAGGTGTTCGAGCAATCCCCCTTGTGGGTGAAGAACTTCGGCATCTGGCTGCGCTATGACTCGCGCAGCGGCACCCACAACATGTACCGGGAGTACTGGGACCTGACCACTGCAGGCACCGTCACCCAGTGCTACAGAGACATGGGTGCCCGACACTGTGCCCGGGCCCACTCGATCCAGATCATGAAGGTGGAGGAGATTGCAGCCAGCAAGTGCCGCCGACTAGCCATCAAGCAGTTCCACGACTCCAAGATCAAGTTCCCGCTGCCCCACCAGGTCCTGCGTCGCCAGCACAAGCCACGCTTCACCACCAAGAGGCCCAACACCTTCTTTTAGATGCAGAGCCTCCCTGTCTCCAGGTCTGCTCAAATAAACTCTTTGGGAAAACCAAAAAAAAAAAAGCTGTGATATTTTCATGGTGAGATGCCAAAAATCCTCACCCATCATGTTCCACCAATATTAAATATTGACTGATAGTAAAACAAAGAGTGGGGTTAAAGGATGTTCTTCTGTCCTACATCTTGGGTCAGTGTGCCAAGTACTGAACTGATTACATGGACGTTTAATTTTAAAAGTAAATTCACAATCTGTAAATTGGTTACTAATCAGGTCTTCCATTTATTCAGTCATTGGTTCAACACACGACTGACAAGTTTTTCTAAGACCTTTCCATGTGCCAATTCCTGTGTGAATGAATAATATGATCTGATGTGATGAATAATAGGATCTCTTCCTTCATGTTACTTAGTCTGGTTTGAGGGGTAGAAATAAAACATTAGAACAACTAATTACTAGCCATTATGTAAGTGCCTTTATCTTTCATTAGTTGATCTGGATGTTTCATTCAGGCTAGTAGAAGGAAGAAAACAAATGGGAAGATAAACACTGAGTGCCTCTTATATGCCAGACAGATGCAGTCTGACCTCAGTATGCTACAACCCAGCAAACACACAACGTTGGCCTGACATCTAAAAGGCACGTTTAACAGGGGCTCCTGGGTGGCTCGGTCGGTTGAGCGTCTGCCTTTGGCTCAGGTCATGATCCCGGAGTCCTGGGATCAAGCCCCACATCAGGCTCTCTGCTCAGCGGGGAGCCTGCTTCTCCCTCTGCCTGCCACTCTGCCTACTTGTGCGCGCTCTCTCAAATAAATAAAATCTTAAAAAAAAAAAAGTGGCTGAATCCCATTTATGCCATAAAAAAATAAAAAGTCATGTTTAACATAAAATACAGATCTTTAGCTCTTAAAAAATGGAAAAGCTATCATCATGGAGCTTATATTCCTACTTGACAACTTGCTGGAACTGAGTAACGATTCCGCTTTTAGGTGGTTGTATTCTCCAGTTGATAACAGTTGCCATCGCTTCTCATTTTTCTTCCATGGAACTACATTGCCCATTCTGTTTTCTGTCTAGCCCTGTAAGGCACTGGGAGTGGGAAAGGAGTTGGAAGAGTAACTCCTGCCATCAAAGCTGGAATGCAAAGGGGCGTATGCTCTCATCATCATCAGTAACATTTTCTTGAGCATCTATATATTAGAAGCACAAATCTGAAGTATTAGTAGGCCCTAAAACTACTTTGAGTTTTTGTGTTGGTGATTGGTGAGAGAAAGAGAAGAGGGGAGAAGATGAGAGGAATACCACTTAAAGAACAATAAAATCCAATTAGAATGGGATGACTCTGGGGCCCTGTCTGCTCAGTGCTGTGGGTCGTCAAAGAGCAGTGTGGACTGGAGCTGTCAGCAAGAATCTCCAAGAAGGGAGTTAGTTGAGTTGAGCCTTTAGTGATGAAGGAAACATTACCTCTTTGTAACATATAACATAAAGAAATACCATCTACAAGTAAAAAGTACCTAGAAATAAGGGGTGCCTGGGTGGCTCAGTCAGTTAAGCGTCCAACTCTTGATTTTAGCTCAAGTCATGATCTCAGGATCCTGAGATTAAGCCCCGTGTCGGGCTCCACACGGGGCGTGGAGCCTGCTTGAGATTTTCTCTCTCCCTCTCTGCCTCTCCCTACCGCCCCACCAAGCTTGCTCTCTCTCTTTTATCTATCTAAAAAAAAAAAAAAAGACAGTACCTAGAAATCAGTAAGAAGCAAACAGCCCAATTGAAAACAAAGTTAAAAAGTAGTATTTGCTATGTCTATTGACAAAAATCAAAAGTATAACAGCCAATATTGGTAGGGATGAAGAACAGGCACAATTACACTATTGAAGGGATAATAAATAAAGCTACTGGAAGACAATTTGGTGGGATCTATAAATATTTTATCTTTTTAAAAATATTTATTTGAGAGAATGTGCCCACGTGCATGGGGGGGAGAGGCAGGGGGAGAAGGAGAGAAGCAGACTCTGCCCCATGGGGTTTGATCTCACGACCCTGAGGTCATGACCTGAGCTGAAATCAAGAGTCATCACTTAACTTACTGAGCCATCCAGGTGCCCCAGGATCTATAAATATTTTAAATATTTATATATTTACTGGCTGGCTCAGTCAGAAGAGTATGCAACTCTTGTTGATCTTGGGGTCATGAGTTTGAGCCCCATGTTGGGTTTAGAGATTACTTAAAAAATTAAAAATATGTATTTCAACAGCAATTCTTTTAGGAGCCCTCTTGACTATATTTTTATAAGATGTATATACTATTATGTTCACTGCAACATTGTTTATATAGTGAATAAATTCACAGTGTAAAACTCCATCAATAAGGACTATATTTGCTTACATATTCAAATCTTTTCTAACAGGAATGTATCTCTGTATTAAATCTGTGTGATTAAAATAGAAATAATAGTCTATGGGGAGGGTGAGTGGGATTCTAACAGAGAGGAAGGGCAGAAGGACCTCCCTAGCAGGAGGAATAACTTCCAAACTAGCTAAGCGCAAGTTTTGTAGGACTCCACTTCTAACAGGGAGCCAACACTGGGTGGGTCACAGAATGCATTTGGGCAAAGAGGGCTTTGTTGCCACTCAAACCTGTTTCCTCAAGTAAATGGGGATAATTCCTATTTAATAGGCATACTTAGAGAGTTATGTTTTGGCATAGAGAATTAAATGAGGGATAATATATAAATAGCAAATAATAAAAATTATTAGCATTTTTGAACTATTACAACTATTATAATATTTATATGTAATATGTGTATGTAATAAATATTGTTATATAACATTTATGAAGCATTTAACTCAGGCTGTTTTGTTCCAGTTTGCTCTCATTCTCTATGACATACTGCTTTCAAGTCTCACTATGCTACTTACTAGCTGTGTAGTTTGGGGCAAATTACTCAACATTTCAGGATCTGTTTTTTCTTCTGTAAAAATGCATACAAAACGTTCCTCATAAGGCCTTAAAAGTAATAAATGTAGACTTTCCTCATAAGACTTGTTGAAAGAATTAACCTTGGTAAAGGGCTTAGAAACAGTGTCTGGTACACAGTAAGCATTCACTAAATGTTGCCTATTAATGTGATTATTATTGTGTGCTAAGCACTCTCCTGAGTTACATTTTCTCATTAACTCCATTAACTCCCCTTTACAGAGGAGGAAATAAAGGTCAGATTGGGGGTTAGACTTTCAAGTGTGTCTTATTCTGAAGTCTATGCTGTTCTCTGTTCTATGCACTTATAATTTTCCACTGCCTAGTATGATGCTTAACACAGTAAATAACTACATTTACTATGTAAATATTAAGGGTTTGTTTGTTTGGATGATTGGCTTTTTTTTTTACAAAATGGAGGTTAACCAATGCACATTGTCCACAATGTTCTAGATTGGCATGTTTTTTTAGTCTCTCAGCTCTGGAGCCCACAGCCATGGAGCTGTAATTTAAGGTGGTCCATGCTTGTCCAGAATAATCTATACCTACCTCTGTGCAGAGGCTTGGTGCCCCCCACCTCCATCGTGGCTCTTGAGTTGGCCCTTCCCTGCAAGGTCCTTGGCTGGGGACTTGGCCTGTGCTCAGCACAAAGTTGCATGGTAATGTGTTTTACTAGGTGAGTAATAAGAGATGCCTCCCACTCTCCCTCCCTCAGGTAAAGTTGCCAGGCTAAGTCCTTGGGCTGCTGACTAGAAATCCAAAGAGAACTGGAGCCAATCCAGGTTGAAACCTTATACTTTCCACTGTATAGAATGATAGGGCTCTCTACTCTGCTCCAGCAGGGACTTAAAGCAGGCAGAAATGGGAGGATTCTTTACATCTTTAGCAGCTATCTTCTGAAGAGTTTTCATTCTTTGGAGCTTGGGCATCTTTCAGAGCCTGGGCGTTCTGTCTAAATGGTAACCCAAACCTTAAATGACTGGGAATGAAAGTTATTCCAGGGGGATTTATAAAAACTAAATGAATCATTTCAAATTCTCCAGGGAGATCACACATTTGAAGACAAAAATGGCACAAAGAGATCAAAGTATCGATTAAACCAGCATAAGACACATTGGCCACCTCTGTCTGCAGTGCCTTTCCAGCAGGTCTAGTTCTAGACACACCCAATGCATGCTCAGAGAGCTTTCCTTCCTTAAGTACAATTTACACCCTAGAAACAGGGGTCTCTGGGCATTGCTACAATGTCTCAATGGCCAAAATGTCCAGATTTCATTTCTTCCTTTGCAGCTAAAGCCTACCTTTTCAGAGTCCTTCTCTGGTGGCAGAACAAGGAAGGCATCCTTAGCCAGAGGAAGGGAACTAAAACATGAAGCTGAGGAATCTCTTGGCCTTACCTAGGAAGACTGCCCATTCAACCCAGGCATTCAGTGTTCTTGGAAGTTACTGATCTACATAAAGCCATTTCTCAAAATCTCAGTAATGTGCACTAAACCAGGAATTGAGTGAACTGGAACGATCCCAGGCTGGCATTGGCTAACCTTGGACAAGTCTGTTTCCCTCTTAGGCCAATGATCTCATCTGTAAAATGAAGATTATCCCAAATGTTGTATATTGATGAAGCCAAAACCAGCACCCAGCTGTTCTGAATTCCAATCCATTGACCTTTCCTGTCATTCATCCTGCCTACCCCTCATGTTATCAGAGTGATTCTAGGCACAATTTAACCGTAACTGGAACATTGAAAACTAAAAGTATGCTGAAGGAATGAACTACTGATAGACACAACAGCATGGATAAAACAGGGTAAGTCAAGTCAGACACAAAGGGGTATATACTGTATGTTACTTACATGCAGTACTAGAAAGGCAAAACTGATCTGGGGCACTAGAAATGAGATTAATGGTTGCTTCTGAAGAATGACTATGAAAGAATGTAAAGGAACTTTCTGGGGTTATGGAAGTGTTATCTTGATAGAAGTATAGGTTTCACAGGTGACTGCATTTTTTTAAAGGTTTTATTTAGTTAGTTAGTTAGTTGGTTAGTTAGTTATTTTAAGGGGTGGGGGTGGGAAGCAGAGGAAGAGGGACAAGCAGACTCCAGGCTGAGTGCAGAGCCTGACTTGGGCTCAATCCCAGGACCCTGAGATCATGACATGAACTGAAATCAAGAATCGGACACTTGGGGCACCTGGGTGGCTCAGTCGATTAAGCGTCTGCCTTCAGCTCAGGTCACGGTCCCAGGGTCCTGGAATCGAGCCCCACATGAGGCTCCCTCTGCCTGCAGCTCTCCCCCCCCGCCCACAGCTTGTGCTCTCTCTCTCTCTGTCAAATAAATAAATAAAATATTTTTAAAAAAAGAGTCAGATATCATGAGACAGCGCTTCAATAAAGAAAGATTACTTTGCAAAAAAAAAAAAAAAAGAGTCAGACACTTAACTGAGCCACCCAGGCGCCCCGAGCATTTTTAAAACTGATCTTATACACTTAAGATCTGTTGTTTCTCTTTCTTTCTTTCTTTCTTTCTTAAGATTTTATTTATTTATTTGACAGAGAGAGACACAGCAAGAGAGGGAACACAAGCAGAGGGAGTGGGAGAGGGAGAAGCAGGCTTCCCGCTGAGCAGGGAGCCCGATGCGGGGCTTGATCCCAGGACCCTGGGATCATGACCTGAGCCGAAGGCAGACACTTAATGACTGAGCCACCCAGGCGCCCCAAGATCTGTTGTTTCACTATAAATACAAATTATATCTCAATTTAAAAAAACTATTTAAAAGTATGCTGAAAAAGTTTAGAAGGGAAGGTAATCCAACACTTACTGAGCACTTGCTAGCCCATTTGTATACATTATCTCCATCTCAAATTCCTAAAAGGATAATTCCCATTTTACAGATCAGAAAACTGAGGTTTATGAGGTTAAAATAACTCACCTGAGGCCTTAAGACTAGTAAGTGTAGAAACTAGGAATAGCCCAGGTTTGTCTGACTCTTTCTTTATAAGTTGTCTCAGAGAGGGTGGGAGTTATTTTCGACCTTGTACAAGAAGATTTGCACTCCATTTGATTTCACTGCCATGTGATTCTAGGAAAGTCCATTTCCTTCTGGACCTTACTCTAGAGAGTCAGATGAAGCTCATAATTGTTTTGTAACTCTGAGATTCTAGCAATCAGAATATCTCCCATCCTTCTTGCCAGGATAAGGCATTAGAAGCAATTTCCATTTATCTCAGAGCAGACTAAGGAGTAACAAAAGCTCTTTGACTCTGGCGAGAGGATAAATCAACTAGGTCAGTGACACAAGAGCTCCAAGGTGACAGAACCCAGCTGCCTCCTATTTAAGAGATAAACCTGACTCATCCCTCAGTGATGTAATGGAAAAGGATGGACTGGGAATCAAGAGATCTGAATCCTGCTCCCAGCCCTGCCAAAGAGGTGTGCTGTGACCTTGGGTAAAAGCACTCCCTTTCCTGGGTCTCTACCCTATTGCTAAAAGAGAGGATCAGGCTAGCTAGGTCCTAATGTTCTTCAGCTCTAGTGTCTTGTCAATTTATGAAATCCTGTGTCCTGCTTCCACAAATCACTAACAAAGAAAAGTGGGAAATGAAAAGAATGACATTTTCCACGTTCCTAAATAGAGTCCATATGGTATGGGGGCTGTGTGTATGTATTTGTAAACATCTGTTTATTCATCTTTATCTTCCTGTCACTATACATCCCCCAAAATTACGCTCATCCATTAGCAACTTCTCTTTTATCTTCCCTAAAGGAGACTCAGCAATGAGTAATTCTACAACCAAAATACTAGTCCTCACCTAAAAAATTCTGCCCACACTCCCATTGGGCTTCACTTGGAAGTAGTGGCCTGCTGAACCTTCAGTGTCAATTCAGAGAAGCATTTTAAGTGAAGGCACCTGCTATCTTGACAGCTCTCCCTTAGTGGTATACCGTAGAAGGAAATCTGAGATTCCTCTTGTTGCTTTTAGAGACCAAGGCAAAGAAACCAGAATAACTTCAGGACTGAAACTGTTGAGTTTTAGAAAAATACATGCAATGCTAAGAATGCTCTGGGCTCCCAAAGACCTCTCTGTAGGGGTACCCCACAGCAGCAGTGGAGTACGGGAGAGAAAGATCTGCCACTTACTAGTCATGTGACCCTTCAGGAGAAAGAAGTCTCTCTATCTCTCCAAACCTCGGTTTTTCCATCTATAAAACTGGAATAATACCAGCAAACTCAAGGGCAATTTTTATAAAGTACAAAGCATAATGAGGGCTCAGTAAATGTGAGATACATACTCAGATACTCACACGCACTCACACATAACCTTTTCACACACACAGATACCCACCCACATGCACACTCATATATACACCCTAAAAGACTGGTGTAAGGATTAGAGCTCACAAAGTACCTTGCACAGAGTCTAGCTCAATAAATGATCGCTATTATGTACAAAAGTATGAACTCACTAATGCTCAAAATAGGAAAAACATTAGAGGTCACTTAGACTAGTGGTTCTCAAAGAGGTAACCTTGGACCAATCGCATGAGCATCAGCACCACCTGAGAACGTGTAAGAAATGCAAATTCTAGGCCCTCACTCAAGATCTCCTAAATCAGAAAAAATGGGGGTGAAGTTCAAAAATTTGTGTTTAAAAAGCCCCCCAGGTGATTCTGATGTACACTTCAGTTTTGAGAACCAGTGACTTAGATCAGGGTTTGACAAACTATTTTTATAAAGGACACATGATGAATGTTTTGGTTTTACGGTCTATGTCACAACTACTCCGCCAGTGTGAAAGCAGCCCTAGCCTATATGTAAGTGAACGACCATGGCTCTGTTCCAATAAATGGGCAATGTGGTTTTAGAACTAAATATAGGTGGTAGTTGTACAACACCGTGAATGTATTCAATACCACTGAACTGTCTGCTTTAAAATGGTTAATTTTGTGGTTTGTGAATTTCACTCCAGTAAATTACTTTAAAAAAAACAGGCAGTCAGTGGGACTAGGCTCACAAGCAGGAGTTTTCTGACCTCTGACCAAGATCAACCTTAATTCTTTGCTTAAACTCATTCCAGGTAACCCTAAATAGCAGTTATGTAACATTTCCTGAATATGACGAGTCACTCACTACCCACAAAGCAGTATTTTTTCACTACAGCCAGACCCTGATTCTATCTGAAGAGTTTTTTTCATATACAAAGCCAAAATCTCCATCCATATGCCTTCTATCCGTAGGGGGTTTACTTATGTTATGATCCTCTGTTTCACTAAAAGACTCGATGCCAGATTGCTTGAAAGGATGAGATCACTCTAACTGGGGAAATACTGAAGGGAAACATGCTTCTGTGCTGAAGAGAAAATATAATCCCTTAAAGATACTCCACAGGGGCGCCTGGCTGGCTCAGTGGGTGGAATATGACTCTTGATCTTGGGGTTGTGAGTTCAAGCCCTACAATGGGTGTAGAGATTACTTAAAAATAAAATCTTAAAATAAAAAAATAAAAGATACTCCACAGGATGGACTGACTTCTCACATGCCCATCAGCTGCAGATTTTTATTAGATGGAGGATGTCTTAGGTTGGCTCAAAGGAAAGTGGTGACAATTGGCAAGCGCTTCTCCATACAAGAGAGGAGGCATTCCTGGCTAATGGGGATGGGTAGTTATGATATCTAAAGGTGAGGGTCTTCTGCTTAACTTTGACCACCCAGGAAGATCTTCTGTTTGGCACTCAATGTCACCAGTCCTGACATGAAAGGGTCTGCAATGAGCTAGTTCAACTTGGCCAACAGTTCTTCCAGTTCTGGCCGAGCTTTGAACCTTCCCTTGAAGTCTTCTTCAGAGTGCTGGGGAGAAGAAAAAGAAAATAAGGGGAAATTACTGCAGAGCTTTCAGTTATTCAAACATACACAGCATAAAAAAAAAAAATCCATCAGCCAGTCCTGTAGAGAATGATTCAGATTCAACTAACTTTTATTGAGTATCTACTATACACCAGACTTGTATTAGGTACCAAGGATTCTGAATCGGACTTTCTCCCTGCCTTAAGTGAACTTAGAGTCTGGTGAGAGAAGACAGACATATAAGGAACGAATGTCAAATGCTAGGAGTACCTCATTAGAAGCACTTAAAGAGAGAGAATGCCCAAATTCTCTGTCTACAATCGGAAATAATAGACCTAGGGACTGGTATATTTAAATCAGCATGACCAGCACATTTTCTCCTGTATACAGATCTATGTGAAACCCAAAAAACAAGAAGAGGATTAATAAGCATGGGCTCAGAACAAGGAGAGCTGGATGCAGCAAATGGCATCAGTCTAAAATGACCTGAAGGATCTGTGTCACAACAAGGCTTGCCTCGGCAAATGGACCCAAATACTCAGTATTTAGGCTGAGGTTCCTGATGTTTTCCAAGTTTTCTATGCCAAACTTCCTTCTGATTGGCATTCTTTTCTCAGTCAGGCTACAGTTAAGCCTTGAAGATCCAGAAAGGTCCTCTTTAAAGTACATGTCCATATTTGCGTTCTGATTAATTATACTGTATGTACACTTGAATCATGTTCTTTCTATACACAATTACGGGCTCGCCCCTAACACCGGGATACTGTGATGGAGTTCAACTCCTGTGGTCCGTACCCATCAGCACTGATGCACTGGAAGGGCCAGGAAAATGATCACGGTAATACTGGTCTGCACAGCTTTCCCGTTTATCATCCACATTTCTGTCTTGTTTCTAAAGCCAGATGCTCTTATCCATATTTTGAGCACAGGTAGGCCACTAGGGGGCCTCTTCTCAAACTAGCACATACCTCCTTCACTGACAATCTGACTCCTTCGGGAAGATTGCTTTGGATTATTTCCAAAAAAATCTCTGCAAATGTAGCACTCAAACCGCTGATCTGCAAAAGGAAAGGAGATGCTCTGAGAGAGGGTAGTGAAAGCCAGATGATTGGGCAGACATGGCATGGGCTCAAATGTCAGCTTCAGCAGAGCTATAGGGCCTGTGGGTGGAGGATTAACACACAGAGCTGGTTTCAGAGCCCCCAGCCTCTACAGGATTTCTCTTGCCATCAGTCAAGGGGTCTGCTTGCCGACACAGTCATGGCCAATATCTGCCCCTGTAGACAACAGATGTCATAACTGGACCAAGAGGTTATTAAGTCCAGGACGACTTTCTGATTCAACTCAGATTTACCCACATAGACCTGACTGGTGTCAGACCCTATGCAGAGAATCCAGAGGTGAATCAGATGTGTAGTAGAAGGACATGCAGGGGGCTGCAGGAACCCACAAGAGAAATCTCTACCTAACTTGGGGGGGGGTGGTCAAAGACAGCCTCCAAAAAAGGTAACTTCTAGGTGGAGTCTTGAAGAAAAACAGGAGTAAACTGGGAGAATTCAACAGTAGTATGGAGGGTTTTCAAAGCAGAGGAAACAATATTCAGTAAAATGTGAATGCATAGCACCATACTAGGGAATTAAAACTAGTTCCATGTGTTGCTACAACGAATGGGGTGAGAAGAGGAAAACCAGGAAGAGAATCATAAAAGTATTTAGGCACTAAAGAGTCCAAACTATCCTGTGGGCCTCAGTGGCAAATTAGATCTTTAAGATCTGTATCCCAAATAATTTATTTCTTTTTTTTCTAAATAATTTATTTCTTTTTTTAAGATTTTATTTATTTATTTGACAGAGAGAGACGCCATGAGAGAGGGAACATAAGCCGGGGGAGTGGGAGAAGGAGAGGCAGGCTTCCCACGGAGCAGGAAGTGCCCCCAAATAATTTATTTCTGATATTTTAAAAACTAGATTGTTAAATAGTTACTTATTTTTTTTAAGTAGGCCCCACGCTCAGGGGCGCCTGGGTGGCTCAGTGGGTTAAGAGTCTGCCTTTGGCTCAGGTCGTGATCCCAGGGTCCAGGGATCAAGCCCCACCTGGGCGGGCTCCCTGCTCAGCAGGGAGTTTGCTTCACCCTTTCCCTCTGCCCCTCCCCCCATACGTATGTGCATACACTCTCTCTCAAATAAATAAATAAAATCTTAAAAAAAAAAAAAAGTAGGCTCCACACTGTGTGAAGCCAGATGCAGGGCTTAAACTCACAACCCTGAGATGAAGACCCAAACTGAGATCAAGAGCTGAGCACTTAACCAACTGAGCTATCCAGGCACCCCAGTACTTAATTATTTTTAAAGTTAGCATATATTTAAGGTGTTACTACCTTAACATTCCTTTCATTATCTTGCTGATATACTTCTTGAGTGGATCTAAATGGGGTGATGTCCATATGTTAGAATATTATTTGGCAATAAAAAGGAATGAAGCACTGACACATGCTACAACGTGGATAAACCCTGAAAACATGCTAAGTGGAAGAAGCAAGACCTAAAAGGCCATATATTGTACAATTCCATTTAAATGTCCCAAAAAGGTAAAACCACAGAGGCAGAAAGAGATTAGTGGTTGTCAGAAGCTAGGGGAATGGGGAAAAGAGGAGAGACTGTAAATGGGTAGTTTCTTTTTGGGGTGATGAAATTGTTCAAAATTGATTGTGGTGATGGTTGCATAACTGTGAATATATTAAAACCCGTTTAATTGTACACTTTAAAAGAGTAAATTGTATACGAATAAACTCTCAATAAAGCTGTTATAAAAAGGGGTGATATTGTGAATTTTTATTTTATTTTTTTAGATTTTATTTATTTATTTGAGAGAGAGAAAGCACATGAGAGGGGGGAGGGTCAGAGGGAGAAGCAGACTCCCTGCTGAGCAGGGAGCCCGATGTGGGACTCGATCCCGGGACTCCAGGATTAGGACCTGAGCCGAAGGCAGTCGCTTAACCAACTGAGCCACCAAGGCGCCCCTAAGTGTGAATTTTTAATAACTCTGGGCACCCTCATGGTAATGTGGTTGTCATCCATCTGTCTCTGCAGTAAAACAACAGAAACCACAGCTAGATTTTTTTTTAAGATTTTATTCATTTATTTGACAGAGAGAGACATAGCGAGAGCAGGAACACAAGCAGGGGGAGTGGGAGAGGGAGAAGCAGGCTTCCCGCAGAGCAGGGAGCCCGATGTGGGACTCGATCCCAGGATCCTGGGACCATGACCTGAGCTGAAGGCAGACGCTTAACGACTGAGCCACCCAGGCGCCCCCACAGCTAGATTTAAAGGTGAAGGGGCGCCTGGGTGGCTCAGTCGTTAAGCGTCTGCCTTCAGCTCAGGTCATGATCTCAGGGTCCTGGGATCGAGCCCCACATCGGGCTCCCTGCTCTGCAGGAAGCCTGCTTCTCCCTCTCCCACTCCTCCTGCTTGTGTTCCCTCTCGCTATGTCTCTCTCTGTCAAATAAATAAATAAAATCTTTTAAAAAAATTAAAAATTAAAAAAAAATAAAGGTGAAGCCACTGAGGGGTTTGCTCTCAGCAGCTGAATGAATGGATATCAGAGGACAAAGAAAGGTTAAACATTAGACTCAAAGGTGGGGAGGATTATAGAAAAAGAAAAACATCAGTTCTTCTACAATTAGTTTTATATATGCTGAGTGTGAGACACCTGTGGAATATCCTAGTGGAGAAGTCCAATAAACAAGTAGATATCAGGTTTGAAGCTAAACCAAAAGGTCAGGATTGGAGATGCATATGTAGGGGTTATCAGTATATTATAACCCATCAGGACTAAGAGATATGTGTCTGGGGGTTGTCAGAATATAATGATGGTCGTTGAGGCCTGGGAAATGAATGAGATTGCATAGAGGGAAGGTATTACATACGGAGAGATGGAGGGATCAAGAACTAAACCCTGAAGAACATCATCATTCAAGGGGCAGCCAAGAGGAAGAGAAGCACCTGGTAGAAGGAGAAAAAAGAGGCAGAAAAACCAGGAGAGGCAAGTATGTTTCAAGGTTCTCCCAGAGTACCTACCTGAACCACTCGCTCATGGGTGGTAAGAACTGAGTCCAGGAGCATTTTGCTGCCTTGGTCCTGCAGCCGCAACACCTCCATGGTTTTGGTGGGCATAGCGTAACTGTGGGAAGGAAGAGGGGGCTGTGAAGAAGGCTCCCTTAAGTCAGCAGCAACACTTCCATCAGAGGAGTCCCTGAGTACAGCCATTGCTGCAATGCAGTAGCTCCTGGAATCTAGGGCTCTTCATCTGCAGCCAGGGGGAAGGAACCAGCTCCTCCTAAACCTTCTCCAGAAGCCTCTAAACTGCCTGAGGGGGCAGACCATGTCTAATGCCTTTCTGCATCCCTAGTTCTTGCCTGACACAACACTGAATAAAATCTGGTGATGAATAACTTATTTGCTGCTACTAAAGAAAAGCCAATTCTAAAAGAATCAATGTCATCACTTTGGAGGCTAACCTTGGGTATTTCACCTCTTCGGGAGAAATAAGGCATGAAACCCAACTGTTTTCAAAGAGCAAGATTTCTCAACTTCAGCACTATTAACATTTTAGACCAAATAATTCTTTGTTGTGGGGGGCTGGCCTATGTATTCCTAAACTCTACCCACAAGATGCCAGTAGTACCCTCCGACGTGGTAACAATAAAAATTATCTCCAGGGGTGCCTGGGTGGCTCAGTCGGTTAAGCGTCTGACTTCAGCTCAGGTCATGATCTCAGGGTCCTGGGATTGGCCCTGCCTTGGATTCTGCACTCAGTGGGAAGGCTGCTTCTTCCCCTCCCTCCGCCCCTCCCCCTGCTCATGCTCTCTCTCTCTCTCAAATAAGTAAATAAAATCTTTATTTTTTTTTAAGATTTTATTTATTTATTTGACAGAGAGAGACACAGTGAGAAGGGGAACACAAGCAGGGGGAGTGGGAGAGGGAGAAGCAGGCTTCCCGCAGAGTGGGGATCCCGATGCGGGGCTCGATCCCAGGACCCTGGGATAATGACCTGAGCCAAAGGCACACGCTTAGCGACTGAGCCACCCAGGCGCCCCGTAAATAAAATCTTTAAAAAAGAAATTGTCTCCAGACATTGTTAAATGTCCCCAGCTTGAGAAATACTGTTGTAGAGACTGTGCTTGCTATAATCAGCTTCATGGCCATGAAAAGAACACTGGATTTGAGGTCAAATCTCGGCCCTGTGGCTTATTAGCAATATTTACTAAGGCAAGTTACTTGTCTCTCTGGACCTCACTTTCTTCCAGAATAAAGAGGATTACAATCTAGGTCTCTTATCAATAGACGTGTGAAGATCAGGCATGGTGATGAGATAGGATCGATGGATACACAGAAATGGGGTACCAGTGCTGTGTTTGTCTTATCAGAAAGTTCACCAAAATGAAGATAAATGAAATAACAACAGTAGAATTCCTGAATTTTCATGTCACACAAAGCTTCATCAACTGATAGCAAGGGCCATGGCCCTCTACGAAATGAATAATGGATATAATGGAAAATGGACTAGAGACGCAACAGTCAGTCCTGGATTTAAATATTGGCTCTGCCACTTAATACCTATTTAACCCTGGACAAAATAATTCAGCTTATGAGTCTCAGATTCTTTAGCTACAAAATGGAGATAATAAGGATAATAATTCCTAGTTCATAAGGTTGTTGTAATGATTAAGTGAAATTACATAAGCAATTTGCCTGGCATAATATGCCTACAAATGCCAGTTCCCTTGCTCTTACAAACAGTAAATGCTAGGGGCGCCTGGGTGGCTCAGTCGTTAAGCGTCTGCCTTTGGTTCAGGTCATGATCCCAGGGTCCTGGGATCGAGCCCTGCATCGGGCTCACTGCTCCACGGGAAGCCTGCTTCTCCCCCTCCCACTCTCCCTGCTTATGTTCCCTCTCTCGCTGTGTCGCTCTCTGTCGAATAAATAAATTCTTTTAAAAAAACAAAAAACAGTAAATGCTAGGTATTACAGACTCTTCCAGGTAACCTCCCTAAATAACATTCTTTCCCACTTTCCAGCACAATCCTCTGACCTCCTCTTCCAATTCAAATTTGGTAATAACTTCCCTACATAAATAAGGACACATTCACAGACTTGTTATGGAAGAGCAAATAAAATGACTATGTGAAGCTTTCAGGAAAGTAAAAAGCACTCTAAAATGCTATTTTTCTTTCTTGACATTCTGCAGATAAGACTGACTGACTGAAGTGGGAACTGTCCATTCGTGCCACTGAGCATGCATTTTATTCTTCAACACTTACTTTAGCAAGATGTCTTTGATTTGTTCATCCACTCATTCATGCATTCAACAAACATTTACTGGAAGCCTGTTCTGTCCTAGGCATGCTGGTGGGCAATATGCAGCCTATGCTTTAAAAGAGCCCACTAAGAGTGCTTTGGAGAGACAAACATCCTCACTACAGTAAGACAAAGGCAATAATAGGCATGTACTGAATATTACAGGGAAAAGAGAGAGAAAGGGGGCTCACAGAAGACTTCACAGGTGAGATAGGCTTTTATCAAGATGTTAAGAATAAACATATAGGTGTTTGCCTGGAGAGCATTCCAAAAAGTGAAGCAGCTATCTACAAAGGCACGAGAGGCCCTCAAAGAGAACTAACAGAAAAGCCAGACATAGTTTGATAAAGAAATACTGGGAACTCTGTTCATTTCAAAGTAGAATAGGCCTTTGAGTAGTTAAGAATATAGGTAAATTTTCTTTAGTGTCTGCACTTTTCTGTACTTTACAAATTTTCTGCAATAAACATTACTTGGATGATCAGACAGGAAAAACAGAAGGGAAGAAATGAAATAACTCAATGTCAAAAGTCAATCTAAAATGACAAAATAATGCTACCTTCGGGGAGTACTACCTGGGACAGGACACAAGGGAACCTGCTGGAGTGCTAGGGAACTTAAAATCTGTGGACTCTACTAAATATAAATCATACCTCCATTTTACTTTTTTTTTTTTTAAAGATTTATGTATTTTTGAAAGAGAGACAGAGACCAAGCATGCATGTGCATGAGTGGGGGCCAGGAAGGGCAGAGGGAGAGGGGGAAAGAGAGAGTGAGAGAGAGCCTCAAAGCAAACTCTCTGGCTGAGCCCTGAGCACGGATTCCCGTGCATGGCTCCATATCACGACCCCAGACCACCATCTGAGCCGAAATCAAGAGTGGGAGGCTTAACTGACTGAGCCACCCAGGCACCCCCTGTAACTCCATTTTAAACAATGTAAGTGGACTTCAAGAAAAAGGAAAAAAAAAAAAAAGAGTAGCCTTTCAGAGAGTGATGCTGAGTGATGCTTTTATTCTCCACAAAGCAGAGGGGCTAGATCAGCTTCAGGCTGGGAAGCTACTCCCAGATGAGTAACATTTCCATCTCCAGGCAGCTGCTCAGCAAGGGAGGCAGGCAAATTAAGAGACCTGCAGGATAGGCTTCTTCCTCTCCCCTCCTGGGTGAGTTGCAGCTGCAGCAGTGCAGACCGTTTATAGAACAAAAGCCAGCACACCGCTCCCCTGCCCAATTCCATCTCAAGGTCAGAGCCCTACCCTGCCACTCCCAGAGGAAAAATGGATCATGATGAAATGAACATCAGAAGAAGATCATTTCATCTCTGAAAAGCTGGGCAGCGAGAATGCCTAACAATACGATGGTCTGAAAACCTCAATCAATGCAGGGCAGTGAGTTGCTGAAAATGAACATCTCTTTATGCTTTGTGCTATTTGGAGCAAAGAGCAGAGAAGAGGCAAAAAGCAGCACATCATTCATTCTGCTGTTCTAGGAATCATGTCCGGGACTATTGGAACTCAATCCAAGTCAGTGAATATTTATTCAGTGCTTACTATGTGTCAGGTACTGGGCAAGGTCTCACGGTTAAACTGTTAATGAAGACAGAAACAGTCCTTGCCTTATAGATCTTAGAGTCTAAGAAGGAAGACCACTAATCGTCAAGTAATTACGAGGGCAAGGAATGAGTGCTATGAAAGGGAAATTATATAATCTTTACTTCTCCTAAATATATAACATAAAGACCTAATTTAATGAGGTTCTCTGAAGAAGTGACATCCAATATGAAGCCTAAGAAAAAAGCAGGGGTTAGTTATGTAAAGGGGAAAGAGTATTCTAAGCCTTAGAGAGCAAGTGTATGCACAGGTCCTGAGGTGGAAAGGGATAAGCCATTGTTAACTGGAGGGAGAGGAAGAGGGAAAGGGAAATATGAGTTAAGGCAAGAGAAGCAAGCCCAGGCCATCGGGCACCTAGCAAGCCACTGAGGAACTTTAACTCTGATCCTAAAGGAATGGGAAGCCATAGAAGGATTTTAAGCATGGTAGTAACCTGATCGTATTTCCATTCTAGAAAGACCACACCGAAAGCTGTGTGGAGAACCAATTACGGGGAATTGAGAATTTGAAAAAAAGTGAGTTCAAATCCAGACCTTGCCATTTATTAGATGTATGACCATAGGCAAGCTTCTATTATATTAATAACAACTGGGGCACCTGGGTGGCTCAGTCATTAAGTGTCTGCCTTTGGCTCGGGTCATGATCCCAGGGTCCTGGGATCGAGCCCTGCATTGGGCTCCCGGCTCCGCGGGAAGCCTGCTTCTCCCTCTCCCACTCCCCCTGTTTGTGTTCCCTCTCTCACTGTCTCTCTCTCTGTCAAATAAATAAATAAATAATCTTAAAAGAATAGCATAATAATAGCAGCCAAGTGTTGCTGGGAACACATATTTAATATTACAACATGTAATATTATATATATTTTAGCAGCTTCATTTTACAGATGAGGAAGACAAGATACAGAGTTTAAGTAAACTGCCCAATGCCATACCATATGAATGCTGCAGAACAAGAGTAAAACCCAGGCAGTCTGGCTACAGAGTCAATGCTTTGATTTGCGAATATGCACAAGGTGCTTATTTGAATTAAGCAACATTATACAAAAAAAAGCCTGAGCGGTTGGCTGATAGGTGCTCACCAAATGTTACTGCCTTCCTGCCTTTACTCAAATGAAGCCAGAGCTTCCCACAGCCAGGTTTTAAAAACAGCACCTTTTGGGGCACCTGGGTGGCTCAGTTGTTAAGCGTCTGCCTTCAGCTCAGGCATGGTCCCAAGGTCCTGGGATCAAGCCCCGCATCGGGCTCCCTGCTTGGCGGGAAGCCTGCTTCTCCCTCTCCCACTCCCCCTGCTTGTGTTCCCTCTCTGTGTCTCTCTCTCAAATAAATAAAATCTTTAAAAACAAAAACAAACAAAAAAAACAGCACCTTTTAAGAAGTCCTTTTAAAACTTCAAAGCACTACTCCAGGGAGCTGACCTACTGGAGGTATGATAACATTCTGTAAATGACATTTAATGCCTCTTTGCCACCACAAAGCTACCTCTAACCCCTGCAAGTTAAAAACAAAAACAAAAACAAAAAAACTTCTCATTAATTATTAATAACAATATTATTTACAGGGCGTTTGCAATGTTCCAGTCTCTCTGCTAAGGGCTATCATATACTATCTTGTTTAATTTTCAGAACTTAAAGGAATAAGAAAATGATCATCCCCATTATATAGATGAGGAAACTGAGGTTCAGAATTTACCAAGGTCATGTTGCCACTAGCTGGTAGAACTAGAATTTGAACATAGGCAGTTTGATTCCAGAGCCTGTACTCATAACCATTTGTTACTCAAAGTATGGTCCATAGACAAGTTGCTGGTGAACAAACTGCTTGTTATCAGTCCAAGACAAGATAAGAAGCAGGCAACAGTCACTAAACATGCTATTTAATTCAGCAGACATTTTTTTTTCAATAGTGAGACTTTCTTGATGAAGGAAGCAAAGCACTAATGTACATTTTGGCATAAGCTTCTGATATCTTTGCAGAGTGGCACTTTGAGGAAGCATCGCTCTAAATTATTATGCTATTCAGCCTCCTTGAACTGACACTGCACTTTATCCTTCACTTACCACCTTGCACATTATACTGTACACACACACACACACACACACACACACACACACTCTCTCTCTCTCTCTCTCTCTCTCTCTCTCTCTTTCCCTGAAATCAGGGACATTCTCCTTAGTCTCCTCCAGTCAGGATGTCTATCTAGTACAATATCTACCACATAGCAGGAAAAGGCTCAATCAGTAGTTTTTTAATTGATTTTAATTAAAGCACTTTCATTAAACTTTAGGAAATGTATCCCATGTATACCACACAATTGGATTATGCAGTCATATTCAAGAGCCTGTCATTCTTTCAACAATGGTTTAATGTCCCCCATGTGGCAGGTCTTGCGTTAGATGCTAAAGAAAAAAAAAAAAGAACAGTTCCCACTAGTCAGTGGGGAGGGGAGCTGACACATGAATAGATTATTACAGCCCAGAGCACTAAGTGACATGATAGAAGTGTGTGTCAAGTGCTGAAAGAGCAAACAACTCTCAGGGGCATCACAAAAAGATAAAGCACATCTTTCATCCTGAAACAATTGAAGTACTACCAGCTGTGAGAGCTAAAGTCACAGCTTATTATCCAATCTTCTAGACAGTATGTTTAGCACAGTTACACTAAGTTATAAAGGTTTAAAAGTTCAAATTTCACTTAAGGACTTAAAATAAGACCCCCTATAATTAAAAATCCTGGAGTCAGGCAGAAATGGGTTAAATCTAGGCCACTTATTGGTTCTGTGACTTTGGGGCTTTCTGAGCCTTGGTTTCCTCATTTGTAAAATGGGAACATACTACTATCCAATCAGTAAGAAAGTCTAACTCTTGCCATATTCACATACTGTGCCATGTATTACCTTGCCACAATGACAAACCACCCAAATGATTATTTATTAAATATTTTTCTTTAAATCAATTCACTTAAAACGTTAATTAAAAAAACTTTTTGTCGAGCAATTGGAATTCATGTTGCTGATGAGAAAGAAAATGGTATATATAGCCACTTTGGAAAACAGTGTGGCAGTTCTTATAAATTTAAAAATCCACTGCACTTACCATTCGACCCAGCAATTACATAGAGAAATGAAAACTTATGTTCTCACAAAAACCTGTACATGTTTACAGTGGCTTTATTTATAACTGCCAAAAACTGGAAATAACACATGTCCTTCAACCATTGAAAAGATAAACAAACATACATCCATTCAATGAAATGCTAATCAGCAACGAAAAGGAACAAACTACTTGATACATGCAACAAAAGAAATGAGTCTCAAATATATTATCCAAGTGAAAGAAGCCAGACTCAAAAGGAAAAATACTATATAATTCCACTTACATCGCGTTCTGGAAAAGGCAAAACCAAAGGGACAGAAAACAGACCTGTTTGCGAGGCACTGGGGGTAGGGGAGGGATTAACTACAAAGGCAGGAGGGAACTTCTTGGGATAATGTAAATGTTCTATATCTTGAGTATGATGGTATTTACTGTGTGCGTCTGTGAAAACTCACAGAAAATTGTTCACTAAAGGGGTGAATTTTACTAAAGGTAAATTGTATCTCAATAAGCCTGACTTTATATCACTATAAATGGAAGACCAGTATCAGCTGCCATCAAGAGAAATTTTTTTTTAAAAGTACAGTGGGGGTGCCTGGATGGCTGCTGGTAGAACACATGACTCTTGATCTCAGGGTTGTGAGTTCAAGCCCCATGTTGGCCCTAGAGCTTACTTAAAAAAAAACAACAACAACAAAAAAAAACACAGTACAATGAAAAGAAAACAAAATAATGTTCTAAAATTCTAGCTAGAGCCAAAGACTCTGAGTCTCAGGTCCCTTCTCTGTTATGAAGATTAGGAAGTGCTAGAGTGGCGTTAAGGACATATCACAACCACACAAAGAATTTCTCCTTGACATAATTAGGTTGAATGAGAGTTAAAAAGGGAAGAAATTTCTCACCATGTGATTTAATGTTATCTAAAGCAAACTACAGGGCATCCCACACTTTCTGAAACACTGAGATAAGATATGTAAAGTGCCTGGCCTGGAGTAGTTAGTCAGAAGTGTTAGTTCTCCTCCCCTACAGTTTTCCAGCAAATCCAAAGAGCAAATGAAAAGCAGAGCAGGCAAAGAAACCCTAAATAAACGGGGAGATATGCCTTGTTAATGGATCAGGGGAATCAAAATCGATGTCAATTCTCTTCAAATTGACCTGCAGATTGAACATAATCCTAATAAAATTCCATCAGGTTCCTTTATGTAGAAATCAACAAACTAATTCTAAAATTTTTATAGAAAGCCAAAGGATCTAGAATAGCCAAAATAATTTTGCTAAAAAAAACGAACAAAGTTGTAGTTTTAGTAATCAAGCTATAGTAATCAAGACACTGTGGTACTGGTATAAGCATTGATACATGAATCACCACAATAGAACAGAGTCCAGAAATAGACCCACATATAGGGCGCCTGGGTGGCTCAGTTGGTTAAGCAACTGCCTTCAGCTCAGGTCTTGATCCTGGAGTCCTGGGATGGAGTCCCACATCAGGCTCCCTGCTCAGCAGGGAGTCTGCTTCTCCCTCTGACCCTCTTCCCTCTCGTGCTCTCTATTTCTCATTCTCTCTCTCAAATAAATAAATAAAATCTTAAAAAAAAAAGAAATAGACCCACATATACATGGTTAATTGACTTTCAAAAAGTGCTAAGATAATTTGATAAAGAGAAAATCTTTTTAACAAATGGTGTTTAACAACTGGATATTTATATGAAGAAAAAAAAGAACTTTGACCCATATCTCACACCATATACAAAAAAAAAACCCCCAAAAAACAAAAATGGATCATGGACCTAAATGTAAAACTTAAAACTATAGAACTTCTAGAAGAAAACACAGGAGAATATCTTTGTGATCTTGAGTTAGACAAAGTTTTCTTAGATAGAACACCAAAAGTATGAAAGATAAAAGAAAAAATTGATAAACTGAACTTCACCAAACTTAAAAAAGTCTGCCCTCCAAAGGACTCAGCTAAGAAGATGACAAGGTAAGTCAAAGACAGGGAGAAAATATTTGCAAAACACATACTGAAAAAAAGCTGGTATCCAAAAGTAGAAAAAGAATTTTCATAATTCAATAATAAGAAAACAAACAACCCAATTTTAAAAATGGACAAAAGATTTGGACATGTCATCAAAGCAGATATACAGAAGGCAAATAAGCATATGAAAAGATGTTCAAAATCATTATTTACTAGGGAAATGAAAATTAAAAACTATGAGATACCACTATATACCTATTAGAATAGCTTTAGGAAAAAAACTGACAATATCAAATGCTGACCAGGAAAAGGAGTTACTGTAACTCTCATACATTGTTGGTGGGAAAACAAAATGGTGCAGCCACTTTGGAAAACAGATGTCAGTTTTTTATAAAGTTAAACATACAGTCACCATACAACCCCCAAATCCCAGGCTTAGGTAGCTATCCAGGAGAAAAGATATATGCCCCACAAAACATACATGAGAATGCTTAATGACAGCTTTATTCATAATCACCAATAAACTGGAAGCAATGCAGATGTATATCAACTGGTGAATGGATAAGCCAATTAAGGTCCATCACTTAATGGAATACTACTCAGCAATAAAATATTTCCAAAAACATGGAAGAATCTTAAACACATTATGCTAAGTGAAAGAGGTCAGACACAAAAAGCTACACACTGCAGCTTTGATTCCATTTACATGATGTTCTGGAGACTTAAAACAACAGGACAGAAAATCAGTTGTTGGTTGCCAGGGATATGACTACACCAGGGACTGGGAAAATTTTGGAGCTAATGGAACTGTTCTATATTCTGATTGTGGTAAACTATATGCCTAAAAAGGGTGAATTTTACTAAATGTAAATTATGTCTCAAAACCTCATTTAACAACAATGACAAAGCAGAGCATGCTATTCACACCAAGAACATCCCATCCAAAGGCATCCTTCATACCTTTCCTCAACTTTAATGGATAGATGGTTGCAGAGGTTGTGAACATATTGGGCATAACTCTCTGCCACGGCCATGTCATATGCAGTCAAGTGAATGTTTAAAATCCCATATTCATAATCTGTCCCCAAATTAATGGGTCTCACTTCCACTTTTCCCCTCTTCTTCTTGGGCTGAACAGAAAACAAAAGGAGAAAGAAAATAAGTCAAAGTATTATTACAAAAAAATTCTAATCATCCCATCTAGATATCAAAGAAATCAGTCTTTCAAATCAATTTGTTTAGCATTTTTCTCTTAGGTTACCTTACCTTCAAACTGAAGTTCCCCTGGGAAGGAATGGGTAGCTTCCCTTGCCATTCTGGGCTGTGACAGCCAACAAAAGGAGAGGGACTATTGCTGGCATTACTTTAACACAAATACAAGTGACTATCTTCTGCCATTAATTTGTTATGAGACTCAGCCCCCTCCCTAGTCCTCACCTTCCCAATCTTCAAATTGGTGGGGTTATGCTAGATAACAGATTCTTTTTTTTTTTTAAGATTTTATTTATTTACTTGACAGAGAGAGACAGCGAGAGAGGGAACACAAGTAGGGGGATGGGGAGAGGGAGAAGCAGGCTTCCCGCCGAGCAGGGAGCCCAATGTGGGGCTCGATCCCAGGACCCTGGGATTATGACCTGAACCAAAGGCAGACACTTAACAACTGAGCCACCCAGGTGCCCCTCAAAACTAGAATCTTAAAATCTACTATTTTTTTATTCTTTATTTTTTAAAGATTTTTTAAAAAATATTTTATTTCTTTATTTGAGAAAGAGAGAGCAGAGGGGTGTGGGGAGCAGCAGAGGTAGAGGGAGAAGCAGGCTCCCTGCTGAGCAGGGCTTGATCCCAGAACTCTGGGATCATGACCTGAGCCAAAGACAGACGCTAAACCAATCAAGCCACCCAGGCATCCCTATTTTTTAAAGATTTATTTATTTGAGAGACAGAGTGTGTGTGTGTGTGTGTGTGTGTGTGTGCAAGTGGGGGGAGAGGCAGAAAGAGAGAATCTTCAAACAGACTCCCCAGTGAACGTGGAGCCTGACACGGGACTCAATCCCACAACCCATGAGATCATGACCTCAGCCAAAACCAAGAGTCAGATGCTTAACTGACTGAGCCACCCAGGTGTTCCTCTACTATTCTTTTTTAAAGATCTTATTTTTAAGTAATTTCTACACCCAACACAGGTCTCGAACCTACAACCCGGAGATCAAGAGTCCCATGCTCTACCGACTGAGCCAGCCAGGTGCCCCAAAAATCTACTATGTTCTTAAAATTTTTTAGTAAAAGTTTTATTGCAATATAATATTCATACTGAAAAAAATGCATAAATAAGTACACAGCTTAATGAATTTTCACAAAGTGAAAATACTTATATAATCAGTATCCTGAATAATAGACCACTACCAGCACCCCAAAACTCCTGCCCCCCAAACTGATAACTACTATTCTTCTAAAACCATTTGCCTGTTTTTAAAATTCATGAAAATAGAATGATACACTATGTTCTCTTTTATGTTTGGTTTCTTTCATTCATGTATTAGCTGAAACAACAGTTCTTTCCTTCTCATTGCTCTAGTAGTCTATTGTATGAATATGCAACAATTTATTTATTTTTTTTACAGTTGATGGAAATCTGGGTTGTTTCTACTGTGGGGCCATAATGAATCATACTGCTACCCATGTTCTTGTACATATCTTTCAGTGAACACGTGTATGCATTTCTATTGGGATATACCTAGAACCTAACTACTGACTTAGAGAGTATGTATATGTTCGTCTTTAATAAGTACTCTAAAACAGTTTTACAAAGATGTTTCCAATTTAGTATCCCACGAGAATTAATGAGAGTTCTACATGCTCTACATTCTTGCCAACACAAAACTTAGTGTAGTCAGGTTTTCTGGTCTGTTTTAGCCATTCTGGTTGGTATGAAGTGATAATGAATTCAGGTTTTAATTTGCAGTTCCTTTGAGTCTATTGAGCCTGAGCACCTTTCCATTTGGATACTCTCTTTTGTAACTTGCCTATTCAAGTATTTTGCCCATTTTTTAGATTGGGTTGTCTGCCTTTCTCTTATTGATTTGTAGAGATTCCTTCTATATTCTAGATACGATCCTTTGTTAAATATACATCCTGCAAATATCTTCTCCCTCCCTGTAGCTTCCCTCTTCATTTTTTCATGGTGCATCCTGATGAGCAGAAGTTCTTATTTTTAATGTAGTTCAATTTACTCATTCTTTTATGATTACAGTGATTTTTGTGTCCTGTTTAAGAAATCTCTATCTTAAAATCATGAAGATATTCTCATATGTTATCTTCTAGTAGTATGATTATTTTAACGTTTACATTTAGATCTACAATCCATTTTTAAGTGATGTTTGTGTATGATGTGAAATAGTCAAGAATCATTTTTATTCACATGATCATCCAGTCCAGTTGACTTAGCACCATTAGCACCATTGCATGGTAGTGTCACCTTTGTCACATAAGTGCCCACAGATATGTGGATCAGTTTCTGTACTCTTTATTCTGTTCCTTTGGGCTGTTTGTCTATCCTTGAGCCAATACATGTCCTACGTATTAGAGATTTTAATAAGTCTTGCTATTTGGTAGAAATAGTTCTTTTAAGAAAAAGGGCAAAAAACCTATTTCTATTTTTTTTAAGATTTATTTATTTACTTGACAGAGAGAGAGAGAGAGAGCACAAGCAGGGGGAGTGGCAGGCAGAGGGAGAGGGAGAAGCAGGCTCCCAGCCGATCAGGGAGTCCAGTGTGGGGCTTGATCCCAGGACCCTGGGATCATGACCTGAGCTGAAGGCAGACGCTTGACTGACTGAGCCACCCAGGCACCCCAAACCTCTCTATTTACATGTCTTAAGTCACTCCTATCTAACAGTCAACATCCTAATGGTTGCCACAGAAGAATGCTCCTGCCAGAGCACCTGAAATGGTTCTCTCCCATCACTGCTCCCCAGGTCAGTCTAAGATAGCAGAGGCCCAATCTAGGGGAGCAGGGGGAGGACCAAGAAATGGTCCTTTCATAAGACTGGTAATACCAATGACAGACCCGATCTCACAGGGATGTTCTGAGAACTGAAAAAAACACTATGTAAAGTGGTTTATACAAACTGTGTCACATAATTAAATACTCTATATATTAACTTCTATTGCTATTTTCATTTTTTTAAAGAAACATGCTCTTTTTTTTAAGATTATATTTATTTATTTGACAGAGAGGGAACACAAGCAGGGGGAGCAGCAGGCAGAGGGAGAGGGAGAAGCAGGCTCCCCACCAAGCAGGGAGCCCAATGCGGGGCCCAACCCCAGGACCCCGGGATCAGCACCTGAGCCAAAGGCAGACACCCAACCAACTGAGCCATCCAGGCACCCCCATTGCTATTTTCATTTTTATGTTCCTATCTAGCATAGGGACTGGCAAAGAGAAAACATGCAATGAATCACAATTTTAGAATTTTAGAACTGGACAGCATTTAGTGATTAAATGCTGAAGTCCCACTTTTTCATCTTTGCAGGGGAAGAATATAAAGCCCAGAAAGATTAAACATGTCCCCCAGAGTGACACAGCCAGTCAAGACAGATTCTAGGAACTAAAACCCAGACCTTCTAACCCCCAATGCAGGGGATTTTTCCACTGTAGCCTCTGCATTGCTAAAGTTTTTATAGCCTTTATAGTTTCTGGATTTCTTATCTTTATGATGAAGATCTTACCCACTCTTTTATTATGTAGTCTCTTATAGTTTCTCATAAAGTTCTTAACAGTGGTGGCCACCCCAGGGTCCTAGACTTTGCTATGAGTGAGAAGCCAACCTCTAGAGACCAACTGTCAAAGAACAGGGGCTTGGCTTTCTCTTTTTCAGAGCATAACACGCTCGTGGCCAAATGCAGTGATCCCGATTTCTCATCAAGACATTCAGCACTGCAGTCAAAGCTGTGAAGAATGCTAACGTTGGAATGCAATGGGGAGCTGCTAAAATTTTCCAGCAGAGAGGGGAGGAGCTTCTCGAAAGCCTTTAGGAGGCTTTTATAACCAGGGAAAATGCCAAGGCTCTTCAAAGGTGTCGCTTTAGGGGAACAAAACAAAACAAAACAAGCTGATTCCAGTGTCCCTCTTGGCATCTCACCTGCTTTTCTATGTCGGCCTAGCTATGCCTGGACCTCCCCACAGTATCAGGAGCCCATTGTGACATTATGTTTCGGTTCTGAGCCAGGGCCAGCATAGCCAGCAAGAGCTTGACTGCATATAGTGTCAGTCACCAGTTCCTATCATTTTACCTGTACAAGCTTTTTCTCATCTCCGTCCCTTCCTTTCTATCCCCACTGTCTAAGTTCAGGCCCTTACAACCACCACGGGGAGCCATTCAAGGTATCTGGGCAAAGCATGTACATGACTAGGGCTGTGTCTGGGGAAGGCCACCTTGACTGCACATGGAGGAGAGTCAGGCAGGAAAGGAAGGGAAGCTAGGAGAAAGGTGGCGGGGACGATGGACTACTGTCCACCATCAAACTTTGGCACTCCTGTGACTGACCCGGATTCAGTGTGTGATGGCCCAGGGTGGCCATTCTTAGATCCCTGTAGGACCGCACTATGATCCCCCAAATAGGCCATGGGATAAATTACTAAACCACCTCTGCAAAGAAATGTCCATATTATTATCCCTACTTTACAGAGAGAAAACTGAGGTCCTCTGAAAGCACATTACTTGCCCAGGGTTACTGGGAAACTTTGCTGGGAAAGAGCAGAAAAAGGAGTCAGATTAGACTCACAGGCTGCTATAACTGCAAGGGCTCCTAGAGATAATACAGTCTCTCCTTCTTTCCCTCTCTAATTTTACCCAAGGGGAAAGTTGAGACCCAAAAGGAGGAAGTGACTTGTTTACGGTCACAATAGTAAGGAAATGGCAAAGGTAACCACTTTATGTCTAGCTATGGCTGGAAGCTGGGTCTGTGGCCCCAAGCCCAGGCTCTCTCTTCTAGATTCTGCAGAAGTGATAATGTCTGCCTATCACTATAGATGGCATTCTCCAGGGTGGGAAAATTGGGAAGGAACAGTATCATCCTAATCTTCAAGTGAAAAGGCAGATATGCCTGCAGCATATTTAGCTTCCAGAAATTCTGGTGATGAAAATTTAAAAATTGACACCCGAGGACCTGAATGATTTGGTGATGGTACTCTGAACAGTCCATAATGAGCTATAAGGTGCACAGAAATCAAGTGACTATGTTTATAACTCAATGTGGCACACTCAAGAGACATCACTAGACAGAAGGCCTGGCCCTAACTGGGATGACCAAGAGGCAGAGCCCATCACTGCACAAAGCACTATACTTAGATGGAAGCCAAAGAAAAACTGGACTTAAAGCCTGTCTGCTTAGTCACTAAATGACATTGAATGACCTCTCTATGTGTCATTTTCTTCCCCTATAACACCTAAAGTTCTTGTTAAGCTTGAAACAGTAATTTATATGAAATGGAAATAGCAAAGACATCAGATGGATTCTGACCAACCTTGGTTCAAATGTTGGCTCTGGAAATTACTAGCCATTTAGGCAAGTCATTTAATCTGAGTCTTAGAGTCCTCAAACAGGGTCTTTAATAACTAGGATATCTGAGGATTAAATAAAATATACCATTTATAATACTATAAAATGAAATAATGCTTTTATTTTTTTTACTTTCTTTTTTATTAAGTTTTTTTATTTCAATTCCAATATAGTTAACATACAGTGTAATATTAGTTTCAGGTGTACAGTAGAGTGATTCAACAATTCTAAACATTACTCAGTGCTCATTGTGCTAAGTGTACTACGATACTCTAAAATGGAATAATGCCAGGGTCACCTGGGTGGCTCAGTCATTCAGCATCTGCCTTCGGCTCAGGTCATGATCCCAGGGTCCTGGGATCGAGCCCCACAGGGAGCCTGCTTCTCCCTCTCCCACTCCCCCTGCTTGTGTTCCCTCTCTCACTGTGTCTTTCTGTCAAATAAGTAAAATCTTAAAAAAAAAAAGAATAATGCCTTTAAAGCCTGGCACATAGTAGTTATGGCATCTGGTATATAGCAGTCACTCAATAAATGGTAACTTAAAAAAAAAAGGTTGAGTAATGTACACAAATAGGACGTTAGTATCACCATAAATTGGAGGTAATCATGCCCCTGGTATCCTATTGTCATGCTTTACAGAATGAAACACTTATGCAAAGTGCTGATTCAACCACTCAGGAAAGACACCAAAGAAACAGTCCCAGGCCTCAAGGAATTTACAGTTCAGAGAGAAAGGAGACACACAAGAAAAAACAAATCGCAATTTAATCATAAAGAGCAGCCCACCTCCCATGGCATGTTCAATGCAAACTACCTTGCTGCACCACGCTGATTAACTCCCCAGGGGGAACCCAAGCGCAGCCACCTCAGGTGGGTGCAGTTGAAAGGGCAGTAAGCCAAGACACTTTAAGGATATATAGTCGTTACTTAATAAATAGTATCTTTTAAAAAGGATTGATCTAGATCTCCCTACTTCTCAGTTCCATGGTCTCTCATCCCCTAGTACCCACTTTAAAACCCAGGATTAGAAGACTGCTAAAAGTTTCCCAATTGCATCTCCAGGGTCAGTGTCTCCCTACCTTCACCCAGAAGGTCCCCCCTCCTTGCAGAGCCTTTGACTCTTCACCCCACATGCTTAACGTGAGCAACTCCTATTTATTTTTAAGACTCAGCTCATGCTCATCCAGGAATCCTTCCCTGATTTCTCAGGCTGAGTTAGGTACCACTCTTCTGTGTTCCCATAGCAAATCCTCCCCCAGATACACCATTCTCAATCACATGTATGCATTTATTCAACAAATACTGACTGCTAGTGATGAGAAAAACCAGGGTCAGGATTAGGGATATGATAGGAAAGAAGACAGCCATTGTCTCCGCTCACTAATGTTTACAGTCTATCAGGAAAGGCATATACAGAACAAGTAACTATAAGGAGATGGCATGTTTTGAGGGAGGAAAATAGAATACTATGGAATTGTGAAAAAACAGACTAATGCTATCATCATCATCACCACCTATGGGCTCTATGTTTCAGACACTGTGCTAACTTCTTAAAATTCTCTTATTTAATTTACTTCTCACAACAACACTGGGAAATATAATTCCTATATAAAGCCAAGGAAACTGTGGCTTGGAAAAATTAAGGAGGTACCCAAGGACACACAACTAGTAATCATCAGAGCTGAATCTTTAATCCAGGTGTGCCTAATTCCAAAACATTTCTCTTAACCTCGTCTTTCCTTTTAAGGAAAGTGTGCAGAGCCTGTCAGTTTCCTCAATATCTATTCCCCCCTTCTCCTTTAATAACATAACTGCTGAAATGCAACTATGGATGGCAAACTTTATTCATGAAAGAATCATTAAAGAAATCAAAGTAAAAGGGGTCTGGGTGGCTCAAATGGTTAAGCGTCTGCCTTCAGCTCAGGTCATGATCCCAGTATCCTGGGATCGAGTTCCGCATCGGGCTCCCTGCTCCTTGGGAGCCTGTTTCTCCCTCTGCCTCTCTCTCTCTCTCTCTGTCTCTCATGAATAAATAAATAAAATCTTTAAAAAAATAAAATAAAAAGAAATCAAAGTAAAAAAATAACAGAACTGCTGCATTTTAGCTGGGTATATAACCATTCATAATACAAAATTACATTTCCCAAGCAGTCTTGCAGCTAGGTATGGTTATGTGACTAAGTTGTGGCCAGTGGGATAAGAGCTTATGCACACTACTTCCCCTTTCTCCATCCTGGTTGATGGAATGTGGACATGGTGGCTGAAGAGGGAGCAGCCATCTCAAAACTATAAAACAGAAACAGTATGATAAGTGTGGCAAAGCCAAAAGCTGGAATATCTGCTTATACTTTTATGTGAAAGAGAAATAAGCTTCTATCTTGTTTATGCCCCTTGATTAAGTGGGCCTCCCTATGATGGCAGCCAAACTACTATCTCAATTCCTGTAAGAAGGTACCACGTCTCATTCATTTCTCTATTTCTCCACATTAAATGTTGAGTTGAACTGAACTGAACTCCGGTTCTGGTTCCATCATTCACTAGACACACGTCATAGAGAAATCATTTATGCCCCTCAGTTTCCTTTCCTACCCTACCTCACAGGATAGTTGGTGAATCAAATGGCATTGTTTTCAAATTTGTTGTTTGCAAAGGGCCTAACAAAAATCATTTTTCTCTTTGTGAAACACCATAAAATACTCATAAATATACTTTCATCATATACAACAAGACTTTACTAGCAGAAAACATGGTTATATTATACAAATGGAGTTCTCTACATCTCAAAAAATATGAAAACATATCTGAATCTCTCTCTTAATATTTGTTTTCATCAAGTAAACCTGATGGGAGAAAAACCTGAAATTTAGAAATGTCTATCCATTAACTGAATATCTTTCTAAAATGTGGAAGATTGCACTTAATAAACTTGAGGAGAGGTTCAGCTCTAGGATCACCAGTGTTCCAAGGGCATATGGCTTGAGAGGCACTGAGATAATGGATGTAAAAGCACTCTGAAAATGGAAAGGGATCACTACTATTATTCATATCAAACACAACTCCCTCTAAAACTCTGACATGGTTGTAACTCAGCAGAATGGGCAAGGCAGAATGAGACTGGTGGGCGGGCGACTAGGGCGCTCTAACGGCACAGGCTGAGTGAGGTCATCACAGGAATCACTCTCTGTGTCTGGAAAAGTTCTGGGGAACTCTTTTATGTTCTTTACAGCCCCAGTGTTTCCCAGTATACCCCAAGCAGCTGGATACTCCAAAGGTCAGTTCACTTTACATACTCAGTGTATGAATACAGGCGGCCTTTAGTAAATGTTTGTTGAAGTGACCTCCATAACACCTTCACTGACCCTTTCAGGGAGAATTGCTTCCTTAACTCCGTTCTCTTGATATTTAGTTCATTCCCCTAGTAAAGCACTTACCACGTGTAGTTAGTTACATTTTTGAGCACTATCTTTCCTAGCCCACTGTATGCTTTTGGTAGGAAAAGACTGTGTCCCATTCACCTAATTTGTGCTCACACAGTGCCTGGCATATAGTAGATGCTCAATCATGGTTTTTCTTTTCAATGAGTTACAGGAGGTAGACTTGAGGAAAAACATAATAATCCATGTCTAGCTATAATCCATGTCTAGCCCTACAGTTACTGCACCAGCAAAAACCGATCTTTCTTTTCCCAGGAAGCTAGGACTGTCACCATAAAGTGATTCTGATCTGCTGATTTTTCTGGGAACGATGCCACATTCTCCTCACAGACTTGTGGCTGTGGGAGCTAATCTATCTATGAGTGTTACAACAAACTAAATAGGTGTCATAAATGACAGACACCTCCTCTATGTCAACAGTGCAAACAGTTTCCAAGGAAAAGACATCTCTGACTCCTAGGGGGCCATTCTATAAAGAGGAAGTAAATTGCTTACATTACAAAAGATAAACATTATTCTCTTGCCCCAGGGCCTAGAAAATAGAACACAGAACAATTATAAACTGACAGCAATTTATGTTGCCTCCATTCCATCCTCCCACATCTTCCTCTTAGCAATTCTCTGTTTCTTGGATTGTTATTACCCTAAGATTGAAGGCAGGACAACAGCTGAGGGCAAATAAGTGGTCTTAGGAGAAATAACCTAACAGTCTACAAATATGAAGGACTACACATTTATTTCTATGAAATAAAAATCACTCCAAACAATCTGAAGCCTTTTAAATTCAACAGAGTGATTCAGGGCCCTTGAGGAAATAATGAGGTCTATACATTGAGACACGGTGTTAGGTCTGGAGATGAGCTCCGAAATGTGATCCCTCACTGCCACAGTCAGACTGGGTCATACAGCATGCAAGATTACGCCACCAGAAATGGGACAAGGTCTGGGCACTTGGTGCATGAGAACTAACTCTTGTCTCAGGGATGTGGGGCTCAAGAGAGGAGAGGACCCAGCCTAGGATCCAGAGAGGAAAAAACGGAATCTGGCTGCTTATTGTTTTTTCTAAGATCTATGCTTAGGGAGAGAAACGGGGCCACAGGATGCCTTCTAGCCTTTCTAGCCCAGTTCCCCAGTAGGGCAGAAGAGACAGGGACCTGGGATAGAGCCTCTGCAAGCTGGCAGATAGATGAGAACGTTCATGTACTGTCCCATGCAGGAAGCAAGGAACCTGCAGCAGCTTTCACTACTATCTGGCCAGCCACCCAGGAACAATGAATGACATCAGAGAAAAGCCTACAACCTTAACCAAAGAGAGCATCACTCCCTTCAAGCAACCAAGGTCATCCGGAGCCAGCTGTTTGCAAATATTGGGTTGTGTTTGCCAGCTCTGATTTACAGAACCTTGGGGCAGCTCCAATAACCACACATCAGTTCAGCTCAATCAATATTTACTGTCCTCTACTTGATGCCAGGCCCTCTGCTGCAAACTGAGGATACAAAGACATGGCCTCTACTCTTAGAGAGCTCACCATCTAGAAGGGGAGATGGTCATCAAATAGACCATTAAAACAGAGCAGTAAGTCATATTACAGAGGAAGCACAAGGAACTCTAGCAGCTCATGGTAGGACAAGAAATCCAGTGCTGGGAATCCAGGAAGGTTTCTCAGAAGGGAAGCTTCGTTTATCCCCCCTCACCCTGCTTCCTCACTAGAATTTATTTATTTATTTTTTAAGATTTTATTTACTTATTTGAGAGAGAGAGAATAGAGAGCATGAGAGGGAATTATTATGCTATGTCAGTCACCATACAGGACATCGTTAGTTTTTGATGTAGTGTTCCATGATTCATTGTTTATATATAACACCCAGTACTCCATGCAATACATGCCCTCCTTAATACCCATCACCAGGCTAACCCATCCCTCACTAGAATTCAAAGGTTGAGGATGTATTAGCCAAGTGAAAAGAGAAGAAAAGAGAAACTTGGAGAAGATATTCCAAGTAGACACAACAGCCCTGAAACAGTATGTGTTTCATAAAGAGACTTGTGAGGCCTTGAAACACTATGATAATTTGGATAAAAAGCAAGAGGCTCAATGCAGTTAGAGCATAGTATACCTGAGATGGGAGAAGAAACTAGGGAGAAAGATAGGGACAGATGGCATTAATATGACATTAGGCTTCCTCTTATACCAAACTACAGAGCAGGTCAGAGCATGGCATACACAGAAAATTATCTTTTAAGATGGAGGATCCCTGGACGCCTGCGTGGCTCAGTCGGTTGAGCATCTGCCTTCGGCTCAGGTCATGATCCCAGCGTCCCGGGATCGAGTCCTATATCTGGCTCCTTGCTCAGCGGGGAGCCTGCTTCCTCCCTCCTTGTGTGTGCTCTCTCTCTCTCTTACAAATAAAATAAAATCTTTAAAAATAAATAAAAGATGGAGGATCCCAATAAATTAACAAAAAAACAAAGAACACACACCCAAACCAAATGAATTTTATTTCCTAGTAATTTATACGGGACTTTTAGAAGAGGGATATCCCAAAATAAAACAACTCCAACAACTACTCTAAGGTGTCACAACTCAGAAAGGGTGTAAATCACTCCTTCTTTTGAATTTTATTAGCACTTTGTATCTTCTTTTTAGCACCTGTCACTTCCTGCTGAGGAGCATAATTATCTGTGTCTTACCTCTAATAGTTTACCAGCTCTCTGAGCATGAACCAGGTCTTGTTCATTCATCCTCTAAAATTTTATTACAACCCAGGGTGCCTGCGTGGCTCAGTTGGTTAAGCGACTGCCTTCGGCTCAGGTCATGATCCTGGAGTCCCAGGATCGAGTCCCGCATCGGGCTCCCTGATCAGCAGGGAGTCTGCCTCTCCCTCTGACCTTCTTCCCTCTCATGCTCTCTCTCTCTACCATTCTCTCTCTCTCAATAAATAAATATCTTTAAAAAAAATTTTTATTACAACCCAGTCTGAATAGGAAGGCACCCTCAACAATGCCTACCACATAAGAGATGTTCGATAAATGTTTCAGAGCATCAGAATTACATATCAGAGCTGTAAGACTCTTAAAGATATTCTAATCCAGTTTCTCAACCTTTATGAAGACTTTGATAAAAGCTATGGACTCTCTTCCCAGAAAAAAAATCACACATAGAAAACATTTTACATATAATTTCAGGGCCCACAATGCCCAGAGGGTTAAGGTTAATTATCCAAAGTCATGAGGGTGTAATAAGTGGCATAACTAAGCCTACAAGCTTCCTGGTTCCCAATTCAGTCTTCTTCCCACTACAAACTACAAATGAACAACTTTAATTGGGCTATTTCCTGCTGGGAGGCTGTCTAATATAAGCCTCAGATGTGACAATGATGCTCTCATGAAATTCATTGCTATAAGGAGGATGCTCAGGAGAACATGGCAAGTTTAGTGGCTTCTGAGACCCAAATACAGTGGTACTGACCTCTGCCAAGGAGAGAAAGGGGCAGCAGGAAATGTTCATGGTTACGTGGGAGCATTACAATAAACCAAAGAAGCAAAAGTGATGTTGAAGTCTCCCTAAGTAGAAGAGCAAAATCCTTCTAAACCGTACTATTTACAGGAAATGATAAAATCATGACTCAAAACCAGACTTTCTGACTTTCAGGCCAGTGTTGTGTCCACCTCACCACAAAATCCTCTGCACATGCACAAAAATCGAAACACCATAGAAGCAATCCTGTAGCTCTGGAAATCCTAAGAAATGGGCTAAATAATCTTATAATGCTTAAAACTATCACCCAGTTATCTGTGATAATGGATTCAAGGAACAGAAACATCCTTTAAATCTGCAAATACTATAAAACTATTTGGCTGAAATGCCATTCCGCCTCTACTCGCCACAAACCATTCATTCAACTTAAGTGAATGTATCATTTATTGTGAGGTCCATGCTGAATAAGTACTAAGAAGATATTTTTTTTTAAGTACCACAAGTAATGAAACCAAATCATTGGCTTTTCACTGTGATAACCTGGTGTAGGGACAAGATTGAGAGCTGGCAGAAACACCTCACTGTAGATAATTTCCAAACGAAATAACTGGAGAGGACTAAAGGGTAATCCCAACGTGATCTACCTCCAGGGTTATCCGCCCTATGCAGATCGGATCTGCAGTTTTTGCAAAAGCTGCACACTGTCCTCTTCTAAGGGACCCTTGCTCCCCTTACCTCCTGTACTTTGACTAGGTGCTTGTATCTCCCAATGCCATGGGTAGGCTTTGTCTTGTAGTGCCGACTGGTACCCATCAGAATGCCACCTAAAAGACAGAAAATAAGACAAACCTGTTTCAAAGCTCCTGCAGGGCAGACCACACGTGAGGAGACAAACTCTCCACCACAAGACTCAGAATATTTGGGATAGTGGGTCTCTTGATGGTTTAAAGAACGAGAGCCGGGCTCAGGTCATGATCCCAGGGTCCTGGGATTGAGCCCCGCATCGGGCTCCCTGCTCAGTGGAGAGTTTGCTTCTCCCTCTCCCACTCCCCCCTGCTCGTGTTCCCTCTCTCGCTGTGTCTCTGTCAAATAAATAAAATCTTTAAAATAAATAAATAAGTAAATAAAAAATAAAGAACCAGAGCCATTTCTTGATCCTGGGCTCACTCTCAATTTACCCCCTTTTTCTCTCCTCTTGGCTCCTGCACTATATCCACTCCCCACTACCTATTTTTCTTGGAGAAATTCTCTCCTGCTATAGCCACTGGTGCTAAGAGGACAAAATACATTCTCATAGTGTTCTTGTTTTCACTTGTTCCTCCAATGCCAATAATCCTTTTGAAGTCTTCTAATGTGGATCATACAGAGAAAGAGAGGAGTGGCAAATACAAGGTAAGAGGACAATCACAGATTTCCACAAAGTTTTACAAACCACCCATTTGGTTTATTTGTGCTAATATGGAACCACCGCCAATACACTGCTAAGTAAATAACAATAAAAACAAAAACCTAAGGCACAGAACACTGTGTGTGTATACTACTACCAAGTATAAACTAAGATCTCCATACACATATTTACTGTGGTAAACCCAGAGGTACACCACTTGGATCCATCTTGAAGGAAGGACTTTAATCTTCATTATTTTAAGATTTTATTTATTTGAGAGAGAGAGCACAACTGGGGTGAGGGGCAAAGGGAGAAGCAGACTCCCCGCTGAGCTGGAGCCTAATGGGCGGCTTGATCCTGGGACTCCAGGATCATACCTGAGCTGCAGGCAGACACTTAACTGACTGAGCCACCAAGGCGCCCCTAATTGTCATTATTTTTATCCTTGTTTACAAATAAAAAAACTAGCTCAACACATGAAAAGATGCTCAACCTCACTCATCGTCAGGGAAATGCAAATCAAAACCACAACGAGATATCACCTCATACCTGTCAGAATGGCTAAAATAAAAAACACAAGAAACAGCAAGTGTTGACGAGGATGTGGAGAAAAACGAATACTCATGCACTGTTGGTGGGAATGGAAACTGGTGCAGCCACTGTGAAAAGCAGCATGGAGTTTCCTCAAAAAGTTAAAAATTGAACTACCTTATGATCCAGTAATCACAGTGCTGGGTATCTACCCAAAAAATACAAAAACACTAATTCAAAGGGATACATGCACCCTTATGTTTTTGCAGCATTATTTACAATAGCCAAATTATGGAAACAGCCCAAGTATCCACTGACTGATGAATGGATAAAGGACATGTGGTGTATACATATATATACATATAACAGAATATTATTCAGCCATAAAGAAGAATGAAATCTTGCCATTTGCAACAACATGGATGAATCTAGAGAGCATAATGCTAAGTGAAATAAGTCGGTCAGAGAAAAACAAATACCATATGATTTTACTTATATATGGAATTTAAGAAACAAAACAAATGAGCAAAGATAAAAAAGAGAGAGAGAGACAAACCAAGAAACACTCTTAACTACAGAGAACAGGGATGCCTGGGTGGCTCAGTCAGTTAAGCGTCTGCCTTTGGCTCAGGTCATGATCCCAGGGTCCTGGGATTGAGTCCCACATCGGGCTCCCTGCTCTGAGGGGAGCCTGCTTCTCCCTCTGCCTGCCGCTCCCCCTGCTTGTGCTCTCTCTCTCTCTCTCTCTGACAAATAATAAATAAAATCTTAAGAAAAAAAGATATTAACCACAGAGAACAAACTGATGGTTACCAGAGGGGAGGTGGGTGGGGGCATGGGTTAAATAGGTGATGGGGATTAAAGAGTACACTTATCCTGATGATCATCACCCAGTGGTGATGTATGGAATTACTGAATCACAATATTGTACACCTGAAACTAATATAACACTGTATGTTAGCTATACTGGAATTGAAATAAAAAACTTAATTAAAAAAAGAAAGAAACTGTAGGTCAAAAAATATGGTGAAATGGCCAAGGTCATCCAACAAGTAAAAGGCAGAACTGCAATTTAAACTCAGGTCTATCTGGCTGAACAGCCTGTGTGCAGGTGGATTCTCATGACATCTGAATTTCTGGAATATAAAATCTAGCTAGGGGCGCCTGGGTGGCTCAGTCGGTTAAGCGACTGCCTTCGGCTCAGGTCATGATCCTGGAGTCCTGGGATCAAGTCCCGCATCGGGCTCCCTGCTCAGCAAGGAGCCTGCTTCTCCCTCTGACCCTCCCCTCTCTCAGGTACTCTCTCTCATTCTCGCTCTCTCAAATAAATAAATAAATCTTTAAAAAAAAATCTAGCTAGATATGAACTTTCCTAGTTCAGATCTCTGTTTCTTATCTCTACCCTCTCACTGGAACCAGCCCCACACAGTTCTTCTACGTCTGTCTCTCTTGCTCACTCTCTACCTTCTGGAGAAGTATTAATCCTAGGTTCTGCTCCCTTTCCTCCCAGCTCCTATGGTGGGGGAGAAGCAGGCTCCCCTCAGAGCAGGGAGCCCGATGTGGGACTCGATCCCAGGACCCTGGGATCATGACCTGAGCCAAAGGCAGACGCTTAACTGACTAAGCCACCCAGGCATCCCTCATCTTCCCAGGTCCACCATTCTATGGGGAGGCTAAAAAGAAAATGGTGTGGAGAAGTGAAATATTTCTTAGGCTTCTCTTTTCTAAAATGGGCTTCCAAGCAGGTCTGCTCTATGCCAGGCCAGTCAGCGACTGGCATCAGAGCCAATCCTGCATTTATAATCCACACTATTTCATCAAGACAAACCCTGGATATCATGGGTCCCTTCCATGATATGCATTAGTCCACATTTACTACTGCATGCCAACAACTGTATAGACACTAGGACAAAGATGACTTGGATATGTCACTTTCGTTGGAGACACTCAATGTGTACTAGGGAAGGATGTTGGAAAGCGGTGCACAAATTCCTTTAACAGAGACGAGAGCAAGGTAGTGAGTGTCTGGAGGAAGGAACAATGAACCTGCCTTGGTTGGGGGAGGTGGTAGGAGTAGAGGAGGGTAAGGGGAACAGGTTCAGAAGAGGTAACAAATGCATTCTTGCAAGAGGAGTAAGAGTTTACCATGCAAGGAAGAAGGAGGTATTTTTGGCAGAGCTTCCAAAAGAGCACTGAACACAATTGAGGTATCTTCTTGGTTGCTATCCCAATTCTGTCTCTCTCAATCTAAGACCTTGGACCCTTTAAGCCTTCAGGTTCCTACTCTGCAGCATGGAGCTGGCAGTCTATGGGAGGAGGGAATCATTAATCGAACAGTCACAAAATAAATATAAAATTACCAATTGTGATAAAGAAAAAGAAAAAGCACAGAGGGCTATGGCAATACAATTGGGGGATCTATTTTCGACAGGAGTATCGGAGAAGGCCTCTCTGAAAAAAAACATGTGAACTGAGACCAGAATTCAGAGGAAAATAGTGGTTATCCCCAGGGAGGGGAAGTGGCTAGAAGGCAGGAGGAGAGGGAGATTTAACTGCTTATTTTATACTCTTTTGTTATCCTTAAAACTTGTTCCAAGTCCATGTATTATTTATTAAAAATAAATAAAATAAACTGAAACCTGAAAGGCAAAGAGGAATTTATTAGGTGAAAGGATTGAGGATGAATGTTCCAGGCAGAGGGAATAGCAGTGCAAAGGCCACCAGTTGGCACGTTCAAGGAAAAGAAAGGCTGTCACTGTGGCTGAAGCAAAGTGAGAAGGGCACAGAGTATACCAGAGACCAGAGCAGTAAGTGGGAAACACACCACTCTAGGCCTTGTAAAGGGTTTGCATTTCAAGGTGAGCAGCCATAAGCAGGGTAAGTATATGCCTGATATGTTTTTAAAAGATCACTTTGGTTGGTGTATGGAAAAAGGGAGAGAGAGCATGAATGGGTTAAGAGATTCAAGAGGCAGCCTTGGCTAAACTGTTGTTGGTGATCTCACTGTATCCACACACCCCTCTCTGTTCCACCCCCTACAGCTGACAAACTGATCCTTCTAAAACACAAACCTAATCACGTTCTTCTCTTTCATTAATTCAACCATTTAATCCTTGTACCCACATAATTTTTTTTAAGTACTTAGTATGTGCCAGGCACTGTACCAGGCACTACAGAGACACCAACGGATGAGGCGGGGAAGGTCTTGGCCATATTTCAAAATGTTCACACTCCTTAGGTAAGTATTTAAGAAACTTGATTCTTTAATCTAGTTCCAACGACTTCATCTCATTCTCCCACTCCTCCAGGCCGTTAAAACCTTGCTCCTCAGCCACAGAGCTACACTTGCCATTCTATGAACCATGCCGAACCTCTGTGCCATGCTGGGCAGTACCCCCTGCTGGAACTGCACCTCTCTGACTGGTGAAATCCTAGCCAGCCTCCAGGGCCAAATGTCACTTCCTCCGTGAAACTCTTCTACTGCCCTAAACGTTCAAAGATCATCGAGTTTACTTCATGGTTATAGCTCTCCCATGCCTCCACAATATAGTAGAACATTTTGTATAAATAAAGAAAACTCAGATGCCAACCACCATCTTTAACTACACAGAAACTCAAACACCCTCCCAGTGGTTTCAAACGGAACCAAAAGTGATCTTTGAGACGGTGACACATTTTAGGTGAAAGCACCAGACTGTGTGCCTCAGCCTCTCCTCTGCTGGGATTCCTTGGCAAGGAAGCATTTTTAAATTCAGTTTAGGGCAATTCCTATAATTAGAGCAGCTGGTTAATTAAGAAGCTGGTTCAAACTACTGTTAAATTAACCATTTTCTCCCTTAAATGAAAGATTTTGGTCAAATTACCAGTGTTTAAACTGCTTAATTAGCCAGTTGTTTATGTTATAAAATTTACCAGTTTGAAAGCCTCCGATTTCTAGTAAGTTCAACAGAATTCTCCCCCTGCTCCTTGTCATCAAATGGGTTTCCAGCTGTCACATTAATACTGCAGCCTCGTAAGAGGAAAGGCAACTCTTTTCACTGAAGATACAGAACCCCAGGGTGTCAAAAGGAGGCTCTGAAGATCCTTCAGTTAGCACAGTGATAGGATGTGATCACGTATTGACTTCTCCCACATCACATCCCTTTACTTTATATATGCCAGAACCAACTGTCCTTCAGTGTCCCTGTTTACTAAGCTGGGAACTAAACCCATCAATCCAGGATGGGGGTAAACAACGTCACTTTAATTATTTCTCCTTCAAAATTAGAACAAGCATTTTTAGTATGGCTATGCTGCAGAAATAGGGGGAAACACTGGGGGTACCCCGAGTCAGAATTAATTACAGGATATTCTCTCCATTCAGTAGACTAGAGGTCCCTTACACACCACAAGGACAGGTACACCCCAGCACGTGGCAAATAGTATGTACTCAGAAATTGCCTTTATGGGGCACCTGGATAGCTCAGTCAGTTGGGCATCTGACTCTTGATCTCGGGTTGGGTCTCGAGCTCAGGGTCATGAGTTCCACACTGAAAGGTTCTTAAGACATTTTACCAAGACAAGCTGCAATGATTTGGCCCTGGCAGCTACTCACTTTTTTCAAAAATTTTTTTCAAACTTTTTCCAGTTTTTCTAATTATAGTACACTGAACTACTTGGATTTGAATGTGCCATGTTTCTCTGATTCCACCTTTTTGCTCATGCTGTAATGAGAGGACTCTGAGTTCTCTTCATTTAACCACTTCAGATCTCTTTATATATATTTACTTCTACCTGTCTATGTATGTTTAAAACAGTAAGAAAAAGGCAGTCACTACAACCACACCCATCTTTTAGAGAGAGCAGCTGGGATGGTACCCAGGCCCACAGAGAGTATGCTGGGTCAAGGTCAGAACAGGGCACTGCTCCCCACTCTTTTCTGAAAACCAATATAATTCAATCTTGGAATTTCTGATTTTAAGGATATCTCAAAGAACCCATGAAAAATGCCAACAAAACTATGTCCTTTCAAGTAGAATTATCTTGGCATGCCAACATTGGTGAGTCACCTTGGGCCTTCTAGAGGGCCTTCTGAGATTCTCTGACAACAAATGAAAAATGGGCAAAGGAAAAGATAAATGGCCAGTAAACGTATGAAAATATGGTCAACCAACTAGTAATCAAAGACATGCAAATTACAATACAAGGGATGGCATTTTTTAACTTAATATTACCAAATATTAAAAAATTAATAATGCTTAATATTGATGAGTATATAAAAAGGGATTCTCAAATACCAAAGAAGAATAAAATAGCACAATCTTCCTGGAGACCAATTTGGTAATACATAAATAGCTTTAAAAATGTCCATTTCCTTTGAGCCACCAGTTTGACTTTTTAGAAATGTATGCTGAGTAAATAATCAGATAAGGGTATAAATACTGATGTACAAGGATGTTTATAATAGTGTTGTTTATATTGAAAAATCTTGGAGACAGCTTAAATTTCTCCAAATAGAAAATTGTTGGAGGGGCACCTGGGTGGCTGAGTTGGTTGAACATCCAACTCTTGGGTTTCAGCTCAGGTCACGATCTCAGGGTCATGGGATCGAGCCCCATGTTAAGCTCTGCACTCAGGGTGGAGCCTGCTTTAAATTCTTTACCCCTTCCTTTCCCTACCCTCTGCTCCTTCCCTCCTCCCCTTGACCTGCTTGGTCTCTAAAATCTTTAAAAAAAAGAAAGAAAGAAAAGAGAAAGAAGACTGTTTGAGTAAATTATGTTATTATCCTCCACCTTTTTTTTTTAAAGATTTTATTTATTTATTTGACAGAGAGAGACACAGCGAGACAGGGAACACAAGCAGGGGGAGTGGGAGAGGGAGAAGCAGACTCCCCACTGAGCAGGGAGCCCGAAGAGGGGCTCGATCCCAGGACCCTGGGATCATCACCTGAGCCGAAGGCAGAAGCTTAATGACTGAGCCACCCAGGTGTCCCATCCACCTCTCTTTTCGAAGGATCTCTACTGGATCTCCTTCAACAGGTTTAAACATGCCCTATTTGATCCCAACATTTTTTTTTTTTTAAGATTTTATTTGACAGAGAGACAGCAAGAGAGGGAACACAAGCAGGGGGAGTGGGAGAGGGAGAAGCAGGCTTCCCGCTGAGCAGGGAGCCTGATGCGGGGCTCGATCCCAGGACCCTGGGATCATGATCTGAGCTGAAGGCAGATGCTTAACAACTGAGCCACCCAGGCACCCTGATCCCAACTTTAGAAACAAAATAAAACCAAAAAAACCCTCAGATTTAAGTAGCTCTCAAATACTAAAATATACTACAAAATTATAGTAACCAATAGTATTAAAAAAGGTTAGTAATGGCATCAAATATAGAGACAAATCAATTGAAAAAACAAAATTAAAATAATCCCAGATCTATATGGAAACTTAGTATATGATAAAGGTGATGTTCTCAAACCTAAGGGGAAAAGATGGATGTTTCAATAAATGTTGAAACAATTAACGACCCATTTGGGGGAAAAAACTGCATCCCTACTCACTTCTCATTCCAGATGCATCACATATATAAAGGGAAAAAAAATACCAGAAGATAACATGAAGGATTTTTTAAACTAATCTTGGAAGACATCTTGCTAAGCAAGAAACAAAATCTAGAAATCAAAGATTAATAAACTTAGCTTTATAAAAACATAAAACTTTTCAACAAAAAACACAAAAAGACAAAGACTAGAAGCAATGCAGAGATAACAGAAAAATGCTAATTTCCTTAATATATAAAAACTATAGGGGCGCCTGGGTGGCTCAGTTGGTTGAGCGACTGCCTTTGGCTCAGGTCATGATCCTGGAGTCCCGGGATCGAGTCCCACGTCGGGGGGGGGGGGGGGGTCCCTGCTCAGCGGGGAGTCGGCTTCTCCCTCTGACCCTCTTCCCTCTCGTGCTCTCTCTCAAATAAATAAAATCTTTAAAAAAAACTATATAAAAAAATCTTGTAAATTAAAAATGAAGAAGCCAGCAACCCAATAGAAAAATGGGCAGTGGGGTGCCTGGGTGGCTTAGCCGGTTAAGTGCCTTCAGCTCAGGTCGTGATCGGGATCAAGCCCCGCATCTGGCTCCCTCCTCAGCATGGAGCCTGCTTCTCCCTCTGCTCCTCACCTTGTTCGCTCTTTCTCGTCCTCTCGCACTCTCTCTAGTAAATAAATAAAATCTTTTTATTTTATTTTATTTATTTGACAGAGGGAGACACAGAGAGAGAGGGAACACAAGCAGGGGGAGTGGGAGAGGGAGAAGCAGGCTTCCCGCTGAGCAGGGAGCCTGATGTGGGGCTCGATCCCAGGACCCTGGGATCATGACCTGAGCCGAAGGCAGACGCCCAACCATCTGAGCCACCCAGGCGCCCAAAGATTTTGTTTATTTATTTGACAGAGAGAAACACAGCGAGAGAGGCAACACAAGGAGGGGGAGTGGGAGAGGGAGAAGCAGACTTCCTGCTGAGCAGGGAGCCCAATGTGGGGCTTGATCCCAGGATCCTGGGATCATGACCTGAGCCGAAGGCAGACGCTTAACGACTGAGCCACCCAGGCGTCCCACATCATTAGTTTTTGATGTAGTGTTCCATGATCGTTTGCGTATAACATCCAGTGCTCCATGCAATATGTGCCCTCCTTCATAGCCATCACCAGGCTAACCCATTCCCCCACCCCATTAGTCTCCTTCTTGTTTCCCATTCCTTTCCCTTTGAAACTGTTTTTGTTTTTTTTTTTTAAGATTTTATTTATTTTAGAGAGAGAAAGAGAGCGAAAGTAACCAGTGGGGAGGAGGGGCAAAGGGAGAGGGAGAAGCAGACTCCCTGCTGAGCAAGGAGCCCCATGTGGGACTCGATCTCAGAACCCGAGGATCATGACCTGACCTGATCAAGATGCTTAACGACTGAGCCACCCAGGCACCCCTCCTCTGATACTCTTTAGGCAAATGACAGACGTCATTAAAATCAAGCAACTAGGGGCGCCTGGGTGGCTCAGTCAGTTAAGCGTCTGCCTTCGGCTCAGGTCATGATCCCAGGGTCCTGGGATCGAGCCCCACATTGGGCTCCCTGCTTGGCGGGAAGCCTGCTTCTCCCTCTCCCGCTCCCCCTGCTTGTGTTCCCTCTCTCTCTGTGTCTCTCTCTGTCAAATAAATAAATAAAATCTTAAAAAAAAAAATCAAACAACTATTTTTAAATTTCTCACGTAATAGACAAAGCAGACAGGGCAAGTAACTGGGTTGAAACAGACTGAAATTCATGGAGTTAATCAGATTGAATGGACATTCATTTTGGACAAAATACTACATGAAAAGCCCTTGCCTAGTAGATAATGGGCATAAAAGAGAAGTCTGAAATAGTAGCAATTATAACTATAATAACTAACTTAATGTATTTTACCTCACTGAATCTTTATTTTTTTTTACAGATTTTATTTATTTGAGAGAGAGAATGAGAGAGAGAGACAGCACATGAGAGGGGGAGGGTCAGAGGGAGAAGCAGACTTCCTGCTGAGCAGGGAGCCCGATGTGGGACTCAATCCTGGGACTCCAGGATCATGACCTGAGCCGAAGGCAGTCACCTAACCAACTGAGCCACCCAGGCGCCCATACCTCATTGAACCTTTAAATTCACTGTAATTTGTACTATAATTATCCTCATTGTTTTAAGTGAGGAAAGCAAGGTATGGAGAGGTAGCCAAAGGTCACGGAGTTAAGTATGTGGTAGAGCTGGGAACCAAACTTTACTAAAGAGCTCTTGCTCTTAACCACCACTTTATATTCCTGCCCTTGTCCTATTCCATGTGAGGGGTGGAATGTGGTCCCAGCCACTCTTCTCAGAGACATGTTAAGAATCTTTTTAGACAAAATTATTACAGAGTGTTAGAGGGTCACTTAAAGCTAGCAGACCATATCAGGAAATAACCACATACCTGCAGAACAGATGGGATTTTCTCTTGAAGTGCTGACCCTAAAAAGAAGAGTATGCTGAATAAAATTAGAAATCCATATTTAATCTACACAGTTACCAAAACTTGTATGCTTCTCATTAAGGTGAAGTCAATGCTAGATATTTCCTTATTCCTTCCTTTCCCTCTTTCCATAAACATTATTAAGTGCCTATTATGTGCCAGACATCCTGAGGATGCAAAAATAAGTAAAATGTCTGCATTTATGGTCAATTTAGGAGAGAGATATGTAAACAAATGTGATCCATAATCTAGCGCTGATCCAGAACAAAAACTTGTACAAGATTTGGTAGAACACAAAGTAAAGTGTGGTCATTTCCATCGGAGGAGTAACACCGTTTGACCTAAGTTTTAAAAATGCAGAACTGTTCTTGATTATTTAGTCTTAAGGAAAAGCATTCTAGGCAGAGGTATGAAAGTGGTAATGTTCAGGGCAACCAGCTGGATGTGAGTGGAACTGAAGCAGCAGGGAAAAGGGAGGTTGGTGAAAGAGGTAATCAAGGGCCAGGTTATAAGAACCTCATACGCTGTGCTAAGGAGTTTGGTGTTTACTCTGTATAGGCAGTGGGAAGCTCCTAGCAGATTTTAAGCATAGGAGTGCTATGATCAAGTTTAGGTTTTAGGAAGTTAACCCTGGCAGCAGGTGAGCAATGAATGGGAAGAGGTGAGACTGAGGCAAGAGAACCAGTGAGGTGGTTTTTGAAGAGGCTTACAAGGAGGGTAGAGAGGAAGGAACAGCAATGAGAGCCAGACTGAATACAGAAGTCAAAGAATATGGAGGAGAATAATACGGCGCTGTTGGACTCACTAGGTTATCAGAGTATTTTAGTTCAGCATCCTGCAGAACTTCTGAAACTAAATTGTGGCACAACTTGGAGACAAGCAGATCTGTGATTAAATGCTGACTGTACCATTTCCAAATTGTGACCTTCGGCAAGTTCTTTTATATCTCTGTAACTCAGTTATCTCATCTTTAAAATGCAGATAATAATAGTATAATCTCATGGGACTGAATCTATCTTAAACTCTCTGAGCCAGTTTCCTCTTTTGTAAAATGATGTTATCTATATTTGTCCTGTATATTTTTGTAAAAATTAGAGAGAACATGTAAAATGGTTCTATAGTAAGTAAGCGTGGTGCTATAGTAAGTACTTACTGAATAGTTGACTGTTCAATGATGGGGAAAATAGATTATGATGTAAAGGAATAGTAGGAGAGAGGCTTCAATAAATGTAAAGGATTAAAGAAATCATGCAGACTCAGGGCGCCTGGGTGGCTCAGATGGTTGAGCGTCTGCCTTCGGCTCGGGTCATGGTCCCGGGGTCCTGGGATCAAGTCCCGCATCGGGCTCCCTGCTCCTTGGGAGCCTGCTTCTCCCTCTGCCTCTCTCTCTCTCTCTCTGTCTCTCATGAATAAATGAATAAAATCTTTAAAAAAAAAAAAAAGAAAGAAATCATGCAGACTCATGGGTGCCATGCAGTCCAGGGAGATAAACAATTCATTGTTTTATATCATATGGCTGCCACATGTAAGACACTCAGTGATTATCTGCTGAATCGAGAAATAAACTACCAAATGCCTTTCATTACCATTGAGAGTAAAACAGTGAGAAGTAACAAACTGTATAAGCAAGGCAGTGGAAAAAAACCCTGCGTTTGAATTCTAATTCCAACTCATATTAGCTATGTCATCTTAGAGCAATTAATTTACCTCTCTGGACCTCAGTTATTTATGTATAAAATTAAGATAATATCACCCGTTTCAGCAGGTCACTATGAGGATCTATTCACTCATTAAACAAATATTTATTAAATGCCTACTATGTGCCAGGCAGCATTCTAGGCTCTAAGGATACAGCAGTAAACTAGACTAACAAAATCCTTAGCTATGAGATGCTTATATTCTAGGAGGCAGGTAGGGAAGACAATTTAAATAACTTTACATATACATCTTTACAGAATGTCTCAGGTGGTGATACCTGCAACAAAGAAAAATAAAGTAAGGTAAGGGAATAAAGATTGATGGGGGAGGGGGCACTATTTTACATAGGGTAGTCGGGGAAGACCTCTCTAATGAGATGACATCTGGGCACAAACCTGAATGAAGTAAGGGGGGGTCAAGCCATATGGATATCATTTTTGTTTTATTTTGTTTAAAGATGTATTTATTTGAGAGAGAGATAGCATGTGTGTGCGCGAGAGCGAGCACACGGGGGCAGGAGCAGAGGGAGAGGGACAAGCAGACTCCGTGCTGAGCATGGAACCAGACGTGGGGCTCAATCTCATGACCCTGAGATCAAGACCTGAGCCAAAATCAAGAGTCTGACGTTCAACTGACTGAGCCACTCAGGTGCCCCTAAATTTTAAGTAGGCTCCACACCCAACACAGGCCTTAAACTCATGACTCCAAAATTAAGAGTTGCATGCTCTACTGACTGAGCCAGGCAGGCACCCTGAGCCATATGGATATCTAAGGAAAGAATGGGCAAAGATCCTGGGGTAGGAGTGTCCTCAAGGACTAGAAAGGGAGCCAGTATACTAAAGCTGAGTAAGTAGTAGTACACAGATGAGGGAACAGATTGTGTAAAGCCTTGTAGAATATGGTAAGGAGTGTAGATTTTATTTATTTTTTTTATTAGTTTCAGAAGTAGAATTTAGTGATTCATCAGTTGCATATAACACTCAGTGCTTATTACATCACATGCTTTCCTTAATTCTCATCACCCAATTACCCCATCCCCCCCACCTCCCCTCCAGTAACCTTCAGTTTGTTTCCTAGAGTTAGCATCTCTTATGGTTTGCCTCCCTCTCAATTTTCATCTTATTTTATTTTCCTTTCTATAGATTTTATTTTGAGTAAGACGGGAGACCATTGGAGAGCTCTGAGAGAGAAGTGACACAACTAACATGATTATTTTTTTTAACTTGATTATTTTAAAAATAATCATTCCAGGGGTGCCTGGGTGGCTCAGTCGGTTAAATGTCTGCTTTTGGCTCAGGTTGTGACCCCAGGATCCTGGGACTGACCCCCGCATTGGGCTTCCTGCTCAGCGGGGAGTCTGCTTCTCCCTCTCCTTCTGCCTCTCCCCTGCTCGTGCTCACACTCTCTCTCTCTCTCTCTCTTGCTCTCTCAAGTGAATAAATAAAATCTTTAAAAGTTTTTAAAAATAAAAAATAAAAAGAACACTCTGATTTTAGTGTGAAGGACAGAAGAGAAAAGTAAATGCAGGGGCATCAGTTAGGAGGCAGAATGATGATAGTAAAGATTAGAAGGAGTTTAGCAAAACAGAGAGAGACCTGACACCGGAGCTGAGAAATGGTTTGATTCTGTATATATTTCAAAAGTAGAGCTGAGAGGATTTGTTAAAGAATTGGATGTAGAGTGACAGAAATAACAGTGTTAAGGATGACTCCAAGGACTTTGGCCTGGGCAACTAGATGAATGGAGTTGTCATTTACTGAGAATGGGGAAAGAGCAAGATGGCGGGGGAGTTAATGTTTGAGATGCTTAGTAGACATGCAAGTGGAGATGATGAAAGAAAAATGCTGGGTGAACTACCTAGCAGATTGCAAATATTAGCTATATTTAACCACTGTTATTAATATCCTTACCTTAAGAGAGAAAAGGCTTGCTTAAAAATGGTATCGTTCCTCAGACACAGCATCTACAGCAAAATAGCCATGTTAGGACAATTTTAATTATTCATAGCCTTCCAAGCACTTCTTCAAAAAAAGGCTAGAAACCCAAAGTACACAAACCAAAAAGGATCCAAAGCCTCTTTTCTAGCAAAGAAGCTATCCTTCAGTTAATACTGAACATGTAGGCAAACCAAGGTCATCTTTGCTCTTACTCCACCCACTACAGAAAATGCTAAAAAACAGAAGTACCCCTTCCATGCTGCCTTTTTGTTGTTGTTTTTTACCTTATTTTCCTTTTCCAATGTGATCTATTTTTTTCTACTACCAATCAACAATTATGCATCTGCCAAGCACAGGCACCATGCAAGGGACTTTACTCTTTCCTAATTCTCAAACACTGCAAGACAATTTTACAGGTAAGACAACTGAGGCCCACAGAGTTTATATTCCGAGAAATTATAGCTAATAAGTGACCAAAGAGGACTGTTTTACTCCAAAGGCTATGCCTCTGTTACAGTGCACTGTCTCAATAATAATAATGACACCAATATCAACAAAACAGTAATAATGAGAGGAGGCAGTAGCAGGGGCAGCTTCCCTCCCTAAGTTCCCCCCAATCCCACTCTTTCAAACTCACCCCGCCCGGCTGCACTCGAAACATCAGTGGTATAGCTTTCCTATGGGAGTGTTTTATTAAATATAGAGGTCTTTTTATAAAGCAACTAGATAATAAATACTAAATGTCCTAAGGTTCCATGACATGAAGATAAAATCCTGTCCTCTAAGGGTAACAATTTAAATCCCTTCAACATGTACCTGTTAAAATCCTATTACACAAAAACAAAAGAAAGTCTGAGAAACTGTCACAGACAAGAGAAGCCTAAGGAGACATGATGACTAAATGTAATATAATATCCTGGATGGAATCCTGGAACAGAAAAATGACATTAGATTTTTAAAAATGAGAGAAATATGAATAAAGTATGGGCTTTAATTAATAATATATCAATATCAGTTCATTAATTATGAAAAGTCTACCATACTAATGTAAGGTAGCAATAGGGAAAACTAGATGTGAGGTATATGGGAATTCTCTGTACTATTTCTGCGACTTATCTGTAATTCTAAAACTATTCTAGGGACGCCTGGGTGGCTCAGTTAGCCTCTCCTTCAGCTCAGGTCATGATCCCAGCGTCCTAGGATCGAGTCCTGCATTGGGCTCACTGCTCCGAGGGCAGACTGCTTCTTCCTCTGCCTGCCACTCCCCCTGCTTGTGTGTGTGCGTTCTCTGTCTCTCCGACAAATAAGTAAATAAAATATTTTAATAAATAATCTATTCTAAAATAAATTTTCTTTTTAAAAGGGCTATTATATGCCAACTGCTCTATTGAATATTAAAGGAAATATAAAAACAAAATGTAACAAAGACAAACTTTGAAAATATTATGCTAAGTGAAAGAAGCCAGTTACCAAGAGCCAAATATTGTATGACTCCATTTATATGAAATACCCATAACAGGCAAATCTATAAAGTAGATTAGTGGTTGCCTAGAGCTGTAGAGTCTGAGCTGGTGGGGATGACAGCTAAGGGAGTTGGCTTGAGATTCTCTCTTTCCTTGTCCCTCTGCCCCTCCCCCCAACACATGCTCACTTTCTCTCTCTCTTCCTCTCTCTCTAAAATAAATAAATAAATCTTTTAAAATATCTATATTCTGTTCACTCATCTCTATTCTGTTTGTCATGCTTGATAGATCTCGGGCCTGGAGGAACCTTAGACTCATCTGCTCTAACTCCAGAGAAGAGAAGTACTGGCCAAGGTATGCTGGCTAGAGGCTGGAACTCCTGTCTCCCGGGGCTCCTTGTTGCCTTTCCTGCCTTTTATGCTGGCCAATATTAGGTTAAACATACTGCACACATAATTACAAAGTCTTTTGGTATGTGATTTAATTGCAGTTTTTAGGATTGCCTATGCATTTTGCCCTTCCTTCCATCTATTCATATCCTTTCCAATCTTCGTGACCTCACATTCTCTAGACTTTTCCTAAATTTGCTCAAACTGTTCCCTTCCCCTGCCCCCATTTTTTTTAAAAACATTTATTTATTGGGCGCCTGGGTGGCTCAGTTGGTTAAGCGACTGCCTTCAGCTCAGGTCATGATCCTGGAGTCCCGGGATCGAGTCCCGCATCGGGCTCCCTGCTCAGCAGGGAGTCTGCTTCTCCCTCTGACCTTACCCCCTCTCATGTACTCTCTCTCTCTCCCTCATTCTCTCTCTCAAATAAATAAATAAAATCTTTAAAAAAAAACATTTATTTATCTGAAATAGAGAGAGCATGCACGCAAGTGGGGGGCAGGGCACAGGGAGAGGGTCTGAGCCAAAACCAAGAGTCAGATGCTTAACCAATTCCACCCTCCAGGCACCCCCAGAATATATTCTTAAGTGGGTCACTTCATACAGAAGAGGAATTGAATGGGAAGAAAGATCTAGATAACACTGATTTTTTCCTCACTTTAATCACTCAGATCTCTGAGTCTCTACAAAAGCAAAGGATTTAATTATCTAAAAGCCAGGCTTAAGGGTTGACAACTTTCTGGAAGACATTCAAATTGCGGTGTGAACTCTCCCTTTCAGCTCTGGGAAATGTGCTTCCACTTCCCTGCAGTGCTTGGCATTATTTATCAGAACAAAAGTAATCTATTTTGGGACTATATCCACAAATACCCGCTCCTCCCAGTCAGCAAATGAAGAGCAGCTATAGCCCTGCAGCAAATAGAACAGGATGGGGATGCTAGTGAATGAATGAATGAGGACACAGCTGCCGCAGTGGGTTACAAAAACACTTGTGCCATGAGCTCGGGAGCCAAGAACAGCAGGACTGCACAGCTACCAAAGACTGAAGTCATGGGGCCAAATCTCTGCCGTCGGACTAGCTTCACACCCCTCAGCCCCAGGTGAGTGGAGACAGTAGTGAGTCAGGGACCCATGAGGCAGGCAAATGTTTTATAAGTATTAACAGAGTACATTTGTGCATTAACAAATATTTAAAATAGCAGTTACTATGGGTATTAAAGAGGGCACGTTCTGCGTGGAGCACTGGGTGTTATGCACAAACAGTGAATCATGGAACACTACATCAAAAACTAATGATGTAATGTATGGTGATTAACATAACAATAAAAAATTTAAAGAAAAAAATAAAATAGCAGTTACTATCACTTATTGAGTATACCCTTTGTGCTCATCACTTTACACATACTATTTCAGTTCATCTTTACACTAATCCTCTGACAGAGGCATCATTGAGATAATTGCCTCTATTTTATAGAGGAAAAAACAGAGGCTTAGGAAAATTGTCCAAAGTTAGAGGTTTGATAAGAGGTGCCAAGAATTCAAACCCAAGGCTGACTGAATCCAAAGCCCATGTCTTCCATTCTACCACATTACCTCTCCAAAGAGTAATACCAATTAGTGAAATTCATATGCTAATAATAATAGCATCCATAATCCTACCATCTGTTGAGTACCTGCTATCTGCCAAACATTTCCTTTATTTTTTTTATTTTTTTTATTTTTTTTTAAAGATTTTATTTATTTATTTGAGAGAGAGAATGAGAGAGAGAGAGAGCATGAGAGGGGAGAGGGTCAGAGGGAGAAGCAGACTCCCTGCCGAGCAGGGAGCCCGATGCGGGACTCGATCCCAGGACTCCAGGATCATGACCTGAGCTGAAGGCAGTTGCTTAACCAACTGAGCCAGCCAGGTGCCCCGTATTTTTTTTTTATTTTTTTTATTTTTTAAAAGATTTTATTTATTTATTTGACAGAGAGAGAGCACGGGGGGGGGGGGGGCAGCAGGCAAAGGAAGAGAGAAAACCCGATGCGGAACTCGATCCCAGGACTCTGGGATCATGACCTGAGCTGAAGGCAGACGCTTAACTGACTGAGCCACCCAGGCACCCAAACATCATTTCCTCTAATCCTCACAACCATTCTGTGAGGTAGGTTTTTCTACCCCCATTTTACTGTGGGGAAACCAAAGCTCGGAAAGGTGAATTAATCTGCCTGAAGTACACAGCTGGCTAGTGGTATTCTAGCTGATCTTTTCCTAAGTTCTTTTAAGATTGCTTTTGTTTACAGTTTTCCCTTTGGCCAAGTGTCTTCTTAATATGTTTAATATGTTGACTGTCAGAGTCTGTCTTTGCACCCAGTCTTTATGGAACTTAGACCTGGGTTTGAATATCAAAACTTCCATTTTAATAGTTGTATGATCTTTGGCAAATCCCATAAGAAATATTTGGCCTCACGGACGTATGATTTAATTTAATGAAATGACCAGAATTGGGACGAGCAAAAACCACTGAACTGTCCATCTTAAAAGGGTAAATATTATGGTACGTAAATTATATCTCAATTTTTTTAAAAAGAAAGAAGAAAGAAATATCTGGCCTTCTAGCATAACTGCTAGATTGTATTTCTAGGCCACAGATGAGCTTTGTTAATTAAGCCCTATATCCTACCTTCCTCCAGGGCTAAATTGTTTAGAAATACCTGTGGTTACCTAAAATGTTAAGTCCAATCCCCTACCATCTCCCCAGGTCTCATCCCCATATTTCTCTGCATACTCTCCCTTGATCCAAGCCCCACTGCTTCTCTCCCTCCCAATTTCTTCTGGGACCTCTGGAACTTCAAATATGTTCTCATTTCGGGGCCTCTGCACATACTCTCTCTGTTTAAATTCTATCATTCTTCACGTCTTAGTCATGTAGCATCCTCAAGAAAACTTTCCTTACTGCTCAGACTTACTTGGATCCTGCTGTTACACACTCACATAGCACCCAGAATATTTCTTTTGTGGCATTTATCACAATTAGTTAAGTAGTTATATGTTTAATGAGCCTGTCTCTTTTGCTACGAATACAAGCTCCATAAAGACAGGAAACTGCTACATCCCAACATCTACCATACTCTCTGGCACACTGTGGGTGGTCAGTAAATATCTCCTGATTGAATTAATAAATCCCTCCAAACCTCACTTACTTAAGCTTTATTTTTTTTAAGATTTATTTATTTACTCTGGGTGGGGCAGAGAGAGAAGAGAGACAGAATCCCAAGCAGACTCCCCCACTGAGCATAGAGCCTGACGAGGGACTCGATCCCACAACCCCTAGATCATGACCAGAGCCCAAACCAAGAGCTGGACACTCAACCAAGCCATCCAGGTGCCACTCCTTATCTTTCAAGAGGTTATAAAAATATTTACCTCATAGAATTCTTGATACAATTATATGTTAATATATGAAAAGGACTTAGCAAGTGCAAGGCACATCAATAATGATCAAATTGGTGGCAGTGATGATAATGGTGGTGATCGTTCAGCTCATTTATTAAACAATATTTACCCTTGTGTGACAGGTGTTGCAGGTAAAACCATAAACAAAATAGTAAAATATCCCTGTCCTGCAGAATTTACATCTAATAGTGACCAGGATATAGCCAACTTCTTGACCATTTTCCTCGGCTCCTGGACTCCCTGACCTTCTATGCACCCTGAAATTTGTGTACTCCTATTTCACATCTTATGTCCTCCTAATGCATGTCTGTTGGTTTGTCATTTGCTTCAGTCCTCACTGCAGTTTGCTCACATGAACTCTGCTCCATGTCAGCCTTCAGTGTTTTCACCTGAAAACATCTCACTATGAGATCAGTCCCCAAGGTTGCTCCTTCTGACATACCTTTTGTGAGCTGCTCTAACTCCAGAGAGGGGAAGTACTGGCCAAGGTATGATGGCTGTCTCCCAGGGCCCCTTGTTGCTTTCCCTGCCTTTTATGCTGGCCAATATTAGGTTAAGCATATTGCACACATAATGACAAAGTCTTTTAGCATCTGATTTAATTGCAGATTAAATTGTATTTCTAGGCCACAGTTGAGCTCCCCTCCCTTAACCATATCCTGTGGTTCAGAGGTATGGTAAACCCTGAGGAAAGAACAGTTATCTCAGGGTGAGTGACATCCAGACCTAAGCTAAATACTCCAGGACCATCCATTTTCTGTGTAAAGTAACTCATCAGGTGAGTCATTACTCATTCCCTGGTGTGTTCTGACTTCCACAGACATTATCCTGCCATCTTGATTGATCAGTATGTTTTCTGAGGTTTGATGAATATCAGCATTATGGTCTTAACACTACTTCTACTTACTACTTCTGCTGAGCCAAAGAAGTATGTGATTCCACCCAGTTTTATTCCAGTAAAGCTGGGCTTTTCATTCATTTAAAATGTGAAAGGACTGTAAGCTAAAAACCTCTTGGGCTCTCAAGGAAAGAGTACTGAGCTAAGAGTTTGAAGTTCTAGTCCCAGCTCTAGCATGTACTTACATGTAATGTCAACTTTTGTTCAGTCACTGATTCACTCAATATTTATCAGGTACCTACTTTAGGCCAAGTACACTGTAGGTTGGGTACATATACATATAAAAAAATATATAGTTGCCTACCCTCAAATCTTTCTAGTAAAGACAGTAGATGTGCAAATTATTTATTACATTGCAATGTGAGATCAGTGTAATGGGCTGTATAGGAAAGGGAAGGATTGGCAACTTGGAAGGTCAAGGAAGGTTTTCATTCCTCATTTCACAGATGAGGAAAACCAAGATTACCAAATTAATGAAATGTGAAATACTCAAAAAAGGAAAAGCAGTGGGGTCTTAGGAGAGACAGAAACAATAGGCTCCAGTCTCAGCTCTATGGCTCACTTAAATGGCTGTTGACCTATTAAAAAAAAAAAAGCATTCATTAATTCAGGCATTCAGTAGGACATCTGAGAACTATTATGTACCAAACACTGTGCCAGTAGCTTCCATTTCATTTGTTGTGCCTATGAAAATCAAATGAAATTATGAAAATGAAAGCAGTATATAAACTGTATAATAATATTCATATTCCTAAAAAAAGAAAAAATAATATTCATATTCCTGCATATATAGTCCTTCACACCTTACAAGTACTATTATTTACATTATCTTCTATAATTGTTACGATTCTAATGATGGCATTATCATCTGCATTTTACAGATAAGAAACTGAAGCACAGAGAGGTCAAATAACCCACCTACCCACTTAAAGTCATATACATAGCAAGATATAGAACCCAGGTCTGATGCAAATCCCCTGGGTTTTTTTTTTTTTAAGATTTTATTTATTTATTTGAGAGAGAGCACAACAGGAGGAGCAGCAGAGGGAGAGGGAGAAGCAGGCTCCCCATGGGAATCTGACCTGGGGCTTGACCCCAGGACTCCAGACCATGACCTGAGCCGAAGGCAGACACCTAACCAACTGAGCCATCCAGGCACCCCCCTGGGTTTTTCTTACAAATGTAAAATATTAACACTTCCAGACAGGCTGGACAAAGATGGTCACAAGACTACATATGATTAGATGCCAAAAGATAATACCAGGTAGTTCAGAAAATAAACAGTCACTTTAGCCAAAGTAGTCAGAAAGGTTTTATGTTAAAGATGAGACCTGAGGGGCGCCTGGGTGGCTCAGTCGGTTAAACGGCTGCCTTCGGCTCAGGTCATGATCCCAGGGTCCTGAGATCAAGCCCCGCATCGGCTCCCTGCTCTGCGGGGAGCCTGCTTCTCCCTCTCCCTCTGCCTGCTTCTCTGCCTACTTGTGCTCTCTATCTCTCTGTCAAATAAATGAATAAAATCTTAAAAAAAAAAAAAAAAAGATGAGACCTGAGCTGGGTGTTGAAGCATGGAGCATTTGGATAGTTGGTGAGAAGGGTGAGGGCACTTCAAGTGAGGGCAGAGGGGAAGAATAAAATAGTAACAAAGGCAGTCAGACTTGGAGAGGCCCTATCTGCCCTTTTATCTTTAGGTGATGCCCTAATGACACATTTACATGGACTCTCCTGTAGTATGGAATGGTAGGAAACAGTATTCCTTGAAAACTTATGCCTCCCTTTCAGCAGTCCTCAGAATCAAAGCAAATAGAGCAGGAGCATGGAGTCACCAATCTGACCATCTTTAACAGTGGAATTTTGAAAATTCCTGATTTTTTTTCTATTATCCTTTCACCAGATCTGGCTAAATTCTCATAATTAGACTAAGGTGAATATTAGTGAGTTATTTCATAAAGTAAGGCTTAAGCCATTAAGGAAACAAGCCTAAAGATATTCAGGGACCACCGCAAGATAACTACTGGTAGATCCACGAACAGCAACGATCATGCTGACCTATATATCATGGACATAAATATTCTACAATTAATGCCTAAAATAAAATTTTAACATAAATTGCTAAAAGTAAGTCATTATTCCGAGCAGCATTATACCACCAAAAGAACACAACTGAAATCTGTTAAGACGGCAAGGGAAGAGCAAGGAATGCATTTATCGTGATTCAGACGGTTTTACTGCATTTAAATACGGTTTTGTAAGTAAAAATTTAGTATATTACCCTCTTTCTATCGCTAAGTAGCCTCACATCCCAATCAGGTCACGGAGTCAAAATGGTATACTTAGAAAACACTCTGGAAGCGCAAAAATAAAATGACCTGCACAAGGTCAGACAGATTATCTGCACTGATCCTGGTTGCGAGATTCCCACTGCGGGGCTCTTCTCCTTCCAGGCCAATGGGCTGCGAGGGTGGCTGGTGGAAGGGGCGGGGCCCATGGGTAACCGCCTCCGAGTAGCCCGGGAAGTAGTGGAGGGAACACAACTCTTGACCACAAGGCGCCGCGTGTGCTGCCGGGAGAGCCTTGTTCTCGCCGGTGTCTCATACCCGGATGTCTGCAGAGGCGGTGATAGCCGGGCTGCCACCTCCCAGCTCTACTCTCCCCACCACCTCCGCCGCGCCCAGCGTGCGTGGAACCTACGTTACCTTTCCCAGAGCTCCGTTCATCTTTTGCTGCTGCGGCCGGTAACTGTGTGTAAGCTGAAGACCCCACCAAGCTGCAGCGATCCCCGGGCGTCTGAAAACACTGACGCAACGCCTCGACCGTGTCCAGTAACAATATGCGACCGAGACTCACTCAATACCCGCAGCACCTTGGTTCCGGTAGCTTCTGAGACTCAGTAGCTAGAAAACTCTCCAGACTCCGCCTCTCTACAGCTTAAGTGTCACCTTCACAGCAATTCTTCCAGGCAGAATTAATTGCCACCTCTCTGTTGTCCCCGTGCCTTGCACACGATTCTGCTATGTCAACCACCATACTGTGTATTATTTGTTACTGTCTCTTTCACATGTTTGACTGTGAGTTCCTCAAGGACTGAGATCCTGACTAATTCATTCCAGTGGCTAGCACAGGACATGGAGATCAGACTTCTAACCTTGATTTAAAAGCTGATTGGCCCTAAGTGAGCTTTTCTGACAGTCAATTGCCTCATAATAATTGATAATAACTACTTTCTACTGACTGACCATTATGTGCAATGCATTATGCTCAGAGCATCACTTAATTTATTCCTCACAAGCCTGTTAGTGAAATATTATCACTTGATTTTACATATAAAGATATTCTGAGAGGTTAAGAGATTTGTCTGGGGCCAACCAACTGAAGCAGAGCCCAGTTTCAAACTCAGTCTCCTTTATGCAAACTGTGCCCCCTCTGATACACCTCTTCTCATATGAGATAATAATGTCACTGCACATTCAATTACTTACTTTAAACACATTAACCATTCACTTAGCGTGACTTTGTGCCAGTCCTTTGATTGAATCTTGGGAATACAGAGATGAATAATACATGGTCCCTGCCCTTAAGCGGCTCATAGAGAATTTCATCAAACTAAAAAGCTTCTGTGCTGCAAAGGAAACAATCAACAGAGTGAAGAGACAACCTACAGAATGGGAGAAAACAGTTGCAAGCTATACATCTGTTAAGGGGTTAATATCCAAAGTATATAAGGAATTCAACTCAATAGCAAGAAAAGAAGCAACTTGATTTTAAAATGGGCAAAGTCATTTGACACAACGTGGATGGACCTAGAGGATATTATGCTAAGTGAAATTAGTCGAAAAGAGAAAGATAAATATCATATGATTTCACTTATATGTGGACTCTAAAAAACAAAACAGACTCTTAAATACGGAGAACAAATTGGTGGTCCAGAGGGGAGGTGGGTGTGGGTGGGCGAAATAGGTGAAGGGGATTAAGAGGTACAAATTTAGGTTATAAAATAAGTCATAGAGGGACGCCTGGGTGGCTCAATCAGTTAAGCATCTGCCTTCTGCTCAGGTCATGATCTCAGGGTCCTGGGATCGAGTCCTACATCTGGCTCCTTGCTCAGCAGGGAGCCTGCTTCTCCCTCTGCCTGCCACTCTCTCTCTCTCTCTCCCCCCCGACAAATAAATAAAATATTTTAAAAAAATAAAATAAAATAAATAACAGAGATAAAATGTGCAGCATAGGGGCGCCTGGGTGGCTCAGTCGTTGGGCATCTGCCTTTGGCTCAGGTCATGATCCCAGGGTCCTGGTATTGAGCCCCGCGTCAGGCTCCCTGCTCCACGGGGGGCCTGCTTCTCCCTCTCCCACTCCCCCTGCTTGTGTTCCCTCTCTCGCTGTGTCTCTCTCTGTCAAATAAATAAAATCTTTAAAAAAATTTACAGGATAGGGAACATAGTCAATAATATTGTAATAATCTGGGTGCCTGGGTGGCTCAGTTGGTTAAGCGACTGCCTTCGGCTCAGGCCATGATCCTGGAGTCCCGGGATCGAGTCCCACATTGGACTCCCTGCTCAGCGGGGAGTCTGCTTCTCCCTCTGACCCTCCCCCCCTCATGCTCTCTCTCTCTCATTCTCTCTCTCAAATAAACAAATAAAATCTTTAAAAAAATATTGTAATAATCTTGTTTGGTGACCGATGGTGATTACACTTATCATTAATGAGCACTGAGTAATGTATAGAAGTGTCAAATCAATATGTTGTACACCTGAAACTAATATAACATGGTATGTCAATTATAAGTCAATAACTTTTAAAATGGGCAAAGGACGTGAATAGACATTTCTCAGAAGAAGACACACAAATGGCCAACAGTGTATAAAAAGATGCTCAATATCACTAGTCATCAGGGAAATGCAAAACGAAACTACAATGAGATATCACCTCACACCTGTTAGAATGGCTATTATCAAAAAGACAAAAGCTAAGTTTTAGCAAGGATGTGGAGAAAAGGACACGCTTACACACTGTTGGTGTGAATGTAAATTGGTATCACCACAATGGAAAACAGTATAAATAGTAAATATATAATGGAATATTACACCAGCCTTTAAAAACAAGGAAATCCTGTCATTTGTGACAACACAGATGAAACTGAAGGACATTATGCTAAATGAAATAAGATAGGCATGGAAATATAGGTACTATATATATATACTTTTTTTTTTTGAGAGAGAGCAAGGGCGTGAGCGGGGGGGGGGGGGGGGGGGGGGGGGGGGGAGCCGGAGAGGGAGGGAGAAGCAGAGGGCAAGAGATAATCTTAAGCAGGCTCCACAAGGGGCTGTGTCTCACAGCCCTGAGATGGTGACCCAAGCCAAAATCAGATGCTCAACCAACTGAGCCACCCAGGGGCCCCACTTATACATGGAATTTAAAGTAGCTGCCCTCAGGGGCAACTGGATGGCTCAGTTGGTTAAGCATCTGCCTTCGGCTCAGGTCATGATCCCATGATCCCACGGTCCTGGGATTGAGCCCTGAGCCCTTCAACAGCCTCTCTGCTCAGCAGGGAGCCTGCTTCTCGCTCTCCCTCTGCCTACAGCTCCCCACTGCTTGTGCTCTCTCCCTGTCAAATAAATAAAATCTTTAAATTTTTTAAAATTTTTTAAATAAAATAAAATTGTTAGAGTCATAGAAGCAGAGTATAGATTGGTGGTTAGCAGGCATTTGAGCGGCAGTTGGAAGCAGAATGAGGAAGTGTTGGTCAAAGCGTACAAAGTTCCAGTTATGCAGGGATAAATTAAGCTTAGAGATCTAATGTACAGCATGATGACTACAGCTAATAATACTGTATTGAATACTGAAAATATGCTAAAGCAGTAAATTTAGGTGCTCTCATCACAAAAGATACCTATTTGAGGAATTGATATATTAACTAGCCTGACCATAAGTAATCATTTCACTTTGTATATCAAATCATCATATTGTACACCTTAAATATATACAATTTTTAAAAGATTTTATTTATTTGACAGAGAGAGAGAGACAGAGAGAGAGGGAACACAAGCAGGGGGAGTGGGAGAGGGAGAACCTGGCTTCCCGCTGAGAAGGGAGCCCGATGCGGGGCTCAATCCCAGGACCCTGAGATTATGACCTGAGCCGCAAAGGCAGACGCTTAATGACTGAGCCACCCAGGTACCCCAATATATACAATTTTTAAGTGGCTGATAGAAATCAGTAGGGAAGCCAAGTCATAAACAAATAATTATAAAGCAATGATGAATTCTAATTACAGAGATATACACATAAATTCTGTGTATGAAGGGAATACTTGGTCACATAAAGTCAACATCAAGTGAAATAACAAATATGCAGTTATTTTTATTGTTGCTGTTATTATTGCTGCTACTGTTTTGATGTTATTATTGTTGTTCTTAGCAAAGCTAAGATGTAAAATCTGGTAAATATAAATGGGGCTTCAGTGATAGGGAGTTTGCATTATTGTTAGAAACCCTGTCAGGATACCTTATTCTGTTGGGGTGCCTGGATGGCTCACATTGACCATCTGACTCTTGATTTCGGCTCCGGTCATGATCTTGGGGTTGTGGGATCATCAGGCTTCAGGCTCCTTGCTCAGTGGGGAGTCTGCTGGATTCTCCCTCTCCCTCTCCTTCTGCCCCTTTCCCTCTCCCTCTGCCTCTCCCCATGCTCTCTTTCTCTCTCTCTAATAAATAAATAAACAAACAAATCTGTTTTTTTAATCCCTTATCCTATTTTTTTATTTTTTTAAAAGATTTAATTTATTTATTTGACACAGAAAGAGAGATAGAGAGCACAAGCAAGGGGAGCGGCAGGCAGAGGGAGAAGGAGAAGCAGGCTCTCTGCTGAGCAGCCTGATGTGGGACTCAATCCCAGGACCCTGGTAAATGACCTGAGCTGAAGGCGGCCGCTTAACTGACTGAGCCACCCAGTCGCCGGTATCCTATTTTTTTTAATCACTTTTTCCTATGACGAAATTCCAAGGAGCTACAAAGGACTATGTAGGTAAATCTATGTCCCCCAAAGGTAGCCCTTAACCCTTTGGGGACAGAGTTGTTAAGAGATCATCTAAAGAGACAAATTCACAGTTAAGTGATACTCTGAGCATAATGCATTGTGCATAGTGGCCACTCAATAGAAGGTAGTTATTATCAATTATTATGAGGCAATTGAATGTTGGAAAGGCTCACTTAGAGTCAATCAACTTTTTTTTTAAGTTTACTTATTTCTTTTAGTAATCTGTACACCCAATGTGGGGCTCAAACTCACAACCCCAAGATCAAGAGTCGCATGCTCCATCGACTGAGCCAGCCAGATGCCCTTCAATCAGCTTTTATATCAAGGTTAGAAGAGAGATCTCCATGCCTGTGCTAGTCACTGAAATAAATTAATCAGATAGGATCTCAGTCCTTGAGGAACTCACAATCAGATATGTGAAAGAGATACTAACAAATAATTAATACATAGTATAGTAGAAGAAATAGCAGAATTGTGTGCAAAGTATTGGGACAACAAAGAGATGGCAATTAATTCTGCCTGGACAAATAGCAGACAAGTCATACCTCCTCCATCACAGTGATTGGTCTTTGCCTGCATGTGTATCCAAAAGCTGTTGAGATTTTAGAAGTAAATTTTTAAATAGAAAAAAAATCTGTCAAGTTCCTAGTTTGTGTCAGGTCAATCCTTTCAGGTACATGGTTTCATTCAACTCTCCCAATAATTGTGTGAAGTTGAGAATCACTCACTCATTTCATAGATGAGGAACAGAGGCATGAAGAAGTTACCTAGTTAACATAAGTCACACTGCAAATGATGACCTATCTGATTTCAGCACCTGTGTTCCTTCCGTTGCACGGGACAGCAACTATAGGTTTCCAAAAGGGCAGAATGGCTAGGCCAGAGAGTTTCTTTCCTTGTCTAGTCCAGGTAAATGCAACCGGGTAAGACACAAACCCATCTTTGTGTTGTTCATACACTCTGAAGAGGGAGAAAGCTGAGGGGAAGAGAGTTAAGAAGGAAGAAAAGGACAATTAATTCTGTTAGCAAAGCACAAGGATTCTCAAGACAACTAGAATACTTTAAAAGGTCAGGAATCTAGAACCCAAAGGGAAGGTGAAATCAACATATATGGATGTAAAGACACCATAGCAGTATCCTTTAATGTGTCAGAATGGATATTATTGTTGCCAAGCTCTGCTGATGATGTCATGTGTTATAAAGGAATATCATACAGATGTGGCCAGAAATCCTTGCATATCAATTATTCTGTAGTTTCTCTGGCTTATTTTGTCTCTAGCCTTTAAAAATTAAGCCTCCCACGGAGAAATCAAGACAGCTCAACACAGGCCACTTTCCAGGTACCAAGGCTCCTGCTTTCTTGCTTTATCCTTCTATATGAGCTGCCCAAGATAAAGGATATACCTTATTCATCTTTGTATCTCCGACATCAAGTCCAGGGCCTGGCCCATGGTAATATGCATCTGGTGAACTGAATTGAAAACTTCCTACTCTTCTTTCTCTTTTGTCTCGTACCTCTATGATGGCTTTTTTTTTAAGATTTTATTTATTCATTTGAGACACAGAGATACAGAGAGAGAGAGAGCATGAGCAGTGGGAGAGGCAGAGGGAGAGGGAGAAGCAGACTCCCCGCTGAGTCAGGAGCCCGATGAGGGGCTCCATCCCAGGACCCCGGGATCATGACCTGAGCCGAAGGCAGATGTTTAACCATCTGAGCCACCCAGGCGCCCCCTCTATGATGGCATTCTTGTCTGCACATCCATTAGTGGCAAAGTAGACACATAAGGATGGGAGAATGTGTATAGAATATGGGCTCAGATCCAAACCTGCTTCCACCATTTATTCACTGTGTGATTTTGAAAAAGAGAGACTAGTGAATGTTTGAGGGACTTTAAGTTTGACTGAAATGTATATATGGAGAAAAAAAAGTGGTGAGAAAAGAGACTAGAGAGGCAGAATAGAGTCAAAGTGTTAAATTCCAGGCCATAGTGTTGGAGAGGCTTTGACCAGTCAAGAACTAGTAAGGAGTAGAATATTGGAGGAGAGAATGGAGGCAGGGAGTCCAGCCAAAAGACCAGGGAAGTAATTTAAGTGAGAAAGGCGAGGGCCCAGTTAAGGGTCTGATAGAAATGAATAAGAACCAATGTTAAGGAGGTATAATGGGCAGGATTTGGTTAAATGGTTAGGACTGATTAGATGTGCATAGTAAAGAACATTTTGAGTTATAATCTGAGACAGGTCCTATAAATAGGTGGCAGGGAGGCCAGTTTCCCATTCTCCCAGGCATGTGACCTACTGCTTCCGCACTCTATTTCCTGGAAGCCCCTTGGTCCATCATCCCAGAGTGGGAAATAGATTGAGGCTCACCAAATCCCTCCTGACTTCCCCAGTGGGAGAAACAGAAGAAAAGGGGTAGAACATTCGAATGACACCTGTAAAGGCTGCCTGAAGCAAACTCTTTGTGTTTACATTCTGTATACTTTTGCCTTCTATTTTTTTTTTAAGATTTTATTTATTTATTTGACAGAGTGAGACACAGCGAGAGAGAGAACCCAGGCAGGGGGAGTGGGAGAGGGAGAAGCAGGCTTCCCACGGAGCAGGGAGCCTGATGTGGGGCTCAATCCCAGGATCCTGAGATCATGATGCGAGCCGAAGACAGACGCTTAATGACTGAGCCACCCAGGCGCCCCTAGTTTTGCCTTCATGATGAGTGGACAGTAGAAGAGAGGCAGCTAAGATGGTAGGGCTAAGGAAGAGAGAACTGAATAGTAAATTGTGATCACTTCACTTTAAAAAAATGGTTGACAATGACAAATGACATTCTTAATGCTGCCATGAGAGTAATATTTCTAAATACAAATATAACCATGTCACTTCCCTGCCCAAGAACATTTAATGCTCTCCACACACTAACTATAGCAGAAGTGTCCAACAGAACTTTCTACAAATATGTGAATGTTCAATATCTGCTCTGTCCAATATGGTAGCTACTAACCACATGTGGCGTTTGAGCACTTGAACTTGAAATGTGACTAGTGCAACCTAGGAAATGGATTTTAATTTAATTTTAATTTAAATTTTATCTTAAATAGCCATATGTGGCTAGTGGCTCCCTATAGTAGTCTATAGTATCAAGTCCAAACTCTTGAATAAGACCTGCTGAGGGGCACCTGGCTGGCTCAGTCAGAGGAGCATGCAACTCTTGATTTCAGGGTCGTGGGCTTGAGCCCCATTTTGGGTGTCGAGATTACTTAAAATAAATAAATAAGACTAAAAAAAAAAGACTAACAATGAGAAAAATCTTTAAAAAAAAAACATACTAAGATCTTTACTCTCTACTCCTACCTACCTATCCAGCTTCATTTCCCACTCTTTTCAATAGAATATTAGTCCCAGTCAAAACAAATTTCTATAATTCTTTAATCATGACATACTCTATCATATCTTCGTATCTCCCTGCCTTTGTACCTCAGTTATTTTTGCTGAAATGACCTTTCTTTACTCACTCACCTGGAAAATCCCAACTCCTCTTTCCGGACACAAGTCAAATGTTACCTTTTATATTTAGCCTCTTGCATCCACTTCACAGAAATGGTGTGGTCCCTGTGGTCCCTCCACTGTGCTTACATAGCCCCTTTTCATGCCCTCAACAGAGTGGATCATAACTATTTGCTCACTTGTATATCTTGCTCACTAGATTGTGAACATTTTTAAAGGAGTAATTTTTTTTACTTCAAAGATTGACCACAGATATTATTGTGTTTATTGTTTTGTACTTTTCAAACAACTTACATGAACGTTGTGCAATTTTAGCAAAGTTACGATAGGTTAGTTTTCTCACTTTGTAGATTAAAAAAACCAAAGGGAAGAAGATAGATGGCTTGCTGAAGCTTAAACAACTTGTACATGGCAAAAAAAACAGGGTATAATGTATATTTCTAGCTCTGGATGTTCCTTCTGATGATCAACAACACCAAAACCAAATTAGAAGCTCTGAGATCCTCCAGTTGCCAACCCTAAATCTCAAACCAACACTTGGTGAACTGGCATTTACACAGTACACATGAATTTGGGCCACAAGCAACTTTACTGAGGAACTAACAATGAAGTCAGTCTTTTCCCAGATAAGAATGGAAGCTAAATGCACTGAAACACCAACTTCTTTCACCTTGTAAATTTCCCCGTCCCCCTCCAGACAGATGTTTATCAATATTCACTTTGTCTTTTTTTTAAAGATTTTTAAATTTATTTTTTATTTTTTTTAAGATTTTATTTATTTGACACAGAGAGAGAGAGCACAAGCAGCGGAGGAGCAGAAGGAGAGGGAGAAGCAGGCTGAGCAAAGAGCCCAATGCGGGGCTCATCCCAGTACCCTGGAATCATGACCTGAGCTGACGGCAGACATTTAACAGCTGACCCACCCAGGTGCCCCAAGATTTTTTTTATTTTTAAGTAGTCTCTACACCCAGTGTGGGGCTGGAACTCACAACCCTGAGATCAAGAGTCACATGCTCTACCAACTGAGCCAGTCAGGTGCCCCAACTTCACGAGCAGCGTATTCTTAAAGGAGTATTCTTCATTTTTCTTTGTATCCCAATACTTCAGCACAAGTCATAGAACATAATTAGGTTCCAATAAATATTGAATGAAATAATGAATGAAAGAATATTTAAAAGTTCTTAGAGGTAATTATGGAGTTTAGATTTTTCCAAGATCTTGCACCACCAAAAAAGCCTGGAGGAACTTTGCCTTTCTGGCTTTATTTTTACAAGTCAACCTTCTATAAAAGCTTTAAAAAAAACAACCCTGATCCAGTCCACAGCACAACCACATCAGAGAAAGCCTTAGGGAAGAAGAGAGAATAAAGGGAGGCCCTTTTGAAGAATATGTTTGATCTCAGATTAAACTTTCTTTAAAGTAATAATTCTATGGTACCCTATCATAAAGTTTCCCAAAGGTGCCAAATAGTTCTAGTTTATGGCTAAAATAAAAATACATGCATTAAACGCCCTTCAATTGAGAGCTATTTTAGCTTCAGTAGAACTTTTCTGCTTCTATTTTTTGGTATGGTTTTGGTACAAAGAAAATCATACTTACAGAAAAAAAAAAAAAAAGACGAAAGACCAGAGGTGAAAGAGAGCTGGCTACCAAAGAAAAGCCAGAAAGGATTGATACTGACTCCCCAGCCTGTACTTAACTAGGAATTCTCTGCTTGTGCAGGGTTGGGCCCAGAGAGCAGGGATTGCCTAACCCTGGAGAAAGGGAGAAAGGATGATGAAAGAGGCTGCAAGAGGGAAGCGCAAGTGGTTAGTGAGATCACAGAAGGCTGTAAGAAGGGAGGTTACAAAGAACCACTTACCAGGCAGCTAAGTATGTAACTCAGTCAATCTTTCCAGAAGCCCAGAACCTGTGTTCAGGTTGGTCCATCCCAGCCTCTAGCACTAGGGATACTGGGAAAGTACCTGCTGCACAAAGTTCCTCCAGCACAGGGACACTGCGATACTTGGATACTGGGAGGCTATCTTCCTCCCCGTCCTTCTATAGTTTGCACCATTACTTGACATTAGAAAATTTTTTCTTATGGTGTAGGAAGAATCCTTTGTGTTGCTGCTATCCAAGCCCCAGATATCGAATGTATACTGGGAAAAAAAAAAACAACAGAAAAAACATAATTTCACTCTAGTAAATTACTCATAGTCTCTAGTGTAATTCTCCTGCTTGGCATCTTGGGATTAGGAGACACAGGTGCAGATTTTACAAGATCATGATGTGGGGGGAAAAAGGATCATGATGTGGATGCAAATTTTGAAATAAATTCCTCAGAAGAGAGTATTACCTCCTTGACCTACTGAGATAGGAATTTTTAACTTTCATCTTCTCCAACTATCCTCTCTATGTCTTTTTTTAAAAGACTTATTTATTTATTTATTTATTTATTTATTTATTTATTTATTTGAGAGAGAGAGAGAGAGAGAGAGAGAGAGCATCCACGTGCATGTGAGCGGGGGTGGGGGGTTGGGTGGGCGCGGCAGGCTGGTGGGACAAGCCGACTTCCACTGAGCAGGGGGCTCCTTCCAGGACACCAGGATCATGACCTGACACTTAACTGACTGAGCCACCCAGGTACTCCTCCTCTCTCATGTCTTTATTTGAATGCCTTATCCTTTTTACCTTTACTTTCACAGTCTTCTACCTGAACTTCTAATCTTCAAGCCTTCTAATCTACAAACCTTTAGTCTCATCCCCATTCCAGTTCATTTCCAAAAGCAGTCTTCCTGAAACACATATTATGAAGATTATGATTTAACAAACAAAATAAATCAAATCAAACAAAACCTTCCATAACTACTTACAGTCCTCTCTAATTTAACAACACACTCCTTACCTTGGCATTCATTGCTCTCATGATCCATCTCCAATTTACCATTCTAACCACTTCTATCACATACCCATTTCTCCTACTGCACTGATAACTCTCTTCAACATATTTTCCTATACTACACATTATAGTAAATGCTCACATTTAAGATTACTTTCCTATGATAGCTATCATGAAAAGCAGAATTAGTTCTAGATAGATTTATTTTGAAACTTTTGATGCGTTTTGCCAAACTTTATTTCAGAGCCATCAAATCCTCTTGTTGTCACATCTTCACAAGCATTGCATATTAATATATTTGAAAACTTTCCAAATTTGGTAAGTAAAAAATTATATATAAAAAATCTTGGGGGGCACCTGGGTGGCTCAGTTGGTTGGGCAACTGCCTTCAGCTCAGGTCATGATCCTGGAGTCCTGGGATCGAGTCCCACGTCGGGCTCCCTGCTCAGCGGGGAGTCTACTTCTCCCTCTGACCCCCCCCATGCTCTCTCTCTCTATCTCATTCTCTCTCTCAAATAAATAAATAAGATCTTTAAAAATAAATAAATAAAAAATAAAAAATCTTGGGGCGCTTGGGTGGCTCAGTCGTTGGGCGTCTGCCTTCGGCTCAGGTCATGATCCTAGGGTCCTGGGATCAAGCCCTGCATCGGGTTCCCTGCTCCACAGGAGGCCTGCTTCTCCCTCTCCCACTCCCCCTGCTTGTGTTCCCTCACTCGCTGTGTCTCTCTCTGTCAAATAAATAAAATCTTAAAAAAAAAGATTATGTGAACAGATAAAGAAAATGTGATATATATATGTTATATATAATTGTAATATTATTCAGGCATTAAAAAAAAAGGAAATCCTGCCATTTGTGGTAACAGATTGACTGCTCAATGAAATCAGTCGGACAGAGAAAGACAAATACTATATGATCTCACTTATACAAAGAATCTTAAAAAACAAAACATCCCAAAAAACAAACTCATAAATACAGAGAACAGATTGGTAGTTGCCAGAGGCAGGGGTGGGTAGGGGGATAGACGAAATGGGTAAAGGCGGTCAAAAGGTACAAACTTCTAGTTACAAAATAAATAAGTCCTGGGGAATGTAATGTATAACCCAGTGCCTATAGTTAATAATACTGTCTATATATTTGGAAGTTGCTAACAGAGTGTATCTTAAAAGTTCTAATCATAAGGAAAAACATTTATAACTATGTGCGGTGATGGATGTTAACTAAACTTATTGTGGTGATCATTTCACAATATATACATATATTGAATCATTGTTATATATCTGAAACTAATATGTTATGTATCAATTATATTTCAATAAAAATAAATCTTTGTGAATTGGTAGTTCATAAATTCGGTTTTCTTTTTTGGTTTTTAGTATGACTGAACTTTCTCCCATGCTTTGTTATCCAATTGTATTTCCTTTATGAATTGCCTGTTCATGTCTGTTACCTATTTATCCTTTGCGGTCTTAATACTTTCATTCCTGCAAGCTCAGCCTTTTATACACATTCTTACATTTTAGGAAGCAGCTTATGTTCAAGGAAAGAGCACCATACTAGAGAACATGAAAAACTGCCATTATGTGACAAGGAGCAAGTAATTTCTATTTTATACACCGCAAATCTGTACCCAAATCTATAAAATGAGGGCGATGCAATAGAAGCTCCAAGATCAAGGAAAGGTCAAGTGAAGGGGGCTACCCTTCAAAGTCCTGATTTCTGCTTTATCTAGAAGAGCTTCCTTTTTATCCATTGTCATATATGTGTGTGTATATATATAAAATATAAATATATAATATGTGATTATATAAATATATAATTGTATATATGTATAAATTACATATATTATATATGTGTGTGTATATATATGCACATATATATAAATTCCTAAAGCCCATCCATCTCTAATGGCCATGGATTCCTTTATTCTGCCATAGATAGACTATAACCAGTTAAAGAACAATTCTGTGGTTATTTCCATTTTATAGATGAAGAAACTAAGGCTCAGTCCCAGTGAATAAATTATTCAAGCCTGGCTAAGAGGACCTTCCAACTCTGGATACTTCTACCTTTGATGAAAGTTTGGATTTGTTTCTTCAGAATCCTTACCACTCCAGGGTTTAATGATTCTGAGTTTCTCAAGACTGTAGAACCTTAAGACTGCAAAGTCTCTGAAGGCTCTAAAATCTTCTAATTCTTGTTGAGTAATTTACAAAGGGAAGGGAAGGTTGTGGAATAGCCAGCTCTTAGCTAGCTCCCCTCTACCTGCCCCACCTCCAACTGGCTATTTATTCACTTGAAGTTCCAAATGTTTAAATGACCATGGGGGAAATATGAAAATTATAGTTCATTCATTCATGGAATAGTTTATGCTGTGCATAGAATTAAAATGACAAAGAAAAATACTTAGTATGTAACAAACGATAACTTTATGCAACATTGTCCCAATTGTGTTAAAATAGATACACAGTGGGAAAAAAAAGGGGGGGGGGGGAGAATGAAACGGTAATCTTGATTGATTCTGGTTGGTGAGATACGTCATTTTTAAAAAATTTTTACCCCAATCTTTTAAATTATTTATAATCAGGGTAAAAAATATTTTAAGTTCAAAAGTGTGAGGCCACACCTGGAGCCGTCAATTTGTCTCAGAGTTGGGATGTGGAGATGAGTCATCTTAAAAGGAGAGGGAGGGGACAGCGGGGCTTTGACTAGGGCTGCCTTTGAAGGGGAGGGACAAGCACTAGATAGGGTGAGCACTGATCAACTCAGCCGGAGTTCAAACCGGAAGCGCTGACGGTGGCACCCTATCGGGCAAAATCCAGCCGTAAAAGCCGGGAATAACGTGGCAGCCGCAACTCGACCTCAGGGCCAGCCAGACCGAAACCACCCCCACTGCCCTCCAGCCGACGCCCTGGCTAGTTCCCGCCCCTTGCCTCTCCCCATTGGTTGGCTGAAGCTCCTTGGTTTCCGGGGCCTGCCCCTCTGAGGCCTGCGAGAGGTGGGACGCTCCCTCCCCCACTTCCACAGGGGCAGCCATGCTGAGAGTGGCGGGCGGAGGAAGGTGGGCTCGTTGGCTCTTTCCACCACCGCGGCAGTACTCTCCCAGTGTTTCTCCGTCGCGCGCTGTGGGGAGCTAGTGGAAAGAGTGATTTACCACTTGGGAGCTGGGCGTTTGTATGAAGTGCCGATGTTTCCTGCACTGTCTCCAGTTCCCTGGAGGCAGGTGGCTTTTAGTTTTCTAGAGGTGATGTCATCACAAAACCTTTCCAAGGTCCTAATGCCCGTGGTTAGGATCTCAGAGACATTGAAAATCAGAGATCCTTAGAGATAGGATGACCATATAATTTATTGTCCGACCTAAATAGCTTTGACACCCTAAGAGGATGCTATTAATAATTACGATTGGCACAACAGTCATAACTGTGGGCTGTTCTGGAACTTAAAGAGCCACCCTACTTAGAACTCGTCCCAGGCCCAGCTCTTTTTTTTTTTTTTTTTTTTTGAATTGTGGTAAGGGTATTTAACAAAATTTTTCATTTTAACCATTTTTAGGTGTATAATCCAGTGGCATTAATTTTATTCACAGTGTTGTGCAACTTTCACCATTATTTCCAAAATTTTACATCCCCCTAAATGGAAACTACCCATTACCCCCTCCTATTAGCCCCTGATACTCTATTCTGTTTTCTGTTTTTTTGAATTCACCTATTTTTGATATTCACATGTCCTAAGTGGAAAATTATGCACTTTTCTCCTTTTGTGTTTAACTTCTTTTAGCATGATGTTTTCAAGGTTCATGTTGTAGCTTGTATCAGTACTCCATTCTGTTTTATGGCTGAATAATACTACATTGTATGGATATAACACATTTGTTTATTCATTCATCAGTTGATGGACACGGGTTGTTTCTACCTTTTGACTATTACGAATGCAACTATAAACACTTTCATTCAAGTATTTGACTCTGCTTTCAATTCTTTTGAGTATATATACTTAGGAGTGGACTTGCTGGATCATATGGTAATTCTCTGTTTTAACATTTTGAGGAACTGCTGTGCTATTTTTCACAGTACCTGGACCATTTTATATTACCACCAGCAATGTATGAGGGTTCCAATTTCTCCAACACTTGTTACTTTCCGTTTTTTGTCTTTAGTTTTTATGGCTATCCTGGTTGGTATAAAATGGTACCTCATTATAGTTTTGGTTTATGTTTACCTTATGACTAATGATGTTGAGCACCTTTTCTAGTGCTTATTGGTCATTTTTATATCTTCTGGAGAAATTTCCATTCAAGTCCTTTGCCCATTTTTGAACTGTTGAATTGTAGTTTTTTAATTTTTTAAAAAGTTATTTATTATTATTGCAAATATTTTCTCTCCTTTCATGGATTGTCTTTTCACTCATTTTAGTGTCCTTTGATGCACAAAAGTTTTTAATTTTAGTCAAGTCCAATTTATTTTTTTCTTTTGTTGTCCGTGCTTTTGGTGTCATATTTAAGAAACTATTGCCAAATGCAAAGTCGTGTGGCCCATCTCATTTTACAGATGGAGAAATTGAAGTGTACAGGGGGGAAAGCCTGAGTACTCAAGGTCACTCTAAGTTAATAACAGCTGGGACTAAAATCTGAGTTCTTTTTTTTTTAAGGATTTTATTTATTTGAGAGAGAGAGCATGAGCCACCCAGACGCCCCTAAAATCTGAGTTCTATTCACAACCAGTGATAAATAAAACACACACTTAAAAAAATCATTGAGTGGAGTTTTACCTTCAATAATAAAATAATAGAATGGAATCTTTAGGACAAATTTGCTCCTAGACTAAACAGAAAAGGCTGTATATATAGTTCCAATTATTATAATAGTAGACAACTCTGATTGGATAATTTGGGGGTCAGTATTAAACAAATAAATGGAAGTTGATGTCTTTGATAATCAAACAGGATCCTGGCTTACTTCAGGACATAACGTCTATAGAATGGCACTTTAATTCATAGCCTGGGAAACTAGGATTTAGAAATCTAAATCTGGGGCGCCTGGGTTGCTCAGTGGGTTAAGCGTCTATCTTCAGCTCAGGTCATGATCTCGCAGTCCTGGGATTGAGCCCCACATCGGACTCCCTGCTCAGCGGGGAGTCTGCTTCTCCCTCTCCCTCTGACCCTCCCCCCGCTCATGCTTGCTCTCTCTCTCTTTCAAGTAAATAAATAAAATATTAAAAAAAGAAAGAAAGAAAGGAAGGAAGGAAGGAAGGAAGGAAGGAAGGAAGGAGGAAGGAAGGAAGGAAGGAAGGAGGAAGGAAGGAATGAAGGAAGGAAGGAAGGAAGGAAGAAGAAAGAAAGAAAGAAAGAAAGAAAGAAAAAGAAAGAAAGAAAGAAAGAAAGAAAGAAAGAAAGAAAGAAAGAAAGAAAGAAAGAAAGAAAGAAAAGAAAAGAAAAGAAAAGAAAAGAAAAGAAAAGAAAAGAAAAGAAAAGAAAAGAAGAAAGAAAAGAAAAGAAAAGAAAAGAAAAGAAAGAAACCTAAATCTCTCCTGGCTGAATTACTTGAGGAGCTTCCTATTGAAGCCAAGAGTAAATATGTGAATTTCACATTTTTAATTTTTCACCAGTGCTTATTAATAGAAATTCCCTTGGGGCCTGGGTTGCTCAATCCTTAAGCCTCTGCCTTTGGTTCAGGTCATGATCCCAGGGTCCTGGGATTGAGCCCTGCATCGGGCTCCTTGCTCTGCGGGAAGCCTGCTTCTCCCTCTCCCACTCCTCCTGCTTGTGTTCCCTCTCTCGCTGTGTCTCTCTCTGTCAAATAAATAAAATCCTTAAAAATATATATATGTATATGTAAATTCCCTTCCCAAATTTGGCTTTTTAAAAATATTGGGCACCCATGTCTGAAATTTAAAATCCTCTTATTCAACAAATATCAATAGAGAACTTTAAGTCTTTATTCTTATATTACCCACTGATTTGTAAATACTGAGAATTTCTCTTTCTCGGACATTGACATGGTATATTCTCTGTTAGGACTTAAACAAGGCTAGTCCTTCTATTATGTATCCAACTCAGGACATATGTGATGTATATGTAATGACAATGCTTCCCCATCACATTCATTTCTGGGCATTTAAAAACAAATGCATTTAAGTAATCTCTACACCCAGTGTGGGACTCAAACTCATGACCCTGAGATCAAGAGTCACATGTTCTTCTGACAGCCAGCCAGGTGCCCCCATTTCTAGACATTTTTAAATAGCATCATTTTCTTCCCCCTTCAAGACTATAGGGTTTGGGAGAGAGAATAATAATTAATTAGAGATCACGAGGTAGGATAGAGGAATCCTTAGACTTTGTCCTAATCAAAGTAAGTGGTAATGGTGGTGGGGTCATTGATATATTTTGTTGTGCTTTTAAAAAGAATATGGAAGCTTTTACTTTTGGAAATTTAGAAAATATTTCTGGCCAAAACAGAAGCTGCATTCACTCAGCATTTAATTTTATAAGTGGAGAAATTACCAATAATAATATCTTCCTCTTTTAAATCTTTCCACCAACCTTTCCACCCCTTGAGCCAATCTTCTATCAGAGTCAGCTTTAAAAATAAACAGATCTGAAAGAAAGGTGGATATAAATACGATTTTTGTACCTGCAGAGCATATCTCTTCTCAGGAACATAAACAAGCATAATAATTATCTCCTTTGCTCCTTCCCAAAATTTCTGCAAAGAATTATAGTTAGTATTTTACTTTATCCTCCCTATAAAATGGAACCATTATAGTACAACATATTTTCTAGTTCAATCTCTCTGATGAGCATGTGAGATCCCTTGGTTTTTGTGCTAGAACATTTTCACTCCTGAGAAGCCCTTAGCCAGTCTGTGGGGCAACAAGATCTGATTTCTTACCAAAGGTTTGTTAAAAACAAGATGACAGGCCCTAGTGGAGTCACTTATGCTAAGCCCCATGCCACCAAACTTAAGTGTCGGCTCCCCCAGAAATCGAATCTTAAATCAGTCAATCAGACATTGCCTAATCAGCAATAATTATCTACCTGATAGACCCTTGCCATCCCCTAAGGAAAGTGATCTTGCCATAACCAATCCTCTTTTTTTGTCTAGCATAACTTCCTTGTTCCCACTTCTATAAAAGTCTTTCACTTTGTATAGCTCCTCAGAGCTATTCTCTATCTGCTAGATTGGATGCTGCCTGATTAATGAATCACTGAATAAGGCCAGTAAAATCTTTAAAATTTACTCAGTGGAATTTTGTTCCTTATCAAGTTACTCATATTTAGAGTTGCCAGAATTAGCAAATAAAAATAAGGATGCCCAGTTAAATTTGAATATAAAATTTTAAGTGAAATTTAATTTGGCATCCTAAATATTTTTTTAAGGATTTTATTTATTTGTCTGAGAGAGAGAGAGAGCTCACATGTGTGTGTGCGAGCGGGGTGTGGGGAGTGGGGGTAGAGGTGGGGTTGGGGTAGAAGCAGAGGAAGAGAGGGAGAGGGACAAGTAGACTCTGCACTGAGCATGGAGTCCAACACAGGGCTCAACCTGGAGCTCAATCCCATGACCCTGAGATCATGACCTGAGCCAAAATCAAGAGTTGGAGGCCCTACTGACTGAGCCACCCCAGGCATCCTATATTTTATCTGGCAACCCAATCCATAATACAACAATATTTTACATTTGTTATTTCAATGTCTTTAGTGAATACCACTAGAGTAAAACATTGGGCTAGGCTTCATAGGTCAAATGAAGGTAAAATTTGTGTCCTCAAAAATTTATTATTATTGGCAGATACAAGGCAGGACACTGAAATTATATATAAACAAACAAAAAGTACACATATAATAATATTTCTACAAAGTGCTGTCAATCTGTGTGTAGTCTGTTTCTTTGAATTTTGAATATTGATCCCTTCCAGTATTTGTATTCCTAAACGCAAGAGGGTACTCCCTCTATAGTAAAGCTCTGTCTTGGAATCAGTATGACTTTTGCCTGTTCCTTGCTACCAAACCATAAATATCTGATATTGAACAGGACTGTCCAGTATTTTAATTGCCTATATAGTAAAATGAAAAATTAGAGAATTAGACACTCAAATGCTCTTTTTTCATTAAAATTTCAAATATGCTTTATCTTAATTTGTGATTGATATTTAATCAATAGTAGTTTGTTGTACTTGAGCTTTTGGTTTTGCCTTCTGTTAGTAATTTCATGTAATTTAATGGTCCCTAAAGAAATACTTAAGAAGGGCGCCTGGGTGGCTCAGTTGGTTAAGCGACTGCCTTCGGCTCAGGTCATGATCCTGGAGTCCGAGGATCGAGTCCCACATCGGGCTCCCTGCTCAGCGGGGAGTCTGCTTCTCCCTCTGACCCTCTTCCCTCTCGTGCTCTCTATCTCTCATTCTCTCTCTCTCAAAAAAATAAATAAAAATCTTTAAAAAAAAAAGATACTTAAGAAAGTGGTGCTTAAAGAAACCTTGTTGGGGCGCCTGGGTGGCTCAGTCAGTTAAGTGTCGGCCTTTGGCTCAGGTCTTGATCCCAGGATGTAGGCCTCTCTGCTCAGCGGGGAGTCTGCTTCTCTCTCTCCCTCTGCTTGTGCTCTCTTTCTCTGTCTCTATGACAAATACATAAAAACTTTAAAAAATAATAAAATCTTAAAAAAAGAAGAAAGAAAGCTTGTAACCTTTTTGCAACTGATGAATTGTTTTGCAATGTGAGTAATTTCATTCTCTATGAGTTTATAAGGAAAATGGATTAGTAGTTCAGATACTAATATTAAGTTTTCCATAAAATACTATAAAAAGGTTGGTATTCTAAGAGGCGAGAGAGCAACATCTAAAATTTTTTTTCATTATCTTTTCATCTCTCTCCTTCCAAATGATAGTAACTATTGAGTTTTTTCTCTGTATAGGCAATGTACAAAATGCTCTACAGGCATTACTTAATTTAATTCTTACGGAGAAACCAAGGCTAGAGAGATTAGAGATGTGATTCAGTATTTTTGGAGGATAGCTGGTGACCTTGTAAACACTGAGAACAGAAAGCACAACAACATACTTTTTTTTCCCTTAGATGAACAGTTTTAAAGCACTCAATTATGAAAGGAGACATTTGGGTTAAATATTAGGAAGAACTTCCTGATATTGAGGAACTGGAATGAGGAGAGTGGAGAGATTTTCTTCTATATATACTGAAGAATCAGTTCATATTTATATGCCTGGAAGCTGATAGGGATGAAAAAGCCCTACAGATGTTCTCTTGGCTCAGTAATTCTGGGAAAAGGAGTTTGCCTAGAGACCAAAGAGGGGAACTTTATCTGCTTTGTGTTGCTTTCTTTATAGCTTCAGCCCCACCTCCACTTATTGTGGAACCTTGTACTAAGCAGTCTGCTTTAATGCCTACTTCTAAAACAAACAATGATAATTATTCACCTCTACTTATTTGGATTCTTACTGCAAATGAAATATGTCTAAAACTAAACTCACTATCTTCCTCTTTTTCTTGCCCTTGTATGCGTCTTTAGTTGCTACCTTTTTATTTTCTTTCCTTCTCTTAAAAGACTTAAAATTCCTTAAATGAGTCTTCACGTCTTGCTTCTATTACTTAATTTCCCATTTCCTCCTGAATCCAAATCTGGCTTTTGTCTTCTTGACTCCATTGAAACTTCTCTGACTCAGGCCATCCATGACCCTTAAAAAAACCCTTTCATTGAGGGATGCCTGGGTGGTTCAATCAGTTAACCGTCTGCCTTCAGCTTGGGTCATGATCCCAGAATCCTGGGATGAGCCCTGCCCCTGTGCAGGGCTCCTTGCTCGGCAGGGAGCCTGCTTCGCCCTCTGCCTATTGCTCCCCCTGCTTGTGCGCACTCTCTCTGACAAATAAATAAAATCTTTTAAAAAATAAATTAAAAAACCCTTTTATTGGGGCGCCTGGGTGGCTCAGTCATTGAGTGTCTGCCTTCGGCTCGGGTCGTGGTCCCAGGGTCCTGGGATTGAGCCCCACATTGGGCTCCCTGCGGGGTGGGAGGCCTGCTTCTCCCTCTCCCACTCCCCGTGCTTGTGTTCCGTCTCTCGCTGTGTCTCTCAGTCAAATAAAAAAACAAAACAAAACAAACCCTTTTACTGAGGTATGATTTACATATGATAAAATGACTCACGTTAAGTGTACAGTAATTCACTGATTTTTAGTAAATTTACAGAGTTGTGCAATCATCACCACAACCCAATTTTAGAACATTTCTCTCACCCCAAAAACATCCCTGTGCCCATTTGCAGCCACTCACCTTTTGAGAGCAGGTTCAAAGAATGATTTTCGATCTACAACATATGTTTTTGCTCTGATACATTTGGTACTGCTGACCACACCTTTCCTTTTGAAACTTTCTCTTCCCTTCTTTTAGATCACCACTCTCTCCTGGTTTTCCTCCTAACTTTCTGGTATTTCTTCACAGATTACTTTCTCTAACTTTATTTTATTTTATTTTACTTTCTCTAACTTTAAATATTGCTATTCCATAAAGATCTGTCCTGACCTCTCAGCGTACGCTCTGCTTAGGTGATCACATCCATCCTCATGACTACAACTGCCACCTGTAAGGTGACAATTCCAAAATCTGTTTCCAGCTCAGACTTGGGTTCTGAACTCTGAACTAGTATAGTATAGTAGTAAAAGACTTATCACCAACAGTGGGTCTTCTCTTGGGCTCTGATTATAATAAAACGTAAATAGAAAAGTCATCGGGGCACCTGGCTGGTACAGTCAGTTAAGTGCCCAACTCTTGGTTTTGGCTCAGGTTGTGATCTCAGGGTCGTGAGATTGAGCCCCAAGTCGGGCTTATGCTCAGCTTGGAGTCTGCTTGAGTTTCTCTCTCCCTCTCCCTCTGCCCCCTCAACGCCACCCCCCACCCCCGCTCTCTCTCTCTCTAACATAAATGAATAGGGGCACCTGGGTGGCTCAGTTGGTTAAGTGATTGCCTTTGGCTCAGGTCATGATCCTGGAGTCCTGGGATGGAGTCCCACATCGGGCTCCCGGCTCAGCAGGGAGCCTGCTTCTCCCTCTGACCCTCTCCCCTCTCATGCTGTTTCTCTCTCTCTCTCAAATAAATAAATAAATAAATAAATAAATAAAATCTTTAATTAAAAAAATGATAAAATAAATGACTAAATCTTTAAAAAAAAAGAAAAGATGGGGTGCTTGGGTGACTCAGTTGTTAAGCGTCTGCCTTTGGCTTAGGTCATGATCCCAGGGTCCTGGGATCGAGCCCCGCATTGGGCTCCCTGCTCAGCAGGAAGCCTGCTTCTCCCTCTCCCACTCCCCCTGCTTGTGTTCCCTCTCTCACTGTCTCTCTCTGTCAAATAAATAAATAAAATCTTAAGAAAAAAAGAAAACTCACTAAAATAGGACATAAATCCTCTTCTTGGAGGAGGAAAGTATGATTCACCCATATCTGATTAAATTTCAAAGTAGTGGATGAAATAAGATCACATATATATAATGATCTCTGAAGTCTGTAAACCATAATATACCCTTCTTAGCAGATCTTGTAAGTTAGAGTTTTAATGTACCTGCATCTCTATTACTTACTTTATTCTAACTTATTTTTATTTTTATTTTTTTTTACATAGCTGTCTCGCCAGGAGATTGATGTAAACCCAAGAGCAGGGACCAAATCTTTTTCTGCTTTGTCCTTCCATTAGGAAAGCACAGTGCTTGGTACCTAGTAGGCAAAAGTGTTTGTAGAATGAATAAATGAACAAATGAATGCATCAGGCATAGCATACTTGAAACTGAACTGATGTGTAAATGTAGTGAACATTGGTGGTGGGCGGCCAAATGTCATTTTCAATCTTTTCCTCCTTATAACAAAATTACAGTTTTATTACAATAATCCATCTCCCTCCACAAAGCCATATGCTTTTGTATTTGGCATAGTAATCCCATTTCTCTTTCCAGTGACAGATTTAGGATAGGTATATAAAGAAATTCTGGCCAGTGAGCTGTAATAAGGAGTCTGCTGGGGGGATTCCAGGGAAAGTTTTTCACTTATAGAGATACATAGAGCCATTTTCTCTCCTTAGACTTCATAGATGTGTCAACCTGAACTATGACAGCCAACTTGTCATTATGGGGAAGCTGGTATCTAAAGAAAAAGTCAATATGCTGAGGAAAGCAGAGTAAAGGCAGAAGAACCTGGTCCTTGCAGACATTGCTAGGTGAAAATTAACCAACTTCGAAGGTGCCATAGCTTGGAACCTCTTGATGTGATTTGCCGTATTGTTTAAGCTATTTAGAGTTGGGTTTTCTGTTTCAGCTGAAGGATTCCTACAGGATAATGTTAGTAAATGAATAACATAGCAAACAACCTATGTCTTTTTTTTCCCCCCCTCTCTCTTTCTCATCTGACTCCAGCGGAGTGTGGACAAAGGGCACATGTCAGCCTTATTGGTATTGGAATACAGCTGCAATGTAGATGTTCTTACAAGGCTCCTCTGGAAAGACTGTACACTGAACTTGATGGTCTTAGATCTGGACAACAAAAACAACAATTTAGGATCTTGCTTTTGCTGATGAAAATAATGAGACTTTTCAGCCTGGCTCTACTACACAATGCTGGCATGTTCAACACGAGGGGACAGTCCTAATAGTAATAATTTTCAGGAGACATGAAGATATGTATCGACACTGGTTCTTTGTAGTTATTATAATATTTTTATACAAATTTGAGAAATTTTACCTTTTTCTCCTCTTCCATCTACTCAAATTCTACTAATATGCCAAGATGCAACTGAGATTTCATCCTTGTCATAAGTATAATGCGTCATGAGGTAACCTCTCCTCTAATCTCTTAATTGCCTTCATACTTTATTTGGCAGTTGGTCATGCAATGCTTTGTGAGATTATTGTTTTATTTTATTTTATTTTATTTTTTGAAGATTTTATTTATTTATTTGACAGAACGAGAGAGCAGGAGAGCACTAGCTGTGGAAGCTGCAGAGGGAGAGGGAGAAGCTGGCCTCCTGCCAAGCAGGGAGTCTGATGTGAGGCTTGATTCCAGGACCCTGGGATCATGACCTGAGCCGAAGGCAGTTGCTTAACCAACTGAACCACCCAGACACCCCTCAAGTTATTGTTTTAAAATGTTGTTCCAGGGGTGCCTGGGTGGCTCAGTCCTTAAGCGTCTACCTTAGCTCAGGTCATGATCCCAGGGTCCTGGGATTGAGCCCCGCATAGGGCTCTCCGCTCCGCAGGAAGCCTGCTTCTCCCTCTCCCACCCCCGGCTTGTGTTCCCTCTCTCACTGTCTCTCTGTCCAAAAATAAATAAAATCTTAAAAAAAAATTTCCAATCTTTATTAAACTTTTATTTAGGAACTTTTTTTAATTTAAAAATTATTTTATTTTATTTTTATTTTAATTCCAGTATAGTTAACATTTAAACTTTTCATATGTCTTTCCTTTTCAACTACACTAAGCTCCACCATGGCTGAATACATGTAAAGATATCCTCACACAAGTACCTCATCTACTGGACAATAAATTGTCAATTTATTAAATTATCAAATAAACAAATGATTATTGGGGCACATGGGTGGCTCAGTTGGTTAAGCACCTGCCTTCCACTCAGGTCATGATCCTGGAGTTCCGGGATCGAGCCCCATGTCCAGCTCTACGTTCTGCAGGGAGCCTGCTTCTCTCTCTGCCCCTCCCCACTTATGCTCTCTCTCTCTCTCTCAAATAAAATAAATAAAATCTTCAAAAAATAAATAAACAAATGATTATTTATGTTTTATTGTAAATTTTTAATGTAAAATGTTAAGAATGTGTAGAGGAAAGAGATTTAGCAAAGGAGTTAGAAATCTCATTAGAAGTTTTCTTTGTATTTTGTTGCTGAGAGCTAAACAGATTTTTTGGATTACAAAAATACCTTCCTTTACCTCTTAAAGTATATAATAATTCAGTGGTAATAGGTATGGAGAATCAAATAAGATAGGATTTGTTTTAGTGTTTATATGAAGTTGACCCTCATGCTTTGTTTTCTCTCCCGTCTCCTCAGCACAAAGCACATTGCCTTGTTTCACTTGTACATAATAAATGTTGGAACACATTAAACACTGTGTAGAGACATGGGAATAGGTTCATGGGTATTTATTGTACTGTTATTTTTTAGGAGACTTTATTTTTTAGAGCACTTTCATGTTCATAGCAAAATTGAGAGGAAGATATAAAGGTTTCTCAAATATCTCCTGCCCCGACACATGCATAGCTTCCCCCATTATCAATATCCCCGACTAGAATGGTACGTATGTTAGTATTGATGAACCCACCTTGACCCATTATTGTCACCCAAAGACCATAGTTTACATTTTGTGGATTTGGGCCAATGTATAATCCACCATTATAGTATCATACTGAGTAGTTTCACTGCCCTAAAAATCACCTATTCAACCCTCCCTCTCTCTTAACCCCTGACAACCACTGATTCTTTTACTGTCTCCATAGTTTTGATTTTTCCAGAAACATGAATATTTACATAAACATCCAGTTAACATGAACATTAAAACCCCATTTTTGGGGCACCTGGGTGGCATAGTCGTTTGGGCATCCAACTCTTGGTTTCAGTTCAGGTTGTGATCTCAGGGTCATGGGATTGAGCCCCAGGTTGGGCTCTGCACTCAGCGTGGAGTCTGTATGGGACTCTCTCCCTGTCCCTTTGCCCCTCCTCTCTCTCTCTCTCTCAAATAAATGAATAAATCTTAAAAAAACAAAAAATAAAACAAAACAAAAAAACCTTTTTCATCCTACCTTCAATCAGGATAAAAAAGAGGTTCTTGGCTGGCTCAGTCAGTGGAGCATTCGATTCTTGATCTCAGGGTTGTGAGTTCAAGCACCACATTTGGTGTAGAGATTACTTAAAAAATAAAAAATAAATAAATAAAATAAAGAAGAAACCATACCTATGACAATGCCTCTGTATAACATAAACTATTAGTATTTATGTTTACTTTTTTTAAGATTTTATTTATTTATTTGAGAAAGAGAGAGAGTGAGAGAGCATGAGCGGAATGGCAGAGGGAGAAGCAGACTCCTTGCTGAGCAGGGAGCCCAAAGCAGGACTCCATCCCCGGACCCCAGCATCATGACCTGAGCTGAAGGCAGACACTCAACCAACTGAGCCACACAGGTTCCCTATGTTTACTTTTTTAATTGAAATATAATTCATATACCATAATATTCACCCTTTAAAGTGTATGGTTCAGTGGTTTGTATTGAATTCACAATGTTGTGCAACCATCATCACTATCTAATTCCAGATCATTTCATCGCCCCCAAAAAGAAAAGGCTAATATGTGGCTTTTTGTGTCCGGCTTCTTAGCATAATGTTTTTCAGTTTCATCCATGTTATTTTGTGTATCAGCACTTCATTCCTTTTTATGGCGAAATAATACTCCATTGTATGGATGTCCTGATTTTTTTACCCATTCATCAGTTGATAGAAATTTGAGTTGTGAGTGCCTGGGTGGCTCAGTCGGTTAAATGTCTGCCTTCAGCTCAGGTCATGATCCCGGGGTCCTGGGATCAAATTCCGCATGGGGCTCCCTGCTCAGTGGGGAGTCTGCTTTTCCCTCTACCCCTCACCCCTGCTTGTGATCTCTCTCTCAAATAAATAAGATCTTTAAAAAAGAAGAAATTTGAGTTGTTTCTACTTTTTGGATATTAGGAATAATGCTCCTATGGACACACAGGAGCTCCTTGTACACACAAGCTTTTGTGGACATATGTTTTCAATTCTCTTGAATGTATACCTAGAAGGAGAATTGTTCAGTCATATGGTAACCATATATTTAAGATTTCGAGGAAGTACCACACTGATTTCCAAAGTGGTTGCAGCCTTTTATATTCCCAACAGCAACGTATGAAGGTTCAAATTCTTTACATTCACTCTAATACTTGTTATCTTCTGTTGTTTTTTTTTATTCTAGTCACTTATGAAGTGGTATCTCATTGTGGTTTTTATTTGCATTTCTCCAACAGCTAATTATATTGAGCATATTTTCATTTGATTATTGACCATTCATATATCTTCTTTGGAGAAGTGTTTGTTCAATTCTTTGTCCCTTTTTAATTGGATTGTCTTTTTTTGTTGAGTTATAAAATTCCTTTGTATATTCTGGATACTAGACCTTTATCAGATCTGTGATTTGTAAATATTTTCTCCATTGTGAATGTTGTCTTTTCACTTTCTTGATAGTATCCTTTGATGAATAAAAGTTTTAAGTTTTATTTTTTATTTATTTATTTTTAAAAAGATTTTTATTTATTTATTTGACAGAGAGAGACACAGCAAGAGAGGGAACACAAGCAGGGGGAATGGGAGTGGGAGAGGGAGAAGCAGGCTTCCCACGGAGCAGGGAACCCAATGCAGAGCTCGATTTCAGGACCCTGGGATCATGACTTGAGCTGAAGGCAGATGCTTAACAACTTGAGCCACCAAGTTTTAAGTTTTAATGCAGTCCAATATATGTATTCTTTCTTCATTGCTTTTGCATTTGGTGTCATATCTAAGATCTCATTGTTTAATCTAAGTTTATAAAGATTTACACTTATGTTTTCTTCTAAGAGTTTTATAATTTTAAAAAATTACTCTTACTTTTGAATCTTTGATCTAGGGATGCCTGGGTGGCTCACTCAGTTAAGCTTCTGCCTTCAGCTCATGTCATAATCCCAGGGCCTGGGATTAAGTCCCACATCAGGCTCCTTGCTTAGCAGGGAGCCTGCTTCTCCTTCTGCCCGCCACTCCCCCTGCTTGTGCTCTCTCTCTTTCTCTCTGACAGATAAATAAAATCTTTAAAAAAAAATGAATCTTTGATCCATTTTGAGTTAATTAATTAATTTAAAGTAATTTCTACTCCCAACTTGGGACTTGAACTCACAACCCTGAGATTAAGAGTCACATGCTCTACCAACCGAGCCAGACAGGTGTCCCTTTTTTATTTTTAAAATTTTATTTACATATATATTTTTAAAGTTGAGTTAATTTTTGTATATGGTAGTAAATAGGGAGTTCAGACCATTCTTTATCATGTGCATATACAGTTGTCCAAGCACCAATTATTGAAAAGACGATACTCTTTTCCTATAAATTGTCTTGACACCATGTTGAGAATCAATTGACCAGAAATGTGTGGATTTATTTTTGTATTCTCAGTTTGATTCCACTGATTTCTATGTGTATCCTCATGCTAGTGCTGCAGTCTTCATTATTTTGTCTATTCTGGGTCCTTTGAATTTCCATGTGAGTTGCTCCTGCAACTCCTAGCTTATCAATTTCTGCAAAACAAACAAACAAACAAAAAGCCAGCTGATATTTGGCTAGGGAATACACTGAATCTGTAGATCAATTTGGAAAGTATTTACAATAATTACATGGTAATATTAACAATATTAAATCTTCCAATCCATGAACATGGGAACTCTTTCCATTTATTTAAGTCTTCTTTAATTTCTTTCAATGGTATTGTGTAGTTTTCAGTGTAAATATCGTCCATGTCTTTTATTAATTTATTTCTAAATATTTTATTCTTTTTGCTGCTATTGTAAGTAGAGCTGTTTTCTTAATTTTAGTTTCTGCTGCTCATCGCTATCATCAGAAATACAATTGATTTTCGTATATTTTGTATTCTGCAACTTTTTTTTCAAGATTTTGTTTACTTATTTGAGAGAGAGAGGGAGCATGAGCAGGGGATGGGTGGGGGGAGGCAGAGGGAGAGGCAGAAGCAGACTCCCCACTGAGCAGGGAGCCTGATGTGGGACTTGATCCCAGGACCCCAGGATCATAACCTGAGCTGAAGGCAGACACAACTGAATGAGCCATCCAGGTGCCCCTGTATTCTGAAGCCTTATAGAACTAATTTATTATTATTTGTAACTGTGTGTGTTTGTGTGAAGTCTTAGGATTCTATATATACATGATCACGTCATGTGCAAAAAGAGGTATTTTTTTCCTTTCCAATGTGTATGCCTTTCATTTCTTTTCCTTCCCTACTTGGTCTGACTAGAACCTCAAATACAAAGTTGAATACAAGTGATGGGAGTGGACATCCTTGTTCCTGTTCTTGTTCTGTCTTTTAGTATGTATGATGTGAGCTTTGGGGTTTTCATAGATGTGCTTTGTCAGGTTGAGGAAGTTCCCTCCTATTACTAGTTTGCTGACTATTTTTCTCATGAAATAGTGTTGGATTTTGTCAGATGTTTTTTTCTGTGTCTTTTGAGATGATCATGCATTTTTGTGTTTTGTTCTGTTCGTATGATATATTCATTGATTTTCACATGTTGACACACCATAACTTGCATTCCTAGGATAAATATCACTGGTCATGGTGCATAATCCTTTTTACATGCTTCTGGATTAGGTAGGTCAGTATATTCTTGAGGCATTTTGTGTCTGTATTCATAAGGAGTATTGGTCTGTAGTTTCCTTTTTTTTCTTTGGATGTCTTTGTGTAGTTTCAGTATCAGGTTAATACTGGCCTCATAGAACGAGTTGGGAAGTGATATCTCATCTTCTTTTTTCTGAAAGAATTTTTAAAGGATTAGTATTCATTCAAATTTAAATGTTTGGTAGAATTCACCAGTGTAGTTATCCAGTTCCTGGAAAGTTTTTTAATTACCAATTCTTTCTTTTAATCTGTTATAGATGTATTCAGATTTTCTTCTTGGGTTGGTTTTTGTAGTTCATGGGTTTTTGTTTGTTTTTGAATTTGATCATCTCATCTGAGTTATCTAATTTGTAGTCATGTAATTGTTCGTAGTATTCCTGTATAATCACTTTGATTTCTGTATTATTGGTAATAATGTCTCCTCTTTCACCTTAATTTTTTTAAAGATTTTATTTATTTCTTTATTGGGCAAGGGGAGCACAAGCAGGGGGAAGGGCAGACGGAGAGGGAGAGGGAGAGGCAGACTTCCCACTAAGCAGGGAGCCTGATGCAGAGCTTGATGCAGGGCTCGATCCCTGGACTCTGGGATCATGACCTGAGCTGAAGGCAGATACTTTACTTACTGAGCCACCCAGGCACCCCACACCAAATTAATTTGAGTCTTTGCTCTCACTCTCTCTTTTTTTAACTTTATTTATTTAAGCAATCTCTACATCCAACATGGGGCTCAAACTCATGACTGAGAGTCATGAGTTTGGTATTAAAGTATTAAAGGTATTAAAGTCTCCAACTATTATCGTTGAATTGTCTATTTCTCCATTCAATTCTGTCCGTTTTTGCTTCATGTATTTTTAAGCTTCATGTATCATTAGGTCTATATATTCATATTAGTGTTATATCTTCTTGATGAGTTGATGCTTTTACCACTATAAAAAATGCTTTTTTGTCTCTAGTAACAATTTTTGTCTTAAATAATAATAATTTATGTAAATATTTAATATTGGCTCAATTCCACATTTAAATGTATGCCCTCTTAATATAGGAGCAAATGATGTGGTCAAGTAAAGATTATAAGTTCTAGAGATTGCTGATGGTATTTATTTAACTAATTTTATGTATATTGCCATGCACATAGATTCAGTATTCCATTCTTAGCATATTTTTCTGAGCACCAAATACATATAAGACCCAAGAAGTATGGGACACTTGGGTGGCTCAGTCGTTAAGCGTCTGCCTTCGGTTCATGTCATGGTCTCCGGGTCCTAGGATTGAGCCCCGCATCAGGCTCTTTGCTCTGCAGGAAGCCTGCTTCTCCTTCTCCCACTCCCCCTGCTTGTGTTCCCTCTCTCGCTGTGTCTTTCTGTCGAGTAAACAAATAAAATCTTAAAAAAAAAAAACAACCCAAGAAGTACCTTATATGCATACGGCACACTCCTACCTTGAATAGCTTACAGTCTAATTGACAAACTAGGACATAACGTGTGGAGTAACAGACTGATTCTCAAACTTAGGGTGCATAAAATCCCACTTGTTAGACCTGTTAAAAACTAGTTTTCTAAGTCATACCTTAAGAGATTTTGACTCAGTAGTTTCAGTTTGGGGCTCTATAATCTTAATTTTTTTTTAATTTTTATTATTTATTTTTTTAAACATTTTTTAAAGGATTTTGTTCATTTGACAGAATGAGAGTGTACAAGCACGGGGAGCGACAGGCAGAGGGAGAGGGAAAAGCAGGCTCCCCGCTAAGCAGGGGGCCAACGTGGGGCTTGATCCCAGGACCCTGGGATCATGACCTGAACCGAAGGCAGACGCTTATCCAACTGAGCCACTCAGGCATCCCTTAATTTTTTTTTTAAGACTTGTTTATTTATTTGAGAGAGAGCAAGCAAGTGAGCACGTGTTGGGGGAGGGGCAAAGGGAATGAATCTTCAAGCAGACACCCCACTGAGCACAGAGCCTAATGTGGGGCTCAACACAGTGCTTGATCTCATGATCCATGAGACCATGACCCATGAGATCATGATCTGAGCCGAAACCAAGAGTTGGGAGCTTAAACGACTGAGCCACCCAGGTGCCCCCATCCATATATCTTCTTCAAAGAAATGTCTCCTCAAGTCCTTCATCATTCAAAATTCACCCAGGTGCCGCTCTTTTCAAGTTTTATCTTTATTTAAGTAATCTCTACACTCCACATGGGGCTTGAACTCCCAACTCTGAGATCAAGAGTTGTATGCTCTTCTAACTGAGCCACCCAGGTGTCCCTCTTTTATTGTATTTTTAAAATTTGGTTGTAATAATTTTAATTTCCAAGAAAGACTGTTTTTGTTTCAGTGTTCCTTTTAAAAAAATATGATCTCGGGGTGCCTGGGTGGTTCAGTCGTTAAGTGTCTGCCTTCTGCTCAGGTCATGATCCCAGAGTCCTGGGATGGAGCCCTGCATCCAGCTCCCTGCTCCGCGGGGAGCCTGCTTCTCCCTCTCCCACTCTCCCTGCTTGTGTTCCCTCTCTCGCTGTCTCTCTCTCTGTCAAATAAATAAAATACTTATAAAAAAATAAAAATAAAAAATATGATCTCATTCTTCCTTCATAGTTATGCAATACTTTTCTCTCATCATAGACTTTCCTATTTATTTCTTGCTGGTTTGTTTTATTTTCCTTATTTCACACTGGAGACTTTTATCAAATATATGGGAAACTTTTAATTTTGTTCATATTTAATAGAAGACATCAAACTAATTGGAAGCTCAATGTGAGTGGGTGGCATTTACTGATTAGAAGGGTTCATTATAGGATGGTTTGGTGATAAACTGGCTTTTTTATTGAAGTTACCTCTGTATTAAAAATTTATGGGTCCTTTCTCTGGGATGTTTCAGCTTATCTTTCAGTCTTTTTGGGGGGGGCATATAAGACACTGCTAGTGTTATGAAAGGTACCGGGGGGGGATCACTGGTTATCAACCCCCTTATCTTCTGGCAGCGCCTCACCCTAGTACTCCACTATGCCTGGTTATTGAGCCTAGAACCTCTTGCGTTTAATTCCTCCATAGAGATGGGTGGGTTTATAACTACTATTTATATAGCCTTTGATACAATTCCCTTGTTTTTGGCCCCTTTCCTTACCTCTTCCTTCTGTAGTACCTGTTACTTCACATTCCTGAACCTTTCTGGGGTTCTGTTTGACTTGCTTCTTGTTACTTTCCTCTTTAGTGAACACTTTCTGTACTCCGTTTAGTCAGTCACCACTGGTCTGTCTTTGTCTCCCAACTTAAAATATGATAGCTCTGGGTTAGAGATGTCAAAGCCAGAGCTTGCATTTTTATTTTTTATTTTTGTTTTGGAGAATTTCAGAAAAGGAAGGAAGTAGAAACATCTTTAGTCTATCATCCTGTAACTGGAAATTTGTTTAATTTTCCCAAATGATGTGGCTTATCATTTCACTGGATAGCTTCAGCTACACACTACTGTAATGACTTTGTTATCTTTTGATTTTTATAGAAATAAAGTCCTGGTCACTTTGCACTATTCAAAAATCTGAAGAAATTCTCATGAAAAGATGGTTTCTCCTGGCATCTTAGGCAAGTTACAATTTGGCTGTACAATCTGTTGGCCTTTCAGTGCAAACAGTATTGGTCCCACTTTTCTGTTCTAAGATGCTCTGCTCTTTACATAAACAGCAGGAGAAGCAGTCATTCTCTTCTACTCTGAGAGTGATTCTCTCTTAGTGGCAAGTGGAATGATTCATTCTTCTGTACATCTTGGAGGAGACTTTATTACTCGTCGGGGAGACAGTACCAGGGAGAGGAGAGCTCCAGCAATGTTTCAGGTATTACACATTCTGCACTGGCATAGAAAGAAGTAACCTCTTCCCCCGCTGCAATTTCAAAGCCTGGAAGTAGCACCCCACATCTAAGGCTCTGAGAAATCGCATTATTCATAATGAGGACCATGATTCATATGAACGGAACAAAATGGAATCATCAAAAATAGATTCTGTAGATTAATTGGTAGCAAAAATATCTTCTGACTTGGCTTATGAATTGGCTATAATCACAGGAAGGACAATTCCATTGAGGTTTTACCATCTTCTCCTCCACCTTGATTGAATAACCTTTATACTTCTCCCATGGCACATCTTTGTAGGTCAGGGTATTTGGAAAACTGACGTGATGCTTCCCTCCTCCTCTTTCTTTTTTCGTCTTTTAAAAATGAGACTTGCTTAAACATACCTTGTTTTAATTGTGTTCATTTAATTGGTCACCTTGAATTATTGAGCATTTGTCATTTTTATGCTTTCTATATTGATCCACTACTATTTTTAGCAGTGATGATTATAATAACCTGCAGAATGGGTTAGAAGGGCTTCATGTTTGATGGAACTTGAATTCCTGCCAGAGCTATTATTTGCTTCAAATATAAGCAATATGATTCCAATCCTTTTACCTGGGCAGTTTTCTCCTTCTATTGATTTCCTGCCTCTCTAAGAGTAATAAATCCTTTTTGGGGAGTAGTAAACAGAAAAAGGCAGTTCCAGTTTGATAACTATTACTATATTATGTATACACACACACAGTATTGAGTAACTAACGTTCAGGGAATTGTGTGAGATGTTTAAAGAGATCTAAAGATGAGAATGTCAGATGCTTTCAGCGGCAAGTAACAATGACAGAGACATATGAAGACATTATTAAGTACAAAGGTATTTATTATTTTGCTAAAAACAAATCCAGAGGAAGGCCATTTCCAGGATTGGTACAGTGGCTCAATGGTGTATTTTAGCTTTGCCATCATCAACGGGTTGGCTTTTTCTTAAGGATTATATGTCAGTATTCATAAGATGCCTTAGCTCTAGATACCATGTCCTTATATAACCACATCTGATGGTGGAAGAATGGCAGTTTTCCCTCATCTACCTCTTTTCATCAGGGAAGAAACTTTATCTCAGAAGTCTCTGGCACATTTCCTTCTGACTCAAATCAAGTTGGGTGTCTTTAGCTTAGGTGAAGGGAAGCTAGAAAATTATCTGTCATTTCCAATATATATTGTGGAGATGTGTGTGTGGGGGTGTGTTGTGTGTGTGTTGTTAGATAGGCAACCAACAGTGTCTGACACGGAATAAGATGAAATCTCAGTCCTCCCTAAAGAAGCTTGTGTCTCTCTGGGTAGAACAACAAGCTATAACCATATTACAATTTCTGTGGGGTAGCTTCCTGGAAATCTCATGGGCTTCAAATTAACAATCCCTTTTAAATTGGTTAACGAAAACTGTTCTAGATACTTTTGATTTGGAGTTGCCAAAGCTGTCCTCTCTCAATTTTTAGTCACAAGTCTGTTCTGAGCATCTTTTTCATAAGTGGTGTTAAGAAATGTATCAATTTACATAATGTGATTTTAAGTGATGTTCTCTTTCTCCAAAATGCTCTTACCCTTCCATCTTCACATGCCCACATCTCATTCATCCTTTGATGAAAGCTAAAAAATAATGCCTCCCATTTATTTCATTTGTTCAGCAAGTATCTGTTGCATGCTTACTATGTCAAGGACTCTGCAATTGTTGGAGATACAAAACATGAGCTCTGACCTCATGGAGCTTACAGTCAGGTGGGGAACACTGACAATTAACAATAACAATTAAGTGATGAGGAAGAATAAGGTACAAGCAGAGGACAGGCAGGGGTATTGACACTATCGGTGGGGATAGAAGCAGACAGACAGAGAAGTCTCCTTGAAGACTTTTTAAAGATGATACCTAGGAATGAGTAGGAATTGGAGAGAGAAAGGGAGGGGAAAGTGTTCAAGGTAAAGAGAATAGTGTATAGGAAACCACGGAAGTGAAAGTGCTTTTGAAAAAGGCCTCTTTAACTCCTCCTTCCCCTAAGTAATTTCTCCATTTGTTGAACCCTAGAGCATTTAATATACACTTTTTAGACCATTAGATCTCTGAAGGCAAAACATGACTTATACAGAATACTGGGTAAATGTGAGTGAGGCTATATCTGTGTCAATGAAAAATGCTAGCTTAAAACATTAAAATATCTGAGGTAAGAGGTGGATTATACCACACTTCTCTTCAAAATGATAGGAAAAGCATCACCTGTCTAAGTGACTACAGAGACCAAAGCAACAGGGAGGAATTGATTCATAAAGTTCTGGAGGAAGTACAAAGTAATTATAGCTCCAATCCTCAGATGTTACTTTAAAAGCTATTTCAGGAAATATAATGAAAACCTGGTATACATCAGGTTTTTACTTATGTTTACAAGAGGTTTTCTTTTTAAATATTCTCTTGGTATGGGCTGCTCTTTGTATGTGGCAGGGTTTTGAGTTACTGGTGGGGAGGGCCTAATCAGACCTGACAAGCTACTTTTAAAATCAAAAATTAAGGGACAGCTGGGTGACTCAGTTGGTTAAGTGACTGCCTTTGGCTTGGATCATGATCCCAGGGTCCTGGGATTGAGTCCCACATGGGGCTCCTTGCTCAGCGGGGAGCCTGCTTCTCCCTCTGCTGCTCCCCCTCCTTGTGCTCTTTCTTGCTCTGTCAAATAAATAAATAAAATACTAAAAAAAAACCCACACATACACACAAATGTCCATGTCATGACTCAGGTTTTTACCATTTTATTTCATTTCTTGTTTATTTTTTTCTTTTTGTTCATTTTAAATACATGTTCCAAAATCCTTTTGCTACTTGGTTGAGAGGAAACAGAAGTGAGTAAATTTTGATAGAGAAGGAGGTTTGGGGATATAACTATTGTCTTGATAGGCTAGAATGGATAGTATTTTAAGCTTTCATGAGAAAGCTCCCTTTAATTTATTCCTCTCCTTAATTCTAGTTCCGCAATTCATCCCTGGGTTTGAGAAGGCACTTGCTTGATCCTGCCATTTCTATAGCTAAGTAAATAATAACTCCCAGATAATAAGCACATGTATATCAATGTGTTGTGTGAATGGTAAGACACTATACACAAATGTAAGGATTTATTTTATCATTAACTTGGGAGTTTTTTTGTTTTTGTTTTTTTTGTTTTTGAGAGAGAGAGCGGGAGCTTGGGCTCATGAGCAGGGGGGAAGGGCAGAAGGAGAGGGAGAAAGAATCCCAAGCAGGCCTCATGCCCAGTGCAGAGCCTGAAGCTGACTGATCCCACAACCCTAAGATCATGAACAGAGCTGAAATCAGGAGTCAGATGTTTAACCAATTGAGCCACCCAAGCACCCCAGAAGTATTTTTGACAGTTTTTTTTAAGTAATCTCTACTCCTAACATGGGGCTTTAACTCACAACCCTGAGATCAAGAGTCACATGCTCTACCAACTGAGCCAGCCAGGTTGTCACCCCCCACTTTTTATTGATACTAGTTTTTTGAAGGGTCCTCCTCAAGGACAGACTTACTTTTTTGGATGCTGTCCCATAGTATGGTGAGGTGTGGATGCCGAATTCTCTAATTTGGTGATTCTTAATCTTTTATTTATCTTTTATTAATATAGTTTATTTTTAAAAAGTTTTAGATTTTAAATTTTCTGTAAATTTTACTTTAAATTTTAAATTTACAGAAAAATTGAGTCCGCACATAACCTCTTCTTCCCCAGTTACCTTTATTACTAATGTTAGTATGATACATTTGTTACAATTAATGAACCAATATTGATACACTATAATTACTAATGTCCATATTGATTCAGGTTTTGTTTTTTTTTCCTAAAGTCTTTTTTCTCTTCTAGGATCCCATTCAGCTTAAAACCGACACTGAGTTTTCATGTTTATATCTACATTACACTTAGTTGCCATGTCTCCTTCGGTTCCTCTTGGCTGTGACATAACCTTCATTTTTTGGGTCATAAACTAGGTTAAAAATCTGATGAAAGTATGGATCCTCTTCACAGAAAAATGCACATGCTTCAGATGTCTAATTTAAGGGAGGTTCACCGATAAGAGATTCAGAAGCCCCACTCTAGGAGGAAAAGGTGATCTTTAAAATATCCTCTCCCCCCACATTTGGGCTCAAGGTCAGGCGTCTACCTCTACTTTGTTGTGTGACCTTTTTGCATAGCTACTTGGGCCTCAGTTTCACCATCTGTGAAATGAAGGGTTTGGTTTACATGATGTCTAAATCCTTTTCTTGCACAGTGGAAGATGGGCGTCACCTACAATTGTCTACATCAGAGTAACAAAGGCTGATAACCTAGAAAGATCAGATCAGGGAAGTGGATGGGCTTATCCAATAAAGAGGTTGCCGAGGTTCAATGGGGGAAAAGACAAAACCTAGGTTCCACTTTATGGCTTTGTGGATTTTCTAAGTCATTTCCTTCCTCTGAGCTTCGATTTCCTCTCTGCAAAAATGTAGGGTAGTTATGAAACTCCTGGGAGCAACAGTGGACAATGTACCTAGTAAGATATCGTGTGAGGAATTATGATAAGAAAAAAGATGGAGTAGGTGGGTTAGTGCACGGGTGAAGAGCGGATATAAGGAGACCGAGAAAAAGGGCTGAGGGCTTTGGAGAAGAGGAACAGCGTACACACCTTAGGGCTATCGGACCACACCCTCACAGTGCTGGGGTCAATTCAACCTACGTGCCAGCCCCGCCTCCTTCCCCACTCCTTTCCCTTCTCCTCCCCTCTCCTCCGGCTGCGACGTGCCACACTTGGCATGGCAGTCACAGTGCGACACTTTCCGCCGCGCAAGTGCCGCGCGCGCTCTCGCACTGCCACCTCACTGCCATCCCCGCCCGCCCTTGGCTTCCTCCGATTGGTTCTCACGTAAGTGACGCAAGTGCTCCTTATTCCACCCACAGCCCTTCCCAGGGTTCCGCCCCGCCTCCTCCTTGTTTCTCCCGACTCGCGTGGCAACCTAACCTGCCCTGGTCTCTGTTGCGCCGGAGGAGCCGGGAGAGCAAGCTAAACCAGGAAGGCGCCGGCTTGTGGCGCGCACGCGCACGCGCGCACGCACGCACGCACGCCGGCGGCCGGCGAGGGGCACGCTCGCGCCCGGGCTCGCCGCGCGCCGCGCCAGAGGCTCGCGCACTCAGCAGGTTGGGCTGCGGCGGCGGCAGCTGTGGGAGCTGAGGCGCTGCGCGTGAGAGGTCCCAGACGCGTCTGCGGCTCCAGTTCCGCCACCCTCCGCTTCTCTCACCCCAGTCTCGGTGCCGGGTGCTGAGAGGGGAACGGCGCTAGCCTCGGGAACCTCGAGCACACCCCTGGCTGCTTCCGACACCGCCATCCTCCCTTTCCCAGCCGCGGGCCTCGCTTGGTGCTAGGCGACTCTGCGGGGAGGCGGCGGCGACCGCTGCCTGTCTGTAGGGAGGAGTCCTGCCCTGCAGCCTTGCTCCGCCGCCGGGCCCTAGAGGGTCCGAGAAAGCTCGGCACCGGTCCTTCCTCTCGCCTTTTTCGTCAACCGGTTGGAGCAGCGTCGGTCCGAGAGGTTTCTGGGCTGAGGCGGCGGCAGCTCCTCCGGCTCCATCATGTCCGCGGGCGGAGACTTCGGGAATCCGCTGAGGAAATTCAAGCTGGTGTTCCTGGGGGAGCAGAGCGGTGAGTGCGCGGCTCCCCCACTCCTGGCAGCTGGCCTCGGCTTCCCCGCACCGCCCCCAGTGCGGGCCTTCTGTCCGCGAAGGCTGTCTACCCGCCTCGCGTTCGCGCTCCGTGCTAGTCCACAGCCCTGCCTGGTGTTTGCCGACCCCTCTTAGCCACCAGCTCCTTTTCGTCTTGATCCGTCGTTCAGATTTTGATCCTTCCGTCCCCGGTTCCGACGTCTCCTTTTCCCACAGCCCGGGCCTCTCCCGTAGATCTGCCTCCCCCCCCCCCCCCCCCCCGCCAGTCCTCACTCCACCCAGCCCCAGCCTGCTGTCCATCCCTTTCTTCCTCTGGTCCCGTCGTCTCACCAACCGTAGCCCCCTTTCTGGAGCCCCACCCTTATTCTTGGCTTTTATCCCAGTTCGTCAGCTCTAAGAAGGCCCACCTCGGGAAGCCCCACTCCGGGGAACCGACCGTCTTCAACCTTGGACAAGGAGGGTGGGGGGATTAGGGCGTTGTTTTCCCTAGAGACTTGGCCTTGGGAAGTGCGGATCTTGTGGGAGGTGGGAAGTCGGGGGGTCGTAGAAATTCTTGGATTGTTTTCACGTGGGTGGGGAATTAGTTTGGGTTATGGAGGGTATATGTCTATTGGAGGCGACTTGAGGATGGAGCGGTTGGGGAGTAAGGGGTGGCGGCGGCAGTGGCGATTTTTGCTTCTTGGGTTAGGCTGTGGCTTATCGGAAAACCTCATTTTCTTATGACTTTGATCCCTGACAATTCTTGTGGCACTGTTGATGCTTTCCCGATCTCTGCCAGATGCTATGTCATGATCGTTTTACTTGGAATTTTTCACATCTCACCTCTCCTTTTTCTCTTTTCAACATGAAGCAGTGTCTAATTTTCTTTATGGTGGTGCAAACAGGAATTATTGAAGAAATGTTAATTATTCCTTTTCTTAGTGTTTTACAATTGTATATTTAGGATTCCTGTGAGAGAAGGCCTGATAATAACGAACATCTTTGTTTTGTAGGATTTCCTTTGGGGCTAGAGAGTAATGGAGTAGAGTAGAATAGATTGATCGTCTAGTTATCTTAAATTAGATTTCAGTATGTAATACCGTTTTGGCTAAATGACCCTTTTTGCTTAATATTCCATAGTATGTGATGATTGGAATGATTTTACCTGGTCAGGCTTCTGATGTTGCTTACTTTGTATTATATACAAGATCCTAGTTTTGTGATGGTTTTCTCTAAAATCATTTCTTGTGATGATTCCAGTTTTATGCTGAATTATGAAAGTTGGCGCTGGACAATGTAGAGATTATCGTCCTCCTTTGTTTTTCTCACACTTCTCATGACCCTCTTTAAAATTCAGACGTTGAGAGGTTAGTTCTTCCCAAGTCATCAGACACTGAGTTAACTGCTAGGTACCTTAGGTTAGGCTGTAGAGAAGACAATTTCTTTTGATTGGAAAGCAGGTAACTTATAAATTCAGAGCTTTTACTACTGCCTTGAACTGTTTATACTAATATATATGGCATTAAAATAGGTTAACATTAGTTGCAAAATTGCTTCCAGTTGGAGCTGAGAAATCATTTTTCTCTTTTCAATATATAATATTTACATCCTCCCTCCCTACCAAGGAAAAATATAGTCTCTTCTTTGCTTATGAATTTTCCTGAAGCAAGTATAAGCTTGTTTCTTGAGATAACTTGGTAAGACCTATGAGGGTGATCCCAGTCTAGGTATTTTATGGCAATTTCAGGACAATGCCACGCATAAAATATAGTGTATTGGTCATTATTGATAAATAGGATCTAAAGTGCTTATTGTACACTCTAGGGATGTTCTTGCTGGCCTTATGTTATGATGCAGAGCTATTTAGTTTGCATGACAAATCCATTAATCTCTGTCCTAGGAAGATTTTATTTTATTATTATTATTTTTTAAAGATTTTATTTGTTTATTTGATAGAGAGAGACACAGCGAGAGAGGGGACAACAAGCAGGGGTAGTGGAAGAGGGAGAAGCAGGCTTCCCGCGGAGCAGGGAGCCCAATGCGAGGCTCCATCCCAGGACCCTGGGACCATGACCTGAGCCAAAGGCAGACGCTTAACGACAGCCACCCAGGTGCCCCTGTCCTAGGAAGATTTTAGTATGAGTAGTGATCATAACTTTAGTATCTGCAGGTTTCCTTTGAATTCTTTGAGTATTTATGTTTTAATTCACATTGCAGAGTTTGGTGGCTTCTCATTTCTTTAAGTCTTGACAACACCCCCCGTCTCCCCCCTCCTGCCCCCCCTTAAAGTTATGTTAGATTTTTTTTTTTAATGGACTTTATTTTTTAGAATGAGTTTTAGGTTTAGTGAAAATTGAGAAGATGGTGCAGAGGGTTCCCACACAGCCCCACCCAGTTTCCCCAGCATTCCTCAGTATTCTTAACATCTTACATTAGTATGTTACATTTGTTATAATGAGTGAGCCAATATTGATATGTTGTTATTAACTAAAGTCCATAGTTTATTCAAATTTCCTTAGTTTTTATCTTTTTTGTTGTTTTAGCATTCAATTCAGGATACCACATTACATTTAGTTGTGCCTCTTTAGGCTCCTCTTAGAGGTTTTTTTAAGGATTGTGTTTACATGCTTTTTAACTCTGGAACTGTAAGGTCAATTATCTTTTAAGGCTACTATATTGCCAAGTAATGCCATCTGCTAGCTTTGACAATGAAAGATTGATCTTTGTTTTCATGGGCAGTGTCTGTAGTTTTCTTATGCATTAGTAAAGATCTGTAGAACCCATGTCATCTTGATGTAACTCTTCATGAATTATTTATTTTTAGGTTTTAGAATTCCACAATTCAGCTTTCAAAAACTAATCTGTGGCAAAGCATTTACCACATTTATAATTCTTACATGTGTGTGTGTTTGTGTGTTTGTCTTACAGCAGAATGCAAGTCCCATGAAGATTAAAACTTTATTTTTTTGTTTATTGTATCCCCAGTGCCTAGCATACCAGGCTCATAGTAGGTACTCAGAAATATTTTTGTAAATGAGTGGTGGTTGAATCTACTAGGAACCAAAGCTGGTAGTCTTTATCAGTCTTTGCTGTGGTGGAATCTATGTTTTTACCCTTATGCTATTAATAGTTTAACAATAACATTTTATATTTACATTATTTGATTGTATGCAGGGATACTCTAGATACTAGAGGGGGCAGGGAACCCAATAATTTATAGCTCTTTCCATTTTGCTTAAAAAAATAGAACCAGGATTTTGTACTTTTTTTTTTTGAGTTGAGCAAAATTAGTTTTGTTTAAAGATATTGTTAAATTATTTTTTATTACTATAGCACCTAAAAATATGTCAAATGACATTAAAGACGTGTTCAAGGAACTGATTGGGAGTTTAGTAGACTTCTCTTTAGCTTATCAAAAATTAAGGTTCTGTCTTTGTAACAAAGATGAGTTGTTTCAGTATATGAAGCTTTAGACTGCGTTAATGACATCAGTCTTGGTAATCTTTTTACAAATTCTTAGGGTTTCTTTATATTTCAGTAGTATACCTGGTTTAATAAAGGGGTGTTGAAGTATACAGTTGTTTTTTTTTTTAAGATTTTATTTATTTATTAGAGAAAGAGAGAGACAGCGAGAGGGAACACAAGCAGGGAGAGTGGGGGAGGGAGAAGCAGGTTTCCCGCAGAGCAGGGAGTCCTATGTGATGCGGGGCTCCATCCCAGGACTCTGGGCTCATGACCTGAGCCGAAGGCAGACGCTTAATGACTGAGCCACCCAGATGCCCCTGAAGTATATAGTTTAAATCTGAAGTTTCCTTGAGAAGTCTCTTTTGTTGCTACCTCTGGCTACTGTCTTGAAATGCAGAGGCACTTTTAGGAATGCCATTCATGGTTTATAGTAGAAGATATTACTACAAACAAATGTTATAAAATAGGTTTACAAATTAGGAAATGTAATCTCAGAAGCACATACCTGGCCTAGTACTGTTTTTCACTCTATGGTACCCTTTTTACATCAGTTCTTTTGAATTAAAACATGGTAGGTAGGGAAAATGTGTCTTACCATCAGAAACCAGGAGTACTGAACATTTTAGATTGGCTAGATGAGCGATTTTAACTTTTTCTTCCCAAGATACCGTTACCTGTTATGCTTTTACAAATTGTTGAGGCCCCTAAAGAGCTCTATTTGTATGGTTTATATCAATATTTACTGTATTGAAAGTGAACATTTAAAATTTTTTAATTCATTTAAAAATAATAGTATTAAATCCATTACATGAAAGAACGATTTTCCAAACAAAAATTTAGTGAGAGTGGCATTGCTTTACATATTTACAATCTTTTTTTTTTAAGTTTTGTTTTGTTTTAAGATTTTATTTATTTATTTGACAGAGAGAGAGGGTACAAGCAGGGGGAATGGCAGGGAGAGGGAGAAGCAGGCTCCCACTGAGCAGAGTCCCCAGACCCCGGGACCATGACCTGAGCTGGAGGCAGATGCTTAACTGACTGAGCACCAGGCGCCCCTGCAGATCTCTTTAATGTCTTTGACTTACTAGAAGACACCCGGATTCTCATAGATCCTTCTACATTCAGTCAGTTGTAATATCACATATCGTATAGACTCTAGAAACACCACTGTATACTCATGAGAGAATGAGAGTGAAAAAAAGCCAAATTACTTTTTTTTTTAAGATTTTGTTTATTTATTTGACAGAGAGAGGGTGAGAGCAGGAACACAAGCAGGGTGAGTGGGAGAGGGAGAAGCAGGCCTTGCGCCGAGCAGGGAGCCCGACGTGGGGCTCCATCCCAGAACCCTGGGATCATGACCCGAGCTGAAGGCAGACATTTAATGACTGAGCCACCCAGGCACCCGGCCAAATAACATCTTAGTATTATAAAAATGGTTTGACCCCCCACTGAAGGGTCCTGGGAATCCTGGCAGTCCGTGGACCACACTTTAAGAACTGTTGTTAGGTGATATTAAGCCATTTGTACCATGGAGCTTCATGTTGCAAGTTAGGACAATCAAGAATGTTTTCCATACCTGGTTCTGGAGTCTTAAAACTAAACAGTAGAGCTAGTGATTAAGAGCACATAGTCTGGGTTTTATATTTTAGCACTAGCCGTTGACTTTGGACAGATTTGAGTTCTCTATGCTTCAATTTCCTTATTTATAAAATAAAGGTAATAGGAACTATCATATAGAGTTATTGTGAAGATTAAATTAGTTAATAAATGTGAAGCATTTAGAAGAGTGCCTGGCACATGGGAAGTTCTTGGTAACTAGTTTAACAAATTTTTTAAATTTTTATTTTATTTTTTAAAAATATTTTTTTTATTTATTTGACAGAGACAGCGAGAGAAGGAACACAAGCGGGGGGAGTGGGAGAGGGAGAAGCAGGCTTCCTGTGAAGCAGGGAGCCCGATGTGGGGCTCAATCCCAGGACCCTGGGATCATGACCTGAGCCGAAGGCAGATGCTTAACGACTGAGCCACTCAGGCGCCCCTAACAAATTTTTTTTAAATAAAATATTTATTCTTTTTTTTCCCCTTAGATTTTATTTGTCAGACAGAGAGAGAGAGCGCACAAGCAGGGGGAGCAGCAGGCTCCCCACTGAGCAAGGAGCCTGACTGCAGACTCCATCCTGGACCCTGGGATCATGACCTGAGCTGAAGGCAGATGCCTAATTGACTTAGCCACCCAGGCGTCCCTAGTTTAACAAATGTTTTTGTAAAACTGCTATGCTGTCAAGTGATTTGGTAGAGCATTAGTTTAAGAAATTTACATCTTATAGGGAAAGAAATATATAATACCTAAAACAATATATGTGATAAATATAGTTACTTAGAAAAATAGAGTTAAAAGGTATAAAGAAGTGATGAGAGCATGGAGTTCCAGGGAAGACACATTATAAATCATTATAAATGACTAACCAATTTTTAGCTGAAATTCTTGAATGAGAGCATTCCAGAGTTGGAGTCAATCTAATCCATTTCTCTTAGGGCTTTAAAACTGGACCACTTTTTCCCCCTCTAATTTTATTTATTAGAAGATTTATTTATTTACTTGAGAGAGAGAAGAGCGAGCACACAAGCACACACGGAGGGGCAGAGGGAGAGTGAGAGAAGCCGACTCCTGGCTGAGTGGGGAGCCTGTCGCAGGACTTGATCCCATGATCCTGAGATCATGACCTCAGCTAAAATCAAGAGTTGGATGCTCAAAACAACTGAGCCACCCAGGCACCCCTAACTTTATTATTTTCTTAAGATTTTATTTATTTGTTTGAGAGAGAGGGTGTGCTCACGTGCCCAGGAGTTGGGGTGTGGAGGCAGAGAGAGAGGGACAAGCAGATTCCCCACTGAGCAGGGAACCCATGGGCCTCCATCTCAGGACCCTGAGATCATGACCTGAGCCGAAGGCAGACAGTTAACCAACTGAGCCACCCAGATGCCCTCTAACTTTATTTTTAATAGGTAATACAAACATAAAAAGATACATTTAGAAAACTTAACTACCACCCCTGTTCCTGTGACTCCATTCCCCACTCCACCCCCTCCTCCTTTAGTAATTATATATATTGTTTTCTTGTGTATATTCTGGGATTTCTTTATGCAAACACAAGCAAATATGAATATAATTTCTTATTCTCTCTTACATAAGATGTATCAGACTTACACTCCACACCTTTTTTTGCTTAATATATCATAGGGATCTTTTCATATTATTAGTACATATGAAAACAGCTTTCCCATTCAATTTTTTTGTTTTTTAAATGAAATTAACCCATGCAGAATAGTTTGGACTTCATCTCAAAAACGTGGAGACAGTGTGGGGCTTGATCCCATGACCCAGAGATCATGACCTGAGCTGAAATCAAGAGTTGGATGCTTAATAACTGAGCCACCCAGGCTCCTCCCTCTTTTCCTTTTTCATGGTATAATCCTCTAATCTTCTGGTGAGGTGGGAGAGGGACCTGTTCCACTGTGTGGAACAGTGGAGGAAATGTGAGAGGGTGTCAGTCTACCTTTTAAACAGACTTTTGTTTTTATCACCACCTTTATCCTTATTTCTAGATACACTTGGTGCCAGCAGTTCCTGAGCCATTAAGGGGGTTCTCTGGCACAAATCAGATTTTTTCTCAGCTTTCTCTATTGTCAGTTTAAAATTGTTTTTTATAGAACCTATTAGGTCAATTACCACTTTTCCATTTAGTTTCTACCTTCTAACTTGGATGATTAAGATTTTCTGAGAACCAGTACTTTTAGATGTTTAGAATTGCTTAGGGTTTTCTGTTTCTGTTATTTTTTTCTTTTTAAAGTTTTTGTTATTTTTTAAAGATTTTATTTATTTATTTATTTAAAGATTCATTTATTTGACAGAGAGAGAGACAGCCAGAGAGCGAACACAAGCAGGGGGAGCAGGAGAGGGAGAAGCAGGCTTCCCGCAGAGCAGGGAGCCTGACGCGGGGCTCAATTCCAGGACCCTGGGATCATGACCTGAGCCAAAGGTAGACGCTTAGCTAGTGAGCCACCCAGGCGCCCCTAAAGATTTTATTTCTTTATTTGACAGACAGCAAGTGAGAGAGTACAAGCAGGGGGAGCCACAGAGGGAGAGGGAGAAGCAGGCTCCCTGCTGAGCAGGAAGCTGGATGCAAGGCTCAATCCCAGGACCCTGGGGTCATGACCTGAGCCAAAGGCAGACGCTCAACTGACTGAGCCACCCAGGTGCCCCCCCCTTTTCTTTAAAAAATACATTTTATAAAATTAAAACCAGCTCATTTGTAACCATGTTCATAGTAGCATTCACATTAGTCAAAAGATGGAAGCAACCCAAGTGTCCGTTTTTGGATGAATGGATAAACAAAATGTTTTATATACATACAATGAAATATTATTCAGCCTTAAAAAGGAAGGAAATTCTGATACAGGCTACAACATGGGTGAATCTTGATGACATTATGCTGAGTGAAATAAGCCAGTCACTAAAGGATAAATATTGCATGATTCATTCTAAAATTTTTTTTCTTTAAATTAACTTACAATAAGCAGTACTGTTAACCCATCCTGCCCTTGTGAGATTGCATAAAACCATGTCCAGACACCCTAATAGACTTGTCTTTGAGATGAAGTCCAAACTCTTCTGCATGGGTTAATTTTATAGTCCTGCTTCTACCATCCTATGTCTAATCTTATTCCTAGCATTCATTTTTACCCTTTACTGTTACGCTTTGTTATGCTATGTTACAAAAAAGTGTTTTTAATCATCGTTAAGGTGTTACATGCTATGGGGAATGCACGCCTTCCATTCTCAGAATTATAGAAACTTAAAGATCACTTTCCATTTAACAGATGCTCATTGTGTGCCAGGCATGGAGCTAGGTCCTGGGGGACATAGTTGTTAATAAATCAGATATTATCTCTATTCTCTTCTTGCTTACAGTCTAGCAGTAAATTAGGTTTAAATCTTTTACATTGCTCTGTTCCTTCTAATCTCTGTTCTTGAACCTCTCCTCCAGTCCATCCTTTACATTATCAGAATAAACTTTAAATGTAAATCAGAGTAACTTCCTTAAAAACATTGTGTATGTACTTATTTCCACTGAGTTGTACACTTATAAATGGCCAATTTTATGACATGTATAGTTTATCACAGTAAAAATTTTAATTTTCAGAAAACTCAAACCTACTTTTGTAGGTTTATTTGGTTACTTTTAGAATAAAGTCAACCTTGAAAATAAAACAGCCAGTTATTTCACCAGCAAAATGTGTTTATTCAGAATGGCAGATCGGGATAGGCAAGCCATCATAAACCATAGGCAAGTCTGGAGAACAAATGAGAGAAATTCTCATTTATAGAGGAAGGGAAATTGGGAGGGGCTTTTATAAACAAAAAGTCCATTGGAGTAAACTGGGAGTTTGAAAGCGTAGTGACTTGTTGTTGGCTGAGTTGTGACAGTCTTTTATTGGCTGCGCTGTTGTTAGGCAAGGAAGAAGTTTTCCTTCATCCTTCTGGCTTCTCCCTATTGGGAATGCAGGGTAAGTCTCTCTGCAGGGTGGGTCTGCGAAGGGCTATAGTGAATGGTATGGCATGAGAGCACCCCCTTCTGTCCTCCTGACTCCATTTTTTTTTAAACTATTTTAGGGGCGCCTGGGTGGCTCAGTCGTTGGGTGTCTGTCTGCCTTCGGCTCTGGTCATGGTCCCGGGGTCCTGGGGTCGAGCCCCGCGTCGGGCTCTCTGCTCTGCGGGAAGCCTGCTTCTCCCTCTCCCACTCCCCCTGCTTGTGTTCCCTCTCTCGCTGTGTCTCTCTCTGTCAAATAAAATCTTTAAAAAATAAATAAATAAATAAATACTAAGAACAAATAATGCATTTAAAAAAAACTATTTTATTTTTTTTAAAGATTTTATTTATTTATTTGAGAGAGAGAGCGCACATGAGAGGGGGGAGGGTTAGAGGGAGAAGCAGACTCCCCGCTGAGCAGGGAGCCCGACGCGGGCCTCGATCCAGGGACTCCAGGATCATGACTTGAGCCGAAGGCAGTCGCTTAACCAACTGAGCCACCCAGGCGCCCTCCTGACTCCATTTTAAATGAGGTTTCTGTATTTTTTTCCCCTTTACATTAAGAGCTTTCTCTGAAAACCAAGAGCCCAAACCTGAAGGTAACCAGCTAAATAGGTCAAAAGACCAGGGGTCATTAGCTGAAATTTGTTGTAACCAATGGGCTTGTTTCCTGATCTTGTGTAATTGAATTTCTACCTCTCCAGAGGCATTTATCCATGTGCAACAGGTGGTATTTGCTATTGCACAAATGCCTCCTTGTTCAGCAAGTAGGTAATCAGGGACTATGTCATTATCCAAAACTACTTTAGCCAGTGATTCAGGGGATCATTGTTGGGCTGCTATTGCTTTGGCTGTGACTCTCCTAAAGTTGGGGAGAGATTTCTGATGATGCATTCCTTGGCTCTTACTCCATCCTGAGGAGAAAGCTCTACTTAGGTAGGCAAACCTGGAGTCATATAGTCCTCCTTTTTAAGGCAGCTGTGGAGGGCGCCTGGGTGGCTCAGATGGTTAAGCGTCTGCCTTCGGCTCAGGTCATGATCCCAGGGTCCTGGGATCGAGTCCCGCATCGGGCTCCCTGCTCCTTGGGAGTCTGCTTCTCCCTCTGCTTCTCTCTCTCTCTCTCTCTCTCTCTCTCTTTCTCTTTCCCCCTCTTTCTCTCTCTCCCTCTGTCTCTCTCATGAATAAATAAATAAAATCTTTAAAAAAAAAAGGCAGCTGTGGAGGTTTAATGGGGTGACTCAATGTCAGGTTTATGATTTATTATGGATGTTGACAGGGACAGTTAAAAGTCCCAATAAGCACTGACCTCCAGTTGGCCAGCTTTCTAAACATGTGTGTGCCCATGGGAAATGCCATCTACTGTAGACAAAAATGAAACCAGTTGAAGCGCAGAGGACTCCAGCTACAGTATGGTTGTTGATACATGCATTAGCTGGAGTATCCTGATTGACCTTTTCTTTCTTTCTTTCTTTTTTTTAAGATTTTATTTATTTATTTGACAGAGAGATAGAGAGCACAAGTAGGCAGAGCGGGAGGGAAAGGGAGAAGCAGACTCCCCGCTGAGCAGGGAGCCTAATGTGGGCCTCGATCCCAGATCCCAACCCAAGCTGAAGGCAGACACCCAACCGACTGAGCCACCCAGGTGCCCCATTGGTTGGGATCAGAAGAATTGGGATGACATTCTGTGAGCTACCATCCCATACTAAAGGGGTCTTTTCTAAAAGTCTTGCAAAAAGGAGTTAGCCCATTTGTATTACTCTTGAGTGCAGGGGGGAGATTGGGGAAATTGCCTACAGATAAGACCAAGGAATCTCTGACATCATGAACAGATTGGAGTTTCTGGTGATGGATCCAGTGGTCAGAAAGGTTTCCCCCTTTTGCAGTAGATTGAGGAATATGGGTGAGACCATTGTCTTTCCAAAAAGCGAGAAATAAGGTAAGCAGCAGCAGGAAAAAAGTGTATAGGCCTGGTTCGGTCATCTTGGAAAAGCTGTCTCCTTCATCTGTTATATGCTTCAACTCCTGGAAGTCTTTCAGGACACCAGTTGGTGTGCAGGTCCAGTCAGGCTTTGGTGCGTTCTTTAAATGTGATACATTTAAAGGGTTGGTTAACAGTATCTGATAAGGGCCTTGAAGAAACTCTTTATGGAGATGTCTTTTCCAATAGATGAAATCTCCAGGCTGCAGATTCTGACATCTGATGCTTTCATCATCCAGGACTGCACTGTGGAAAGATTGTCCTACCAAAGTATGATTGTTCTCTATGGATTTGATTATGTTTTTGCAAAACTGAAGTATATTCCCTTTTATCAGCTGTGGATCAAAGGAAGTAGGGGCTAGGTGCATAGGGTATGCTGCTACAAGGAGAACAGATTCTCATTGAACTTACAGAAATACATATATTGTCATGAAAATCAAGAATATTTAAAAGAGTTTCAGAATTCTGAAGGGATCAAGTGGGGGAAAATAGGTAAATGTTTCGGTCCTTGTTGCAAAGATACACTTTACTATGAGATTGCTCTAAGTTATTAGATTACTTAAACAAGAGGAGGGGATAAAAGGGGTCCTTTAAATCTGGAAACAAAACATTAAAGCAGTCAGTGTTCCATTAGAGTTTTAGAAATTCTCAGTGCAGTGTTATGATCTTAAAGTTTTCAAGAACTATATTCTAGAGTATTTACCAAATTCCTTTTTCATGGATCTCTTTGAGGATGAACATTTTTTTGTAAACCATCAGAGTAAAACAATAATTGTAAATGATGAAAGACATTAAAATGGCCACAAAGATCTGGTAAGAGTTCAAATACACATACCAAAAAAAAAAAAATTGATGGAATTAACAAGTAAATTTGGCTATTTTTTGTGATGTACATTTTATTTATTTTTAAAGATTTATTTATTTGTCAGAGAGAGTGCAAACAGGGGAAGCAGCAGGCAGAGGGAGAAGCAGGCTCTCCGCTGAGCAGGGAGCCCAATGTGGGACTCAATCCTTGGACCCTGGGATCATGACCTGAGCTGAAGGCAGGCACTTAATGACTGAGCCACCCAGGCGTCCCTATTTTATTTTTTAAAAAGATTTTATTTATTTGTCAGAGAGAGAGAGTGAGAGCACAAGCAGGGGTAGCTGCCAACAGAGGGACAAGCAGGCTCCCTGCTGAGCAAGAAGCCCGATGTGGAACTCGATCCCAGGACCCCAGGATCATGACCTGAGCCGAAGGAGACGCAGGCAGAGGCTTAACCGGCTGAGCCACTCAGGTGTCCCTGTGATGTACGTTTTAAAATGATGACTGATAACATTATACTAGAACATACCAGAATTTTAAGAATTTCATATTATTTTTGAAACATGTTAATATATGCCTATATAAATACAGCCTAAAGAAGGCTCAGTATTTTTTTGCTTTTTTAATTTTTTTTATTTTATTTAAATTCAATTAACATGTAGTGTATTATTGGTTTCAAAGGTAGAGTTCAGTCATTCATCAGTTGTATATAACACCCGGTGCTCATCACATCACATTCCCTCCTTAATGTCCATCACCCAATTACCCCATCGCCCCACCCGCCTCCCCTCCAGCAACCTTCAGTTTGTTTCCTATGATTGAGTCTCTTATGGTTTGTCTCCCTCTCTGATTTTACCTTGTTTTATTTTTTCCCTCCCTTCCCCTATGATCTTCTGTTTTGTTTCTTAAATCCCACATGAGTAAAATCATGATGATTGTCTTTCTCTGATTGACTTACTTTGCTTAGCATAATACCCTCTAGTTCTATCCATGTTGTTGCAAATGGCAAGATTTCATTTTCTGGATGGTTGAATAATATTCCATTGTATATGTATACACCACATCTTTATCTATTCATCTGTTGATGGACATCTGGGCTCTTTCCATAGTTTGGCTATTGTGGACATTGCTGCTATAAACAGTGGGGTGCAGGTGCCCCTTCAGATCACTACATTTGTATCTTTGGGCTAAATACCTAGTGAAATTGCTGGGTCATAGGGTAGCTCTATTTTTAACTTTTTGAGGACCCTCCATACTGTTTTCCAGAGTGGCTGTACCAGCTTGGATTCCCACCAGCTGTGCAAGAGGGTTCCCCTTTCTCCACATCCTCACCAACATCTGTCATTTCCTGACTTGTTAGTTTTAGCCATTCTGACCAGTGTGAAGTGGTATCTCATTGAGGTTTTGATTTGTATTTCCCTGATGCCACGTGATTTTGAGCATTTTTTCATGTGTCTGTTGTCCATTTGGATGTCTTCTTTGCAGAAATGTCTGTTCATGTCTTCTGCCCATTTCTTGACTGGATTATTTGTTCTTTGGGTGTTGGGTTAAGTTCTTTATAGACTTTTGGATACTATTCCTTTATCTGATAAGACATTTCCAAATATCTTCTCCCATTCTGTCAGTTGTCTTTTTTGGTTTTGTTGACTGTTTCCTTTGCTGTGCAAAAGTTTTTATCTTGATGAAGTACCAGTAGTTCATTTTTGCCTTTGTTTCCCTTGCCTTTGGAGACATGTCTAGCAAGAAGTGGCTGTGGCCAAGGTCACAGAGGTTGCTGCCTGTGTTCTCCTCTAGGATTTTTTTTTTTCCCTGATTTTTTTTATTATGTTAATCACCATACATTACATCATTAGTTTTTGATGTAGTGTTCCATGATTGATTGTTTGCCTATAACACCCAGTGCTCCTTGCAGAACGTGCCCTCTTTAATACCCATCACCAGGCTAACCCATCCCCCCACCCCCCTCCCCTCTAGAACCCTCAGTTTGTTTTTCAGAGTCCATGGTCTCTCATGGTTCGTCTCCCCCTCCGATTTTCCCCCTTCATTCTTCCCCTCCTGCTATCTTCTTCTTCTTCTTCTTTTTTTAATATATAATGTATTATTTGTTTCAGAGGTACAGGTCTGTGATTTAGCAGTCTTACACAATTCACAGCACTCACCATAGCACATACCCTCTCCAGTGTCTATCACCCAGCCACCCCATCCCTCCCAGTGTCACATTGAGGTCTTTCATCCATTCTGAGTCTATTTTTGTGTGTGGTGTAAGGAAATGGTCCAGTTTCATTCACCTGCATGTGGCTGTCCAATTTTCCCAACACCATTTGTTGAAGAGACTTTTTTTTTTAAGAGTATTTATTTATTTATTTGCCAGAGAGAGAGAGAGAGCAAGTGAATGTAAGCAAGAGAGCACAGCAAAGGGAGCAGCAGGCAGAGGGAGAGGTAGAAGCAGACTCCCCACTGAGCAGGGAGCCCGACAAGGGACTCGATCCCAGGACCTGGGATCATGACCCCGAGCCAAAGGCAGACGCTTAACGAACTGAGCCACCCATACTTCCTGAAGAGACTTTTTTCCCATTGGATATTCTTTCCTGCCTTGTTGAAGATTAGTTGACCATAGAGATGAGGGTCCATTTCTGGGTTCTCTATTCTGTATTGATCTATGTGTCTGTTTTTGTGTCAGTACCATATTGTCTTGATGATTATAGCTTTGTAATAGAACTTGGAATTGTAATGCCACCAATTTTGGTTATCTTTTTCAACATTCCTTTGGCTATTAGGGGTCTTTCCTGGTTCCATACAAATCTCAGGATTATTTGTTACAGCTGTGTGAGGAAAGTTGATGGTATTTTGTTAGGGATTGCTTTGAATGTGTAGATTGTTCTAGGTAGCATAGACATTTTAACAGTATTTTTTCTTCCAATCCATGAAGGCTCAGTATTCTTTCTTTCTTTCTTTCTTTCTTTATTTATTTATTTAAAGATTTTACTCATTTATTTGAGAGAGAGAGAATGAGAGAGAGCACGAGAGGGAAGAGGGTCAGAGGGAGAAGCAGACTCCCCGCTGAGCAGGGAGGGAGCCCGATGCGGGACTCGATGCGGGACTCGATCCCGGGACTCCAGGATCACGACCCGAGCCGAAGGCAGTCGCCCAACCAACTGAGCCACCCAGGCACCCCTCTTTTTTTTTTTTAAACTTAAATATTCTTTTTTTTTTTTAAGATTTTATTTATTTCAGAGAGAGAATGAGAGATAGAAAGCACGAGAGGGAAGAGGGTCAGAGGGAGAAGCAGACTCCCTGCTGAAGGCTCAGTATTCTTATTTGACAATGTTTCTTAAGTAATTTAACATATTAAATAAGCCTAATTAGTGTAACATCTCTCTGTATAAGGAGAGAGAACAAATCTTTTGAGATATTCCAAGGACCCTCTGGAAATAGTTAGTTCAAGGTCAAAAAAACTTCACTTAGAATTTAAATTTTGGGAAGTTTGTCAAGAATATTGAAAGATTTGGACACTTTGCTAAAGAGGATCAGAGAAAATTATGAAACTATCTACTTGGCTAAAGTGAAAAAATATTTAAAGGACAAATATAGAAGGTTATATAGCTGCAAAAGCTTTAGTTCTTTTTGAATAGAGAAGTCTTGGTTTTTCTAAGTAATTGAAGATGTGATAAAGACAAAACACAGAATCTCTGTTTCCTAACAGCAAAGAAACTGTTTACAGTTTAAGAACAGACTGATAGGGCGCCTGGGTGGCTCAGTTGGTTAAGCGACTGCCTTTGGCTCAGGTCATGATCCTGGAGTCCCAGGATCGAGTCCCGCATCGGGCTCCCTGCTCAGCAGGGAGTCTGCTTCTCTCTCTGACCCTCTTGGATCTCGTGCGCGCTCTCTCTCTCTCTCTCTCAAATAAATAAATAAAATCTTTAAAAAAAAAAAAAAGAACAGACTGATAGTCTAAGAAAATTTTGGTCTTTTTTTTTTAACAAAAAAAGCCATTCCAATTTTGTACCAATGTACTTTTGATACTACTTTTTTTTTTTTTAAATGGAGCCTAACATGGGGCTTGAACTTGACCCTGAAATCAAGACTTGGGCTGAGATCAAGAGTTGGATGATTGACTGAGCTACCCACGTACCCTAATTTTAAAATTTATTTTTTTATTTTTTTAAGATTTTATTTATTTGAGAGAGAGAGAATGAGAGATAGAGAGCATGAGAGGGAAGAGGGTCAGAGGGAGAAGCAGACTCCCTGCTGAGCAGGGAGCCTGATGTGGACTTGATCCCGGGACTCCAGGATCATGACCTGAGCCAAAGGCAGTCGCTTAACCAACTGAGCCACCGAGGCACCCTAAAATTTATTTTTAAACAAATGCATTTTGATCTTAGCTTGATTACACATATGATTCCTTTCCCAAGATTTCTTTCCCATAAACCTTCTATAACTTCCTGTGTCCATTTTAGTTTGTCCCTTATTCTTTGCCTTTCCAAAATAACCAGCTTTACTTTAGGACAAAATCACTTTTGTTTCCCTCAACACAATGCAATTCCATTCCTCATACCTTCTTTTACTGAAAACAGGCATCCTATTTCCCTTCATACTTTTCATATACAGTTGTTTTCTTTCATCTTTATTGTTTTTTAGTAGCTTTACATATATTAATTGGAATTCTTAATTCTTAGAATTCTTAATTCTCAGTGAAAATTAAAACGTAAGCAGTCTGGCAAGTTTATAAATACATTTTGAAATTTCTAGAAATATGCCCTCAGCATGGCATAAAACATGTTTACTAGTAGACCTAAATAGCTTTAGTTTCTCTATAATAAGAAGCCAAAATGGATAATCTATGTTTAGTAATTAATGTTGCAGTATTTTATCATATTTAGAAAATGACCCCAGTAATGTAATGAAATTATATCATTTAATTTAACTTGGCAAAACTATAAAGTTTCGAGTTACCAGGAAACGTTTAGGAAAGCTGCTTTTTTTTCAAAGCATACATACCATATAACAATTGTTTTACATAAAAACTCTTACCCATTTTCATTCATCTGAGTAATTTCATAACCAATTAGGTTTAGGTTACAGAAACTTCATGTGACATTAGTCAAAGTCAGCCATCAAATTTCACAACAAAGATAACATGAACATATTTGACTAATAAACCCAGGTGGAATAAAAGTTGCATGTTTGTATTATATTCAATGTCGATAACTCTGAGACATGTCTGTCTGTCTTAAACCAACAAACTTGTCAAAAAAACAAAAACAACAAAAAACTCCCAATAAACTAAAACTAGATTTTACTTATCAAAGATTATCCCAGATTATATGAACTTGAAAAACTTTTGGGTTAGTTTACTTAATTTTTATAAGCACTTGTTTTTCTTTAAGCCAATTAACATAGAGGTCTTTACAAATTAATTTTGGCAATACCATCCAGAGGTAGAAAAGTCTCATTTGTATATATAGATATACATAAACATACAGATACAGAGATCTTAACAGCTTTTGTTTTAAAAAAGGTCTTAGCCTTGGGGCGCCTGGGTGGCTTGGTCGTTAAGCATCTGCCTTTGGCTCGGGTCTTGATCCCGGTGAGCATCGGGCTCCCTGCTAGGCGGGAAGCCTGCTTCTCCCTCTCCCACTCCCCCTGCTTGTGTTCCCTCTCTCGCTGTGTTTCTCTCTGTCAACTAAATAAATAAAATCTTTAAAAAATAAAAAAATAAATAAAAAAGGTCTTAGCCTTGAGGTGTCTACGTGGCACATTTGGTTGAGAGTCCGACTCTTGGTTTCCGCTGGGATCATGATCTCCAGGTCCTGGGATCGTGCCCTGCATAGAGCTCTGCACTCAGCACTCAGCCCTGAATCTGCTTGTCCTTCTCCCTCCCCATGCTCGGTTGTCTCTCTCTCTCTCTCTCTCTCTCTTTTTTTTTTTTTTTTTTAAGATTTTATTTATTTACCTGACAGAGAGAGATAGCGAGAGAGGGAACACAAGCAGGGGGAGTGGGAGAGGGAGAAGCAGGCTTCCCGCCAAGCAGGGAGCCCGATGTGGGGCTCAATCCCAGGACCCTGGGATCATGATCTGAGCCGAAGGCAGACGCTTAACAACTGAGCCACCCAGGCGCCCCCCACCTCTCAAATAAATAAAATCTTTAAAAAAAAATCTTACCCTTCTTTCAGGTACAAAACTAAAAAGAATAGTTGGATCTAAATTGTGTTTCTGGCAGATGGACTAATCTAAGTTAATCTGCTCAGGTGGTCAAAGTTTTTTTTTTAAATGAAACATTTTTATTTGCAGGCTCTAAGGATCCTTTCAGAGCTGTTTTTGAAGTCATTTTATCTTTTAGATGCTTCTGAATATCAAAGAATGCATTCCATTGTCTCTGAGAGATTTGGGATCTGCTTTTTTAAGAGTGCTCCTTAACATGGATTTATCTAAGAGCTTCCCCCAAATGGCTATTACGTTTCCAAATCATCCAAAAATTTACCCATTTTTTCAGAAAGGCACAAGATGCTGGTCCAAGGACCAGGTGGAATCTATCTTGTCTTTGGATATCTTAACTAGCAACACTATTTCCCAACAGCTGTTTAAAACACTGGAATCACGTGTTTTCTCCCTTTTGAACAGGATGAGTGTCTTACCATGAAGCTTCAGCAAGCAGAAATGGAACAGAAATAGAAAAGAGTACTCACTACGGTAATCCCTTCATAAAAACAAAAAGGAAAAAGCTTAAAGGCTTTTAAGCCAGAGAGCTTAAATGCAAGGAGAGCAGAGCTCGGATCCAGGAGAGACTCTTAGACTTTATGGTCATTGAGAAAGCAGTGAACTCACTGGGTTCTCTGGTTACCAGCACTTGTTTGCTCACGAACCTTGGAGTTGTTGGGGGCTTCTCTGGATCCTGCTTTTGTACCAAGTAATGTTGACTTTGAAAATACAACAGCCAGTTATTTTATCAGCAAAACGGGTTTATTTGGAAATAGTAGAGGAATTACGATTCAGGACAAGCTAGTCATGGTAAACCATAGGTAAGTCTGGAGAGCAAAGGGGAGGGGAGCATTCTTTTATAGAGGTAAGGAAGGAGTTTGGCAGGGTTGCTATAAACAAAAAGTCTGTTGGAGTAAATTGTGAGTTGAAAATATAGTGGCTTTTCATTGGCTGAGTTGACTATCTCTTATTGGCTGGGCTATTGCTATTGCCAGGCAGGCAAAAAAATCTTCCATCGTCCTGCTGGGGGTAGTAAAGTAGGCTACTGCTTGTTGGGAATGCAATGTAAGTCTCTTCCTGTTGGGTCTGCAGAGGCCTCCAATGAATGGTATGGTTTAAGAGCTCCCTCTTCTGGCCTCCTGACTCCATTTTAAGTAAGGTTTCCTTTACTTGGTTTCAAAAAATCTAAAATCTTTCTAAAATGATTTACATGGCCCACATTGCATAATATGGCTCCTCTCCATCTGTCCATTCTTACCTTGAACATATCTTCCACCAGCTCTCTCTGTTTCAGTCTTACTGGCCTTTTTTTAGTTGTAACTCTTCACTGATCTCTGTCTTGTTACAGACTCCCTCTTCCCCTTTGCCTGGTTAACTCCACTATATTCTTTAGGTTTTCATTTCAAGTCACTCTTCAAAGAAGTCTTTACTGACTTCCTCAGAATAGGTTTCCATTCCTTATATTCAGGACTGTTAAAATTTCTGTTTTACATTTGTTCTATAAGTTCTACAAGGGTAGTAGTCATGAATTTCTTGTTCCTTACTATATTCTAAGCACATTGCAATATTTGACATGTAGCAGAAGCTCACTAAATATATTTGAATAGGTAAATTATGATTTTTTTCTCTACTTAGCTTCAAAAAAACCTTAAGGTTGCTTACAGTAATACACATAAAAGAAGATGACTAAAGATTTATTTATTTGAGAGAGGTAGGGGGGAGGGGCAGAAAGGGAGAGAGGGTATTAATACGCTCTGTGCTGAGCACGGAGCCCATTGTGGGGCTCAGTCTCATGACCCTGAGATCACGACCTGAGCTGAAACCAAGAGTCGGATGCTTAACCAACTGCACCACCCAGGTGCCCCAAAAGAAGATAATTAAAAGAAAAAATGAAACAAAACAAAAAACCTAACTTATGGGGTGCCTGGGTGGCTCAGTCGTTAAGCATCTGCCTTCAGCTCAGGTCATGATCCCAGGGTCCTGGGATCGAGCCCCGCATCGGGCTCCCTGCTCAGCGGGAAGCCTGCTTCTCCCTCTCCCACTCCCCCTGCTTGTGTTCCCTCTCTCGCTGTGTCTCTCTCTGTGAAATAAATAAAATCTTTAAAAAAATTTTTTTAATGATTTTAGGTGTAATTTTTTTGTCATTATGGATGATGAACATTTTTGCTTTAGCAAAACTGTAATAAATATATAGCTTTTTAACAACTTGATGGCACGAAAATTTCTGTATCAATTTGAATAGATATATAATACTGTGAACCTTATGAAGACATCATAATTTATATAACCATGGTCCTGTTGAAATGTAAGCTGTATCTAAATTTTACTCTTACAGCGAACAGCTTTACACCTAAATCTTTGTGTACTTGTCTGATTATTTCCTTTAAGATACCTGTTTAGATCAGACTGCATGCTGAATCCATCTGCACGTTACTGTTTTTTTTAAGATTTTTATTTATTGTTTGACAGAGAGAGAGACAGCGAGAGGGAACACAAGCAGGGGGAGTGGGAGAGGGAGAAGCAGGCTTCCCACGGAGCAGGGCGCTAGATGTGGGGCTCCATCCCAGGACCCTGGGACCATGACCTGAGCAGAAGGCAGACCTTTAACGACTGAGCCACCCAGACGCCCTGCAAGTTACTGTTTTTGATGAATACTACCAAGTGGGGCTGTAGGAAAGGCTGTCACTGTGCTGGTTTAGACTCCTACTCATGGAATATTTTTTGTTAGCTTTACTAATACTGGAATTTGAAATAAAATGCCCAAAATCCTTCTTCCATTTTAAGTGAGAAAAAGTAATTAAATGAACTAAGCTACACAATACTATTTAGGATTCATAGCCTTTCTTTTTTTTTTTTTTTAAAGATTTTATTTATTTATTTGAGAGGGAGAGAATGAGAGACAGAGAGCACAAGAGGGAAGAGGGTCAGAGGGAGAAGCAGACTCCCTGCTGAGCAGGGAGCCCGATGTGGGACTCGATCCCGGGACTCCAGGATCATGACCTGAGCCGAAGGCAGTCGCTTAACCAACTGAGCCACCCAGGCGCCCTCATAGCCTTTCTTAACATTATAGTCAGGGCTCACTCCTTTGGAGAAGGACCCATTCAACCTAAGGAAAAGGGCTGTAGTTAAGGCTGTATGTACCAAGTGTTAGGAGAGCATAGAGCATGGAGCTGCAAACACTTCGGGTATTTGGATAAAGGCTTTGCAGAAAATAGGACATTTGAATTAGAATATGACAACAACCTTTGATTCTTAGTAATGGTTTGATTGTAAAGTGGTGATTTTCACATTGGGGCCATGCTGTGTTTAATAGATTCTGAAAAAAAATTATTTATTTTTATCTTTTTAAGATTTTACTTATTTGACAGAGAGCAAGCACAAGCAGGGGGAGCAGCAGACAGAGGGAGAGGGAGAAGCAGGCTCCCCGCTGAGCAGGGAGCCCAGTGCGGGACTCGATCCCAGGACCCTGGGATCATGACCTAAGCCAAAGGCAGACGCTTAACCTACTGAGCCACCTAGGCGCCCAGATTCTGAATATATTTTAAAATATTTTTTATCATGGATATTTTCAAACATATATTGTAATAGTACAGATAGTATAGTGAACTCCATTCAGTGCTGACTTCCTAAAAATATGCACCCAAACAACCTACTGTTAAGGTAAATCTGAGTTTATTGCTTAGCGTGGTAAGTGAGATGATACTTAGTAGCTATATTAGTTTCCTAGGGCTACTATAAGAAATTACCACAAATTGGGTGGCTTAACAGAAATTTATTATATCACAATTCTAGAGGCTAGAAGTCCCAAGTCAGCTTGATCTTAGGGTCACGAATTCAACGCCCACATTGAGCATGGAGCCTACCTGAGAAAAAAAAATGTGGAAGTCCCAAGTCAAGTTGTTAGGAGGGTCATTCTCCATCTGAAGGCTCTGCGGAAGAAACCGTCATCGCATGCTTCTGTCCTAGCTCATGGTTTTCCTTGGCTTGTGGCAGTATGATTCCAGTCTCTGCCTCTGTTTTCACATGGCTTTCTTCTCTCTGTGTGTTTCCTGTGTGTCCCCATGTCCAGATTTCCCTTTTCTTTTTTTTTTTTAAAGATTTATTTGAGAGAGCTAGAGTGTGCACGTGTGCATGTGCACAGTAGGGAGGGGAAGAGGGAGAGAGAATTCTAAGCAAGCTCTCCTCTCTGAGTGTGGAGCCTATCTGGGGGCTCAATCTCACGACCCTGAGATCATGACCACCAAAATCAATAGTTGGACGCTTAACTGACTGAGCCCCCCAGGTGCCCCAAGATTTACCTTTTCTTATAAGGACAACAGATTAGATTAGGACCCACCCTAATCCAGTATGACCACATTTTAACTTGATTATATCTGCAAAGACCCTATTTCCAATTAAGGTCACATTTCCAAGGTTCTGGGTGGTCATGAATTTGGGGGATATACTATTCAACCCAATACAGTAGCCTTTTGGAGAGGGAAGAGGGCAAAGTTGGGATGTCTGGATTTTGGGGTCTGATTTAAGGTGGTAGTTTTGTTTTTATTCTTTTTTATTTTTTTTAAAGATTTATTTATTTATTTTGAGAGACTGAGAATGAGAGAGAGAGCACATGAGAGGGGGGAGGGTCAGAGGGAGAAGCAGACTCCCCGCCAAGCAGGGAGCCTGATGTGGGACTCAATCCCGGGACTCCAGGATCATGACCTGAGCCGAAGGCAGTCGCCCAACAGACTGAGCCACCCAGGCGCCCGTGGTAGTAGTTTTGTTTTTAAAGATTTATTTTAGAGAGAGAGAGTGAGGGAGTGGGAGGAGGGACACAGGGAGAGAGTCTTCCAAGTAGACTGTCTGCTGAGGATGGAGCCTGACGTGGCAATGTCAGGATATGAGATCATGAAATCATGACCTGAGCCAAAACCAAGAGTCAGATGCTTACCTGACTGAGCCACCCAGGCGCCCCTAAGGTGGCAGTTTTAATATGGGGGCTTGATCAGGATTGGGTAAGTATTGTGTTAGTTTTAAGATTTGTGGGCTTAACAAAGTGAGGGTTTTGTGACAAGATTCAAAGCATCTGTGAGAACAAACAATCATTTGATGGTATCTGTTGACAAGATGAACAGTTTCATGTTCATTTGAATGGACTTTTGGGAATTTCCTGAAGGAATAATAGTTATGGGCAACTTTTATTTTCCTAGAAAAGAATTTGTTGTAGTAGTAAAGTCAGGTTGATAACAGTAGAATGGTAAAGTCATGTTTATGCAGACAGTAAGCCTTGTGAGTGTAATTGGTTTCAGTTTTCAATCTCCAAATACTATCCTAGATCTTCTTATTAACAATTTGCCAATTCTTACTTTATTTCTCTCATCTACTTCCTCCCTGGTACCCTGGTTTAGTTAGCTACCCACCTCCCTGCCTACATCCTTTCTTTCCTTCTTTGCTCCCTTTTTCTGCCATGCATAATAGACATTTATTAACCATTTATTAGCACACAAGAATAGAATAGTTCATAGGTCTGTGTAAGCTTGATAAAGTCTCTGCTTTCTGACCTTTATCGTGATCGTACCCAACTTGAATGAAAGATTTACTCAAATGGATGTGAGTATACTTCAGAGTCAGGATACTGTTACCCTTACTGTTGGTATCAGGTAAACAGAATCTTGTGACCCACTGTTTAGGGAAAGACTGTTTAGGGATCAAGCCATAGGTATGGGTTGATACCTTGTTAAGGGTAGGTTGAGGCTTGTTAGATTTTTTTTTTTTTAATTTAGGCATAATATATATGTAGTGAAGTGTAGAGATCTTTGAAACTTTTTTTTTTTTAAGACTTTATTTATTTGACAGAGAGACAGCAAGAGAGGGAACACAAGCACGGGGAGTGGGAGAGGGAGAAGCAGGCTTCCCACGGAGCAGGGAGCCCGATGTGGGGCTCCATCCCAGGACCCTGGGATCATGACCTGAGCCGAAGGCAGACCCTTAATGACTGAGCCACCCAGGCGCCCCCAAAACTTTTTTTTTTAAGATTTTATTTTCTTTAAGTAATTTCTACACCCAGCATGGGGCTTGAACTTACAACCCTGAGATCAAGAGTCATATATGCTCTACAGACTGAGCCAGTCAGGTGCCCCTCAAGCTTTTTATTTAGAGATTGTATATAAGTGCCTTACCCTTGTTGATAAACTTTTTATTTTGGATTGATTTTAAGCTTACAGAAAAATTGCAAAACAGTGTGGAGTTCCCATTTACCCCTTAACTAGTTTACCCCTTTTTAGCATCTTATATTACTATGGTACCCTTACCCAAACTAAGAAACTGGTATTGGTATATTACTATTTACAGCCAAACTCTAGACATTATTTGGATTTTACTAGTTTTTTTCATTAATCTCCTTTCTCCAGAATGCAGCCTAGGTGCCACATTGTATTTTGTTTTCCCATTTCCTGGGTTTCCTGTGGTCTCTAATAGTTCTACTTTGCTTGATTTTAACAATCTGGAGGCCAGGTTTCCTTAAGAATATCCCCCCAGTTTGGGTTTGTCTGTTTTTCTGGTGTTTAGACTGCAACTGTGACAATATATCAGGGGGTACATAAAATTCACATACATGTATACACTTTATTTAAAATAAAGTACATATAATGAAACGTTTTACCTTTTTTTTTAGGTTTATTTATTTTAGAGAGAGAGTGCATGCAGTGGGAAGAAGCAGAGGGAGAGGGAGAGAGAAAATCTCAAAGACTCCCCACTGAGCAGGGAGCCTGATGTGGGGCTTGATCTCAAGACCATGAGATCATGACCTGAGCCAAAAACAAGAGTCAGAAGCTTAACTGACTGAGCCACCCAGGTGCCCCTACTTTTTTTTTTTTTTTTTAGATTCTTAAAGTGTAACATCCAGTAAAGGGCAGAAAAGGGACAGATCTTAAGTATATGACTTGTTGAAAAGTTAACATACTTTATACATCCTTGTGACTACCACTCGGGATCAAGATATAGGTCATTTCTATCACTCAGAATTTCCCCTGGCTCCCTTTTCCAGTTAGAAACTTCAGAAATTACGACTATTTTGACTTCTATCTCCATCAATTAATTTTGCCAGTTTTGAATTTCATATAAGTGGAATCATACAGTATGTATTCTTTTGTATCTGGCCCCTTTTACTCTGTAATGTCTGTGAAATTTGTCCATGTTGTTGTACATAGGAATAAGATGTTATTTTTGCCTTGTAATACTTCATTATGGGACTGTGCCACAATTTATCCATTCTCCTATTGATAAAATTTGGATTGCTTCTGATCCTTGGCCGTTACAAATAAAACTGTTAGGAACATTTTTGTACATGGTGTTTTTGGTTCAAGTACCATGGACTTTTCTTTTTGAGTTTTAGCATATATCTTCTTGAATAAATGTTTTGTCATTTGCTTTATGCCTTTAGGACTGTTTCCAGAGATTTTAAATGTTTTTTGTTTTGTTTTGTTTAAGTTCTTACCAGTTTCAATGGAGAGTGGTTGTAAGTAGCTCCTTACAATGTCATGCTGGAACTATTTCTGTTACATATCTCCGAATCTGGGCTTGCCTTTTCACTCTTTGTCTCTAGATGAACAGAAGTTTCTAATTTTGATGAAGTTCATCTTTTAAATATTTTTCTTTCATATTACTTTCTGAGTCCTGTTTCAGAAATCTCTGCCTCCCCCAGCACATAAAGATAGTATCCTGTACTTTTGAAGCTTTAGTGTTTAAGCTTTTACAATTAGGGCTGTGATCCGTCTCAAATTAATTTTTTGTGTGCGGTGTGAAGTGTTGTAGGGGTCAAGGTTCTTTTTTATTCTCCATTCAGATATTCAGTTGTCTCTTATCTTCCCTGCTGAATTCCATTGACACCTTTGTCATAAGTAAAGTGGCCATACACATGTGGCTGTTTCTGGACTCTGTTCTACTGGCCTGTTTGTATGTAGATTAATACTACATTGTCTTATTTATAACTATAGCTTTTTTTTTCTGAAGATTTTATTTATTTATTAGAGAGAGAGCAGGAACAGGAGGAGGGAACCTGACACCTGGCTCAGTCCCAGGACCGGGGGACTATCACCCAAATTGATGGCAGATGCTCAACCAACTGAGCTACCCAGGCCCCCCTAGAACTGTAGCTTTATAGTAAATCTTGAAATCTGGTAGTGTCAGTTTTATTCTTCAAGATTGTCTTGGCTATTCTAAGTTACTTGCTTTTTTTTATTAATTTAAAAAAATTTTTCCAAATATTTATTTATTTATTTGAGAGAGAGACAGACAGACAGACAGACAGACAGGCGGACAGAGCACAAGCAGGGGGAGAGGGAGAAGCAGGCTCCTGCTGAGCAGGGAGTCTGAAGCGGGGCTCAATCCCAGGACCCTGGGATCAGGGATCATGACCTGAGCCAAAGAGAGATGCTTAACCCACTGAGCCACCCAGGTGCCCTGAAGTTACTTGCTTTTATAAATAAGTTTTTTTTTTTTAAGATTTTATTTATTTATTTCACAGAGAGAGAGAACAAGCTGGAGGAGCAACAGAGGGAGAGGGAGAAGCAGGCTCCCTGTCCGAGCAGGGAGCCCAATGTGGGGCTCTATCCCAGGACCCTGGGATCATGACCTGAGCCAAAGGCAGACGCTTAACCGACTGAGCCACCCACGCACCCCATAAATAAGTTTTTGAATCTGTTTGTCAAATACCAAACTAGCCAAAACCCTGCCTTTTTTTTTTTTTTTTAACTGGGATTGCATTGAATTTAGCAATACTGAAACAATGAGTCTTCCAATCCTTGGATATTGTATATTTTTCCATTTATTTAGGTCTTCCTTAATTTCTCCCAGCAGTGTTTTGCAATTTTCAGTGTAGAATTCTTGCACATTTTTGTTAGATACCTAGGTATCTTGTTTGTTGTTGTTGTTTTTTAAGATTTTATTTGAGAGAGCACTAGGGGTGTTGGGGGGGAAGGGGCAGAGGGAGAGGGACAAACAGACGAGCAAGGAGCCTGATGTGGGTCTCGATCCCAGGACCCCGGGATCCTGACCTAAGCCGAAGGCAGATGCTTAACCAACTGAGCCACCTAGGCGCCCCTGGTATCTTGTTTTTGATACTCTCATAAACATACTTTTTAAATTTCAGTTTTTAGTTGTTAGTGTGTAGAAATACAGTTGAGTTTTGTATAGTGACTGTATTCTGGGCATTGCTAAATTGACATTTAAAATTTTTGTAGATTCTTTTGCATCTTTGGTCATGAGTGGTATTGGCCTATAATTTTCCTTTTCTATAATCTTGTCATTTTATTTTTTTAAAGATTTTTTTTGAGAGAGAGAGTTGGGAGGGGGAGGGATACAGGGAGAGAGAGGATCTCAAGCAGATGGCCTACTGAGGGTGGAGCCCAACGTGGGGCTTGATCCCACGGCCCTGAGATCATGACCTGAGCTAAAATCAAGGGTTGGCTGCTCAACCAACCAGCCACCCAGGCACCGCTGATCTTGTCATTTAAAAAAAACCAGTTATACAAGCAAGATTGATTTAATATTTGAAAGTAATTCTAATTCACCCCATTAACATAAAGGAGTAAAATTTCAGTAGATGCAGAAAAAGCATTTCTCAGAATTCAAAACCTGTTTGTAATCAGCTACAAACTTTTAATTAAGAACAGAAGTGAACATCCTAAAATCTGATAAAGGATATTTACCCATACCCCTCCCACTCACCCCCCAAAAAACCCCTACAAATAACATCACACTTGATAAAATACTGACCTCATATCCTTTGAGTTTGGAAAGCAGACTGTGATGTCCATAGGAATATTTTTAAAGATTTCATTCATTCGGGGTGCCCGGGTGGCTCACAGTCATTAAGCGTCTGCCTTCGGCTCAGGTCATGATCCCAGGGTCCTGGGATCGAGGCCCGCATCGGGCTCCCTGCTCAGCAGTGAGTCTGCTTCTCCCTCTCCCGCTCCCCCTGCTTGTGTTCCCTCTCTCTCTCTTGTTGTGTCTGTCTTAGAGAGAGTGTGGGCGTATACACACGTTCGTGTTAGGTGGGGGGTGGGGGCGGGCGGCAAAGGGAGAGGGAGAGATCTCAAGCTCACTCCTGTGCCAAGTGTGGAGCCTGAGATTAAGACCTGAGCTGAGATCAAGAGTCTGACGCTTAACCAACCAAGCTACCCAGAAGCCCCTAGTTCTAGTAGATTTTTAAAATTAGTGTCTTAGGATTTTTCTGCATGACTAGTCATGTCATCAGTGAAAGAGAACAGTGCCATTTTGTGTGCCTTTTATTTCTTTTGCTTATTATTGCACTGGCTAAGACCACCAGTACCCATGCTGAATAGAAGTGGTGAATTCGACAGTCTTGCTTTTTTACTGCATTCTTTGGAGGAAACCATTTGGAGTTTAGCGTTACATATGATGTTAACTATAGATTTCTTTGTAAATGCTGTTTATCTGATTGATGCCGTTTCCTTTCCTGGTTTGTTAGTTTGCTTAGAGTTTTCATAATGATCAGGTGAGTTTTGTCGTATACTTCATCTAAGTGTATTGAGATGAGCTTAAGGATTTTCTTTATTCTGTTAATATTTTAGATTACATTAATTGATTTTGTATGATTTACTAACCTTTTATTCCTGGGATAATCCCTACTTATGAGGTATCTTTATATATACATATGGATTTGGAAGCACCTGGGTTGTGCAGTTGGTTAGCCTCGACTCTTGAGTGTGGCTCAGGTAGTGATCTCAGGGTGGGGAGATCGAGCTCTGCCGTGGGCTCTGCACTGGGCACAGTGTCTCCTTAAGACTCTCTCTCCCTCTGCCCCATCCCCCCAACTCATGCACGCGCTCTCTCTCTAAAATAAATGAATACTCATTATATGAGTATTCATTATATATGGATTTGTTTTGCTCATACTTTGTTAAGGAATTTGAGTCTGTGTTGATGAGAGAGATTGATCCATAATTTTCACTTTTTTGAAATGTCCTTGTTAGGGTTATGCTCATCCCATGTTATGAGTTGGAAAGTGTTCTCTTTTTTTAAAAAAAAGTTTATATAAGATTGGTCTTACTCCCTTAAATGTTTAATTGGAGTTTTCTTTGTTGGGAGATTTTTATGTCCTTCTGCTTTAAACTTTTCTGTTTCTTTGTATTTAAAGTATGTCTCTACAGAAAGCAAGTATTTGTGTTTTCTTATCCATTCTGACAATCTTTGTCTTTTAATTGGAGTTTTTAAATCTTTTCATTTACTCTATAAATTGATAGGACTGGATTGGCTTTGTCTCCTTTGATTTTTGTTATTTTACTGTTCCATTTTGATTCTTCTGTTGACTTTTTGGCCATTCCTTTTTGCATATATTTTTAGTGGTTTTGCCAGGGCTTATAGTATGCATCATTAACCTCTCACAGACTGTACTGTACTATTCACATAAACTGTAGACACCTTACAACAGTATAACTATATCTCCCCATCTTTTGTGTTTTAGTTCTCATATATTACATTCTCTATGTTATAAACTGTAATATAATTTTTACTTTTATTTATTTATTTGAGAGAGAGAGAGCGAGCATGAGTGGGGGTAGGGGCAGAGGGAGAGGGAGAAGCAGACTCCTGCTGAGCAGGGAGCCTGACTCAGGGCTTGATCCCAGAACCCTGAGGTCATGACCTGAATTGAAACCAGGAGTTGGACACCTAACCAGTTGGGCCACCCAGGTGCCCCTGGAGCTTATAATCCTTTAGGAAAAACAACATGTAGCAAATCATTATACATTTGCATACCATTTTACAGGAAGTTTGAGGTAAACAAGAGCAATATATTTACTAGGACTCCATAGTGAATCGTATTTAAAATACTTAGGGGCACCTGGCTGGCTCAGTCAGTAGAGCATGCACTCCTGATCTTTGGGTTGTGAGTTTAAGCCCCACATTGGGTGTAGAGATTACTTAAAAATAAAATGCTTAATAATTTTTAATCCTTTGAATAAAAACTATTTTATTTTTAAAAAATATTTTTATTTATTTATTTGACAGAGAGAGAGAGAGACAGAGAGAGAGGGAACACAAGCAGGGGGAGTGGGAGAGGGAGAAGCAGGCTCCCCACTGAGCAGGGAGCCCGATGTGGGGCTCGATCCCAGGACCCTGGGATCATGACCTGAGCCAAAGGCAGCTGCTTAACCGACTGAGCCACCCAGGCGCCTCTGAATAAAAACTATTTTAACAAGCTATTTTATATTTCTTTGTTATGTATTTTATATAGTTCCTTGCTTTTATCCACCATTTCCCCCTCTGTAAAATGCATATTGCCTTTTATCTCTTCAGATTTTTACATTTACTTTTACAGAGTCCAATCAGTGTTGAAAACAGTAGTATGTATATTTTTCCTGACTTTCCTATGAATGGTTCTAGAGTTTTACCTTTAAGTACATGTTTTTATATATAAAAAATATTACAGAAAAACATAAACCAACATTAATTGTATATAAGTGGTATGATATACATAATTTTCACTTTGTTCCTGTAATTTTCTGTACCACCAGTAAAATACAATATGCATTTTACTTTTTTATGTGAAAAAGATGGTGAGCATTTTTTTTTAAATGAAAACTTTATGTACTGTTTAATAAAGAAATTCATAGTTCAACTGTTGCTATATAAAGAGGCTTCTTCTCAAGTCTAATCCTAGTTCTTTTTGTTAGGGCCCAAGTAATATCTGCTTGGTCTTTTGTGAATTAGAGATGTCAACATAATTTATTATTTTCCTCCATCTTTTCATTTTCCTCAACTCTTTATTAAATAAAACTTTATTTACCTGTGCTCTTAATTTGAGAGATTGTTATCTGTTATTAGAGAAAGGTGTTTCAACAAGCTATGGGCTATATGTTTCTAAATTATTAGTAGAACCATTGCAGATATTTCCCATTGACTTTAATTGCAATTCTCTGTAGAAGAATCACAGTATATTGTTTTAACTAAGTGAATCTTTTTTCCTTTTCATTTCAGTTGGAAAGACATCCTTGATCACCAGATTCATGTATGACAGTTTTGACAACACCTATCAGGTATTTTATTTTTGCTGACTTAACTCGTTGTCTCTCTTTTAGGTTAGAAGTAATATTTAAGGTCTTTCCAAAAATCTATTTATTTATATAAAAGCACTTTCTGTAATCTGTAAATGCTATATAAATACAAAGTATAACTAATTTTGGTCATAGTCCTCAATCTTTTCACTTGATTTCTTTATCTCTTCTTCCAAAGTCCATTGAAAGATTATGACTAATTACCACTTGGGATAGAAGTAGTAGTGATTATAGATATTCTCTTATGTGGTTCAAGCCTAGGATTCTGTGACTTTTTGATCTATACTTAAAGTCAAGAATAAATGAATGGTGTAATTCGAAATCATTAACAGAAGGAGATTTGGGATTTTCACAAATATGTGGAAAATAAACAGCACATTCCCAAATAACCAACGAGTCAAGGAAAAAAATTCACAAAGGAAATTTAGGAAATACTTTGAGATAAAAGGAAAAAAAAAACCAACAACCACAATATACCAAAATTTATAGGATACAGCTAAAGCAGTGCTATAAGGAAAAGAAGAAACATATTAAATCAATAATTTAACCTTCTGTCTTAAGAAACTGAAAAGTAAACTAACCCTAAAACAAGCAAAAGACACATGACAAAGAACTTTTATCCAACACACACGGGACTCTTAAATCACAGAGTAGTAAAGAATTACTAATTCTTTACATTTTGACAAGTTTCAGTAGATGTGTACATCTGTGAAGTTACCACCATCAAGATTAGGAACATTTTCATTCCAAAAGGAATTTGTTTTAATTAAGCCTTTTATTAAAAACCATAAAGATCATAGAACAGAAATGACTGACATATATAAATCTGACATTTTAGGAAAGTCACTTCTTAAAAAAAACTAATTAGTATGTACTGTATATATTTTATTATCATTCTTTTGAATATCTCAGAAATGGTTTAGCCACCTCATTAGATGTGAAAAGAGCAAATTTAGAAATGAAAAATAGCTCAATCAGTAAGAGTGCTTCAGTTTTCTTCTGGACTCCTTTAGGTCAGATATCCCCAATTTTCTAGGTCCCTGCAACTCTACGGCCTATAGGCTTCACCTAGAGGACCTTCTCTTGAAGGTCTTGATGGTGTCTTGATTCTGAGCAATGCTGTCTCTTCTCATCAGAAGAGCTACAGATGCCAGTTTCAGAGACTAACAAAAGTATTGATGTCATTGAGCCACATATGGAAAATTCCTGAAAAGTGTAAGCTCAGATCTTTGGGTAGTAGAACCATTACCATAGGCTAAAAAATCTGAACTAAGGTCAGAGTCTTAGGCTAAAAGACTTAGCTGGAGCCTATTTAGAGTTCTCTGGGTGTTCCTAAAGGATTTTGTTATATCCATGTTCCCAGTGAAATTAAGGAAATCTTTCAGGCATACCTGAAAGTGCCATTGCTGTTTCTTCATGCTGCTGTTCAGTCAGACATATATAAGAATAGTGATGTTGACATAAAGGTAGTGATATTGATAGAATTTGACAGGGAAAGATTGTGATTGTTTGTGGGAAAGTTGTTGCTAATAAAGCTAATGTATCGGGCACCTGGGTGGCTTAGTTGGTTAAGCGACTGCCTTTGGCTCAGGTCATGATCCCGGGGTCCTGGGATGGAGTCCCGCATCAGGCTCTCCCTGCTCTGTGGGGAGCCTGCTTCTTCCTCTCCTTCTGCCTGCTACTCCCCCCGCCTGTGCTCACTCTGTCAAATAAATAAATAAAATCTTAAAAAAAAAATAAAGCTAAAATATCATTGTAGGTTTTGCTAATTAATAATGTGAGTTACAAGGTTTTATAACAATTAGATATAGTCCTAGATGTTCTTTTAGTTTAGCTCTAACAAGAAAATTTAGATGATATAGTACCCTACATCCTTATTTAGGGAAATCAGCTTGACAGTATGTTAAGTATTATCTTTGAATATGAAGAATTGACCTTTGTGTGACTAGCTGCCAACTTAGTTTCCAGGTGAAGAGTTCTTCAGTGAATCATTTGAAGATTCCCTACTCCGACCCCCACCACACACAACAGAAAGACTTTTGAAATGAATAATTAAGGAGCTAGTCTCCTTGCTAGAAATTATTCTTGGGCTTATATGAGCCATATGTAATGTATATATCATTATTCACTTAGTTTAAGTGAAGTTTTATTTCACAAAAATGATAAATTTTATGTTAGTAATTCATGTTCTATGTATGATTCCTTTGCACTGAATTAATTTCATTTATAAAGGAGGAAACTGGTTGGCCAGAAGAGTCTTTAATTGACCAAAATTTAGACAGTATTTCAGAGTGAAACAAAAAAACTGTTCTTTCTAACTAGAGAGCCTAGAATTGAGTATCTTAAAGTTGCTCTTGTTTTTCACCACTTACCTTCTTTTTCCAGTTATAAACTCACAGATTTTCTTAACAGTTTAAAGTATGTCAGCTTGAACCATATTATGTTGTTATTTTTATAATTCAAAATGATAGAATATTGTCAGTTTTACATGGTTCAGCTTAATATAAATAAGCGCTTAAGAAAAATTCCCACAGTTAGAGTAGATTCATTCTTTTTCCTGTTTTTTGTTTGTAGACTAACCTTTGAGATTACTTTTTTTTTTTTTTTAAAGATTTTATTTATTTATTTGAGAGAGAGAGAACGAGAGAGAGCATGAGAGGGAAGAGGGTCAGAGGGAGAAGCAGACTCCCCGCCGAGCAGGGAGCCCGATGCGGGACTCGATCCCGGGACTCCAGGATCATGACCTGAGCCGAAGGCAGTCGCTCAACCAACTGAGCCACCCAGGCGCCCCAACCTTTGAGATTACTTTGAATTTAGAAGATTTATTCTGAAGGCTGTTACAAGTCGACAATAAACAAATTCAGCTTCATGGTCGACAGTGAAGCCATCTATGACATCTGTCATAGAAACCTCAATATTGAGTGCCCAGCCTACACTAACCTAAATAGGTTGATAGGTCACATTGTGTCCTTCATCACTGCTTCCCTCAGATTTGATGGAGTCCTGAATGTTGATCTAACAGAATTCCAGTCCAATGTGGTGCCCTATCCCTGCATCTACTTCTGTCTGGCCACATATGCTCCTGTCATCTCTGCTGAGAAAGCCTACCATGAACAGCTCTCTGTAGCAGAGATCACCACTGCATGCTTTGAATCAGCCAATCAGATGGTGAAATGTGACCCTTGCCATGGTAAATACATGGCTTGCTACCTGTTATACAGTGGCGACATAGTTCCCAAAGTTGTCAGTGCTGCCATTGCCACCATCAAGACCAAGCGTACCATCCAGTTTATGGACTGGTACCCCACTGGCTTCAGAGTGGGCATTAATTACCAGCCTCCCACCGTGGTACCTGGTGGAGACCTGGCTAAAGTACAGCGAGCTGTGTGCATGGTAAGCAACATCACAGACATTTCTGAGGCTTGGGCTTGCCTGGACCACAAGTTTGACCTGATGTATGCAAAGCATGCCTTTGTTCACTGGTATGTAGGTAAGGGCATGGAGGAAGGACAGTTTTCTGAGGCCTGTGAGGACATGGCTACCCTTCAGAAGGATTATGAGGAGGTTGGTGTGGATTTAGTTGAAGGAGAGCTTGAAGAAGGAGAGGAGTACTAAAGTTAAAATTTGTCACAAAGGTGCTGCTTTTACAGGGAAGCTTATTCTGTGTAAACATTGAAAAGTTGAGCTCTGATCAGTTAATTTGTATGTAGCAGTGTATACTCTTCATGTACAATTACTGACCTGTGCTTTAAAACACAACACTTTGTTACAGACTCAAGATGTCCTTTTCTCTGATGGATTTGAATAAAGTATTCCCAGGGATGCCTGGGTGGCTCAGTTGGTTAAATGTCTACCTTTGGCTCAGGTCATGATCCCAGGGTCCTGGGATCAAGCCCCACATCAGGCTCCTTGCTCAGCGGGGAGCCTGCTTCTCCCTCTCCCCCTGCTTATGCTCTTGCTTGCTTGCTGTCTCTCTGTCAAATAAATAAATTAAAAAAAAAAATCTTTGAATAAAATATTCCCTGTCTTAAATGGAAAAAAAAAACCCAAACAAACATAAATTCATTGTGGCATAGTTTAAAACATTGAAACATTAATTTTTTTATTTTTTTATTCCTTTTTAAGATTTTATTTATTTGAGACAGAGAAAGAGCACCAGTAGGGGGGAGGGACAAAGGGGAGGGAGTTGCAGACTCCCCACTGAGCAGGGAGCCCAATTCAGGACTTGATCCCAGGACCCTGGGATCATGACCTGAGCTAAAGGCAGACGCTTAACCATCTAAGCCACCCAGGTGCCCCCGTTGAAACATTTAAAACAATGTAAATGAATTTTTCCAGGAAGATGGAAGATGGTGGTGATCGAATACATCCTTAAGTTCTTCAAGTTAAAGCTTTAAATTGTTCTACACATAATTCTAGTTTGTTACCAATAGGAATAAAATTACCCCCTGTATGCAGTTTTTCTCATCCAATGTTTTTTTGGTTTTTAATTTTTTTTAAATTTTAAGGACTCTTTTTTCTTTTTTCTCCTACCAGAAGTATTGTCGTTTTATGGGGGGGGGGGGGAGAAGAGTTTTTTTCAAACTATGCCAAGAACACTTAATATGAAATCTACCTTCTAATCAGAATAAGTGTACAATACAGTATTATGTATATGCACAGTGATCTCTAGAACTTGTTGACCTTACATAAGTAAAATTTTATGCTTGTTATAATGACTCATTTCTAAAGTTGACAGACTCCACATAGTTTTTCTCCTAAGTAATGTGGCACAAAGCTAAGAGAAAAGTATATATACAAGTTTCACATACATAAATATATATAAACATATTTATTAATGGATGGTTACCTTCCTAAATGGAACCTGTATCAGTATCCTCCTTTTGGGATCCTTTGCCTTTCTTCTTTCTTTTTATCTCTGTTAGTCAATGTTAGACTCTTCTTTAACTTGTCCACTCTTTTCTTCCTTTATTCTAGTCTTTGCCTTACTCTTTCTCTGTTTCCTGCTGGAGAAAGCAGCAGCCAGGCAACAGAACTCTATATGTTTGTACCACAGAAGGAAGCTGATTATCATTGCTTGGTACAGAGAAAAACTTGTTTTCCTTACTTAATTACTTTTATGTAGGAAAACTCATGTCCCTTATGGAAAATCATGATGTTGATGGGTCTCTTGGCTTTATGCGGCATCAGTACAGGTGACAAACCAGTACGTGGGAAATCAGACAGAATAGTTAGTTTACGTCTGCAATATTTTATAAAATTGCTGTTGGGGCAGATAAACACTGTTCTGAGTGGAGAGCATCCAAATATAAATATCTAAACTATAGTTATCATTATTATCTTGATGCTGATATATTTGGGTAAGCCATTATTTAATCTTGAACTGTGTGCTCCCAAATTTTTTTATTTCTTTTTTTTTTTTTTTACAAAGTAGACTTTCCCAACGTAATGAATTAATTAACACTTAAAATAATGTGAAGCTATAAATTAAGATATGTGGGAGAATTTTGTCTCACCTTTGGTTTCTTCTACAATTATTGCCTTCTACATTAAAGAGGATCAGCAAGAGGCAGGACTAATGTCTCATCCGTCTTTTATGAAGATTTGAATTAGTTCTACATCAGTAGCATTCAGGATGCTGGAATGTTTAGTTTTGCATCCATTCTTTCTATTTTTCCTGCTGTTGGCTTAATTCTTGTGGCTGATTAACTTTTTTGCCATAGTTCTGCTTGGAATAAAATTAACTGAAAAGAGCAGAAACAGGCTATGTTTTTCAGGTTAATTTTAATCTTTATGAGTTTGGTGTATAAATGATGTACCAAAAGTAGGATAGTACAGTGGAAGGGAGGGGATTATTATACATTTTATCATAAAGTCTTACTTTGCACTAATTTGAAAACATTTATGTGTTTTGGCTGTGAGGTCTTGACAAGGTATATTTTGGTTTGTAGCTATTAAAAATTATTTTGGGCTGTTTATAACAAACACAAAATAACATTAGTAAGTGACATGAGAATTTTTTTTCCCATATAAAAGAAGTCTGTAAGTAGAGTAGTTCAGGGCTTGTATGGCAGCTCCATAGTCATCTGGGACTTTTAACCAAATCTAATATATGACTTCCATATGGAGGTTGCTTCATGGTTATTGAATGGTTCCTGGAGTTCTGGCCATGGTATCCCACATCCAGGCAAGAAAAAGGAAAGGAAAAAAACCAAGAGTGCACCTCTCAACTGAGTCAGCCCCATTTATTTAAAGCTCAAAGAAGGCTGGAAAATGTAGTCTTTTTAATGAGAAAAGTATGGATTCAAATAAATGATTGTTTTAATAAGGGGAAGGTGGATATTTGTGTAGAAAGTTAGCTGCTTCTACCACATTGATTAAACGAGGTTCTCTGGGTGAGATTTGTTAAATGTAGCCCATACCATTCCTGTACATTCCTCAGGTTTGTCAGTTAGATGCTTGTGCACAGTAATTCACATTTATGAACCCATTATCCCAGCCTATAGCAGAATGGGATATGCATTTTCAGACTGAATGTCGTAAGAGGGAATTCGTACTTAGGGTATGTATATTTAAGCCCTAAATTTAGAAATGTAATTGAAATACATAGTCACATAGTTTAGGATAAAAGGGGAAAGCTACCTTGCTTGCCTTTTTTTTTTTTTTTTTTTTAAGATTTTACTTATTTATTTAACAGAGCACAAGTAGGGGGAGCAGTAGAGGGGGAGAGGGAGGAGCAGTCTCCCCGCTGAGCAGGGAACCCAATGCAGGTCTTGATCCCAGGACCCTGGGATCATGACATGAGCCAAAGGCAGACGCTTAACCATCTGAGCCACCCAGGCACCCCTTGCTTGCTTTCTTAATAAAAGTCTGTGTATAATTGAAATCTGCAAAACGCTCCTCAAAAAAATTAAGACCTAAATAAATGGAGAGACATCATAGGCGAAGGGATTAGAAGACAATATTGTTAAGATGTTGATACTAACTACTGAAAGCAATCTACTGATCTAATGCAGTCCGTATCAGATTTCTACTGCCATTTGTGTATAAATGAAAGAGCCGATTCTAAATTGCAAAAGCCAAAACCGTCTTGAAAAAGAAAAATAGGGCACCTGGGTGGCTCAGTCGGTTTTGCATCTGCCTTCGGTTCAGGTCATGAACCCAGGGTCCTGGGATCGAGCCCCACATTGGGCTTCCTACTCAGCAGGGAGCCTGCTTCTCCCCCCACCCCAACCTGCTCACGCTCTCTCTGACAAATAAATAAAATCTTTAAAAAAAAAAAAAAGAGGACTCACACTTCCTGATTTCAAAATTTATTACAAAGCTACAGTAATCAGAACAATGATAGACCTATAGACCACTGGAATAGAATAGGGAATTCATAAGTAAATCCACATATCTATTGACAATTGATTTTCTTTTTTAAAATTTTTTTTAAAGATTTATTTATTTATTTTAGAGAGTGTGAGCATGCCCTTGTGCACAAAGCAGGGGAGGGGCACAGGGAGAGAGAAACTCATGCAGACTCCCCACTGAGCATGAAGCCCAATGCAGGGCTAGATCCCAGGACCCTGAGATCGTGACCCAAGCCTAAATCAAGAGTTGGACACTCAACAGATTGAGCCACCCAGGCACGGTCAATTGATTTTCAGCAAAAACACCAGGCTCAACCTACATAATGGGAGGAAATATTTGAAAATTACATATCCGAGAAGGGTTTAATATCTAGGATCTATAAAAGAACTCTTGCATATCAATAATAAAAAGACAAACTCCATTTAAAAATGGGCAAAGCACTTGAATAGACATTTCTTCAGAGAGGTTGTACAAATGGCCAGTAAACACATGAAAAGATGCTTAATATTATTAGTCATTAGAGAACTGCAAATCAAGATCACAAAAAGATTCCACTTCCTGCCTACTAGGATGAGTATTATATATAAAAAGAGAAAATACCAAATTCTGGCAAGAATGTGGAAAAATTGGAACCTTCATGTATTGCTATTGGAAATTTAAAGTGGGGCAGATGCTGTGGAAGCCAGTGTGGCATTTCCTCACAAAATTTAAATAGAATTATCATATGGCCTAGCAGTTCTACTAGTATATACTGAAGAATTCAGTATAGGAACTCACAGCAGCCAAAAGGTGCAAACAACCCAAATATCCATTAATAGATGAATGAAAAAAGAAATTGTGGGCTATCCATACATTGTGGTAAGTTATTGCTTAATGGGTACAGTTTCTGTTTGAGGTTATAAAAAATGCTTTAAAAATGTTGACAGTTATACATCTTTGTGGATATAATCAGTGCCATTGAATTGTACATTTAATGTGGTTACATTTTATTTTTTTAAAGATTTTATTTATTTGAGAGAGAGAGTGAACACATGAGTTGGGGGGAGGGGTAGAGAAAGAGAGAGAGAAGCCGACTTCCCATGAAGCAGGGAGCCCAATGCAGGGCTCGATCCCAGGACCCTGGGATCATGACCTGAGCCAAAGGCAACTGCCTAACCAACTGAGCCACCCAGGTGCCCAAAAATGTCGCATTTTATGATATTTGTTTTACCACAATTTAAAAATAAAATCTATCTTAAAAAAATACATGAGTGTCAGTGTAGGTTCATCAGCTGTAACAAATGTACCAATTTGGCAGGGGATGTTAACAATAGGGCGTGTTAATGCCTATGTGGGGCTAAGGGAGTATATGGGAAATCTCTGCACCTTTCAGTTTTGCTATGAACCTAAGACTACTCCCAAAAAATACTATTTTAAAAAATGGTTAAGATGGTTAATTTTATTATGTGTTTTTATTATGTATTTTATCACAACTTAAACATATATAATATATATATTATAACCATTATATATTGGAAAGAGTTGGACTTTTACTCCCATCTCCACAGCAGAAGCTTTGTTCCCCTAGACAAGTTTTTTAACTTCTTTGAACCCCAGTATTGTTTTTTGGGGGTTTTTTGTTTTTAAAGATATTTATTTATTTATCAGAGAGAGAGAGAGAGAGCGCGCGCGCGCGTACAAACGGGGTGGGGCAGAGGGAGAAGCAGGCTCCCCACTGAGCAAGGAGCCCTGTGTGGGACTTGATCCCAGGATCCTGGGATCATGACCTGAGCCGAAGGCAGACGCTTAACCAACTGAGCCAACCAGGCATCCCTGAACCCCAGTATTGTTAAAATGATAAAAATAAGAATGGCAGTAGCTACCTTGCAGAGATGAGGATTAGAGATGATCCTGTAAAAGGCCTAAAAGAATTCTTTAGCACATGTGCTCAGTAGGTGAAACTATTATCACTGAAAATTTTGTTCATTCATACTTGGCTGTGATGTGTTTATGTGTATAATTCATTATTTCTCCTACAATCATAATTACCATTTGAACCCTGAACTGCCATTAAACTATTATTATGTTTTCAATTTATTTATTTATTTGAGAGAGTGCATGCGTGGGGGGAGGGGCAGAGGGCGAGGCCGACTCCCTCTGAGCAGGGAGCCCCATCCGGGGCTCGAGATAGGCACCCAGCTGAAGGCAGACGCCTAATCGACTGAGCCACCCAAGCACCACCTAAACTATTATTATTTTTATTTTATTTTTTAACTTCGTTGTTTTGTTCTGTTTTACAGGCAACAATTGGTATTGACTTTTTATCAAAAACAATGTACTTGGAGGATCGAACAGTGAGTAATGTTTTTAGTGTGCAATTTTCTGCAACACTCCAGGATAGAAAACTTTTATCAAAGCTATAATCGATGATTGTCACCATGGGAAGCTCTTAGCAAAGTAGAGAAAGTTAGTTTACAGGCTTTGAGAAAAACTATTATTAACGGAGTGATAGTACTTAGCATTCTGGCTTAATCCCTAAGTAAAACCCAAAGAGGAGAGAAAGCCAAGTTTTTTGGAAAATACTGAATGCCGTAGGCTTGCTAAACAAAATTTGTCACCCTGATTTGGGAAAATGATAACAAAGAGCATTGAGATAATGAAAAGTGTGTTTTCATGAAGAAATTAGAGCTGCTAAAGACCTTTTGAGTGCTCCTCTTGAGGCATTCAAAAATATTTCATTTGAATATCACATAATTTGTGAATTTCAAAATTTTATTTGTCAGAATATGATGTATACCAAAGTGACCAGTGAATAGGTAGAGGTAATGTGTATTTATTTGTTGGATTTAGACGCCTGTCTTTTGGAATGCTCCCTTTAAGCATAGTGTAAATTCTGTATTCTAGCCCACTGTCCCTGGAAAAGATTCCTATCAACTAAACAGTGACTGTTTTATTAAATGTAATATTTCAGGACCTATACCCAAAAAAAATTATTGTATCTCTAATGCTTTTTCATATAAGTATGTGAGTTTTTCTTTTGGATGTTCTCTTTTATGTTTTAATATACAGCATGTCATTTCTTAAATTTTCAAAGCTTAGAAATTGCTTTATAATGGTAAGATAACTGCTTATTTTCAGGCTTTTCTTCCTCAAATATAGATATGAAAAAGTAAGAAAATAACATTTTTATGTAGAGTTGCAAAAAGATATTTCTCCTTTTTTATTAGGTTATACACAATGTTCTAGGAAGAAACGTGTAGGAGAAACATAAGCACAGTAGTCAGAGACCCAATTTCATAGTGTTCTGAATCCAATAAAAGACGAATTCTAGCTTCAGAGAGGCTTTCAGAGAAGCATTCATTCCTTTACTCTGATAGCCGGGGCTGCTCATTGGCGTTTACCTTCAATTTTCCCTTTTATGCTCACTATTTGAACATCAACACAGTCTACTTTTTGCTATCCGGAAGGCATAAGATTCAAAGAGATGTTATAGGGAGTGAAAAAAAGCTGTATTTCTGATTCTATGAAGTCTTTCACATTGCCATATTTAAGTCACATACCTTCAAAGCAAGCAAATTTTTAATATACTCCCTTTTGAAAAAGGAAAGGAATTTTGTATTATTTTCAATCCTCACATCCCTGCAACCTTTTGCATGAGTCTACTTTTTACCTTCTTCCCACCTTCCCCCTTTTAAAAACATTATTTCTTTTTTCTTTTTAGTATGAGTTTGGTTTTTTTTTTTTTTATTTATTTTTTCCCATCCCACAGATCAGGCTGCAGCTGTGGGATACTGCGGGTCAGGAACGTTTCCGTAGCCTCATTCCCAGTTACATCCGTGATTCTGCTGCAGCCGTAGTAGTTTACGATATCACAAGTAGGTATTTTGCAATGGGTTGACCTTTCTTATTTTTCTTGCTTGTTTGACTGATTTTGTTGTTAGGTACGATTGCAATTATGGGACACAGCAGGTCAAGAGCGGTTCAGGAGCTTGATTCCTAGCTACATTCGTGACTCCACTGTGGCAGTTGTTGTTTATGATATCACAAGTGAGTGGGGGGAATTATGCATTTCTAATCTTTCAACCTTTAGCTTAGCTGCATGCATGTTCTTGTCTTGTGCTTGTTTTCTATACTAGCATGTAAAAATGAGTTTTGTCATAGTAAACCTTATACCAGTTAGGTCAGAAATATTTGCTTTGGTGTTTGTACCAACATGCTTTATTTCCACTGTGCCAGATTTTTTTTGCCCTGGAAATTTTCCTTCAGATCTAATTATGGATCCTCTCGAAGGCTTTCTTAGTATCCTGTTATCCCTAAGTCACACCGTAATTATGGTTGGAAGAATGTCTCCTTTTTCATTTAACTTGATCTCAGATTTCTCTAAAATAAAATAATCTGCATTTAAGCCTCTTGCCAAAAATTTTCAAATCCGCCAAGGCTTTCTGTTGAGGCTATTAAAAGCTTCCGCTAGCCAACTTTTCTCTGCTTTCCACTTCCAGCCATCCTTTCTCTATAGAGGAAGGCAGAGAAAACATATAATGTGCAGTTTTCTATTAATCATTTTCATTTGAATCACATCTGGATTCTGTGACTGACTGACTTGTTGCTAACAAATTACTTTCATTTCTTTCCAAGAAGAAATTTTAAATAGGAGATTGAAACAAGTAATGATCTTCCTTTTTCTTTTCCCCAAAGACTAAATAAGGTCTTTGGCATTTTAAGTGCCTGTAAATTTTCCACAGAATATGGTGACTGACAGGGAAATGCTCTCTGATTAAAATTGTCTTTGTAAATTGGTTTATTATATATATTAGGCAATATTAAGCCATCATTCCATATAGTGGTCCATAATTTGTAGGAAAACCAGAATAATGTTACATCTTAAACTTACTTTAAAAAGAATCTTACATAAACTATTGGTTTGAGCTAGTGATATTCTTACTATACATTTTTGCATATGTGCTCAACCAGAAGTCATATCTACTTAATAATTGCTATGGCAGAATTATAAGTTTGCATTCAGAGACCTTTTTTGGGGGGATGGGTTAGGTGCTGTATGCAATCTTTCTTTTCTTAAAGCTTTACTTTGGGTTGCTACTTGTTTAAAAAATGTGTATGTTCATTATTGTGCATTGACAAGTTTTGCAGCTTTAAAATGTTTGTGCTTACTTTAACCAAATCAAGTGAAACCTCGTGTATTTTTCTTTAAAAATTGTGCACATGTGGTTAAAACATTAGTATACTGTTTTCTGGAGCTGCTGTAAAAAATATTGAAGTATTCTAGTTAGAATGCAGTGCTAGGAAAGATGGATTTTGTTACAAATGATTCTGGTGCATTAAACTAATGAACTTCAAGTTAAAGTGATCACAAACTGAACAAGCAATGCAAACAAAGTGGTGTTGAAAGCTATTTAAAGGCTTTATACATTTTCTGGATGTGTTGGGATTTACTGGCTGACCTACTTTTGGAGATGCTTTCTTTGTTATGCTGGGTATGTGTAAGTAATCAAAAAAAACATTGTGGCAATGTGACACCATATTATCTGTCATACATTTTAAAAAGGTCCCCCCCCCATTACATATGGTACGTTGCACTCATTTGGTCATGTCCAAAAATTTTAAACTACTATAAAAGGAACCTTGAGGACTTTATTCTTTTGATTTGTTTATATCACTGACAGTTGTTCTCAGATAAAATGGAGTCATGTTGCAGGCACATTAAAAGTGGGTCCTAATGTGCCACCCCCTCCCCAACTTCCAGGATTTGTTTTGTTGTTGTTGTTGTTGTTTGGTTTATCACTCGGGGAAGCTTTGCAGTAACACTAATCTCTCTGTCCACCCTCCTATACCAGATGTTAACTCATTCCAGCAAACTACAAAATGGATTGATGATGTCAGAACAGAAAGAGGAAGTGATGTTATCATCATGCTAGTAGGAAATAAAACAGATCTTGCTGACAAAAGGTATAGAGTGATTTCGTATATGTATCACATATTTGATATCTTTGTTAAGCAGCCTGTTATTTTTATTAGTGAAGAATTGTTTTGAAAGGAAACATGTTTAATTCTTAAGTTTATACTTCCCTTTTCTTTAGTGTGGGAACCTGAAACATAAATGTAAACATTAAACTCAGTCCTTAAAGGAAAATGAGTTTTTTTGTTTCGTGTAAGCCCATGTGTAAATAGCTTTTGTGCAAAATTGTTTACACATGGGGGAAAAGAAGATTGTTTAGACATGAAGCTGGTAACTATTTTGCATTTTTTAGGCCTCATAAACATGAGCAGTATTCTGTTAAAGAACAGAATGTTTTAAGAACAAATCCTATCCTTAAAAATTATTCATAATGATTAAATGCCCACTCTTTTGGTAGTCTTCTTATAAATATTCATTATAATTCAGTGGTGTAGTTTTTCTTTTCTTTTTTTAAATTGTATGGTTGAACCAGACTGTGTAGTTGAACTGAATAGCTTGATTGTGATACCTTAGTCAAATGAGCAAAGCCATATTCAAGTCACAGGATGCAAAATTATTAACATTCACTGTAGAACCCATGGCTTGAATATCTGCCTTCAGCATCCTAAGTAATCTACTGGATATTCTTTCTGCTTTAAATAGTCTTGACCATTTTACTTAATAGTAGAAGCTTTTACTATTTGCTGTTTGTTTATTCATGAGATAGATATTGAAATTCAGGTATTGAACTTGTACTATTAATGAAAATGTTCTAAAGAAATCCAATATGTTCAAAGGCTTGTGGAAATGTTAAGCCCATTTCTTCCCATGGTACCTCATTTGGAATTGGCAGTAGAATGACAAAAAAGTCTGTCTTGATTTAAAAGTAAACTCAGAGTATGATCATCTTTCCTTTATGAAAATACTTGTTTGGACATCAGTTGGCATCATGAGTTTTCACTATTTTATTTATCTCCACTCAGAATTTGTAGATCATGGAACGCCTGGGTGGCTCAGTTGGTTAAGCGTCTGCCTTCGGCTCAGGTCATGATCCCAGGGTCCTAGGATCGAGTCCTGCATTGAGTCCCGCATCGGGCTCCTTGCTCAGCAAGGAGCCTGCTTCTCCCTCTGCTTGCCACTCCCACTGCTTGTGTTTTCTCTCTCTCTCTCTCTAATAAATAAATAAAATCTTTAAAAAAAAAAAGAATTTATAGATCATGTAGGTATATATTCTTCTAGTAGAGAGTCCCTAGTACTTTTATTTTTAAATAGGAAAATTGTATATCTGAATTGCTTTCTGTTATAATAGCCAGAGTTATCTAAAAGGATGCATATAGCATCTGTTCTTTTATTGTGTCATATTTCAGTTGAGTACATAAATGCTAGAAATTTATCTCAATTATACATAAAGTGATTTTTTTTCTTCAAGGTAATATTTGTCCATTGGTTCGGAATTACTGTGTTTCTCAGCAAGTTTTGCCAAACTATCACCCTTTAATTTTAAAATGAGTAAAAGATTTAAATGTTTGTTAAAAAAGCATTAGAAGAAAAATTTTTTGGTAGTAGGTGGATGGCCTTTTATAAGCATGACATGAAATCCTAAAGCCATAAAGAGAAAGATTGGTTTAAGTCTGAATATATAAATATAAAGATCATATTCACCTATTAAATCAGCCATTATTCAGAAGATTGATAATGCACAGTATTGTCAAGAATCTAAATAAATAAGAACTACAATGGAATATTATGCAGCCATCAAAAAACACAAAATCTTGCCATTTGCAACGACATGGATGGAACTAGAGGGTATTATGCTAAGTGAAATAAGTCAATCAGAGAAAAACAAGTATCATATGATCTCACTGATACGAGGAATTTGAGAAACAAGACAGAGGATCATAGGGGAAGGGAGTGAAAAATGAAAACAAGACGAAACTAGAGAGGGAGATAAACAATAAGAGACTTTTAATCTCAGGAGACAAACTGAGGGTTGCTGGAGTGGTGGGGGGTGGGAAGGGAGGGAAAAATGAAACAAGACGAAACCAGAGAGGGAGACAAACAATAAGAGACTTTTAATCTCAGGAAACAAACTGAAGGTTGCTGGAGTGGTGGGGGGTGGGAGGGATGGGGTGACTGGGTGATAGACATTGGGGAGGGTATGTGCTATGGTGGGCACTGTGAATTGTGTAAGACTGATGAATCACAGACCTGTACCTCTGAAACAAATAATACATCATATGTAAAAAAAAAAAAAAAGATAGTAGGAAGAGAAAAATGAAGGGGGGGGAATTCAGAGGGGGAGAGGAACCATGAGAGATGAGAGACTATGGACTCTAAGAAACAAACAGGGTTTTAGAGGGGAGGGGGGTGCGGGGATGGGTTAGCCTGGTGATGGGTATTAAAGAGGGCATGTATTGAATGGAGCACTGGGTGTTATACGCAAACAATGAATCATGGAACACTACATCAAAAACTAATGTAATGTATGGTGACTAACATAACATAATAAAAGAAGGTTAAAAAACTCATACACTGAAAATGTAACAAATACAATTTTTTAGAAAGATTTTATTTATGTATTTAGAGAGCACAAGCGGAAGGGGATGGAGAGGCTTAACTGAGCCACCCAGGCACCCTGTAACTAGTGTAATTTGGGGATGAAACAGTTCAACAGTATCAGAATTTAAAATATTCATTGACTCAGGGCACCTGGATGGCTCAGTCGGTTGGGTGTCTGCCTTCGGCTCAGGTCGTGATCCCAGGGTCCTGGGATGGAGCCCCATGTTGGGCTCCCTGCTCAGCGAGGAGCCTGCTTCTGTCTCTCCCTTTGTCCTCCCCACTGGTCATGCTCTCTTTCTCATGTTCTCCCTCCCTTTCTCTCTCTCTGTCTCTCAAATGAATGAATGAATGAATGAAATATTCATTGACTCAAACCTACCTCCAGTAATTTATTCCACAGATATACCTGCAGAAATGTGAAAAAATGAACGTATAAGAACGTTTATTGCAACATTATTTGTAATACTAAAAAAAAAAATCTAAATGTCCATCAGGAGCAGTAGCATTTTATAAATGAAATACTTGTAGCTACTAAAAAAAAATGAGAGGACTTTATTGATGTCTAACACATGAAGCTTAAAAAAATTCACTTGATCGGTATGTGTAGCATGATATCCTTTCTGTTAAAAAAATTAAAGGTGGTAGAGATATATATATTCTTTTGCTTAGAACAAATCTGCATTAAGCATACATGGAACTTAACTGTCACTATACATCTTTGGGAAGTGAGTGGGATTATGGAGGACTTAAATGTTAATGATTGGTCTTCTAAAAAATTACTTTTGTAATCAGGAGAAAAAGTTTTAATATTTTTTTAAAAAGATTTCATTTATTTATTTCACAGAGAAACAGCGAGAGAGGGAACACAAGCAGAGGAGTGGGAGAGGGAGAGGCAGGCTTCTTGTGGAGCAGGGAGCCTGATGCTGGGCTCGATCCCAGGACCCTGGGATCATGACCTAAGCCGAAGGCAGACGCTTAATGACTGAGCCACCCAGGCACTCCTGGGAGAAAAAGTTTTAATAAAAATGATTCAAAGTTAAATGTTTTTATCACATTGAGAATTATATTTTTTTGGTAAAAACTTGGAGGAAATACCAGAGTATATCTGTTCCAGTGTTTCAGTATAAGCACCTCAATATGCAGTACTTTCTATTCTCTGTAGCCAGTGATTCCCAGATGTTCCAAACCTGAGAATCAATTGGTCAGTAGTTCATTAGACCCTCTTTTAAGATTCTGGCTGTGAAGGGGGCGCCTGGGTGGCTCAGTCGTTAAACGTCTGCCTTTGGCTCAGGTCACGATCCCAGTGTCCTGGGATCGAGCCCCACATCGGGCTCCCTGCTCCGTGGGAGGCCTGCTTCTCCCTCTCCCATTCTCCCTGCTTGTGTTCCCTCTCTCGCTGTGTCTCTCTCTGTCAAATAAATAAAATCTTTAAAAAAAAAAAAAGGTTCTGGTTGTGAAGGATCATGGTCAAATTTAAAAATTTTAGGATTTTATATCCTACCTCTAGATGCTGTAATTCAATTAGTTTAGTGTGGAACCCTTGAATTTATGTTTAATTAAGTCTTCCTAGGTGATTCTGACAAAAATCAAACCATAGTTGGGACAATTGCTGTAGCTAATCTTCAGCCATTTTATTAGGGTGATGACTAGTTCTAAAACTAGAAAGAATTTCTGTCTGGAATCATTTATATGTAGGATAATCATTCATAATCATTCAGAAGTATTTATTGAGTATCACTTATGTTTCAGAGGATGCTACTCTAGGGTAGAATAGTGAACAAAAAAAGACAAGTCTTCAAGGAACTTTTATTTCAGAGGATGAACCAGGCAGTAAATAAGTAAAAAAATAATAATTTAAGAAATACATAGTATGTTTGATAATGATACATGCTAAGAGTAAAAAATAAAGCAGGAAAAAGAAATTTGAAATGTCAAGTGTGAGTTTGAAATATTAGATGGGATAGAAATGGAAGACTTCAGGGCGCCTGGGTGGCTCAGTCGTTAAGCGTCTGCCTTCGGCTCAGGTCATGGTCCCAGGGTCCTGGGATCGAGCCCCACATCCGGCTCCCTGCTCCGTGGGAAGCCTGCTTCTTCCTCTCCCACTCCCCCTGCTTGTGTTCCCTCTCTCACTGTGTCTCTGTCAAATAAATAAATAAAATCTTCAAGAAGAAAAAAAAGGAATGGAAGACTTCATTGAGAAGATGACTGATGTCTTTTGAGTATACATGCTAAGGAAGGAAGGGAGTCACCCATGCAAATTTCTGGCCCAGAAAATGCAAAATCCCTGAGTTGGGAATATACTTAGTTTATTTGAAGAACAGCATGGAGCCCTATATAGCTGATAAAGAGAATGATGAAAAGTGTAGGAGGTGATGAGGTTTAAAAAAAAAAAGATCATAAAGGCCAGGTCAAGTGGGACAAAGTGAAGACTGAATGAGATTGAAGGGTTCGAGCAGAAGAGTAACTTTTCATAGATCAATGCTTGCTCTGTTGGAAATACGTAAGAGTAGAAGCGAGGAGGGTAATCCAGACTGTAATCCAAGCAAGAAATGATGACTTGGACCAGGGTAGTGGCAGCTTGTGTGGTGATCAGTGGTCTGGTTCAGATAGATAAATATTTTTAATTTTTTTAAAAGATTTTATTTATTTATTTGACAGAGAGAGAGAGATAGCAAGATCAGGAACACAAGCAGAGGGAGTGGAAGAGGGAGAAGCAGGCTTCCCACGGAGCAGGGAGTCCAATGTGGGACTCGATCCCAGGACCCTGAGATCACGACCTGAGCTGAGGGCAGACGCTTAACGACTGAGCCACCCAGGCGCCCTCAAGTTCAGATATATTTTGAAGATGAAATTGTCAAGATAAACTCATGCAGTGGATAGAATACATAGTGATGGACAGAATATGGAGTTGTGGGAGAAGGAGGATTCAAAATGACACCTAGATTCTTAGCCTGAGTAATTGTCGTTAACTGAGATAGGGAGAGACTACATAAAGGAATGGTTTGGGATGGAATATCATGACTTCGGTTTTGGTCATTTTAAATTTAGAATTGCTAGGGGTGCCTGGGTGGCTCAGTTTGTTAAGCGTCCACTCTTGATTTTGGTTTAGGTCATGATCTCGGGGTTGTGAGATGGAGCCCTGCTTCGGGCTCCGAGCTGGGCGTGTAGCCTGCTTAAGATTCTCTCCCTCATCCCCTTCCTCCCTCTCAAATAAATGAACAAATAAATTTAGACTTGATATTAGATATCCTAATATCTAATTAGATGTCAGGTAGGCAATTGGATATTGGAGTCTGGAGTTTGGAGTACCCGTCCAGGCTAGATATATACGTTTGGGAATAATCAGCATGTAGATGGTATTTAAAACCACAAGACTGCATGGGATCACCAAGGGAATAATTGTAAGTAGAGGTCCAAGGAGTAAATTTTAGGGCATCTGACAATTTTTTTTTTAAAGATTTTATTTATTTATTTTGACAGAGATACTGCAAGAGAGGGAACACAAGCAAGGGAGTGGGAGAGGGAGAAGCAGGCTTCCTGCTGAGCAGGGAGCCTGATGCGGGGCTGGATCCCAGGACCCGGGGATCATGACCTGAGCCGAAGGCAGATGCTTAATAACTGAGCCACCCAGGCGCCCCCTGACAGAATTATTTTAAAGAAATTCACACTGTTGCTATATTTAGGGCTAAAGGTCTGCAAATTGTCAACTTATTCTCAAATACGTGTTTTTTAAAATGTAGATACACATGTAAATACATAGAGAATGATAAAACAAATATGTAGCAAAAAATTAACAGTTGGATTGTTATATAAGAGAATGACTGTGCTGTTTGCTTAGAATACTCATTTTCTTCTTTGGTGACTTTTCTAGAGAGTGGAGAATTTCTAGAATACTATCTTATAGACAAGAGAGTGGAATCTAGTACAAAGGTGTAAGTTTGGGGAATAAGGACAGTTTCCTCCATAGTAGCAGGACTAGACGTAGAATATAAGGGCACACACCTGTAGATCAGTGGATTGACGCCGTGAGAGCTTGTGGAAATTCTCTTGTATTGCTTTGGTTTTCTGTGTTGTAGGAAGTGGGATTTGTCAGCTGATATTTTAGATCCATTTAGTTAGAATATTTGCATATTTATTAAACACCTATGTTTCAGCTAGGCACTAGGAATACCAAGATAAGTGACATTATCTTGCACTTGAGTGTATTACAGTTTGAGACACACTGCTAATTATAATGCATCACCAAATGCCCTATAAAATGTATCAAGAGACTTCAACATACATGTCTTTTGACTTGGTCCACTTACAGAAATCCACAAAATCCATCCTAAAGAAATGACCCACAGTGCACAAAATATTATGCAAAAAATATTTATAGCAGCATTTTCCACTGTAGTATAAAATTTGAAAAAAACATTTTTAACAGTTTGGTCATAAATTATTTTACGTGAAGTTTTTAATCATAAGGCTAAATTCTTATGATCTTATATGAAGAGAAAATAATAGGCTATTAAGTTTTTAAAAACAAAAAAAATTACAGGATGAGCCCAGCCAAGTAAAAGCAAATCATTAAATCATTAAAAACAGTCTTTTTAAAAAATTGTTTAGTTAGGTATAACATATACACAGAAGCGCACAAGTTTTAAATGTACTGCAGCTTGATGAACCGTCAAACTAGTCACACCTGTATAACACCCCTGTCAAGATTTCTTTTCAGAATCTTGTTTGTAGTCTTTATAATATCAGTCTTGCAAAAAGAAGAATTTATCTTAAAAAAATTTTTTTGCAGGCAAGTATCAATTGAGGAAGGAGAAAGGAAAGCCAAAGAGCTGAATGTTATGTTTATTGAAACAAGTGCAAAAGCAGGATACAATGTAAAACAGGTAAGTGATCTTGGAGTATGGATGGAGGTTATCAAATTTACGAAATAATTGTGTGAGTATTCTCTGCTGTAAGATTTTCTTCTAGTTGGTAACAGCAGGCCTCATGATCTAGCAACATATTACACAGTGAAAAAATACAAATGTCGCATAGTTTTTGGAAAAGGAGAAGAGGCTTGATGAACTTCAGATTGTGCACAGGACAACTATTTCATTATGATTGCAAGGTTGTTAACTTAGCCTACCCTCACTGCATCCTTACTGCATTGTTTTAAGGTAAATTTTTAAAATTTTTTATATTTTTTTAAGAGTTTAATGACAAAGCAGTTATTTGCTCTCAGAAATGGTGTTTTGCTTGTAGTTGTGAAAGTATATTCTGGTTACTTTATCTTCAATAACCTGCTGTTGTTTTAACAGTGTTTATAACAAGAATGTTTAGGGGGAAGAGGAAAATATGGGGACATCTCACATTATCAGACTTTCTAAAAGATGGAGTAGTGGTCCCAGATTTATAGGATTTTCAACCCAATATTTTTTTCACTTCTAGATGATCAATAGAAAGTTAAAATAAAATTGTTTAAACTGAGTAAGTTGAGCTTTATGAAAAATTCTTCATATTGTTTTCACTTTCTTTCCCATATCTCCTTGCCTTGAAATATATGTAAGTAATTTTGAACTGTCACTAATTCCCTCCCTGTAGTATACTGTTTCATGGCTCTAAATCTTTGTTCCTGCTGCTGTTCTCTTTGCTTAGAATGCTGTTTCTTCTTGCCTGACTGATACCTATTCATCCTTTCAAGTTTCAGTTTAGATGTCAGTTCTTCAAAGAAATTTTTTTGACATTCTCTGCCATACCATACCTGCAGGCTATTTTTTTTTTTTAACAATAAATGATACTTTTCTGTGTTTTCTCAAACCCCTGACCCTTGTGAAACCACTGTCCTGGAACTTGCCACATTATGTTGGAAATATTTCCCCCATCAAAATTGTATATTCCCAGAACCTACCAATGTCTGTGGAATTTAGAAAATGATAAGTAAATGAACTCATGGGAGCACAGACAATTAAAAAACTTGAGTAATAGAAGTTAGCACAATTATTATTATTTATCACTGTTCTATGACAAAGCAGTGGATAGCTTATCTAGCTTTCACCAATAATGACATTTTGATAAGGATTGAATGAGCTAGTTGCTTATATGTCAAAGTATAGCCTTCTCTGAGACATCTTTCGGTCTTAATGTCTAAAGGGATTGCTATGGCCCCCTACGCCTGACTCTGAGTAGTCTCATAGGTTCGGAAGTCTCAAATCATCAGCATACAGTGGTCACTAGTGATAGCTAGTGTCTTCATGATATTTAATTGCTTCTAAGTTAAGATAACTCTCAGGATGTTGAGAAAATGAGATTGGTCATTCATTTGCTATTTTATAAACACATATAATTTTTTTAGCAGCTTTATTGAAGCATAATTTCCATACACAAAATTCACTTGTTTTAAATGTACAACTCAGGAGTTTTTTAAGTAAATTTAAGGCATTGTGCAGCCATTACCACAATCTGATTTTAGAACTTTTCAGCACTAGGCACATAATTTTTTCTAAAAGCCTGACCCATACAGACAGACATAGCTCGTCAGTGATAATGAAGAGAGAATTCTTTTACTAAATAGTCTTACCCTGAATTCAAAACCTATTTGCTATTTTATTATTTTTCTTTATTTAGATGATATGTCTGAACATGTGATTTTGCTAAAGTTCCTGATTCTGTTGGGACTTGATTTTATTATCTTTTAAATATAAATATGATCAAAATTACTGTTTTCAAATTTTGGAAGAGAGCTGCCTTTTAATTTTTTTGTAGCTTCTTTCTTAACTCACAAAAACCATTACTTTATATTTTGTAGGGAGTACCATGGTGTATTAGAATTTTATTTCAATATTTATAGACCTTTGCTTTGTCATCGTACATAATTTATTTTTTTTAAAGATTTTATTTATTTGAGAGAGAGAGAGAAAGAGAGAGAGAGAGCATGAGAGGGGGGAGGGTCAGAGGGAGAAGCAGACTCCCTGCTGAGCAGGGATCCCGATGCGGAACTCGATCCCGGGACTCCAGGATCATGACCTGAGCCGAAGGCAGTCGCTTAACCAACTGAGCCACCCAGGCGCCCCTGTCATCTTACATAATTTAGTTAAGACACAAATCCTGAGGGCGCTGGGTGGTTCAGTCGGTTAAGCATCTGCCTTCAGCTCAGGTCATGATGCCAGGGTCCTGGGATCGAGTCCCACATCGGGCTCCCTGCTGAGCAGGGAGTCTGTTTCTCCTTCTCCCTCTGCCCCTCCCCCCTGCTCATGCTCTCTCTCTCTCTCTCTCTCAAATAAATATATATATATAAAAAAGACAAAAATCCTGGAAACACTCTCCCACCTGTCAATTGAGAGAATGAAACCAGAAAAAATTTAAATCTTATGTTAATAAACACATTTAAATAATAGGTTAAAATCTGCCTCCTTTGTCAGTGATTAATCTGGAATGGAATACATTTCTATTGTGTGGGAAACTTACTGACTGATTTTAATATTAGCTAAGAAATACACCACATTACTTTTTATGGATTGTCTATTCCTTGAATGTGTTTTTGTAAAGGAGCTTAAAAACTAATCAAATAGGGCATTATTTTAAAAATTAATTATTTAAATGACTAGAAATGTTAAGAAAAGGTTTTTCTTTTAGTTGCACTACAAATCACTCCAGCGTTAAGAAAAAAAAAAACACGAAACCATTCCCTTTGATATCACTTGATATATTAGGTATATGGAAAAATTCAAATTTTCCTAAATGAAATCTAAATCAAATCTACCAAATATAACCACTGTCCAATTCCTGACTCTGGACACTGCAGTTTGTGTGGTTTGTGTTCAGTGCTTACTTTGCAAATCTAATGTTTATCATGCCATTGGAAACTTTGTCAGTAGGGGGAAATTGGTGACAATAGTTTTTCCTAAGACAGATATTTTTGAAACCCATACAGTTTACTTACTGTTTAGATTAGGAATGTATTTTTCCTTCATCCTTTCTTTGGTAGAGAATAGAGTACCTGATATCCAAACAAAGGTAAGAAAGGACAGAGGTTTTTAGAATGGCAGATTTTCCCCAGGAAAATCTCTTAGGATTAGAGAATTGCTTAATGATTTTAAACTTTAATGTGCATAATAGTCACCTAGAAGCTTACATAAAATAACAGGTCATAAAATACATGAAATAACTGGGGCACTACTTCTGGATACTGATTCATTAAGTCTAGGGTAGTACCCTAAAAATCTACATTTTTAACAAGAATCTCAGGGGATTTCTCATGCAAACTATACTATGTAAAAAGACCTATTAAGCCATGGAGATGATTGAGCAAGTATGTCAAATCTATTCAGTTTGATAATTGTTTGGACAAGTATTCTCTAATCCCTGCTAGATACAAAAGACAGACTTCCTACATTTAAGAGGCTCAGTATTATGTAGAAGCCAAATTCGTACATGAGGAATTAAATATTATGTATTCTGGTGCCAATATGTGTCTTCACAGGGGGCGCCTGGGTGGTTCAGTCGGTTGGGCGTCTTCCTTTGGCTCCTGTCATGATCCCGGCGTCTTGGGAGTGAGCCCCTGGGTCGGGCTCCCTGCTCAGCAGGAAGTCTTCTTCTCCCTCTCCCTCTCCCGCTCCCCCTGCTTGTGCTCTCTCTCTCTCTTTCTCTCTCTCTCTCTCTGTGAGATAAATAAAAGTCTTTTTTTGTTTTTAAGATACCTACTCTTGTTGATTCTGCTGTATTACGCCCTGTTGTCTATTGCCTTGCCTGCTACCATAGTTTATTAACTGATATCTGCCGCACTTTAGATTATCCTCCATCCTGCTATTAGTGATTGTTTTAAAATGCAGATTTAATCAGGTTACTTTGAATTTTATCCTGAATTTTAAACAAAGCCCTTAGTATGCTATGCCTTCCTACTCAAAATCTTGATCTTTGGCCACTGTATACCTGTACTACACTGCTTAAAGTCCCCCAGGTTTACTGTGTTCCCATATTTCCATTGTATGTTACTGTCCCTCTTCCAGAATAGTTTCTTCTCTGTTATTTGTAATTAAAAACTCCGTTCAGACATAATCAAATGTAGATTAAGTGCCTTTCCTAATTATTGATGTAGCACCCCTTCTTTCTTTTAATATAGAAGTTTTTTTGTTACTTCTGTCTCCTACCATACTGAACTCAGTAAATGTTTATTGAATGGAAGAATAATATGCTGTATCTTTTGGGGCGCCTGGATGGCTCAGTCATTAAGCCTCTGCCTTTGGCTCAGGTCATGAGCCCCACATCGGGCTCCCTGCTCTGCAGGAAGCCTGTTTCTCCCTCTCCCACTCCCACTCCCCCCTGCTTGTGTTCCCTCTCTTGCTATGTCTGTCAAATAAATAAATAAAATCTTTAATAAAAAAAAAGAATAATATGCTGTATCTTTTGAGCAGAAACTTAGAGCTACCATGTTATGCCGTAAGAAAAAAATCTATTTAATGAGGTTGACTGTCTTAAGAATTTTCCAAGACATACTGAACAAGCTTAGAGAATCTAGGTTACATGAGGAATTATACTTCAGTATTTTCACTGCAATTTAGACATAGATATTCCTACCTCTTGAGTTTCTTTGAATTCAGCTAACATTGAACTTTTTTTCCCCATTATTTTATTGAGGTAAATATTTATGTACAGTGAAATGTACACATCTTAAGTTTACATTTAGATGAATTTTGATAAATGTTTATGTAGATGTAATGACTACATCAGTGAAGATATAGAAATATGTTATTTAATTTCCAAACAGTTGGGACATTTCTAGATCTCGTACTATTACAGCTTCCGATTTAATTCTGTTGTGGTCAGAGACTATACTATGTAACATTTTAGTCATTCATAATTTATTGAGATTTGTGTTATGGCCTAGCATATGGCCTGTCTTGGTGAATGTTCCCATTGGAAGACAATGTTTTTGTATAGTTGTCAGGTATAATGTTTTATAAATATCAGCTATATCAAGATAGTTGATAGCATTGTTCATATCTTAAATAGTCTTAACTAATTTTTTGTCTGTAGTTCTATCAGTTACTGAGAAGGGAGGTATTAAAATCTACAACATTTGTATTTGCCTGTTTTGCCATTTGGTTCTGTCAGCTTTACTTCATGTGTTTGGAAATTCTGTTATTGAGTGCATACATATTTAGGATTGTTACTGTCTTCCTAATGTATTGTAGGTTTTTTGTTTGTTTTTGGTTTTTTTTGTGTGTGTGTGTTAAGAAAAGTTCCTTTTTATCTCTGATAATACTCCTTGTTTCCAAGTCTTTATCTGATCTTAGTATAGCCCCACCAGTTCTCTTACTACTTATTGTTTGCTTGGTATATCTTCTTCCTTGTAAAGTAGGTCACTGTTAGATGGCATCTAGTTGGATCTCACTGTTTTTTAAAATCCAGTCTGAAAATCTCTGCTTTTTAATTGGAGTGTTTGGTTTATTTAGATTTAATGTAATTATTAATGTAGTTGGGTTCATGTCTGTCATTTGCTCTTTGTTATATGCTTGTCTGTCATTTTTAGTTAAGCAAATATTTTTATATTTTTTGAACTCTTTTTAGCTAAACCTCATAACTTTTTTAGTGGTTGCTCGAGGGATTAAACTAGAGTTAATATACCATTTCATCCTTTGTACCTGTGCACTTTTGCTTTGTGTTATTGTTGTCACATACTTGATATTTACATACATTATGAACCCCGTAATAGATGTTTTAATTTTTGCTTTTTTTTTTTTTTTTAAAGATTTTATTTAGGGCGCCTGGGTGGCTCAGATGGTTAGGCGTCTGCCTTCGGCTCAGGTCATGATCCCCGGGTCCTGGGATCAAGTCCCGCATCGGGCTCCCTGCTCAGTGCAGAGCCTGCTTCTCCCTTTCCCTCTGCCGTTTCCTCTGCTTGTGCTCTCTGGCTCTATCTCTCTGTCAAATAAATAAATAAAATCTTAAAAAAAAAAGATTTATTTATTTGACAGAGAGAGACACAGCGAGAGAGGGAACACAGGGAGAGTGGGAGAGGGAGAAGCAGGCCTCCTCCTGAGCAGGGAGCCTGATGCGGGGCTTGATCCCAGGACCCCGGGATCACGACCCAAGCCAAAGGCAGATGCCCAACGACTGAGCCACCCAGGCATCCCTAATTTTTGCTTTAAACAGTAATTAAGAAAAAGGACAGCTTTTTCTGTTTACCCATATATTTACCATTTCCATTGCTCTTCATTTCTTCTTACAGATATGAGTTTCATCTGGTTTTATTTCCCTTTAGCCTAAATAACTTTCTTTATTTTTTCTTATTGACATCTCCTAGTGATGAATTTGCCTGGCTTTCACGTAGCCCAAAAGACCATTTGAAGAAAAATTTTTGAAGAACGTTTTTGTTAGTTATTGAATTTGGGGTTCACAGATTATTTTTCTTCCAGTACTGTAAAGATGCAATTTCATTGTCTTCTGGCTTCCATTGTTTCTAATAAGTAGTGAGCTCTAATTTGTATGTTCTCTATATGTAATGTGTTATCTTAAAGTATTTCCCCCCCTCATTTTCTTCTTAACTCTTCTTCTGGAATTCCAATGGCACATCTGTTAAATGGCTTGATAATTTCTCATGGTCACTGAAGCGCCCCTTGTTATCTTTTTTCTACTCTTTTTAAGATTGGATAATATTATTGATGTGTCTTCAGGTTCACCAGTCCTTTTCTCCCATATCCAAACTGCTATTAAGTGCATCCAGTGAAATATCATTTCAGATATTGTACTCTGTCCTAAATTTTTCCATTTAAGTTTCCGTTTCTCTGTTGGAGTACCCCATCTGATCATTGTGGCATTGTTACCTTCAAGTCCTTGAACATATCTATAATAGTTGCCTTGAAGTTGTTGTCTGCTGGTCCAACGTCTGAGTCATCTCTGAGTCTGTTTCTATTGGCTATTTTTCTCTTGCCTCTAGGTTAAATTTTCCTGTTTCTTATGTGTCTAGCCATTTTGGTTGTATGCTCATCGTTGTATATAATACATAGAGACTCTGATTTCTGTTCTGTTTCTCTGCAAAATGCTGAGTTTTATTATGGCAGGTTGTTATATTGCTGGCTGATCACCTTGAACTTGTGGAGTCTTGATGTTATGTTTTGTTTGGGTGGATCTGTAGGAAGCCTGAGGTATCTATCAAACTTTTCTGTCTCGGTGGGATTCAGACTCTAAAGTGTATCCCTGGAGCAGGCAGTAACTGAAATCTCTGCTCATTTCTTCCAGCCTTCTAGCTGTTGTTTTCAGACGGGCTTCTTGCAGTCTCTCCTACATATGTACCATTCAAGAGACAGTTGAGATTTGCAGGAAATTCATGTGTAGAATTTAGGGTTCCTCCTCTTGGCTTCCTCCTTAGTTATTTCCTTCCTCCACTAGCAGTCCACTGACACTGCAAAACTTTAAAACTCTAGTTTTCTGCATGAGTTCTGGCTACATCATATTGCACAGGCTAGGAATGGCTCTTGGGAACACCTATATAAACATGGATCTCACCCAGTGAGTGTGGGTTCCCTTCTTCCCAGTGTTGAATTCTCCCTAATTTGTATCTGCTTTGTGTTGCTCTTGATAGCCTTCAAATAATTGTTTTTTACAGTTTGTCCAGAGTTAATAATTGCCATCTGCAAGAGTGTTAGTCCTATACAAGTTAGTCTGCTATTACCCAAACTGGAGGTGATATTAAACTTATGGGGGTCATGGGCGCCTGGATGGCTCAGTTGGTTGATTCTGACTCTTGATTTTGGCTTAGGTCATGATCTCAGAGTCGTGGGATTGAGCCTTGCATCTGGCTCCTTGCACAGTGAGGAGTCTGCTGGAGATTCTCCCTCTCCCCTCTGTTTGCATGAGCTTCCCCCCCCAATAAATAAATAAATAAATCTTAAAAAACAAACTTATGGGGGGTAAAACTTAAAAAATATCTGATAGGGGCGCCTGGGTGGCTCAGTTGGTTAAGCGACTGCCTTCGGCTCAGGTCATGATCCCGGAGTCCCGGGATCGAGTCCCACATCGGGCTCCCTGCTCAGTAAGGGAGCCTGCTTCTCCCTCTGACCCTCCCACCTCTCATGTACTCTCTCTCTCATTCTCTCTCTCTCAAATAAATAAATAAATCTAAAAAAAAAAATCTGATAAATGTAACAACTGAGACTATTTAGCATGTACATACTTAGGTTTTTCTAACATGGAAGGCCAGTTTATTCCTGAGTTCTGTATGTTATTTATCTAGCATTAAAATAAGTGGATTTTTGACTTAAATTATATATTTAATAAGTACCACATATTAACAGAAATTACTATGAAGAAATAATCTCAGACCCCTTCTGAGATTTTTATTGTATGTCAGTCACAATTCAGAAATGGTGTTGGTATTCAGAAATTTACCAGGTAAATTTCATAGTCCAGTCATTGTCTTGGAAAACATTGGGAATCACAGTCTTACATGCCTGTTAAGTAAGCATTGCATATGTTTGTTCAGCCGTATATGTTTGCAAAGCACAATTACTTTTGATGATTGTGCATTGTACTCATTTTATTTAACAAAATCATCATGTGCTTTCACTGGAAATTACATGGTAGTCTTTTTGTATAGATGTGTTTATATCAGTATTAAAGGTACCTACTAGTTGTATTTTCCATATAGATGTTTTCTAGCTTTCTGCTAATTTGCTAATTGGATTCCTTCTCCCTACTCCCTTATATATTGGATTATAATATACATTATACATAAACAATTCTAGGAGAGATTTCATTAATGATGCATCATTAATGTCTGACTATGGTTCAAGTGATTGGGCCTTAATGCCTAAAAATTTTGGCTTAAAATAAAACAAATTTATTCCTGACCAGTACTGCTATTTTTTCTTATTTAAAAATGTTCTCTGCTTAACCCCTCTGCTCTTTAATCTTGTGTAAGCACTTAACTCTAAAACCCAGTGTATGTCTTAAAAAATAGTTATAGTTTTTTTTTTTCTTAAATAAAAATATCAGGGCTAGAACTACAGTAAGTAATAATAGTTAGCATGATCATTTATATTATATAGGATATTTAAGTAATATCTTTCATTCCATTCAATATTTCATAGCAAAGTAGCCTCTGTGGGCACCTTGGTGGATCAGTCAGTTAAGCCTCCAACCCTTGATTGCAGCCCCGGTCGTGATCTCTGTCCTGATAACAGTCCCCATATTGGGCTCTGCACTTGGCAGGGAATCTGCTTGAGGATTCTCTTCTCCTTTCTCTGCCCTTCCCCCTGTTCTCTCTCTCTCTAAAATAAATAAATAAATCTTAAAAAACACACACACATACACACACAAAAAAACAAATAGCCCGTGGTAAATATTTTAACCCTTATTTTTCTGTTTTTTAAAATGCAGTAATATTGCTTTCTTTTGTGAAAAGTGGTATGGTGCTTAAATTGCTGAAGGAAATGGTAATGAGAAGGTAATTAGTTAAGACTTCACCTGACTTTTCATCTGAGAATTAATACACTCTTTTTGTGAAGTGTTAAGTGTGTGGATGTCACCTTTCTTATTATATTCTCTAATTTTACATTACTGGCAAATGGGAAAAGAAGAGAAACACTTCTTGATCTTTAACTTCTAAAATACCAGTGCTTGTCAGAAGAAAAAGATTTGTTTGAAAGAATATTAGTGATAGCTGATATACATCAGTACTAACAGATCAGTGAAAGCTTACATACATACAGTGGGGTTGTGCACACATGCACGTGTGTGTGTAAATTATGTTATACCTGCTGAGAAGCATGTGTACTTTAAGCATTGGTAGGGATAATGACTTTTCTACACCATTATATCCCATGTCTGCCATAGTTCTTGGCTCATAACAGGTCTTCATCTTATACTTTTATCATGTACCTTAATTCACAAGTATCAATTACCTACAGTCTGTAAGACCGTTGTGGTTTCTCTGGAGAATTTAAAGTTATATAAAATATGATTCTTAATTTCTAAAAAGCTTATGATATAGTTGAGAAGAGTCACATTCTCATGAAAATTATGTAGTAAAGGGTAGGTAATACATGATAAATGCTTAGCCAATACTATAGAGACAGTAAGATCCACAGAAATTGGGATGTAAAATCAGTGCTGTCACAAGGAGGTATATATTGAAGAAATGAATAAGATTACATATAGATAGGATGATCAAGAGAAGCCCCATCTTAGTCATCTGTGATTCCTAATAAAGCAGAAGCCTCTGTTAGTGTATCATTGGTATTTAAGAAATGGATTTTCCTCTGATGATTATTTAAAACAACGTAATCCCCTAGGGTCTTTTCCTTCCTGTCTTACATATATTTCTGTAAGGATAGAACTTTGCTTTTTGTAAAACTTTTACTTGGCTCATTTTAGGGTGTCCTGGGTTGAATTTCAGTTAGTGGCATTGATTCCTTTACTCTAATTGAAATGTTTTGAGGGAACACCAAGTTTTTCAAATACACTGGTTAAAGCTATAGATAAAATGTTTAAGTCCTAAGAAAATGGATTAAGTTTTTATGTCTGTGATTTGTGTGTGTTTAATAGTATTTTACAAAGCAAATTCCTCTTACCCAGGATTGTTAGCTGTTTCTTCACACAGGCCTTTCCACAGTGCTTTTCCATCTAGAAAAAACTTCCATTTATGCTAAGTAGTATAATATTCCTTACACTGCTTAGAAAAAAAATATGAACTTTGAAATCTCAGTTCTGCTATTTATTTGGTATATGGTACATATTCTTTTTAGCCTTAGATTTCTATAAAATGAGAGTATTAATATCTTCCTCACAAGTTACGGTGAGGATTAAAATGAGAAAACGTGAAGATTCTGACAAAGTAAGCACTCAGTATTAGCTTTTTGATTACTTTAAGTTAGTGTTACAGCATAGGTCTTTAACCATGCTGCACATTAGAATCATCCAGAGATCTTTTAATGAAATACTAAGGGCCCCACCCCACCCCAAGTTAGTTAAATCTATCTTTGCACATGGGACCCAAGCATCTGGTTTTGTTTGCTTTTAGTTTCCTGGGTAATTCTGATGCATGGTAGGTATTGAGAACCACTGGTATAGAGGGAAGGACTTTACACATAACCATTCAAGGAAACTTCCCTAAAATATTTCTTTCTGATTACTTTCAAAGGTAAAAATAAGTTGAACTTCACAACTATAGCCCCCTTTTTATTAGAAAGACTCTAAAGATTAGGGAAATTAATATCCTTGAGGTCACAAAGCAAAGCTATAATAATGGGGTAGTTAGTACTACAGTTTCTTGATTTGAATTTTGTATTCTTTCTAGAAACACATTAAATACTGTGTTACATTATGAGAATAGGTAGACAGGTAAAACTATAACAATACCATCTCTGAAAGACCTCTTTAATTATGTACTTTTTTTAAAGCGTCAAAACTTGTAAACCATTTTATTCCATTTTCACAGACAGTAAACAAACCTTCCCAATGCCTCCATTTTTAAGCTAGCCTGTAATAAACTTTGATATCCTTAAGAGCTGAAGATGGTGCATTTTTAAACAGTTTAATAAATATTTAATGTCAGAAGCAAACTATGAGATCTTGGGAAGATTTCTAGATATTCTTAAGAACATTTCACTTCTGCCCTAATATTTTCAGAAGGTTTTTCCCAATCCCCACACCATTCCCAACAGTTTTAAATAGCTTCTTAAAGCAGAATGTTACACTTATTGGCGTCTTCTTATAGTCCTATAATTCACTCCATTTCATAATATTTGGAAAAGTTTTCTTTTCCCCTAGCCCACAGGACCATGAATTACTATGACTAGTCTTTAGTAGAAATAGACCTACTGTTTATTACAGACTTTCTGTATAACAGATCAGTTCTAAGCAGTTTACCTCATGATCTCCCTTAATTTTCACAATAATCTAGTCAGTTAAGTATACTATTATTTTAAGCCCATTTTACAGATGAGAAAACTGAGAAACAGAAAGATGATCTGTCACCTAAGTGGCCTGCCCAGAATATAAACTTCACACTTCACCTTTTAGTTTTTAACTTTTTGCCATTCTGCCCTATCTTTAAAGCACTTTCAGTATGTGATTGGTAGATCTTTGTAGCCATAGTAAAACAATTAGAATCACCGATAAAAGTCCTAATGCAAACTGTTGTTTTTAATGCCTTCCTTTGCCCATAGGACAAAGTTTGTCTCCTTTCCAGGTCTTTCTTAGTCTGGCCTTTAATATATAGAGCTTCTTTCTAATCCTTTTACATATTCTGTACTCTAGCCAGTCTGGACTACCTAAACTGACTATACCTTGTGCTTTTCTCTGAACATGATTTGGGCATTTGATTGTCTAGTAGTGACAAATGTGGCACTCTGTCCCAGATGGGATACACATGGGCACTGTGCATCCCAGAAATTCATTCTATAATAGTGATATTCAATCTTGGCTTCAGTAATTTTAACACTTAGCCGGCTATCTAGCCATAATGTATAGTCAGCACATTTCTGATTTCAGTAGTTTCAAGGACAAGGGAAAAGAATATTGAAGCTAATGACTTCGATACATCTCTAAAATGCTACTAAACCTTATAGAACCAAAACAATTACACTTTTTCTCAAATCTTCCCTAATCCTACCCCACCAGGCTACTGCCTACAGATAAAAATTTGCTCCTTTTCTATATTCCTTTCCCTAAACAGATTATGTAGAGTTCTAGTTTTCAGTAGATCTTCTATTGTTTCTGTTCCTTCTCATTTCAACTCAGCAACATTTGTGAAGCACTTAACGTTCCGAGCACTTTTGCATAGTATGTTTTTCAGCCAAGTGAAATTTTTAAACTGCCTTTAAATCCCAGCTGAAATGTCACCACCTAAAGAATTTTTCCCAGTGTCCTGAGAAGGGCCTTCTTATATCTGTGTTCTCATATCATTTTGTATTTCCTTGGTTTATGGCACTTATCACACTATAACATAACGAATTGTTTGCATCTATCTCCCTTACCAGACTGCGAGCTCCCTCGAATTAAAAAGCTACATCTTGTTCATTTCTCTGTCCCTAGAGAACCTGAGACAGTTACTCAAACAAGCAGGTATTTAGTACAAGGGAGTTATATCACACATGCATTTAACTTTTAGGAATTTTATACTGCATGCCAAAAAGAGAAATGATTGAAATAATCAGCCAATTTCACCTGCCATTCTACCCAGTGAGTATATGCCTAGTGTTGGACACATAATAGGGGCTGTGAGTCTGTTGTTCCTTTGGTCAGTTTCTGTTCCCACATGCCTCTCAAAGTGACCATCTCGTCCTTGAGTGTGATTCTCCTTTTAAAGAAACTTTTCATAAGTCATATCTCAGACACAAGCCAACTACTTCCACTGGTACTTTTTCTATTGATGGAGGAAAAGCCATCTGCATTGGATTTGAGAAGTGGTGTGTTGGTCTCTAACATGGTGATTTCCTAAGGAATTACCCAGGGTAATTTTGACTAGACTGACTTTTACTATATATCACTGACTTCAGAAACTAACCGTTTATGAACGATAGGAATGCTACGTTATACAGTTTTCCTAAATGAGCAATCTTCTGTCCTTACTCTGAATTGTTATAGTATGTTTTTATGACTCAAATCACATTTTTGCTGCTTATTTCTTAGCTGTTTGTTCATGTCTGATCTCACCAGTGAGAAAGTAAGGATCATATCTTTATACCTCTTTGTATATGGCATACAGCATATAGTACTTATAAAATAGACATTTTAATATGTTTTCATTATGCTAAGGTCTAAGTGAGAAATAATCCAGAAGCCGTATCTTTTAACTTAACATCCAGTGTCATCCACTTTCACTTGATACCATTTGCTAAATTTTCCTTTCCAATTACCATATTTCTTTTTTCCACAGCTCTTTCGACGTGTTGCAGCAGCTTTGCCTGGAATGGAAAGCACACAGGACAGAAGCAGAGAAGACAGTATCCTTTTTGTTTCATCTGAAAATTTGTTAACTAGTCTTTCGAGCTCCACTTGGTTGGCTAAGGAATATTATGCTATTGCCTTTTAAAGCCAGGAATTAATGGCTTAGGAGTGTAGAAGCTCCCAAGATTTTCTATGGCAAAGAGATCTGGTAGTTCATGTGTACCCTTTGCGGCCTGCTGCTCACAACAGTTAATCAATGAGAAGGTTTGTGTTTACTTGCTTGATTTTTTTTTTTAAGATTTAATTTTATTTATTTATTTATTTGGCAGAGAGAGCAGGAGAGCACAAGCAGTGGGAGCAGCAGAGGAGAGGGAGAAACAGGCCCCCTGTTGAGCAGGGAGCCCAATGGCTGGGCTCGATCCCAGGACCCTGGGATCATGACCTGAGCTGAAGGCAGTCGCTTAAACGACTGAGCCACCCAGGCGCCCCTACTTGCTTGATTTTTAATGAACAGGAAACTTACAAGACAAGTCTTCTGCCTTTTAATTTTGAGTCCTGTTGGCTCTAGGCTTTTCCCGTACAATATATATCATATTTTCCTCCCTTGCTTTTTCTAACATTCAAGGTTTCTGCTTGGCACAGGCAGGAAATAGTCTGGAGTTTTATTGTGGCATCTGCTTTCAGAAACAGGACATAATGAAGCACATCTAATAATAGTTATTTTAAAGGATTTTTAATTTTAATTGTTTTATATTTACCTTTAGTGTTTTTCTGTATACATTTTTATTATGCCATAGAATTCATAGCACTTTGTGTTCAGCTTTTCCCACTGCTAAATGTTTTATGTTTTCTAAGCCTTTATTACTTTTAATAGGATAATATGTTCTACAGAGTTGAAGTCCCATCATCTATTAAATTCTCTTCCTTTGCTAGAACTCTTTTGTAGGCTATTTTCAGATTTTTATTATAGATAATTCCATAAGGAGCATCATCTTTCATCTTGTTTTTTGCTCCTGTAATTTACTTAGAACCGATTCCCATGAATAGGGCTTAACCTTATCCTGACCCTTGTTGCATATAGTAGATACAGGCAAGTTTATTTCATTTGAGCACCTCGTACAGTGAACTAGCTATATAGGAAATAATGGTTATATCCACTCTGAAACCAATAGGAATTGAAAGGGCTTGCAAGAGATGTCAGTGTTCAGAATTGGAATTGTACTTTCCCATTTATAGCTCCTTAACTTTTGTTTCAGTGATTGACATAAAACTGGAAAAGCCTCAGGAGCAACCAGTCAGTGAAGGAGGCTGCTCCTGCTAATCCCCCATGGCATCTTTAACTTTTCTCCAGAAGCTCACTGCTTTGGCCCCCTTACTCTTTCATTGACTGCAGTGTGAATATTGGCTTGAACCTTTTCCCTTCAGTAATAACGTATTGCAATTCATCATTGCTGCCTGTCTCGTGGAGATTATCTATTAGCTTCACAAGCACAAAAAAGTCAGTGTCTTCATTATTTATATTTTACAAAAAGCCAAATGATTCCAACATATTCCACTTTAAAAATTAGATACATTTTCCCAACTTTTTTTTTTTCCTTTTCAATGTTATGATAATGTACTTTAAAATGATGGAAATTTTAACAGTATATGGTTTGGTTAAGGAGCAATTGTTCATAGCAGCACTTGCCTACCTACTCAATCTCTCTGCTTTTCTCACCTCTCCCTTACTGCATTCCCTATTCTTTCTCTCCCTAAAAACAAATGAGGTATGACAAAGCAGCAGTCAGACCAAGCCCATTGGATCCTTCAAATTTAGCGATACCACTTGCTCGAACCTTGGGCCAGAATGTCCAAAATTATTATTGAGCAGTGATATAAATTACTTAGACTTTATTTGAGGTCAAACCTCAACTCTCATGGTAGGCAGTGCTTGAGTAAGACAAGGGTTCTGTTGCATCTTCAAAATGAGTCCTAATGAACACACTGAGTACTTAACAAGTTAAGTGAACATAAAGTGTGTTTCAGACCAAAACAGATGACCCTTTCACATGTTAGTCTCTGGGAGAGAAGGGTAACAGTGCTTCAGAACGTGTTTTTAATACTGAATTCTTCCAGTGAATTATTTCTCCCAGGATTTAAAATTGTCAAGATAAAGTTATTCTCTTTGTTTAAAAAAAAAAAAAAAAACTTTTGTAAGCAATAGATTTCTCTTGGGTTTTCTTTTTTCAAAAAATGCTATGTAGGCAAGGCACTATAGAAATCAAATTCCTTTAGGAAGAACCAGTGGAAGAATTTAAACTTGGCACCTTGATCAAAACTACAATAACCAGTAGAAACAATGATATCTAAAGTTTACCAACAAAAGAATCCTCAACAGAATAGCAAATACTTTGCTCAGGACATTTGAGGTCAAATTGAAAATAGAAACAGGTTTCTTATAAGCCCCTAGAGGCAGATCTGGAAAAGCATAAATAGAAGAGGGAAAGGAGAGAATGGAAATAAAACTCAATATTATGCAGATTTATGCCTTATTTTTTAGCATTTTTTTTAAATGTTGGTTTTGCTTTTTATTAGGTCTGTATAGTTTGGTTAATTAACCAGTGATTTAGTTTTATATTTAAGCTAAAATTAATCTTTTTTCTTTGGTGATATTTATTTCTTTGCCTTTTTTTTAAACTACTTTCAATTTTTAGATTTTTGTCTAGTCTGTTCAGAGCTTCATCACCATGGCAATATATATTTCCCTTAAAACACGGTAAACAAATATACTAGGAGTGCACCATTTTAATCTTTACTAGTTATTGTGAGATTGCTGTGTAAGTTAATAAACACATTTGTAAATACATTGTTTGCAGGAAGAAAATTTCTGAGTTACAGCTCAGGAAAAGTCTGCTGAATTTACGTTGTAAGCATTACTTAACACAGTATAAAAATGAAAAGACAACAAAAAATAATTCATACTTCTTCATCCCCTCATTGCAACAAAACCCTTAACTGGGAGAACCTTATTCCCCTCTCCTTCCTCTTCCTTCTCCAATTCCCACTTATTGTCACCTTGTAATATTCAGAGAGCACTTGGATTATGGGTCTGAATAGAGAAATGCTTTCAGATAATCATTTAGCCCACATACCACTAACTTGTACTCAAAGATGGGATGGAGTTGTAAAGTGCTTTTATATAATACAATATTATTGTTAAAGACGAGGGTTGACTCTTTTGTTTTATTTTGACATGGCATGTCCTGAAATAAATATCAATTCAATATGGCAGATGGGTCATATTCTTTATTTGGAAGAAGTTGTGATTTCTGACATGGGGGTGATTGTCTTCCTACACTGTAGTGTTTGACTCTTTTTATGTATCTTTAAAACAGTAACCAGTTATGCTGCTTTTTAATATTGGTCCTTTTATTTGGCTTGGGGTTCTTCAACTGAAGCAGTGAAGTGTGTTCATAGTCCAGATTTTTTTTTAATAAACAATTTTGCTGCCAAAAATATATAAATAAAACACAAACGAAAACAATTACTGACTTGGTTTTCTATTCCTGCCAAGGTAGTAAATTAGCATGAGTTTCCTACTTCCTCCTTAGAACTGTAAAGGGAACTTGAAATCCAGAAAAATAACAAAACAACAATAAGAAACCCCTGGGGTTTCAACTGTTCAGAATGAGGGAGAGTGGCTACAACTTGAAAGACAGGGCCACTGGTGGAGGCAATAATATAATATATTAAGAAACTTGGTTTAAGTTCTGCTTTTGCCTCCTCCTAACCCACTTTGTCCTAGAGACAGGGACAGCAAACTACTGCCCTCCCACGAAATCCATCCTGCTTCGTGTTTTTAAATTAAGTTTTATTGGAACTCACTACAAAGGTGGAGTTGAGTAGTTGTGACAGACCTTATTGCCCCAAAAGCCAAAAATATTTACTGTCTGGCCCTTTACAGAAAAAGGGCCAACTCTTGCCTTGGCACAAATGATAGCTGTTTCCCTTACAGAAAGGGAGGCCACAGGTCAGACTACTGGTACAGTGTCCACAGGGGTAAAATATCAGGGCCGTATAAAATCCCTGATAAATTAAGAGTTGATAAAATGGGGGGGGAGAGGACCTGCCTGCCTTAGGCCTTTCACTCTCTTAACCTTTCCCTTTAAAAAATTCAGTTAGTGGTCTGTAATCCAGGTCGCTGCCTCCTCCAAGAGCTGCTGCTTTCTAAACTAGTTTAAAGGTAAGTCTTTCTAAAAAAAACTGTGGTTTGGTGGGATGTGACTGAATGGGAGCAATTACATGTGGTTTTGTGGTTCCTGCAACACTGTCCCACAGTTTGTCCCCTCCGTTCCTAAAACACTTGACATTCTGGTCTTTGACCCTTGCCCATTATACCTTCTCAGACTTGTAACACATACCCCCAGGAGAATTTGGACCCACAAGCCAGAATAGTTGGCTGAAACTGTCTCAAAAGAAAAAGTGAATATCATCTGAAGCAGAAATATTTGAAAAGGCCAAAAATTTTAGAGAAGATATTAGCAATATGGAACAAGAATCATAAAATAAATGTAACTATTAAGTGTGGAAAAATATAATAGTTGAAATAACACATGCGATCAATGGTAGACTACATTCCACTGATGAGAACATTAAAATGAGCTCTTTCCCTAGAAAGCAAAGAAATAGAAAAGATTAAGAAGATAATAGTATACTTAACATCTGGTAGCAATTCCAGAAAGATAAAACAAGAAGAACCTCAAGTACTGAAAATGAAGATAGTATTTATGATAACCATCCGCATATCTTGTGAATGCAGCTTCTAAAATGGTTCCTGATCCCTGCCTCCTGGGTTTCATGCCTTTGTACAGTCCTTTTCTCCTAAGTGTAGGGTGAACCTGATAACTTGCTTCTAAGGAATAGAATACAGCAAAAACAAGATGTCACTTTGAAGATTGTGTTATGAAAAACACTTGTTTTGTCAATCTCTCTGACTTATTTGCCTCAGTGCAGCAGTCTGCTATGTTGTGAGCTCCCTGTGGAGAGGCCCACGTAGTAAAGAGCTGACAGCAGGCTCCGGCAAGTGAGGAACTAATGTCCTCAGTAAAACAGACTGCAAGGAACGGAATGAAAAACAAGCCACAGACAGAAAATACTTGCAAATTTCATGCTTGATAAAGGGCCAGTATTCAGAATATATGAAGAACTCTTACTTGACAGGAAAACAATTCAATGAAAAGGTAGGAAATTTGGCCAGACATTTCACTAAAGAAGATACACAAATGGCAAAGACATGAAGAACGTTTGACATCATTAATTAGAGAAATGCAAATTAAAACCACAGCAAAATACCGCTACGCACATATTTAGACATTTTAAAAGACTGACCTTATCAAGTGTAGGTGAAGATAAGCGACTGGACCTCTCATACACAGCTAATATGAGATTGTGAAAAAATAGTTTGGCAGTTTTTTAGAAAGTTAAACATACACTTATATAACATAGCTATCCATGCGTAAGTATTTACCCACAAGAAATGAAAGCATGTGGGGCACCTGGGTGGCTCAGTCGTTAAGCGTCTGTCTTTGGCTCAGGTGATGATCCCAGGGTCCTGGGATCGAGCCCCGCATCGGGCTCCCTGCTCAGCGGGAAGCCTGCTTCTCCCTCTCCCACTCCCCCTGTTGTGTTCTCTCTCTCACTGTGTCTCTCTCTGTCAAATAAAATCTTAAAAAAAAAAAAATGAAAGCATGTGTCTATGTGAAGACTTGCACACAAATACTCATAGCTTGTATTAGCCAAGAACTGGGAACAACCCAAATGTCCACCAAAAGGTGAATATATAAACATGATAGATGGCATATGCAGTGAAGCAGAATAAACTTGATACATGAATCTCAATATAACCTAAGTGAAAAAAGTTGGACCAAAAAGTACATATTTTATGTTTTCATTTATGTAAAATTCTAGGAAGTGTAAACTATTCAAAACTCTCAATTTCAGCCCTTAGTAATCTCTATTCTGCTTTCTGTCTCTGAATTTGCCTATTCTAGGTACCACGTGTAAATGAAATTATACAGTATTTGTCCTTTATATTGGGCTTCTTTCACTTAACATGTTTTCAGTGTTCATCCATGTTGTAGCATGTACCAGAATTTCATTCTTTTTTATGGTGGAATAAAAGTCCAAATTATGTATATACTACATTTTGTTTATACATTCATCTGTTGGTAGCACTTGGTTTGTTTCCACCTTCTGGCTGTTTTAAATAATGCTGACAAGAATGTTGGTATACAAGTACCTGTTTGAGTCCCTATTTTCAGTTTTTTTTGGTACAAACCTAGAGGTAGAATTGCTGGATCATATAATTCTATGTTTATGTATCTTTTTGAGGAAATGCCAAACTGCTTTCCACAGCAGCTGCACCATTTTACATTCCTACCAGCAATGACTGTATCAGGGTTCCAATTTTTCCACATCCTCAACACCTTTTATGTTCTGATTTTTTTGATAATAGTCATCCTTACGGGTGTATAGTGATCTATTCCATTGTGATTTTGATTTGCATTTCCCTAATGACTAGTAATGTTAAGCATGCTTCCTGGCCATTTGTAGAATTTCTTTGGAGAAATGTCTAAGTCCTTTGCCCATTTTTAAATTGGGTTGCTTATTGTGTTGTTGAGTTATAGGAGTTCTTTAGGTATTAATTCTGTAATAGATCTATGGATTTACAAATACTCCATCTCATTCTGTGGGTTTTCTTTTCACTAGAGTCCTGTGATGCACAAAAGTTTTAAATTTTGATCATTCAGTTATTTTTTTTTTCTGCCTGTGCTTTTGGTGTTCTATGTAAGAAATCATTGCCAAATCAATGTCATAAAGATTTTCTCCTATGTTTTATTTTATGAGTTTTATACTTTTAGCTCTTGGGTTTAAGTCTTTGATCCATTTTGAGTTAAGTTTGTATACTGTGTAAGATAAGGGCCCAACTTTATTCTTTTGCATGTGGATATCTTTTCCCCAGCAACATTTGTCAAAAAGACTGTCCTTTCCGCGTTGAATGAATGGTCTTGGCACTCTTGTTGAAAATCAATTGTCCATATGTTTAAGTTTATTTCTGGGTTGTCTATTCTGTTCCATTTGTCTATATGTCTGTCCTTATGCTGGTACTATACTGTTTTGATTACTGTCGCTTTGTAGTAAGTTTAGAAGTCTGGAAATGTGAGTACTGTACTGCAACTTGTTCTGATTGCTTTGGGTAGTATTGTTATCTTGCTATTAAATCCTGCAGTCCGTGAACACAGGATGTCCTTCTGTCTTAGTCCATTGGGCTGTGATAAAATACCAGACTCGGTAACTAATAAACAACAGAAAATTTATTACCCATATAGCTCTGGAGGCTGCAAAGTCCAAAAGCAAGGCACTAGCATGGTCACCTTCTGGTGAGGGCCCTTTTCCTGATTCATTGCTAGCTCCTTGCTGTGTTCTCCTGTGGTGGAAGGAGCGAGGGATCTCTCTGGAGCCTGGAGCCCCTTTTATAAAGGCACTAATACCATTCATGGGGGCTTCACCCTCATGATGTTAGCACCTCCCAAGCCCCACCTACTAAACCATCACCTTTGGGAGGATTTCAGTATATGAATTTTGGAGGGACACAAACATTCAGACCATAACATTCTGCCTCCGACCCCAAAATTCATGTCCTCATATGCAAAATACATTGATTCCATCCCAAGGCCCCCAGAGTCTTAACCTGTTCCAGTGTCAACTTCAGAGTCTCCAAAGTCTAAGTCCAAAGTCTCCTCTAAATCAGATATAAGTGAGGGGCGACTGGGTGGCTCAGTCCTTAAGCATCTGCCTTCGGGGCTCAGGTCATGATCCCACAGTCCTGGGACCGAGTCCTGCATTGGGCTCCCTGCTTGGCGGGAAGCTTGCTTCTCCCTCTCCCACTCCCCCTGCTTGTGTTCCCTCTCTTGCTGTGTCTCTCTCTGTCAAATAAATAAAAAAAATCTAAAAAAAAAAAATCAGATATGGGTGAGACTCAAGGCAGATTCATCCTAAGGCAATGGGTCTCCAGCTGTGAACCTGGGGAAGTCACTGTGCTTCCAAAATACAATGATGGGACAGGCATAGGATGAACACTCCCAATCCAAAAGGGAGAAATTAAAAAAAAAAAAAGGAGTAATAGGTTCCTAGCAAGTCCAAGACATTAAGGCACACTGAGGCAGGGTTCTGCATTCTGGAATAATGGGTGGCTCTGCCCCAGTTCTCATAGGTTGGAGTCTGGTACCTGTGGCTCTCTGGAGGTGGAATCTCACCCCAGTGTATCTACTGGTTTGGTGTTTTGAACGTAGTCTTGCCCCCATGGCTCCACTGGGCATTGCCCTAGTGGGAGTTGTCTGCTATGGCCTGACTCCAAAGCAGACCTCAATCTGGATTGCATTCCACAGGCTCCTGGACAATCCATTCTTTGGAAATTAGGTGAAGATAGTCACACCTGGCACTGTGGATGCTACCAAGATTTATCATTTGTGCCCTCTGAAGGGGATGCCACTGGAGCCTGCCCTACTCCTAAGGCAGCTGAAGTGCTATGCGCTGGAATTTGGGGAGCAGAGCCTGCTACGTGAAGGGGTGCCTGGCGTTGGAGATCTCCTTTGAAATCCTGCCCTGCAGGCCCATGCTATCTGCAACTGCAATGGGAGGGCCAGCCCTGAAGATTTCTGAAATGCCTTAGAAGTCATACTTTTATTGCTTTGGAGGATATGTCCTGGCTTCTGTTTAGATGGCCAATAAATTCTTAGCTTCTGTGAGATGGTAGTCTCACACCAATCTTATCAAATCTAGCCACACCCTTCATGTACTCTCCAGAAATTAGCTTTCTTATTCTTTCAATACTGATAGGCTGAGAATTTTCTAAATTTTAAATTTCTGCTTTCCTTTTGATTAAGAATTCCACTTTTAGGAATTGTTGAATCATTACTTAGTGCTCATCACGATAAGTGTACTCTGAAACTAATATAACACTATATGTCAATTATATTTCAAATAAAAAACAGAAGTAGATATAAGTGTAGAACAAACTTGTTTGGGGGATAGGCAAAATAGTTGAATGGGATTAAGAAATACAAACTTTAAGTTATATAATTCACAGGGATGAAAAGTACAGGGTAGGAAATATAGTCAATAATATTGTAATAACTTAGTATGATGACAGATGGTAACCACATTTGTGAGCATTTTGTAATGCATATGATTGTTGAATCACTATGTTATACACCTGAAACTTATAATAGTGTATGTCAATTATGCAATTAAAAAATAATTCCACCTTTAAATCATTTCTCTTACATTTTACTGTAAGCATTCAAGAGAAGTCAAGCTACTCCTTCAGCATTTTGCTTAGAAATTCCTTCAGCCAAATATCAATTTATCACACACAAGTTCTACCTTCCACAAAAAACTAGGACATGAACACAATTCAGCCAAGCTCTTGGGCACCTTATATTAAGGATTGCCTTTTCTCTGTCAGAGGCCGCATCAGAATGGCCTTTTCCATCCGTATTTCTACCACTACTCCGGTCACAACTGCTTAAGTATCCTCTAAGATTGAAGCTTTCTCTATAGCTCTTACCTTCTCCTGAGCCATCAAGAGAATTATCCTTAACAGTCCATTCACGGCAATCAATGTAGGCTTTTTCTAGCATGCACCTCCAAACTCTTCCAACCTCAGCCCATTACCAAGTTCCAAAGCCACTTCCGCATTTTTAGGTATTGGTTTTAGGAGCAATCCCACTTCTTGGTACCAATTTTTCTTAGTCCTTTCGGGCTGCTCTAAGAAAATACCACAGACTGGGTAGCTTATAAGCAGCAGATATTTATTGCTCACAGTTCTGGAGCCCAGAAGTCCGATGAAATTAGGGTGCCAGCATAGTCATGTGAGGCCTCTTTTGGGTCACAGACTTCTTGTGGTATACTCACATGGCAGAAAGGGCAAAGGATCTCTGTGGAGCCTCTTTTATAAAGTCACTAATCCCATTCATGAGGGCTCCACCCTCATGATTTAAGGACCTCCCTAAGCTCCACCTAGGAATACCATCACCTTCGGGGGATTAAGATTTCAGTGTATGAGTTTTGAGGTAGACAAACATTCAGACCATAACACATTGCATTTATTTACATCTTTAACTTCTTTCAGCAGTGTCTTAGTTTTCAGCATACAAGTCTTTCATGTCCTTGGTTGTTAGGTTTATTCCTAATTATTTTATTCCTTTTGGTGCTATTGTAAGTGGCATCTTTTTAATTTCCTTTTTGGATTGTTCAGTGCTAGTGTATAAAATGCAACTGATTTTTATGTTGATTTTATATCCTGCAACTTTGCTAAATTTGTCTTATTAGGTCTAACAATTTTTTTGTGGAATATTTAGGGTTTTTAACATACAGTTGATCCTTGAACAATGCAGGGGTTAAGGGCACTGACTCCTGTGCAGTCAAAAATCTGCATATAAGAAACAAGTGTTGGTGAGGATGTGGAGAAAAAGGAACCCTCATGCACTGCTGGTAGGAATGCAAACTGGTGCAACTACTGTGGAAGACAGTATGGAGTTTCCTCAAAAAGTTAAAAATAGAACTACCTTGTGATCCAGTTATTGCACTACTGCCTATCTACCCAAAGAATACGAAAACACTAATTCAAAGGGATACAAGTACCCCTGTGTTTATTGCAGCATTATTTACGATAGCTAAACTATGGAAGCAGCCTAAGTGTCCATCAACAGATGAATGGATAAAGAAGTGATACATATGATACACACACACACACACACACACACACACACATACATACAATGGAATATTAGCCATAAAAAGAATGAAATCTTGCCATTTGCAACAACATGGGTGGAACTAAAGAATAAAATGCTAAGTGAAATTAGAGAAAGACAAATACCATATGATTTCACTCATATGTGGGATTTAAGAAACAAAACAAACAAAAAAAGAAACAAAAAACCAGACTCTCATCTATGGAGAACAAGCCGATGGTTATCAGAGGGGAGGTGGGTGGGGTAATGGGTGAAACAGGCGATGGGGATTAAGGAGTGCCCTTGTGGTGAACAGCACTGGGTAGTGTACAGAATTATTGAATCACTATATTGTACACCTGAAAACAATATAACACTGTATGTTAACTATATTGGAATTAAAGAAAATCTGCATATAACTATTGAGTCCCCAAAAACTTAACTACAAATACTGTTGACCAGAAGGCATACCAATAACATAGCCAATTAACACATATTTTGTATGTTGTTGGTATTATATGTTGTATTCTTACAATAAGGCAAGCTAGAGAAAAGAAAATGTTAAAATCATAAGGAAGAGAACATATATTTACAGTACTGTACTGTATTTATTTGAAGAAAATCTGCATGTAAGTGGACCCATGCAAACCTGTGTTGTTCAGGGTCAACTGTATGAAATCATGTCATCTGTAAACAGAGATGATTTATTCTATTCCAATTTGGATGCCTTTATTTCTTTTTCTAGCCTAATTCCTCTGGCTACAACTCCCAGTACTATGTTGAATACAAGTGACAAAAGTGGGCATTCTGTCTTCTTTCTGATCTTAAGGGAAACCTCACTTTGTTTTCTATAGTTAAGAGTCGGTTTCTGGTTTGTCTCTTTTTTTCTTTGTTTTGTTTCTTGAATTTCACATATGAGTGAAGTCCTATGGTATTTGTCTTTCTCTGACTGACTTTTTAAAAAAGATTTTATTTATTGTTTGTTTGAGAGTGAGTGGGTGGAGGGCAGAGGGAGAGGGAGAGATTACCAAGCAAACTCTGCACCCTGCAGGGAGCCTGATGCAGCGCCCGATCCCATGACCCCGAGATCCCAACCTGAGGCGAAACCAAGAGTCAGATGCTCAACCAACTGAGACAACCAGGCCCCCCTCTGACTGACTTATTTTACTTAGCATTATACTCTCTAGATCCATCCATGTCGTTGCAAATGGCAACATTTCAATCTTTTTTTTATGACGGAGTAATAGTCCATTGTGTATATATACCACATCTTTATCCATTCAACAATCAATGGACACTTAGGCTGCTTCCATAGTTTGGCTATTGTAAATAATGCTGCAATAAACATAGGGGTACCTGTATCCCTTTGAATTCTTGTTATATATTCTTTGGGTAAATAGCCAGTGGTGTGATTATTGGATCATAGAGTAGTTCTATTTCTAATTTTTTGAGGAAGCTCCTTACTGTCTTCCACAGTAGCTGCACCAGTTTGTATTCCCACCAGCAGTGTACGAGGTTTCCTTTTTCTCCACATTCTCACCAACACTTGTTTTTGTGTTTTTTATTTTAGCCATTCTGACAGGTATGAGGTGATATCTCATTGTGGTTTTGATTTGCATTTCCCGGATGATTAGTGATGTTGAGCAGTTTTTCATGTTTCTTTGGGCCATCAGTGTGGCTTCTTTGGGGAAATACCTGTTCCTTTTTTTTGCTCATTTTTAACTGGATTATTTGGGGTTTTTGGTGTTGAGTTTTGTAAGTTCTTTATATATTTTGGATACTAGCCCTTTATTGCATATGTCTCTCCCATTCAGTAGGTTGTCTTTTGGTTTTGATTGTTTCCTTTGCTGTACAGAAGGTTTTTATTTTGATGTAGTCTCAATAGTTTATTTTTGCTTTTGTTTCCCTTGCCTCAGAAAACATATCTAGAAAAATATTGCTGTGGTCAATGTCAGAGAAAATACTGCCTACAGTCTCTTTTAGAATTTCTATGGTTTCAGGTCTCATATTTAGGTCCTTAATCCATTTTGAGTTTAATAATTCTTTAAGTGTTTGGTAGAATTCATCACTGAAGCCATCTAGTTATGGGCTTTTCTTTATTGGGAGGTTTTTGATCACTGATTTGATCTACTTACTAGTCATAGATCTATTCAAATTTTCTATTTCTTTATGAATCATTTTGATAGGCTGTATGGAGTTTGCCGATTTTCTCTTGGTCATCCAATTTGTTGGTGTACAATTGTTCACAGTATTCTTTTATAACTGTTTTTATTTCTGTATAATCGGTAGTGATTTCCCCAGTTTCATCTCTGAGTCTAGTAATTTGAATCTTTCCTCTTTCTTTTTTTTAGGATTTTATTTATTTATTTGACGGAGAGAGACACAATGAGAGAGGGAACACAAGCAGGGGGAGTGGGAGAAGGAGAAGCAGGCTTCCCACTGAGCAGGGAGCCTGATGCGGGGATCCGCCCCAGGAACCCGGGATCATGACCTGAGCCGAAGGCAGACGCTTAATGACTGAACCGCCCAGGTGCCCTCTGAGTCTTTCCTCTTTTTTCATGAGTCTTTTTTTTTTTTAATTAGCTAAAGTTTTGTCAAAAATTTTTTTAAGATTTTATTTATTTATTTGACAGAGACACAGCGAGAGAGGGAACACAAGCAGGGGAAGTGGGAGAGGGAGAAGCAGGCTTCCTGCAGAGCAGGAAGCCCGATGTGGGGCTTGATCCCAGGACTCTGGGCCCATGACCTGAGCCAAAAGCAGATGCTTAATGACTGAGCCACCCAGGCACCCCTAAAGGTTTGTCAATTTTGTTGATCTCAAAGAACCAACTTTTGGTTTCATTGAATGTCTCCATTTTCTTTTCTTTTTTTTTTTATGGTCTTTTTAAAATTCTTTTTATTTTTTAAATTAACATACAATGTATTATTTGTTTCAGAGGTACAGGTCTGTGATTCATCAGTCTTACACAATTCACAGCACTCACCATAGCACATACCCTCCCCAATGTCCATCACCCAGCCACCCCATCCCTCCCACCCCCCACCACTCCAGCAACCCTCAATTTGTTTCCTGAGATTACGAGTCTCTTATTCTTTGTCTCCCTCTCTGGTTTCGTCTTGTTTTCATTTTTCCCTCCCTTCCCCTATGATCCTCTGTCTTGTTTCTCAAATTCCTCATATCAGTGACATCATATGATACTTGTCTTTGACTGACTTATTTCACTTAGCATAATACCCTCTAGTTCCATCCATGTCGTTGCAAACGGCAAGATTTCATTTTTTTGATGGCTGCATAATAATCCATTGTGTGTGTGTATATATATATATATATACATATATATATATATATACCACATCTTCTTTATCCATTCATCTGTTGATAGACATCTAGGCTCTTTCCGTAGTTTGGCTATCGTGGACATTGCTGCTATAATCATTGGGGTGCATGTGCCCCTTCGGATCACTACATTTGTATCTTTGGGGTAAATACCCAGCAGTGCAATTGTGGGTCTTAGGGTAGCTCTGTTTTCAACTTTTTGAGGAACCTCCATACTGTTTCCAGAGTGGCTGCACCAGCTTGCATTCCCACCAACAATGTAGGAGGGTTCCCCTCTCTCCGCATCCTTGCCAACATCTGTCGTTTCCTGACTTGTTAATTTTAGCCATTCTGACTGGTGTGAGGTTGTATCTCATTGAGGTTTTGATTTGGATTTCCCTGATGCCAAGCGATGTTGAGCACTTTTTCATGCGTCTGTTGGCCATTTGGATGTCTTCCTTGCAGAAATGTCTGTTCATGTCTTCTACTCATTTCTTGATTGGATTATTTGTTCTCTGGGTGTTGAGTTTGATAAGTTCTTTATAGATTTTGGATACTAGTCCTTTATCTGATATTTCATTTGCAAATATCTTTTTCCATTCTGTCGGTTGTCTCTTGGTTTTATTGACTGTTTCCTTTATTGTGCAAAACCTTTTTACCTTGATGAAGTCCCAATAGTTCATTTTTGCCCTTGCTTCCCTTCCCTTTAGCGCTGTTTCTAGGAAAAAGTTGCTGCGGCTGAGGTCAGAGAGGTTGCTGCCTGTGTTCTCAAGGATTTCGATGGATTCCTGTCTCACATTGAGGTCTTTCATCCATTTTGAGTCTATTTTTGTGTGTGGTGTAAGGAAATGGTCCAGTTTCATTCTTCTGCCTGTGGCTGTCCAATTTTCCCAACACCATTTGTTGAAAAGACTTTTTTCCATTGGACATTCTTTCCTGCTTTGTCGAAGATTAGTTGACCATAGAGTTGAGAGTCCATTTCTGGGCTCTCTGTTCTGTTCCATTGATCTATGTGTCTGTTTTTTTGCCAGTACCGTGCTGTCTTGATGATTACAGCTTTGTAATAGAGCTTGAAATCCGGAATTGTGATGCCACCAGCTTTGCTTTTCTTTTTCAACATTCCTCTGGCTATTCGGGGTCTTTTCTGGTTCCATACAAATTTTAGGATTATTTGTTCCATTTCTTTGAAAAAAGTGGATGGTATTTTTTTTTTAAAGATTTTATTTATTTATTTGACAGAGAGACAGTGAGAGAAGGAACACAAGCAGGGGGAGCGGGAGAGGGAGAAGCAGGCTTCCCGCGGAGCAGGGAGCCCGACATGGGACTCGATCCCAGGACCCTGGGATCATGACCTGAGCCAAAGGCAGCTGCTTAACAACTGAGCCACCCAGGCGCCCAAGTGGATGGTATTTTGATAGGGATTGCATTAAATGTATAGATTGCTCTAGGTAGCATAGACATTTTCACAGTATTTGTTCTTCCAATCCATGAGCATGGAATGTTTTTCCATTTCTTTGTGTCTTCCTCAATTTCTTTCATGAGTGCTTAATAGTTTTCTGAGTACAGATTCTTTGCCTCTTTGGTTAGATTTATTCCTAGGTATCTTATGGTTTTGGGTGCAATTGTAAATGGGATCGACTCCTTAATTTTTCTTTCTTCTGTCTTGTTGCTAGTGTATAGAAATGCCACTGATTTCTGTGCATTTATTTTATATCCTGCCACTTTACTTGAATTCCTGTATGAGTTCTAGCAGTTTGGGGGTGGAGTGTTTTGGGTTTTCCACGTAAAGTATCATATCATCTGCAGAAAGTGAAAGTTTCACTTCTTCTTTACTGATTTGGATGCCTTTTCTTTTTTTTTTCTTTTATTATGTTATGTTCGTCACCATACATTACATCAGTTTTGATGTAGTGTTCCATGATTCCTTCTTTGCATATAACACCTAGTGCTCAATTCAATACATGCCCTCCATTCAATACCCATCACCGGGCTAGCCCATCCCCCCACCCTCCTCTCCTCTAAAACCCTCAGTTTATTTCTCAGAGTCCATAGTCTCTCATGTTTAGTCTCCCCCTCCGATTTCCCCCCTTCATTTTTCATTTCCTACTTTTTTTTTAACATATAATGTATTATTTGTTTCAGAGGTACAGGTCTGTGATTCATCAGTCTTGCACAATTCACAGCACTCACCATAGCACATACCCTCCCCAGTGTCCATCACCCAGCCACCCCATCCCTCCCACCCCCACCACTCCAGTAACCCTCAGTTTGTTTCCTGAGATTAAGAATTCCTCATATCAGTGAGATCATATGATACATGTCTTTCTCTGATTGACTTATTTCACTTAGCATAATACCCTCTAGTTCCATCCACATCGTTGCAAATTCAGATGCCTTTTATTTCTTTTTTTGTCTGATTGCTGAGGCTAGGACATCTAGTACTATGTTGAATAACAGTGGTGATAGTGGACATCCCTGCCATGTTCCTGACCTTAGGAGAAAAGCTCTGTTTTTCCCCATGAGAATGATATTCACTGTGGGTTTTTCATAGATGTCTTTTATGATATTGAGGCATGTTCCCTCTATCCCTACAGTGTGAAGAGTTTTAGTCAAGAAAGGATGCTGTACTTTGTCCAGTGCTTTTTCTGAATCTATTGAGAGTATCATATGGTTCTTGTTCTTTCTTTTATTAATGTCTTGTATCACATTGATTGATTTGCCAATGTTGAACTTACCTTGCAACCCAGGAATAAATCTCACTTGGTCGTGGTGAATAATCCTTGTAATGTACTGTTGACTCCTATTGGTTAGTATTTTGGTGAGAATTTTTGCATCCATGTTCATCAGGGATATTGGTCTGTAGTTCTCCATTTTGATGGGGTCTTTGTCTGGTTTTGGGATCAAGGTAATGCTGGCCTCATAAAATGAGTTTGGAAGTTTTCCTTCCATTTTTGTTCTTTGGAACAGTTTCAGAAGAATAGGAATTAATTCTTCTTTAAATGTTTGGTAGACTTCCCCTGGAAGCCATCTGGCCCTGGGCTCTTGTTTGTTGGGAGATTTTTGATTACTGCTTCAATGTCCTCAGTGGTTATGGGTCTATTCAGGTTTTCTATTTCTTCCTGGTTCAGTTTTGGTAGTTTATATGTCTCTAGGAATGCATCCATTTCTTCCAGATTGTCTAATTTGCTGGCATATAGTTGCTCATAATATGTTCTTGTAATTGTTTGTATTTCTTTGGTGTTGGTTGTGATCTCTCCTCTTTCAGTCATGATTTTATTTCTTTTCTCTTTGATAAGCCTGGCCAGGGGTTTATTAATCTTAGCTCCTAGTTTCATTGATCTGTTCTACTGTTCTTTTGGTTTCTACTTCATTGATTTCTGCTCTGATCTTTATTATTTCTCTTCTTCTGCTGGGTTTAGGGTTTATTTGCTGTTCTTTCTCCAGCTCCTTTAGGTGTAGGGTTAGGTTGTATATTTGAGATTTCTTGTTTCTTGGGGAAGGCTTGTATTGCTATATACTTTCCTCTTAGGACCGTCTTTGCTGCATCCCAAAGATTTTGAACAGTTGTTTTCATTTTCATTTGTTTCCATGAATTTTTAAAACTCTTTAATTTCCTGGTTGACCCATTCATTCTTTAGTAGGATGCTCTTTAGTCTCCATGTATTTGAGTTCTTTCCAACTTTCCTCTTGTGATTGAGTTCTAGTTTCAAAGCACTGTGGTCTGAAAATATGCAGGGAATGATCCCAATCTTTTGGTACCGGTTGAGACCTGATTTGTGACCCAGGATGTGATCTATTCTGGAGAATGTTCCATGTACACTAGAGAAGAATGTTCTGTTGCTTTGGGATGGAATGTTCTGAATATATCTGTGAAGTCCATCTGGTCCAATGTGTCATTTAAAGATTTATTTCCTTGTTGATCTTTTGATTAGATGATCTGTCCATTTCAGTCAGGGGGTATTAAAGAACCCTACCATTATTGTATTATTGTCAATGTGTTTCTTTGATTTTGTTAATTGGCTGCTCCCATGTTAGGGTCATAGATATTTACAATTGTTAGAACTTCTTGTTGGATAGACTCTTTAAGTATGATGTGGTGTCCTTCCTCATCTCTTATTATAGTCTTTGGTTTATTTTTATTTTTATTTTATTCATTTATTTGACAGATAGAGGCATAGCGAGAGAGGGAACAGAAGCAGGGGGAGTAGGAGAGGGAGAAGCAGGCTTCCCGCCGAGCAAGAAGCCCGATGTGGGACTCAATCCCAGGATCCAGGACCATGACCTGCGCCAAAGGCAGACGCTTAACGACTGAGCAATCCAGGCACCCCTATAGTCTTTGGTTTAAAATCTAGTTTGTCTGATATTAGCATATAGATGGGTCTTGTTTTTTTATCCAGTCTGATACCCTGTGTCTTTTGATTGGGGTTTTAGCCCATTTACATTCAGGGTAACTATTGAAAGATAGGAATTTAGTGCCATTGTATTGCCTGTAAGGTGACTGTTACTGTGTATTGTCTCTGTTCTTTTCTGGTCTATGTCACTTTTAGGCTCTTTCTTTGTTTAGAGGACCCCTTTCAGTATTTCTTGTAGGGCTGGTTTGGTGTTCACAAATTCTTTTAGTTTTTGTTTGTTCTGGAAACTTTTTATCTCTCTATTTTCAATGATAACCTAGCTGGATATAGTATTCTTGGCTGCATATTTTTCTCATTTAGTGCCCTGAATATATCGTGCCAGTCCTTTCTGGCCTGCCAGGTCTCTGTGGATAGGTCTGTTGCCAATCTAATGTTTCTACCATTGTAGGTTACAGACTTTTTGTCCCGAGCTGCTTTCAGGATTTTCTTTTTGTCTCTGAGACTTGTAAGTTTTACTATTAGATGTCGGTGTGTTGACCTATTTTTATTGATTTTGACAGGGGTTCTCTGTGCCTCCTGGATTTTGATGCCTGTTTCCTTCCCTGAATTAGGGAAGTTCTCCAGTGTAATTTGCCTCAATATACTTTCTGCCCCTCTCTCTTTTTCTTCTTCTGGGATCCCAATTATTCTAATATTGTTTCATCTTATGGTATCATTTATCTCTGAATTCCCTTGTGATCCAGTAGTTGTTTATCTCTCTTTTTCTCAGCTTCTTTATTCTCCATCATTTGGTCTTTCTATATCACTAATTCTCTCTTCTGCCTCATTTATCCTAGCAGTTAGAGTCTCCATTTATTATTGCACTTCATTAATAGCCTTTTTTTTATTTCAACTTCATTAGATTTTAGTTTTTATTTCTCCAGAAAGAGATTCTCTACTATCTCCTATGCTTTTTTCAAGCCCAGCTAGTATCTTTATAATCGTCATTCTGTACTCTAGTTCTGACATCTAACTAACGTCCATATTGATTAGGTCCCTGGCAGTCGGTACTGCCTCTTGTTCTTTTTGTTGAGGTGAGTTTTCCTGTCTTGACATTTTGTCCAGAGAAGAATAGATGAATAAGAGAACAAAATGCTAAAAGGGTAATGACGACCCCAGAAAAATATACACTAAACAAATCAGAAGGGGGGAAATCAGGGGGAAAAGAAAGAAAGAAAAATATATATAATCAGGCTGGTGAATATAACAGAGCCACACACTAGATTTTGGGTGTGTTTTGGTCTGTTAGAAGAAACTGCCCCCAAAATTAGAAAAACATATATATACAAAAATAAGGATAAATATGATGAAGGGATGGAATATGACTGTAATGATGAAAATTAAAAAGATTTTTAAAAAGGAATTGATAAGAAGTTGGTTGAAAAAAAAAGAAAGATTAAAAAAAAAGAGAGAGAGAGAATGTGATCAGGTGGGAGACTAGAACAAAGCCATACACTTGACTTAGGGTACATTTTGGTCTGTTAGAAGACACTGTATCCCAAGATTTTAAAGAAAGAAAAACTTATATATATACAAAAAATAAGGTTAAATACAATGAAGGGATAGAATATGACTGTAAAAATGAAAATTAAAAAAGATTTTCAAAGAGTAATTGATAAGCTGTTAGTTGAAAAAAAGAAAAGAAAAATTAAAAAAATAGGAAAAGAAAAAAAATTTTTTTAAATTAACTTTAAAAGATGAAAGCATAATGGGAAAAAAACCATGAATTCTATGTGCTGTATTCCCCTTGCGCTGGGGTTTTGCCATTCTCATTGATTGGCTGGATGTTCTTGTTGATCTTCTGGGGGAGGGGCCTGTTGCAGTGATTCCCAAATGTCTTTGCCGGGGGTGGAATTGCACTGCCCTCGTCAGGGGCCAGGCTAGGTAATCCGCTTGGGTTTGCTCTTGGGAGCTTTTGTTCCCTGCAAGCTTTCCATACAGTTTTGGAGGACAAGAATGAAAATGGCGGCCTCCCGGTCCCTGGCCCCAAAGGAGCTCGGGGCCCCACTCCTCAGTGAGCCCCCAGAGAAAAGCAGTCAATCACTCCTATCTCCCCGGTCTCCGGCCGCACTCCGTGCTCACCCGGCCTGTGACCGAGCGTTTCTATCTCTGGCACACGACTCCATGTGGAGTCTCCAAACCCGGCAGATTCCTGTGGTGCACTCCCGTGCCGCTCCTCCCAGGGGAGGAAGGGGAGTCTCCCCAGATCTGCTGCTTGTTGGGTCCCTGCTGGAAGTGCAGTGGCCTGACTGTGCCGCGGATCACAGTTTATGGCAACCCCGAGCTGAGAGCCCACTCCTCGGCTCCGTCTCTGCAGCCAGCTTCCCCACTCCAATACCTGGGAGCTCTGCTGCACTCAGGCACCCCTGGTCTTTCTGGGACTCCAGGGTCCTGAGACCACACTGTCCCAGCGAGGGTTCCACCCCCCACTTTGCCACTGGAGTGACATCCCTCAGTGGAGCATACTTCTAAAAGTTCTGATTTTGTGCTCCGCTGCTCTATCACTTGCCAGAAGCAGCTGACGGAGGCCCCATCCCCCGCCGTCTAGCCTCCTGAATATCGCCTTGGATTCACTTCTCCGCAAGTCCTACCTTCCAGAAAGTGGTCGCTTTTCTGTTCATAGAATTGCTGCTATTCTTTTCTTCAATCTCCTGTTGAGTTTGTAGGTGTTCAGAATGGTTTGATAACCATCTAGCTGAATTCCTGGGACCAGACAAAATTTAGGTCTCCTACTCCTCTGCCATCTTGTTCCTTCTCCATTTTATTTTCTATACTCTTATTTCATTTATCTCACACAGTCTGTATTATTTCCTTCCACCAGCATTTCTTTTTTTTTTTTCAGTTATATCTGTCTTCTTTAATTCTTTTAATATATTTTTAGTGGACTTTTTTTTTAAAGTAATCTTTATACCCAATGTGGGGTTCAAACTCATGACCTCAAGATAGGAGTTGCATGCTCTACCTACTGAGCCAGCCAGGTACCCGATTCCTTCTACCAGCTTTGGGTTTAGTTTGCTCTTTTTAAAATTCCTTTAGGTGTACAGTTAGGTTACTGATATGAGATCTTTCTTCTTTTTTAATGTATGCATTTACAGCTATAAATCTCTCATGTGACACTACTATCATCTTCCTGATATAGTCACCCTTTGTCTTTATGAAATGCCTCTTTAGTTCTAATAATTTTTGTCTTGAAGTCTGTTTTGTCTGATATTAAAATAGCTATACTAGCCTTCTGATGCTTACTCTTTACATGGCATATCTTTTCTGTCCTACTTTCAGCCTATCTCTGTATTTTAAAGTACATTTTTTAAAAAAGATTTTGAGAGAAAGAGAGAGTGCACGAGTGGGGGGAGGGGCAGAGGGAGAAGGAGAAGCAGACTCCCCACTGAACCCGAAACAGGACTTGATCCCAGGACCTTTGGGATCATAATAAAGGCAGACGCTTAACCGACTGAGCCACCAGGTGCCCCTTAAAGTATATCTTTTGTACACAGCATATAGTTGGGTCTTGCTTGCTAACTCATTCTGACAATCTCTTTGTGTTTTTTTTTTTTTTTGTCCACTTACATTTTTAAAAATTTTTTTTAAAGATTTTATTTTTTGACAGAGAGAGAGACAGTGAGAGAGAGAGAACACAAGCAGGGGAAGTGGGAGAGGGAGAGCAGGCTTCCTGCGGAGCAGGGAGCTCGATGTGGGACTTGATCCCAGGACCCTGGGATCATGACCTGAGCCGAAGCAGACAGACACTTAATGACTGAGCCACACAGGCACTGCTGTCCACTTACATTTAGTGTAATTATTAATATGTTTGGATTTAGGTCTGCCATTTTGGTATTTGTTATCTATTTGCTGCATCTGTTTTTAAATTCCTGTACTGGCATTTTTACTTACCCTCTTTGCATTATATTTTCAGTGGTTGCTGTAGGATTGCAATGTGCGTCTTTTTTTTTTATAAAGTTTTTCATTTTAATTCCAATATGGTTAGCATACGGTGTTATATTAGTTTCAGGTATACACATAGTGATTCAACAATTCAATACATTACTCAGTGCTCATCATGATAAGTGTACTCCTTAGTCCCCATCATTTATTTCACCCACCACCCCACCTGCCTCCCCTCTGATAACTATCAGTTTGTTCTCTATAGTTAAGAGTCTGGTGTTTGGTTTGTCTCTTTCTTTGTTTGGTTTCTTAAATTCCACATATGAGTGAAATCCTATGGTATTTTTCTTTCTCTGACTTATTTCACTTAGCATTATACTCTCTAGATCCATCCATGTCGTTGCAAATGGCAATATTTCATTCTTTTTATGGATGAGTAATATTCCATTGTGTATATATGCCACATCTTCAATATCCATTTGTCTATCAGTGGACCCTTGGGCTGCTTACATAGTTTGGCTATTTCATATAAGTATGAAATAATGCCGCGACAAACATGGGGGTACATGTATGCCTTTGAAATAGTGTTTTGTAGGGCGCCTGGGTGGCTCAGTCGGTTAAGCGTCTGCCTTCGGCTCAGGTCATGATCCCGGGGTCCTTGGATCGAGTCCCGCATCGGGCTCCCTGCTCTGTGGGGAGCCTGCTTCTTCCTCTCCTCCCCACTTGTGCTCTCTCACTATCTCTGTCTCTCTCTCTCAAATAAATAAAATCGAAAAAAAAAATTAAAAAAAAAAAAAAGAAATAGTGTTTTGTATTCTTTGGGTAATTAGCCAGTGGTGTGATTACTGGATCATAGGGTAGCTCTATTTTTAACTTTTTGAGGAACCTCCATACTGTTTTCCATAGTGGCTGTGCTAGATTGCATTCCCACCAGCAGTGCATGAAGGTTCCTTTTACTTCACATCCTCACTAACACTTGTTTTTTCCAGTGTGCATCCTTGACTTATTAGCATACACTTAATATTGTACTACTTCACATAAAATTCAGAAAACTTGCCACAGTATAACTCTATTTTCCCATGTCCCCTTCATTCCCCTTGTTCTATTTTTTTGATTCACTCCCAGTTTTGCATATACTTATGGGTAATTAGTTCTCATTGAATATCCATTTTGTGAATAGAATATACCATAAATCCACCTATTCTAGAATTTGAGGGTTTTTTCCCCACTGCTTTTATACTTTTGTACCTATTACTTTTTGGTAAACATATGTACACATTTCTGTTTGGTGTACCCGAGGAGTATAATTCATGGATTATGAAGTATGCATATCCTTGTCTTTACTGATTAGTTTCCAAAGCAGTTGTGCCAATTTACACTCATGTGAGATTTCAATTTGCTCCACATCAGTACTTAATGTTGTCTATCTTTTTCACCTTTAGCTATTTAGGTGGGCATGTAGTAGTACCACATTTTAATTCAAAACTTCTTAAAAACACTGTGTTGACCAAACAAAAGAATATGTGAGCCAGATGTGATCCATAAGCTACCTCTAGGTCAGACTGTGTTTTCTGAGAATGTTTGTCTTAATTTTTGTGTGAATAATTTAATAATTGTCTACTGGATAGCTGGAAGATTAAAAAATCATGCTATGATCCTATTAGTGGAGAGATTTTGAAGCAAACTGCATCTGAAGCATCCATTTGTATTTGTCTTGCCCTGTTCAGTGGGGTGAGTGGAAAGAACCAGGGTCTCATTAGGATTATGATAAATGGTAGCCCTGAAGTTGTAGGGGCACAAAGAGCCCTTAACCCAGCTGTGGGAGGTTCTCTATAATATGGCCTCATCTACCATCCCTCCTCACCATGCAATCTGCTGTGACATCAGACTGAACTTCACAGTGTACTCAAGACCAAAGTCTTCTAAGGCCATTGCTCATGCCATTTCTTCCATGTGTTCTGTGTGGAAAGCTCTCCTTCCCTTCCCTGCTTGGCAAACTCCTACTCATCCTTCAAGGCTCATCCTAAATTTCTACTTCCTGTCCCAGAGCTTTCCCATTTCCTTGGCAGAGTTGGATACCTCTCCTCGGAGCTCCCACCATACCATGTTCCTCACTTACCTTACCTCATTGAATCATTGGTGTTTATGTCTCCAAGTTGGTGTCTCTGGGGATATGGCTAGGGCAGACACCCTATGTTTTTGCCACTTCGTTCTCATCTATTCATCCTACTTCTGGCAACAATGCCCCAAACTTGAAAACAAAGTCTAAGGGACACTGTTTGAATCCCTGCATCAAACAGTCTCTGGACTTCTCAGTTATATAACCCAGTGCTTTCCCTTCTTTGGCTTAAATCCGTTTGAGCAGGGGGTTTCTGCTACTTGCAGCCTCAAAAGGCCTGGTGCAAGATGGTTGTGTTTCCTTCCCTAGACACCTGCTTTCTATGAGACTTAACTCATTGATTCACCTCTAGGAGGATGGGAATCTACTGGAAAAGACCTCTACACCACCAGACTCTCAGCAGACAGGGCATAACCTGGATCACCCATCAGATCAGATGACAGAGACCCTGATACAGCCTCTCCCTTTGAGCCCTCAGGGATGGACACCTTCAACCCATCACCTTATGGGTGGGAAAAGCAAGACCCAGAAAGGTTAAGTGAGTTGCCTCCAAATTGCTCAGTTAACATGCTGTCACCAGTTCTACTTGCCCTCAGAATCCACACACTCTTCCCACTACACCAAAGAAGACACTAGTAGGTGCTGAGTCACTGAGATGTCCCAGGGAAATAAGGCCCATGGGGCAGGGGTGGGGGTGGGGTGGACAAAAAAGCCAGAGCCAGGGCTAGAGCCAATTACATCTTTATTAGTCTCTGCAGCAGGGCCACCGGAGCCCCTGCCTACAAGGGAACTTTAGCAGGCTACTCTGGCTACTGGGTAGGAATGTTAGCATTTCTATTAGGACAGGATGGGAAAAGAAATTGGAAGGGAGCCAAACGGAGAGACTGCTGGGCCACCCGACAGGGAGGCACATGTGGGGCTTCCCAGTGGATCAGGCCCGAGAGGTGAACACTGCCATCTCCCCCAGAGTGAAGGAAGAGACAAAGCCCAAGATGGTGACAGCCATAGTTATGGACAGAGGTCCAAGTTCCTGGGAACCAGGAATGCATTTCCTGATGGAGGCACCATCCTAGGGCTGGAGGTCTCAAACAGAACTCATCTGTCCCCCAGCAAGGGGACCCCAGGTTCAGCTCAGTTGCTGCCCCAGGCACCCTAACATGGGGAGCAGATGTTTTCTGAGCACTGAACGAACAGGGGACCCAGGAAGGTGGTAGTGGAAAGGATGGGGCTAACTTCAGAGAGTGTTTTGGATTTGAGCATGTGTCAGTATTAACAAAACAGGCAATATATTCATTATAGGCACATTCATGAAACTTCCTTCCAAAAAGCTCACATCTCGCCTTTACCCGGCAAGCTCTTTAGCCTGGAGCTAAAGAGCTGATCAGATGATCATGATCTGATCCCAGTCCTCACCCCAGCCTAAATGAACTCTTAATTCCTTGGACATGCCATGATATTCACTGCTCTGCACTCTTGCCAACAACCCTACTCCTAGCCTACCTTCTGCTCTTTACCCTCATGTGTCAAAGGACGGATAACTCTGCTTTGTCAAGTGTTTGTTTACTTCCGTTTTTCCCACCAACCCTGGAGCAGCTGGAGGAAAGAACCTGACTCCTGTGTCTCCAGCACAGGGGAACTTTAAGTCACATTGAGCTGTGTTTTCTGTGTCCTGGTATATTTGGGGGGAAACGTGTCCATATATAACAAAATTCTGGGGTGTCTGGTAGTAGATATGAGGATTTTGACTATGTTTGTGCCTGGGATGATAGCTTCTTCCAGTATAGAGGGTGGGGGAGTGGGATGGATGATCCAAGTCCAGAAGCGGCTAATGGAGAAGGAGCCAAAGTATGGCAGGGCTTAGATAGTGGAGGGCTGGGTCAAGTAAGAGCAGGGGTCTGTTGGTCTATGCACAGGGTCCACGCTCCGAGTCCCAGGGCTCAGAACCAGCAGGGCGACCACATGAGCGAGCCCAGTGCTGCACCTGTGGCAGCCCCGGCAAGCATGCCCATAGCCAGTGGAGCGCCAGCACTGTAGCAGGGATCCTCCCGCACTACCACGTGTGTCACGCCGGGGCCTGTGGAGAGAGCCGTGAGGGCTGGGGACTTGAGAACAGAGAGATCTTCGTCCCTCTCCTCCCCTAGACTCATGCCCAACCCAGGACAAGGGGCTGAGCCCACTCTCCTACATCTCAGTTGGAGAAACTGAGGCCTTGATGCGGGAAGGACTTGCGCTCTCTCCCCAGGGCTTACAAGCTTTAATCTGCTATGGACGTTCTGGGGCTGTGCATCTAGGGTGCAACAGCGCGGAAACTCCAGGATCTCTAAGAACCTCCAGGCCACACCAGAGGATGGGCGTTCCCAACCGCCAGCCCTTGGGGCGGGAGGAGGTGGCCGTTCCCGCATCTAGCCACCAGGAGTCGCCACCAGCTCAGAAACGGGTCTTGCAGGACAGCCAGTGAAAAGGGGCCGCCCTTGAGAGGAGAGGTCAGCTCTATAGAGCGTGGAGGGCCGCTGGTCTAAGAGTCTCCGGATGGGGAGGGCTCAGTGGAGGGTCCCGCCTGGGAAAATCCGTGGTCACTACAAGAGTGGGGCCTGGCGCCGTACAGGGGCAGGGGGCGGACCAGGCGGGAGACTTACCTGCATAGGGCGGTCCGTAGTAGCTGCGGATATATGTGGCTTCGTGCGCGTTGGGGGGTACCACCTCATAGTAGTCCTGGTACGGGCTGTAGACACGCACCTGGGGAGCTCCACTGGGTTAGCTGACCGGGAACTCTCTGGCCCAGGTTTGGTCTCCTACCCAACACACCCGGCTTAGGTCCTTCTGGGCCCACCAAACCACTTCCCCAAGTTTTGAAATGGTTCCCTAGGAACCAGCAAGCTCCTGGAAAAAGGCCCTGCCTCCCCACATGGTCCATGGTCCTTGTCCTCTAAAACCTTAGCCCCTACATCCAGAGCTCCCAGTGATCCCATTTTCCTGCCCTGGCCTCCTAGCTAGGACTCCCCTGACCAAAAATTCTCCATGGCTCCCAACTTCCCTACACAGTCTATTATTTGCTGGCCACTCCAACGGTCCCATTTGGAGAAATCCAATGGATTTCTCTATTCTCCTAGTCATGGGGTGGGGCACCTGGCCAAGCCCCAGGCCCAGAAGTAAAAGCAGGTTGGGGAGGAAGGAAAGGAAAGGAAGGGTAGGGAGGGAAAGTAAAGTATTATCGAGCATCCATCATGTACCAGGTCCTGAGGGAAGTGACCATAATGTGTTACTTCCTCTAGTCATTACTGCAGACATTATCGTCACATTACCACAGAGCTGGGGACGGGGGCTCCGAGAAGAATGGTCATTGCTGTCTCTGGGAGGGAGGCATGCAGTCTCTCCATTAGAATTTTATCAACCCCTCAAAGCCTAACTCAAAAGTCACCCACTCCAGGAAGCCCTTCTGGTTTCAGAAAGAATCCTTTCTTCCTGAGTTCTCTATGGACTCTGCTTGGGCCTTCTGTTCCTATCTTTCTTCCTGGCCTTTCCTGCCTGCACCCCAAATGTGAGCTACTTATAAGCAAGGACTCTGATTAATTTCTGTTACATGCAAGGCCTAATGAATAGCAAGAACCAATAAATATATGCTGAATTAAATGGAAGCTCCTAATCCAAGCCCCTCATTTTATCCACGGGGGAGCAGGCCTGGAGAGGGGGCAGGATCCCCTTCTCTCCTGGCCCCTTCTTCTTAGCCCCCCCCCACTTTATATCTCTAACTGGGTGTCACACGTGAATGGTCCAACTCCCATTAGAAGTCCAGGTGTCTTAAACTCCAATCTCAAAGTGATGTCATCACCCTTCCATCTCCCAAACTCGCTCTTCTATAAATGCTTTTCTCTAAATGCCACCACCATGCACTCAAACCAGGACATCAGGTTGGCACCTCTTGACTTCACACACTTGTCTTCTACATCACATCAGCTACCAGGCAGGTCTCATGATTTTAACTTCTAAATATGCTCTTCTGTCCATCTTTTTGGCTAGTGCCAAGAGAATAAGCCATTGGTTTTGGCAACTTGGAAGTTGTGGGTGACCTTGAAAAAACATTTTTCAGGGGAGTGGTTGAGGTAAGAATCCAGACCATGGAGAGCTGAAGAATGATTGAGAGGTGAAGGATGGAATCAACATGTCATGACATCTCTTTCAAGAAGTTTGGCTGTAGGGGGCACCTGGGTGGCTCAGTCGGTTAAGCATCTGACTTCGGCTCAGGTCATGATCTTGGGGTCCTGGGATTGAGCCCCACATCAGGTTCCCCGCTCAGCAGGGAGTCTGCTCGTCTCTCTCCCTCTGCCCACCCCCACTCGTGCTCTCTCTCTCTCTCAAATGAATAAAATAAAAAAAAAAGTTTGGCTATAAAGGGGAGTTCTCCAAGGACACCTGTGATTTCAAATCTCCATGCCATTTCTCTTTGATGGGGTTGCCTTTCTCCCCATTTTTCATCAAACTACCTAATTTATCTTTCAGACTGAACCCAAGTATCACCCTCCCTGAACCTCAGGTTCTGATGGGGTCCCATCTGGGGCCCTTAGACTCCCCTTATCACAGCACCAATCACTCTATAGTGTCATTGTTCATATCCCTGTGAGTGTGTATCTCTCCCATCAGACTTGAAGACCCCCACCCCATGAAGTGGGGTCTAATCAGGCCTCAATGGAACATGATAGGTGCCTAATGGATTGAATTTATCTCAAGTGAGTCAAATACCAGTGAGTCACCCAGCTCTAAGTCCAACCTCAAGTTAGGGACAATGACCAGTCCCAGGGTAATGCAGGAGGCTCAGACAAGCAATGCTCAGTCTCAAGTGACTTCCCTCACTGTGCTCTCCCCTAAAGGTGATCCAATCAGGCTTTCTGGTGGAGGGTGGCCAGGAACTGAGCTCCATGCCTAGAAGGGCCTAGAGAGAGCCAAGCACTCAGATCCCCACTTTTATTTGTAGAGAACTTGAGGTCTAGAGCCTGCACCTGCCCAGCAGCTGCACAGTGAGCCAGTGGCCCTGTCAGGCCTGAGAGAGAGTGGAAAATACAACCTCATACCCCTTGTGGCACCTGTTTCTACCCTCTGGTCTGGGAGGCCCAGAGGTAAACTCATGTGGGTCACCTGGCAACAGGGCAGGGGATCCTCCAGCGACCTCATGGATAGAACCTAAGGGCTTGATTTCGGGTCCTCTTCCTCTCTGTAAGCCCAGCCTCTTTTGCAAGCACAGGGTCACCCAATCAGGAGGTCACATACAAATAGATCCCTTCCCTCAGAAAAGCTGTTGTTACTTGGCTTACAGCTTTTTAAATCCTATTTTTAGGCATCTCCACTTTAAACAAACTTATATCCTCATTTGGGCAAGGGGGAGGTCTCAGAATGCTGGGAGAGAAGTCCTAGTCCTGCCACTGATGAATCAAGTGACCTGGTCAAGTTATATCACCTCTCAGAACCTCAGTTTTCACATCTGCAAATGGGAACAGTCCTTCCTACAATGCGCATTCTAAGGCACAATGAGAATCCAGCTGAGCCACGTCTATGCAACTGGACCTAGGTGGGCCTGGCACTTCTGGGTTCAGTGGTTCTGCACATCAGAATTACCTGAATAAGTTTTTGTGGGTTTTTTTTTTTTTTTTTTTGGTATTTTTCAAAATTTCATTCCCCTATTTGACAGAGAGAGACACAGCAAGAGAGGGAACACAAGCAGGGGGAGCGGGAGAGGGAGAAGCAGGCTCTCTGCTGAGCAGGGAGCCGATGCGGGACTCGATCCCAGGACCCTGGGATCATGACCTGAGCCGAAGGCAGACGCTCAACGACTGAGCCACCCAGGTGCCCCTGAATAAGTTTTTTTTTTTTAACCACAGATTTCCAAGGCCACACTCCAGACCTACAGAATTACAGCATCCAGAGGTAGGATCTGAATGTTTGGATTTTGTTTTTTTTAAGTCCTGAAGTGATTCAAAGGCAGAACCACATTGAACACCACGGTGCCAGAGAAGGAGTTCCGAGTTGGCTGTAAGAGGACAGGCATTCTGAGACAAGCCTGCCCTGCACCTACTCCATACCCTGCTGATTACTGGGGACAGAGAGAGGATTCATCCCCCCACTTCTGCTTCCCAGAGATTCTGAGGTGGGGAAGGGAGACAGTTATAGACTAAATTATGACACATGGTAGTGATGCCATTAACAGAGTTTTCACTCCTCCTTCCTCCCTTTAGTCATTCACTCAACCGCCCATTTGGTGAACAAACACTGCCTGAGACCCACTTGTGCCCTAGCTCGATGCACCAGGAATAAGGGATCAAAACAGACTGTCCTTATCACTGAGCACTCATTGAGCACCTGCTGTATACCCAGCACTGTGCTAGGCACCTTAGGGGCAGAGCTGATCAGACCTGGTCGTTACCTTGAAGGAAGTCCCAGGTCTCCTGGGAGAATAGAGACCGAAATAAAGGGACTTGAGACCAGGCTAATAAGACAATACTAAGCATTAGTGCAGCAGGCTGGGAGTGGAGGTCTGGGAAGTCCTCCCTGAGGAGGGGGCAGCCTTTGAAGTGGCTCTTAGGGGCTAAGCATCAGTTTGTCAGGTGAATAAGGAAACTAAGAGTTTTCGCAACAGAGAGAATGGCACGTGCAAAGCCTGGGAAGAGGGAAGAGGGAAGAGGTCTGGTGCAGCTGGAAACAGAGCAAACAGCAGAGCACCGGGAGCGCAGGGGAGGAGGGGGATGTGGCAGATGAGACTGGCCCAGGCCAGATCCTGAGGGCCTTGGAAATGGGGCTGTGGGTGGTGTCCTGTGGGTGACAGGGAGCCATGGAATGTTTGTGAGCAGGGAAGGGATGTGACTGGGCCCAGTTTTGGAGGCACAGCCTCGAGGCCAGAACGGAGGCAGGGAGGGCTGAGCCCCACTTACCCAGATCCGCCTTTCAACCTTACAGGGGCTCCACGAGCGGGTCACACACCTGACCTTGGGGCAAACTTGGCGGCTCCTGGGAGGGACGGTGGCTCCAGCTGGGGCCTGCTCAAGCCACAGAAACCCAAGAAGGGGGAGGGAGGGAGGGAGGTGTCAGAGGCCCTCTATATCTAGAGAAACTCAGAGCTTTTGACAGGCCCTCCCAGAGCCCTCTGCCAGCTGGGCATGGGAAAGAGTTGTCCGCCTCCTCAGCCCGTGGTAATGGAGGGAGGCTCAGAGGGGGCAGTGACTTTGCCGAAGTCACACGGAGAAGGATCAGTAGTGTCTCTCCAGAATTAGCCCACCTTCACCTCTTTTAGGCTGCTGAGGCTCCCAGTCTCCAGGGAGGACAGAACAATTCTGATCTGCCCTCCCACCCACCTGCCCCCTTCACTGGCCTCCCAGCCTTGCCCCTGGCTGTGTCCCTGGCCCCGTGTTCCCTGGAACGGCCTCCATCCAGAAGGGGGTATAAATCTGCAGGACACGGAGGGACAAAGTGCAGGTCACTCCTACACAGGCACGGGACGGAGAGAAGCCACACACAGGCATGAACACTCAGAGCCAGGCAGACCCTGGTACAGAGACAGAAGCACAAACACATTCCACTCGAGCAAGCCTGGGGCCAAAGGGGTGGTGTGAAGGGAGGGTAGTGGGAGGTGCAGAGAGCATCAGAGCAGGGAGCTGTGGTAAGCAGAGTAGCGGGAAGGTGCGCAGGCAGAGAAGGGACACGGTAGCTTCATAGAGTCACAGAGCACAGAACGGTCAGCCCTCACCTCCTTCCGCCTCTTTTGGGTGGGACTGATTTGCCCTGCGGGGGGACGATCTGGAGCTCAGAGCCAAGTTAGCCAACCCTGCTGACTGCTGCCCCAGCCTCCTCACTCCCAGATTCTAATCCAACCTCCACCCAGAAGCCTGAGTTGGCTCCCCAAAGTCTGTCCACAATCCTTCCTGCTTAATGCCCTTTATTGCTCCCCAGAGGTCATCTCTCCCATTTCTTTCCCTCCATGTATTATCATCAAGCCAGGCCAGACTCTGGGCCCTTACACACGCACACGCACACGCACACGCACACGCACATCTCACTTCTCCACCTTCTGCTCATGCAGTTCTTTCTGCAGATAACGCCCTTCCCTCCCAATCTCACTGGCCTCAGTTCCAGTACAGGTTCTTCCACTGACTTAAGACTATGAGGCTTTGGATAAGTCACTTCCTCTCTGAACATCAGCTTCCCTATCTGTAAAATGGGACTAAAAGTACCAACCCTACCAAGGCTATGGGAAGATTAAATGATATAAGCAATGGAAGGTACTGAGCACGATGCCCAGCCCTCAGCAGGTGCATGCCCAAGAAGGGTTCTAAATGCAAATCTGGTCTTTTCTGCTGCTTCCCAGCAGACTTTCTCTCTAGATGAGATTGGGCTCCACCATGCCACAGACAGAAGGAGCAAGCACAGAATGTGGAGTAAGGCACAGGGGCCAAGCTGGGCCACCCTCGAGCTGCGGGCTTTGGGCGGCTCCTGTGCGGAAACCCACACTTTCATCAATCACTAAGTTCCATTGACTCTACCTTGTAAATATGTCTTATCCTTTTCAGCTCAGTCCAGACCTCCAGCCAGTCACCAGGGCTCTGTCCCAGCCTTCTAACTGGTCTCCTGGCATCTACTCCTAACTCTCTGTTGTCTATTCCCGACCTACCAGCCAGACTATCTTTTTAAAAAAATACAAATCTGGTCTGATTTGTTCATCTCCTCCCGCTGCTGAAAAGCTTTCAATGACCTCCTGGTATTCTTAGCAGAAACCAACGTCAGTAACACAGCCCATAATGCCTGGCCCTGCCAACCCTCCTCTCCTGTTCTCCCTCCCTAAGCTCCAGCTGCCCCAGCCTTCATTCTGTTCTCGAGCTTGCTAAAGTCATAACCTTTCTCAGGGCCTTTGCTCATGCAGTTCCTCTGCCTGGAAAGCTGTTCCCTTCACCCCATCCCACCCCTTTCACCCAGTCGATTTCTGTTTATCCTTCAGGTCTCATCTTTAGCCTTGTCTGAACTCCCACCAGGATCAGGCCACCAAGGTGGTCACACATTGAATGCATACAGCACATCTCTGTCAGAGCAGTTACCACGACCCCCACAGAATCATTCACTGTGATTAGTTGCTTCACACCCGGCTGCCCACTAGGCTGAGTCCAGGAGGGCAGGGCCTACATCTCCTGACTTAGTTCCCCTTTGGTCCCTGCCCTTTGGCACGGTGCCTGGCACATAGTAGGAACTCGGTAAATATTTGTTGTGTGGATGAATGCAGCTCAATCTTATCATCGGCAGAGAAGGAACAATCATCCCTCCTCAAAGGACTGCTGCGAGGAGCCGCGAGGACTACCCGCGTCAAGCCGGGCATACGATAGGTGCTCCATAAAAGGCAGTTCCTTGCCCCCAGCTCACATGCCACCTCCTTCTTTCTCTTTCCTCCAAGCACCAGTTGTCTGTCTTCTGTCCTTTTCCACTCAGGACTCAGCGCATTGGAGTCCACACAAACCTATTCGCTCACATCTAGGGGAAGTAAGAACTCCTGCAGGCGGAGACCGAGTCTGAGTCACCATGATTCCATGGCGGGAAGCGGGGGGGGGGGGGGGGGAGGAGAGAAGGAGAGAATGGGGGCTCACCGGGGTGGAGTTCGCCTCCAGCAGTGCCGTCTTCCACGCTCTGCAAAGTGAACCCACCAACCATGAGGAGGGAGGGGGGAGATTAGACCCCTACATGTAGGCCCCTACTTTCTTCCTCAACCCAGTCTCTTGTAAAGGGTGGAGATCCCCATGACTCCCTTGCGTAGACAAAGGTGGCCCCCCCTCCCACCCCAGTCACACGGACAGAGCCCTCACTTGAGCTGGAGCCTCTTAATTCACTCTTAGCCCCACAGTCTTCCCCTCTTCCAGTTTCCCTGTCTAGACGATAGACAGCTGGGCTTGGGTGGTCTCCTCGGGGCCTTAGATTCTGTCACGCCTGGGCTGGTTCTCTCGCTGCAGCTCACCTCCACACCCCAAACCTACCAACACAGTCCCCCAACACTCTGACCCCAGAGCCCGTGAAGGCCCAGTGGACACTGGACAATCGGGCCTTTGTTGGTTGCCATGGCACCTGGCTGGGGTGGACAAGGCGGCTCTGTGCTTTGTCTGCCCAGAGCTCAGCTTCCCCCACTCCCACACACCCCGTCTCTTTCACTCTCTACAGTGCAAAGGCTGACTGACTCTCGGCCAGAGGGTAGGAAGGGAAAGAATGTGAGGAAGCAGGCACACCCAGTCTCACAGTGTGGATCTGCATCTGACATTGGGTGTCCCCGCAACATAGTGGGCTGACATTGGGTGTCCCCAACATAGTGGGCTGCCTCTGTTTGGCGGGTCAGGGCCTGTGCCTCAGATTGAAGGCCACCCGCCAAGGCATCTTCTCAGAACATAGTGGGAAGGAGGGTCCTTTATGGATGTCACAGAGCTGTCTCTTCCTTTGTATCACCCCCAAGTGAGGGCTTATCTCCGAGCCGGCTAAATACAAGACTCTGTATGATCAGGGACCACACACCTGAGGCAGGTATGCACACTCCTCCCTCAACAGTCCCAAGTTCCATCACATTCTGTGTGAGGACTTTCCTGGGTACCCTACCAATCACCATCAGCCATTCAAATCCACTCCGCCCAGCCTCCACCCTGATGACTAATCTTTGTCTACCCCCCCTTCCTACCCTTTGGGAATCAGAAGGCCCAGCAAAGAGGAGGCATCTGGTTACATTCCCCAAGATTCCACCCTATCCTCTCCTGGAGGACTCACATGGCATCATCCTTGGTCTCTGCACACAAGTGCAGGCGGGAGCCCTCCCGTAGGTTCACGGTCAGCAGGCCATCTCGGCTCCGGCCCTCTGGGGGCTGCACATCTAAAGGCAAACACACATATATGGGCTTTTCACGAAGCACAGGCCCAGGTCTCCCAATAAACCAGAAACAAGAATAGGAACCGACCTCTGGGTCCTGTTTCTTGGCCATTGCCAACCTCCTCTGATCCCACACAATTTCTTTGGGGATTCTGCTTTACTCTTTAGAGCCTTCCAACCTTTCCACATTGCCCATTGCCCTAGTTAGAGACATCTATCAATTACCGTGTTATAATTGTGGCCTGAGTCTTGGCTGAGGAGATTTGCTGTGTGACTCTGGGCCAGTTACTGAACTTCTCTAATCCTCCTTATTTCTTTTCATCTTTAACCAGTTCCTGGCAGCTGGAGGGCAGGAACTATGTTGGACTCACCTCTGTGATCCCAGCATAGGACCCGCACCCAGCACAGGGTAGGAACTCAATAAGGAACTCATTTTTTAATTCACACCCACATGAGCTGGAGTTGATAGAGGCCCAGAAGCAATGTCTGTGGAAGCCCTCTGAAGCTGCAAAGAGCCTAATGCAGGTGTTACCAGACACAGTGGGAGGGCCATGGCCATAGTCGCAATGCCAGAGGGAAAATGGCTTCTCACCGTGGCACTCTTGGCCAATCTTTATGTCGCGGATGTTGAACTGGATGAGCACGCGGTCCTCCTCGTCCTGCGCCGTCTCGTCATGGTAGTAGCCCAGGGTCCCATCCAGCCACAGGGCGAACCAGTTCCGCTTCCAGCGGCGGAGGATGGAGCCTGTGCAATATTCCACCTTTGCTATGGAGGCTGACAGCAGAGCCTGCTGGGGGGGGGGGGGCTGCGGGGAGCCCTAGACAGGCTCCCAGAATCCCCTTATCCCCAACCCCCAGTGTTGTGACCACCCCTTTCTTATCTATCTACCTCCTGAAATGATGGCAGGGCTCTTTCTGTCTTGCTCATCCAGTGCCTCCCATTGGGCCTAACACATAACAGAGACCCCATAACTGTGTTGAATGGTAAATGAATAATCAGATTCCTTCCTTGGGGGCTTCCAAGGCCAAGCCCCAGGTTTCTTCAAGGACAAAGACCTCTCCCTACACTGAACCTCCATCTTATCTCTTATCTCTGACTTGTGTGACAGTCTTTTGTGTAGCTACCAGACTGGGGGGCCCACAGCTCCCTATACTGGACCTGGCACCCAGCAGGACCTGGGCTCGGTGGTTGCTGAACCGAATGAACTGAGTGTGGTCATGGGTCGTTGGGGAGCTCCTAACCCAGGACAGCTCTCATTCAGATCACGATTCTGGCCAGAGGTGGGTCCGGAAGCCTGAGCTCTACCTTCAGACATTTTACAATTGAAAATCTTAACACAAAGGGCAAAGACATAAGGCAGCTTCTTAGGGCTTTACAGATTCCAAAGCACAGAGGTGTTTTCATTTTATTCTAAGCCTTGTTCTGTGGCCAGCCCTGGGCTAGGGTGCTGTGGATATGCAGAGCATCAAACCCGGCCCCTGCTCTTGAGCAGCTCACAGTCTGGGGTCAGTATGGGGTGTGGTAAGACCCATAGGTAAAGGCGGTTCTGTTGTAGGGGGTCAGTGCTATCATGGAGGTATGTATGAAGCGTTGGGAACAGTGTGGGGGGCTCCAACCCAGCTTGGTGCTACAGCAGAGGCTGGAGCGGAGGTTAGGGGAAAAGTCAGAGAAGGCTCGTCACAGAAGGGGACATTTACCAGGCAGTCAGGAACAGGGAGGGCATTCCAAGCAGGAGCAGGAGTTTGGACAAAGGAGGAGAGGGGGAATGAGGGTCTTGTTTCTTGGGAGAGTGGTTCACTGGGGCACATCCGACAAGCCACTTCCCTCCCCCCGTCCCTGGACAAGGTACAGACAGACAAGGATTTGGCCCAGGGTCACTCACTCTGTCTCCACAGCCAGCCGCCCCTCACCAGGGCCATTTCTTCAAAAGGACTTTCCAGGATGGGGTCAGGCGGAACCTGTGAGAAGAGCCACAGGACACACAGGCCTCATCAGCAGCTCCCGGAGAGAAGCCCCAGCCCTGTCCTCGCTGGTCCTCCCTGGGGGAGCCACCGAGGAAACGTTTACAGGAGTGTTCACAAACAAACAAGGGCAAGCCTGCTTGTCTCCTTCTCCTTCTCTGCTCCAGCAGGATAATGGGAGCACTGTTCTTGTGGGGTTAGCAGGGCAGCCACCCATTGTGCGGAGGGTGGGAGTGGGGGTCGGGAGCCTGGATTCCAACCTCAGCTCTATAACCTTGACCTTGTCCCTTCTGCCCGGCTTCCATTTCTAGATCTGTGAAAGTGTGTCTATCAGGCAGGTAGAGGCTGGGGTGAGGAATGCTTACAGTGTTGGAAACCCTGGAATTTCGAAATGCTGACAGCACAGAATATTAAAACCATGGCAATGAATGAGGGACTTTCATGATAAGAAAAGCCTCCCTCCCATTTGCACGTCTCCTGAAGCATTTACAAAGTATGTAAAATGATAGCTCAAAAGCAGCTCTGATTGCCTGAGCATTATGTGCCAGGCACGCTTCTCAGTGTTGGCATCTCTTATCTTGGTGAAGCCTCACAAAAATCCTTGTTATTACCAGAAAACGAGAAGTTCAATCACTCATGCAGATCCCCCTGATTAGTAAGCAGGGGAGGCAGCCCTCACACCCAGCAGTCCCAGTTTCTAACCATTACACCAGTAGGAGCTTTAAAAACTCTCGATCCCCAGGTCATATGCCATACCAATGAGACCAGAAGGTCTGGGGCTGGGAGGCGAGCACTGGTAGTCTCTAAAGATCCCAGGTGATTCTAACGTGCAGCAAAGTTCGGAAATCGCTGCACATACTATGCTACTTCACCTTGTCCCCACTGTAACTCCATTTGATGGGTAGAATCTTTCCTCCTATTTTTCAGATGGACAAACTGAGGGACAGCAAATGACTTGTCCATGTATGTGAAGGAGCTTGGACTGGAATCCAGGTTCCCTCTGTTCCTGAGGGCGACTTACTTGCGAGCAGGTGCCTCTGCCCCGCCCCCACCTGCTCACACCTGTTGCTGCGAAGCAATGGCTGGCACACCTGAGTGGAAGGCCCGACTTTGTCCCTTCTTCTCCTGCGGCTCCCTCCCTTCTCCAAGCCCTAACACTGGCCAGACTAGAGGGTCAGTTGCAAACTCCCTCTCCAGCCTCCCCTGGATGCACCCACCTGTCCACACCTCTTGCGGAGGCTGCTGCCAAAACGGCCGCTACTTGCTGCGGCGGCTACTCCCCAAGCTGCTGCGCCTGCGCTTTGTGTGCCCCAGAACGCCTGGGGCATTTCAACCCCCAGGCTGCGCCCTGGGCCAGTCTACCCCTGGGCCCCGCCCTTTGGCCCCGCCCCACCTCCAGGGAGGGGATGGGCGGGGAGAGATGCGCGCCCACAAGGCTGCTGGGACTTGTAGTCTGCAGCCCTAGAGCTGAGCTCTACAAGGCCTCTCCTGGGTGGTAAACCTGAGCGGACCGGGAGCACAGGTGAGAAGCTACACCTGTAATTTTATTTTGCTAAACATTTGTGCACTCATTTATTATGAAATACATTTCCTAGGAATCATTAACTCACTCTCTAAAAAAAGTAAGGTTACAAGGAGGAGCCAGGCTCCTAGTTTTGTCATGTTTTCTCAATACTCAGTTTGTGCCTAGCACTGTACTGGGTGCTAGTGGAGGGCACAAAGGAGCATCCGACAAGGCCTTTCCTCCTTCCTTCCCCAGCTTCCAGTCTGGTGGGGGAGACTAAATGTAAACACAATTAGAGCGCAGCGTATGATTTAACAACGGGAGAGAAGAGTCTCACTTTGCCCAAGAGGTTCAGGAAGGCCGCCCAAGGAAGCTAAAAAGGGTTCTTGTGGGTTGAGTAGGAGTTTCCCAGGGAAGAGCTAAGAGAATCATATGAGCACTGATTAGGAAGTTCAGAGTGTGCCCAGTATTTCAGTGTGTTTGGAAAATAGAGTGCGGGGTGGGTGGGGGGAGGGCATGGGGAGTGGCAGGGGATGAAGCTGCAGGGTTTGCAAGGACATAACATGAAACCTCGGATGACAGGCTCAAGACTTGCTTGGTTCTTATGACATAGTGGCTGGAGCTTGGGGAGTAGGGGTTTCAAGAGTTAGGTGGTCTGATTTATGGGTTGAAAAGATCTCTTTAGGGCATAGTTCAAAATGATTGGAAGAGGCCTGACTGGAAAAAGAAGACCGTTTCTGTATCTACCACCAGGTCTGCCTCTCCAGGATCACTTCCTTGAAGAGCTCAAACCCATAACCACCCCCACCCCCACCCCACCCCCGCTAAGAGCAGACCCAGGATGTCATTCAGAGAACAGGGGCTGTCGGGGGCCTGAAGGGCTCTTGGACACAAACCCTATTTAAGAGGGGCACCCACCCTGCCTTGGGCCCTTCTTCCTGTCCCAGAGACCTGTTCCTTACCGGGGCTGCAGGACTCATGGTTTTTGGCCCGCCAGGGTAGCATTTCCCAGATGGCTCCTGCAGGGAGCATTTCCCTGAGCGCCTTAAGAGATAAGGGGATCAGGAAGATGCTACCAAGTGGGAGCCGGAAGGGGGAGGCAAAGAGGAGGCAAACAGATCCCAGAGAAAATCGTCCTCTCTCCCGGCACTCCCCAACCTTCCCGACTTATATCGGCCGCGGACCCTGTCATTCAGTTCAGTGGATAACAAATCATCCGTGACTCAGAGGTGGTCTTGGCCTGGTATCTTTTTAAGATTCCCGAAGCGGAGGGGCAGGTCTAGTCCTCCTCCCTCGGTCGGAGCGCGTCTAAATCTGCCTTCTCCCGCCTGGCTGGACAGTGCCATCACCCTAGTCCTGGCAGCACAGCCTGGCTCTTTAAGCTTCCCTCTAGCTTCGGAGTTTCGGTAATCCTGACCCTGAGTCACCCTGGCGCTTCGCCTCTTCGTGCAGTGCGTGCCTTGCTGGGGTATTCGCCATGGCCAATCCTATTAGCCGCTGAGCTCACAGTCTCTCTGCAGCCCCAGGCACCAGCTCTCCCAAACCACGCTGTTTCTGACCCTGTGCCTTTCTGTCCCTGGAATGTCCCACCCTTGCCTTCTGGCTGAAATTGGCGCCTCACAGTGCAAGGGAGGAAGGGAGGGAGGAAGAGAGGGAGGAAGGGAGGGAAGACAGAAAGACGGTAAGGAGGGGAAGGAAGAGAAGGAAGGAGAGGAAGAAAGGAAGGAAAGAAGGGAGGCAAGGGAGGTAAAGAGGGGAAGGAGAAGGAGGAAGTGTGGAAGGATGGAAGAAGGAAGGAAGGAAGGAAGGAAGGAAGGAAGGAAGGAAGGAAGGAAGGAAGGAAGGGAGCTGGCCTCAGGAAATCTGGACCTGGATCCTGCCCCTCTCCCCAGCTCTCCCTGCTCCCCTCTGAAGGACTGTTTGGTGTCCATAGAGGAATGGGGGAGCAGTGCAGACAGGTTCTAGATGACATTCTCTGGATTTAGTAACTAGATGAAAAACGGAAGATTCTCCAGCAGCAGTGTGGAATTCAGAGGGAGGACCCCCACCAACCTCCCAAAGAGGGGGTGCTCTGTCAAGGAAAAAGGGAATGGTACATGGTAAACTAAAACCACAGATCCCGTTACAGAATCTAAATGCCACCCCATCTGGCTTGTGTCTCTAAAATATGGGTCCATGACCCTCTTTGAAAAGCTGATAAGAGGTATAGACTCTGCCCAGGGAAAAAATGCACACACATATCACATTTTGCATATAATTCCTGGGAGTTCGTAGACCTTGAAGCCACGACAATTACTGCTGAGTTTGTCTTCTAATTTCCAGAGCTGTGGAGACCATTGGAAAGAGTGTAGGTTGACAGGTGAGAGACTCTGAAAGCATAGCAGGAATCCCAGCTCCCAAAGTCTTGGCTTTGAGAGGTGGTTTGTTTAATCAACTAAAATATATTGAGACCAACAAGCGAACAAGTAACTTTTAGGTTTCTCCTGTAACTAGTGCATAGAACCATTGGCAGAGGAAAAAAAAAAGCATTTTGCTATTTCAAATGTCTCTAGTGGATGAACAGCTCATATAATATATTGTTTAGAGAATAGTGGACTGGCTCATCAAATTAAAATTTGCTACTTACATTTTCTAGAGTATAACATAATGAGAATAACATGCTATCTCTAGTTTAAAGTTCTGAAATTTATATTAAGGTGCAATTTGAGCAAAAGTAAAAACCAGTTTTGTAAAAGGTTTTTTAATAATCATTTAGTGACATACATACCATAAAATTCAGTATTTGTTTTTAATTTTTTTTAAGATTTTATTTATTTATTTGACACAGAGATACACAGAGAGAGAGGGAACACAGGCAGGGCGAGTGGGAGAGGGAGAAGCAGGCTTCCCGCTGAGCAGGAAGACTGATGTGGGGCTCCATATCAGGACCCTGGGATCATGACCTGAGCCGAAGGCAGATGCTTAATGCCTGAGCCACTCAGGCACCCCATTTTATTTTATTTTTAAATATTTGTTTATTTGTTTGAAAGAGAATGAGCCAGAGGGGCAGAGGGAGAGGGAGAGAGAAACTCAAGCTGACTCAGGGCTGAGTGGGAGCCAATGCAAAACCTGATCCCACGACCCTGAGATCATGACCTGAGCCGAAACCAAGAGTCGAATGCTTAACGGACTGCACCACCCAGGCACTCCTCAGTCTTTTAAAGTGTACAATTCAGCGTTCTAATATATTCAGAGTTGTGCAACCATTACCACTATCTAATTTCAGGACATTTTCATCACCCCAAAGAGAAACTCTACACCATTTAGCAGTCACTCTCAAACCCTTTTCCCCCCAACTTCTCGCAACAACCACTATCTACCTGGTCTCTATGGATTTGCCTATTCTGGACATTTCATATAAACGGAGTCATGCAATATGTGGCCTTTTGTAATGGGCTTCTTTCACTTAACATGATGTTTTCAAGGTTCACCCATGTTACAGCATGAATCAGTACTTCATTCCCTTTCATTGACAACTAATATTCCATTGTATGGATATACCATATTTTATTTATCCATCAGTTGATGGACATTTGGGTAGTTTCCACTTTTTAGCTATTATAAATAATGCTGCTAAGAACATTGTGAGAATTTTTGTGTGGATATATGTTTTTATTTCTCTTGGGTGTGATATTGCTGGGTCATATGGTAACTCTATGATTAACATTTTGTGGAACTGTCAAACTATTTTCCAAAGTGGCTCCACCATTTTATAATCCCATCAGCAGCCTGTGAGAGTTCCAATTTTTCTGCATCCTCACCAATGTTGTTACTGTCCATCTTTTTGATTATAGCTGTCCTAAGTAGGTGAAAAGTGTTATCTTGTGGTTTTGACGTGCATTTCCTTAATGGCCAATGATGTTGAGGATCTTTTCATGTGCTTATTAGCCATTTGTACATCTTCTTTAAAGACACGTTGATTCTAACTTTTTGTCCACTTTTAATTGGATTATTTGTTTTTTATTGTTGGGTTGTAAAAAGTTGTTTAAACTTAAAAAATTGTAGATAATTCAAAAATAATTTTGAAGAAAAACTAAGTGAGATGGTCTAAGGTCCTTCGTGTTTCAGGAGTTTGAGTAGAAGGGTTATGCAGAGGCTCAATGAGCCCAGAAGGTGGGATGGGAGTGTCCAGAGAAAAACCCAGCCCTTGAGTGAGGATAAGGAGCACAACAACTTCTTGGTGGAAAGCCACCTGGGGAGGAGGGGGGGAGGTTCATCCAGTCTTCGTGGAACAGAGGGGTTAGTTTTATGTGTCGACCTGGCTAGGCTATAGTACCCAGTTATTCAATCAAACACTAATCTAGGTGTTGCTGTGAGGTGTTTTGTGGATGTGGTTAACCTCTATAATCAGTTGACTTTAAGTAAAGGAGATTATCCTCAATGATCATCCAATTAATTGAAGGGCCTTAAGAGAAACACCTAGGTTTTCCTGAGGAAGAAGACTGCATTTATAGTCAGTCTATGGATTATAGTTTCAGCCCCTGCCTGAGAGTTTTCAGCCTGCATGCCTGCCTTACACATTTCAGACTTGCCAGCACTCAAAGTCATAGAAGCCAATTCCTTGAGATAACTCTTTATATATGTATGCATAGGTAGCCTACTGGTTGTGTTTCTCTGCAGAACTCTCTCTGATACAGGGAGGAAGTACATGTCTTCTTGTCCTGAACTTCCCATTTGAATCTATTGGAAACACCAGATTTGTCTGACAGGAGGGGCACTGAGACCCTCCCATCTCAGAAGACACAGCACCCCACGCCCAGAGCAACTGCTCCCTGAAAACTGCTCCATCTGGATCATCATCTAGAAGCTCAAGTTCAATTACTGCTTCCACTGTTCTTTGTCTCATGCTTGCAATCTCTTGTCTTGAGATAAAAAGTTTCTTTCAGCCTCCTGTGCTCTTGTCCAATGATCATGACCTTTTAGCTCAAGGGAAGTAATTGGGTTTTGAGAAGGATAAATGATGCTTTCCAGCTTTTCTTCAAGGTCTTTGACTTGCACTCTGAAGGTCTTCAGCTCATCATTTGCATGCTCATCTTGTCGTTTGCTTCAGGACTTTCCTCCTCTTGCTCCAAATAATGTTCTTCCTGGACTGATAATTTCTCAAGAGACTCCATTTCTTTCTCTTGACAGGTTCAGTCACTTCATTTCCTCTCCCCTGAAGATTTTGATCTGCACTTTTTCAGCGGAGGTTTGCTCAGCCTGAAGAATTTTTTTTTTAAGATTTATTTATTTATTTTAGAGAGAGAGCAGGGAAGAGGCAGGGGGAGAGGGAGAGAATCTCAAGCAGATCTCCCGCTGAGCCTGACGCTCAAACCCCATGACCCTGAGATCATGACCCAAGCCAAGATCAAGAGTTGGATGCTCAACCGACTGAGCCACCCAGGCGCCCCTCATCCTGAAGACTTTTAAGATGATCTGTCATGTTGGCTTTTCTGTTCCCTTCTTTAGCAATGTTGATGTAGAATTGATGTCTCTCTCCATCTTGGATGTTTAAATGCACACTCGACTTTTCAACATCAGTCAGTATCCTCCTGGCTCCTCCTGTCTGGTCATAAATACTGTCTCCACCTCCTGATTCCAACCTATTACCCAAGGTGAGCTATCAGGTCTTTCATCTTTAGCTAACGTTCCTCCAGAGACTTGATCTGACTCATCACACATGCTGTGGAGTTCTGTATGAAGGTCCTGAGTCTTTCTTTTGTTGCCTGTACAGTTTTAAATTTGCTTTTGTGTTTTCCACTTTTTATAGATTTGGTTTCTCTGTACAGATATGGCTTTTTATGGATTTTGGATCTTTCTCATGATATAAGAGATTGGCTTATCTTGATCTGAATATTGAGATTTTTTCTTGTCCTAGCTGGTTTGCTATCAGGCAGAAGATGGACCAAATCATGGGATTAGATGTACCAGGGCATCAGGCACTTCTGGCCTTTTCTCTTCTTTCATCTCAGGGTGAAACTGACAGGAACTTTCATTTTACTAAACTATGCTGAATTGTTAATGGTGTGTTCCTTGACTCTAAGTCCCCCCCCTTCTCCTTCTCCTTCTTCTTCTCTTCCTCCTCCTCCTCCTCCTTCTTCTTCTCCTTCTTCTCCTTCTCTCCTCCTCCTCCTTCTGGAATTGACAAAGGAAGTATGAAAAATAAGAACAGGGGAGGAGACTTGCTCTCCAGAAAACAGGATTGCCTAGAAAGCCAATGTAATCAGAGCAATATGTGGCAGAAACTGCTAGTTTACCCACAATATACATTTTTCTTTTTCTTTTTTAAGATTTTATTTATTTGACAGAGAGAGACACAGTAAGAGGGGGAATACAAGCAGGGGGAGTGGGAGAGGGAGAAGCAGGCTTCCCGCCGAGCAGGGAGCCCAATGCAGGACTCGATCCCAGGACCCTGGGACCATGACTCGAGCCGAAGCCAGACCCTTAATGACTGAGCCACCCAGGTGCCCCACACCCCACATTCTTCTTCTCTTCCTTAGTAGAACCCTAGATTTACATTGGGACACATAGCCATTTGGAATTAAGAGCACCTCTCTCAGCATATCTTCCAGCTTATTGTGGCCATGTGAGTAAATTCTGGCAAAGGAGATATAAGCAGAAGTGTCCTGTGCAACTTCAGGAAATGTCCTTTGAGGGAGAGACATGTCTTTCTTTGTCCCTTTCACCTTCTGTTGGTTGAGAGGCAGCCATATGGCTGAAGCTTAAGCAGCCATCTTGGATCATGAGAGAAAAGCCATGTGTTGAGGATGGTAGAACAAGAGAAAAAGAGGCTGGGTCCTTGAAACTGTGGAGGGTCAAGTCAGCTCTAGATTACTTATCTCTGGACTACATTTATGTGAGAGAGAAATAAATTTTTATTTAGTTTAAGCCACTACCACTTTAATTTTTCTGTCAGAGGTAAACCTAATTCTAATTAATGTTGTATTTGGTATCTAGAAATAGGGCACTGCAAGTGACAAAACTGAGGTGCTTAATTAATGAGTGCGTTGGGTTGCAGATGGCAAGGACTCAGGCACTGCAGACTGGAAAGCTTGTGACTCTTGTTATACAGTAGCAAAACATTTGATCAAAAAATTGTGTGGTGGTTGCGTATTACCGTGTGGCAAACCATCCCCGAACTTGATGGGTTAAAACAATGAGCATGTTACTACCTCTCATGATTCTGTGGGTTGACTGTGATAGTTCCAACTGGGTGGTTCTTCTGCTGGTCTCACAAGGGTCTTTGATGAGTCAGATGGTGGCTGGTGATGGACTATCCAAGGACTTCATCGCATGTTTGAGTGGGATGACTGGAAGGGCTGTGACCTCTTTCTCCATGTGATTGAGCTTGGGCTTCTTTACGTGGTAGCTGGATCCCAATTAGGCAAACATGAAAGCTGCCAGACCTTCTTAAGGTTTTAAAGTTAGTCAAGGACCAGCCCAGATTTAAAGGGAGGGTACTACATGGTTGTGAATACCAGAAGAGGTGGTTCACTGGGGGTAAGTTTCAGGCACTAGCTACCTCACCTTGAAAGGCAAATCATAGACTGCTTGAGGTAGCAATGCATCATAGCAATGTAGAAAGACAGGACAATTTAGTATGTTGATGTTTTCTGGCTCTGTCTTGCTACTTTTAGCAAAATCCTACTAGAGAGAAAGAAATACAGAAACTCAAACTGGAGATAGCTACTCTGTAGAGCTTTACTAAGGGAGGAACGCTTTGCTATTACCTATAATCTGAGTTGACCAAGACTCCTTTAATTTTGAGTTTTGTAGAGTTTTTGCAGGAGCCAATTTCTTCTGCACTGAAGCACTTAAGAGGGTTGACTGCGAAGTGACAGTCGTAGGAGGAGTTAAGACAAGTGCCCTCTTCAGAAAAGCAGTGGGCCTGTTAGCAAGGAAGGATGGTGCTTTCCCACTCAAGTGTGTTGTTTCAGATGGTCTGAAGAGAGCCATCATCCAGTTGGGAGAATGGCCAATAAGGAAAAGATCAGAGTTTTCAGGCTTGAAAACCATGTCCAGATAAGGTCTTTGGCTGTGGTTACTCACATTGGAACTGACTAGAACCAAATAGACCGAAGGTCTCCTAATTTTTAAGGAATTGTGCTATCAAGGAAACCTCAAACCCACCCTGAGAAGCCTCTGATTGCTCAACCCTCACAACACTCCTTGGGCCCTTGAACCTGCACCAGCAGGAAGTGGACTTGGATGACTGAATTTTTCAAAAAGGGTAAGCTCTCTCATGTTCTTTGTGGATGTGGCTATCCAGCCCTGGGCCTGTATCTGCTTCTCAGAAATGTGGCTGATCTAGGAATTAAGTGAGGACTACTGATTTACTTATTAGTTTAACCAAGTTTTACCAAATGCTTCTTTGTATCAGGTATTACGTTAGTGCTGGGGATGCCGTTGTAAAGGAAAGGAGAGGCAGCTGAGAGTCCAGAAGGCCTGGTAGGACCCACATTCACTCAGACTCTTCATCTATGGCCATGTCTCCTCAGTGGGGCCTTTCTGAAGGACTCCAGAAGTTCCCACATCTGTCCCTTTTACTGATCTCAGTGATGTGTATCCCAGCTGCACCAGCTTCCTTCTTGTTGGATTTTTCCAACCAGTCTTGTTGGATTTTTCCAGGTCATGTCTGTATCTGGGCCTGCCATTGACATTTCCAATACACTGGTTGGATAGGGTGCAGAGGTTAGGACTCATGGTCCTGGTGTTTTCTAGGCAAAGGGTGACACCGCACCCTGGTGTCTTGAAAAAGACATCCCCTCTTTTTACCCCTTGATCTGGTCCCTGGGAAGGAAGCAGAAAAACTCGCATTCCAGCCAAGGAACCTCCCAGAAGCAGTGAAGTCACATCATTACAACATTCTTTTTTTTTTTTTTAAAGATTTTATTTATTTATTTGAGAGAGAGAATGAGATAGAGAGAGAGCATGAGAGGGGAAAGGGTCAGAGGGAGAAGCAGACTTCCTGCTGAGCAGGGAGCCCGATGTGGGACTCGATCCCGGGACTCCAGGATCATGACCTGAGCCGAAGGCAGTCGCTTAACCAACTGAGCCACCCAGGCGCCCTCATTACAACATTCTTAGTTGATGGAAGTGGGTACTGAGCTCTGCCTGCAAAAGAAAAGACACCAAGGCCCCAATTCCCTTGCATGAGGACATGGGTCGCTATCCTGCCACAACTCATGGCTGGAGTTAGAGCTCTGTACTCCATCTCTCCATGTAGAGAAGATTTACGTGTTTTGACAGGGTGCCTGGGTGGCTCAGTTGGTTAAGCATCTGACTCTTGATGTCGGCTCAGGTCATGACCTCAGGGTCATGAGATCGAGCCCCATGTTGGGCTCTACACTGACTGTGGAGCCTGATTAAGATTCTCTCTCTCTTTCCCTCTGCCCCTCCTTCCCCGCTCACATTGTGCTCTCTCTCTCTCTCTCTTTAATATGTGTGTGTGTGTGTGTGTGTACATGCATGTATGGTTTTGAGAACAGTAACTGAACATGAGAAGGGAATGCAAAGAACTCAGTGTGCCCATCAGATTCAGAGTGACACCAGCAGGAGGGCCTGACCCCTGAAATGTCCCTGTGGCCTGTGTAAGGATCTGAATCAGCATGACTATCATGCCAGCAACAGTCAAGGGTGCCTTCACAAGCACAAGAAAAGATGGTGAGAAGTGGATGGATTTCGTATGTATTTTGGAGTTTTATTAGCTTACTGATGGACTGGATATAGATCTTGAGGGAAAGGGAAAATTTAGGAAAGGCTCTTAGTTTCTAACTTGAAGTGGAGGCATTTGCATATATATGAATTTATGTATACATTTGCATATATATGAATTTTATATAAATATTATATATATTTATACACACACATATATATATTGGGGCACCTGGGTGGCTCAGTCGGTTAAGTGTCTGACTCTTAGTTTCAGCTCAGGTCTTGATCTTGGGGTCATGAGTTCAAACCCTGCATTGGGCTCCATGCTGGGCATGGAGCCTACTTAAAAAACACAACACATATACATATATATATATATATATACACACACATACACACATATATATATGTATATCTGCATTTGTTTAAATATATGCAAAATGGGCGCCTGGGTGGCTCAGTTGGTTAAGCGACTGCCTTCGGCTCAGGTCATGATCCTGGAGTCCCGGGATCGAGTCCCGCATCGGGCTCCCTGCTCAGCAGGGAGTCTGCTTCTCCCTCTGACCCTCTTCCCTCTCGTGCTCTCTATCTCTCATTCTCTCTCTCTCAAATAAATAAATAAAATCTTTAAAAAAAATAAATAAATATATGCAAAATACTTCTAGAGGGCTGTATAGGAATTTCCATGGGAGATGTGGTAGATTGCAAAAAGATGGCCACAAATTCCTCCCAATCCTTGTGTGCCTGGCCTTTTGCAATTTGACTTTGCTGTTCCTCCCATCAAGAGGTGGAGCCTGCTTTTTCCCACTCTCAAATCTGTCTGGCCAAGTAACTTGCTTTAACCACTAGAACGGAACTGAAGTGATGTCAGAGCTCTGGGCCCAGGGGGCCTCGCAGTTTCCCTCCGTTGTTACCACCAGGCAGAGAAGCCTCCTTGAGGATGAGAGATCACAGGGAAAGAGAGGCCCCTGGAGAGCCAGCCTGAACAGCCACACATGTGAGTGAGGCCACCTCAGACCTTGTAGCCCCAGTCCATCGGCCATAGGAGCAAAGCAGCATGATTCACGCCAGGCCAGACCAGCAGAAGCACCACCCAGCTGCGTCCAGCCCAAATTACTGACCCACAGAGTCGAGAGCAAATGCAGTGGTTGTTGCTTTAAGCCATTGAGTTTTGGGCTAGTTTTTTGCACAGTGATAGATAACTGTTACAGGAGGTAACTGAGTGGCTGAAGAACAGGAATAGGAGAGATTTTCATTGACCCTTCTGTATCATTTGACTTTTGAAACTCGTGAATATATTACCTATTAATCTTCAAAACCTTTTGTCACATTTGGTGAACAAATCTCTTATTGTGAACATAAAGAGTATAGTGTTTGACTCATCATTGCCATTGATTGTTTTTAAAGATTTATTTATTTATTTTAGAGAGAGAGAGAGAAGGAGAGTGTGCATGCAAGTGGGGGGAGGGGCAGAGGGAGAGGGAGAGAATCCTAAGCCCACTCACCACTGAGCATGGAACCAACTTGGGGCTTGGTCTGAGCACCCATGAGCTCACAACCCAAGCTGAAATCATGAGTTGGATGCTTAAGGGTGACCTGAGTCACCCACGTGCCCCACTATTGATTTTTTTAAATAAACTTTTCTTGAGGCATAACATACCTACAGAAAAGTACACAAATCATAAAGGTACAGCTTGATGAACTTTCACAAAGTGAACATACCTGTGTAACTGGCACCCAGATCAAGAAACACCACCAGTCTCCCTCATGCCCCTCCTAGTTCCTACCCACAAAGAGTGTATGTATATGTGTGTGTGTGTGTGTAATATATATATATATTTACAAATGTATTTACATATATTGCTACTCACAAGGATAAATATATATATATTTACTTATATTGCTATCCACAAAGGTAAACATATATCTTCACTTCTATTTATAAATGTATTTACATATATATTTTTTATTGTTTTTTATTTAGAAAAACAGTTTCCTTTCCTCACCACTAAATATATTTGAACAAATAGTTAAAGAATGTCATTTTAAAGGCACATGGAGTTATCTGCCTTCACAAGAGCACCCTCAGATCTCCTTCTGGCCCTTCTGCTTTAGCCATGTGAAAACCTCGGAGCTGTTCCTGGTTGAAACCAAACCCTTGCCTCTGGGAAGATGCATTCCTTCCCTCTTGTGGCCATATTTGGCTACTGCACCCAAGCTAGGCACCCAGGTCTTCCCAGGACTTTTCCAAAGCTTAAGCCAGGGTGCAGAACCAGATAAGCGGGGCTCCGTTCTGGGCTGGCACTTTAGAGCAACTCTTCTGGCGAAGTGACCTGACTGTCCCCAGCTTGGGTAGCACCTACAAGGTTGCCTCTGTGGTTGGTAGATGGTTTCACGGGGAGGAGATGGTTAGAACGGGGAGTGGGGAGGGGCAGCTGAAGGTTCCTCCTGAAAGACAACCGGTTGTTAGAGACTGAGGCCTTGGCATTCTCAGAACACAGTATTTGGGAGGCCCCTAGGTGTCCCTATGTGGCTGAAGCCCTGAAGCCCTGCTTCTCTGGAGTTTCTCCCTCCTGCCAGGTGCTGTGGGAGAAGGTGAGGTGTGGGGGAAGCTTCGGTAAGAACCAGGGGCCTGCTGCTGAGACCTGGGACTTCTAGGGTACGGCCCACCCGGGTGAGCCGGCAGAGACAGGAAGACAGGACCTAACGCAGACTGAATGTGATGGAAAGCTGGCAAAGAAATGACGTGGTGTGATTTCTGTCTTTAAAATTCTCATTTGGGGGACACCTTGGTGGCTCAGTCGTTAAGCGTCTGCCTTCGGCTCAGGTCATGATCCCAGGGTCCTGGGATGGAGCCCCGCATCGGGCTCCCTGCTGAGCGGGAAGCCTGCTTCTCCCTCTCCCGCTCCCTCTGCTTGTGCTCTCTGTCAAATAAATAAATAAAAATCTTAAAAAAAAATAGAATTTTCATTTGGGAGAGAGCTCACTCTTTGGGGAGGTGGAAGGAACTGGTGACTTCTCAGAGGACACCTGGTAGGGGAGGGCCATGAGGAGTGGACCCGCCGGGGAGGTCTCCACAAGCAGGCCTCGCCTCCCGCCGCTCACACCTGGGGCTGGTCCAGAGGACCGAACCAGTTGCAATTCTATAAATATTGACGTTGGTCAATTCTAGTTTATGTCTGTTTTACTGTCCCGATCTTTCGGTTTCCTCCTTGTGTAATATTTTGTCATGTATGGGACATGCACCACTAGCCCTACTCAGCAGTGCAGCTACAAACAGGGTATGAGGGCGGGGACCCATCCGGGCCAAGAGTAGGGCACGGGCAGCCCCTGGAACTCATTTCCCACGGCACTGTCTCCAGAGTCCCAGTAGCAAGGGTCCTGTTCCAGTAATGTTGAAATGGAGGAGGAACATTATTTTGATGATGTGAGTGACCTTAAAAAAGGGGGGGGGAGCTTTTAAATAGAGTGGGTATGGGGAGGAAACAGCTAGGTGACTAGGCTACCTTGGAAGTACTGCTGTCTAGCAAATAGGCTAGTTAGAAAGGGGGTGCCCCTAGAACCTAGTGGCTGATATTATTGGGCTAATTCACACATACTGAGATTGCTGTCTGGGGAGATGAATGAGCCTCTAAGGTCACCAGATATATCTCTCCTCACACTTGAAAAAATATTCTGCATCAATTAGGATGTTTTTGGCTGTAACTGAGTCTTCCTAACCAGAATTGACTTAAGGCATGTCCGGTTGGCTCAGTCAGAAGAGCGTGTGATTCTTGATCTCAGGGTCGTGGGTTTGAGCCCCAACTGCATGTAGAGATGACTAAAAAAAATAAACTTTATTGATTAAAGATTTATTTATTTATTTGAGAGAGAGAGAGCATGAGTGGGAGGGGCAGAGAGAGGGAGAGGGAATCTCAAGCAGAGCCCCACGCGGGGCTCTATCCCAGGACCCAGAGATCATGACTGAGCCGAACCCAAGAGTTAGAGGCTTAACTGACTGTGCCATCCAGGTGCCCCCCAAAATAAATAAACTTTAAAACAAAACAAAAGCTACTTAAGCTGTAGAATTTTCATAATCTTGCTTAACAAGAAGCCAGCAGAACAGTCCCTAGATTGACTCAGTGGCTTAGCCTGTCCCCCAGGACTTTGCCATCTCTCCCCTCACCCACCCTCCTTGGCAACATCTTCCCTCAAGGTTGCAAGGTGGCTGCTGCAGATCCAAATATCACACTATCGTGCAACAACATCCTGAATCTTCCCTCCTTCTCTCCTCTTTTTTCTTTTTTAATCACACAGGGCAATCTTTCTTAAAAGCCCACCTCCACCTCCCACCAGGAGACGTCCCCTTTCACTTCACTGGCCAGAACTGGGGCACACAGGGTCCACTGACCCAGCCACAGGGCACATGTGGTGGCGTGGGCCATGATTCATCCTATCAACAGGGAAGAGGGAATGCTTGCTGGGAAGTGACCCCCTGTGTCTGCCATTACAGTTTTGTTCTTTTCTCTGATTCCAGGAGTCATATATGTCCAGTGTAGACAATTTAGGAAATCCAGAGAAGGATGAAGTAGAAAATAAAATCGCATATTCTATCACCGGGATCCAAGCACTGTCTTATCACTTTGCACTGCTTTTATCCCTCTCTGCGCTCTGCTCCGCCCCCCCCCCAATCCTGCTCTTGCACCAGCCCTTCATCTCTGCCCACCCACTCCCAAACCACCTTCGGTTCGGCACGGAAACACTTGCTGTGGGCATTGACCCCAAATTCCTCCCTCGCTTCTTTTTAAAGCTGTGAAAAAAAAATCGTAAATAACAGAGTATGTAAAATGGATGTGTATGGTTTAAATAATGATGTGATGAACGCTTGTGAACCCACCACTCAGCTTGAATGCTTTGAAGCCCTCATCACATCCCCTCCTGAAGTGGCTGTTACTTACTGCGTTAATCATTTGTGGCCACAAAAATGCCATGTATTGCCTCAAAACTCAACAAGCATTCATCTCACTCTCATGGTCTGCAGGTTGCACTAATCTAGATTGGGCTTGGTGGGGTGGCTCTGCTTCAGGTGGTGGGTTGTCTGGGTTTGGCTCCGTACTGCAGGCTGGACCCAGGTCTGCTCCACATGTCTCTCATCCTACTAGGATCAGAGTCTACCTGGTGCATATTCTCCTCCTGGCAGCTCACTGACATGGGAGAAAACGTCCAACAGCAGCATAAACACGTTTAAGGCACTGCCCAAGTCATGTTTACTAACATTCCGCTGGCCAACGCAAATCATGTGGCCAAGCCCAACCTCAGCGGGACAGGGAAGTGCGCTCCCTTCACAGCAGAGGGAGGGACCCCAAACATTTCCTAAACCATAATCCAGACTGCCACAAACATGCCTTTGGTTTTCTTTATGGTTTTGTCAGAAAGGGATGTATCTCTGCGTAATATATTAGTTGGTTTCCTCTGGTTTTGAATTTTATTTTTTTTAAGATTTTATTTATTTATTTATTTGACAGAGAGACACAGTGAGAGGGAACACAAGCAGAGGGAGTGGGAGAGGGAGAAGCAGGCTTCCTGCAGAGCAGGGAGCCCGATGTGGGGCTCAATCCCAGGACCCTGGGAATCATGACCTGAGCTGAATGCAGACACTTAACGACTGAGCCACCCAGGCACCCCTGGTTTTGAATTTTATATAAGTGGATTCTGAGTGGATATATTTTCTCGAAATTATGTTTCTCCTCCCTTCTCCTTACTTTGTTTTCTCCCTGTTTTATCAGTCATGAAGTTTGGTTGTGAACACAGACACCAATTCTGGCTCACTTAAAGGAAAGGAATTTATTGGAAGGTTGGGTGGTTCACAGAATTGATGAGAAGGTTGGATGGAGAACCAGGCTCAGGAAGTGGACAGGATATAGATGAGTAGTTGCCTGGGGCTGGAGATGGAGAGTCCCTCTACAGGGAACTCCCTGTAAAGGGGCACAAAGAAACCTTTTGAGTTGGGTGCCTGGGTGGCTCAGTTGGTTAAGCGACTGCCTTCCGCTCAAGTCATGATCCTGGAGTCCTGGGATCGAGTCCCACATCGGGCTCCCTGCTCAGCAGGGAGTCTGCTTCTCCCTCTGACCCTCTCCCCTCTTGTGCTCTTTATCTCTCATTCTCTCTCTCTCAAATAAATAAAATATTTTAAAAAAAAGAAACCTTTTGGGTTGATGAAAATATTTTGTATCTTGATTGTGAGAGTCGTCATATGCGATTAGTCAAAACTCATCAGAACTATACACTTCAAACGCGTGCAGTTTATTATATGTAAATTATACACTACCTTGATATAAAAAAGAGGACCTGCTTCATTTAATAACAATTTTTAAGTCTGTAGTGGCTAGTGCTTGAGAAAACAACTGGGTTCTCCCCAGACCAGTTTTACATGATTTGGGTGCTATTTCTGGCTCTATACCTGGTTCTCTAGGCCTCTTGTTGATTCTGTGAGCTCCCCCATAGCACTTTTTGTTTTTGAAATATAAACAGATATATCTCAAGAAACAATTCAGTGATTTAAGTATATTCACAGAATTGTGACACCATCACCACAATCAATTTTAGAACGTTTCATCACCCCAAAGAGAAAGGCCATTATACTCTGGCAGTCATATAGTGCTGCTATAACAAAATGTCTGGGTGGCCTAAAGCAACAGAAATGGATCCTCTCACAGTTCTGGAGACAAGGAGTCCCAAACAAGGTGCTGGTAGGACCATGCTCTCTCTGCAGGCTCTTGGGAAGAATCTGTTCCATGCCTTTCTCTTAGCTTCTCATGCTGCCAGCATTCCTTGGTGCTCCTTGGCTGCCAGGCACATCACTGCAAGTTGCTGCCTCTGCGGCCACGTGACATTCTCCTCTGTGTCTCATGGTTTCACATGGCCTTCTTTTCTCTTTGTGCATCTCTCTGTGTGTCTGTCCTCTTCTTATAAAAATATCAGTCATATTAGATGAAGAACACACTCTACTCTAATATGACCTTATCTTAGTTTATATCTTGATTATGTTTGCAAAGACCCTATTTCCCAAAAAGGTCACAATCACAGGTACCAGGGGTTAGGACTTTAGCATACCTGTTAGGGGGACATAATTCAGCCCGCAACACCTTCTCATCCCTAGGCATCCACTAAGCTACTATCTGTATTTATGGATTTACCTACTCTGGACACCTCATATAAATGTAATCATACAATATGTAGTCTTTTGTGACTACTTTCCTTCACATAGCATAATGTTCTCAAGGTTCATCCATGTTGTAGCATACTGTATTAGTACTCCATTACTTTTTATTTGAAATAACGTTCCATTGTATAGATATACTGTATTTTGTCTATTCATTCCTTAATTGATGGACATTTGGGTTGTTTCCATTCTTTGGCTATCACTAATGGTGCTGCTGTGAACATATTTTTACATATTTTTGTGTGAACATAGTTTTTTTTTAAAGATTTTATTTATTTATTTGACAGAGAGAGAGAGACAGCGAGAGAGGGAACACAAGCAGGGGGAGTGGGAGAGGGAGAAGCAGGCTTCCCGCCGAGCAGGGAGCCTGATGTGGGGCTCGATCCCAGGACCCTGGGATCGTGACCTGAGCCGAAGGCAGACACTTAACAACTGAGCCACCCCGGCACCCCGTGAACATATGTTTTAATTTCTCTTGGATATATCCCTAGGAGTGTAATTCCTGGGTCATATGGCTCCTCTATGTTTAATTATGAGGACCTGCCAGTCTGTTTTCCAAAGAAGCTACACCATTTTACATCCCTACCAACAATGTATGGGGTTTCCAATTTCTCCACATCTTTGCCAACACTTGTTATCATCTATCTTTTAAATTATTAGTCATTCCAGTGAGCTGGAAGTATTTCGTTGTGCTTTTGATTTAGCATTTTCCTAACAACTAATGATGTTGAGCACCTTTTCATGTGCTTATTCTCATATTCTTTTTTTTTAAGATTTTATTTATTTGTTTGTCAGAAGGAGAGGGAGCACAAGCCGGGGGAGCGGCAGGCAGAAGGAGAAGCAGAATCCCCACTAAGCAAGGAGCCCAAGCAGGACTCAATCCCAGGACCCTGGGATCATGACCTGAGCTGAAGGAAGACAGTTAACCAACTGAGCCACCCAGGTGACCTTCCTTTTTTTTTTTTTTTTTTTTTTTTTTTTTATGGAGCCCAGTGTGGGGCTTGAACTCATAGCTGTGAGTTAGAGACCTGAGCTCAGACCAAGAGTCGATGCTTAATGGACTAAGCCACCTAGGTGCTCCTCCCATATTCTTTTAATGAATTTCTTCTCTTAAATCAGCCAGAAATTTTTGTGATGTTTTTGTTGCTTGACACCTGCAAACAACAAAACCATGAATCCCTGAAACTTTCCTGAAAGTCTCCTTAAGAGGTATCTGTCTTCTGAGTTGGTTGTGGGTCTAACAAAGGAGTTCTCCAGGGGTCCTTTGAGTCTTACTTTAAGGTCCCTTGAAGACCCCCAGGGTACAGGAGTTCCATTTCACAGGGGCCCTCAAAATTCACCAAGGCCCTCAAGGATGAGAGGTTGCTTCCAAACTCATTAAATCATTTAGAAAACACTCATTCACTCTCCCTACTTGTCCCATGCCTGGCTTGGTGCCTAGGGTCCTTCAAGGACCTCATCATCTGCTACAGAAGGTGGACATGGATAGCCAGTTTCTGCTCAGAGTGACCAGTGCTGCTGCAGAAGAAAACAAGGTCTCTCTGTCCCTGGGAACAGGATGCTTCTTAGAGATGGCACTAGCTGACATAAGTCCTGGAGGATGAGTGGGAGATAGCCAGGTGAAAGGTGGGATGTGTGATGATGCTCGAGAAATGGCTCAGTCAAAGGGACAGCTTTGTATTAGTGATGATGTAAGTTCAACTGCTATGTATCTATACCTATTTACATCACATTACATCTGTGATGTAAATAGGTATAGATCTTTAAAGTTCAAGTGTGAGCTATCCTAGTGGGAATATAAATTATGTAGTTCTACATAAGGAATTACCAAAACTTAGTGGCTTGAAACAATGGACATTTATTGTCTCACATATTATCTGTGGTCAGGGATTTGGAAATGGCTTACCTAGGTGGTTCTTACTCAAGGTTCTCATGAAGTTGCAATCAAGACGTGAGCCAGGGCTGTGGTCATCCAAAGCCTCGACAGGAAGCTTGGTTGCTGGCAGGAGGTGTTAATTCTTCATAATGTGGATCTGTTCTCATGACATGGCAGCCGGCTTCTGCCAGAGCAAGTGATCTAAGAAAGGGTGAGGCAGAAGCCACAATGCTTTTTATTACATAGTCTCAGAAGTCACCTCTGTCAGGGGTGTGAATACCAGGAGGTAAGAATCGAGGGGCCCATCTTGGAGGCTGGATAACATAATCTGCCTTTTAAAAAAAATTTATTCATTTATTTGAGAGAAAGATGAGCGAGAGAGAGAGAGAGAAAGAGAGAGAGAGCACAAGCAGGGGGAGAGGGAGAGGGAGAAACAGGCTCCCCACTAAGCAGGGAGCCCAACATGGGGCTTTATCCCACAACCCTGGGATCACGACCTGAGCTGAAGGCAGACACCCAACCGACTGAGCCACCCAGGTGCCCCTATAATCTGCCTTTTTGACCCCAATGATTTATGTCTCTCCTACATGCAAAATAGTCTCACCTTCCCCTAAGGCCCTAAAAGTCTCATGCTGTCACAGCATCAACTTGAAATCCTGAATTTTGTCACATTACTCAAGTTCTGATGAAAACAAGACTCCTTAGAAGTAGTTCCTTAAGTATTCTCATCAGCTACAGAGTTCTGCTTTATCTAAACACCTGCAAATGAGAGACAAGTTATCTGTTCTCTACCCGCCCAACACACAAGCAGGCCCAAGGTAACTGCTATGGACCCTCCTGCTGAAATAGGGAGGAAACAGGCATACAGGAGTCACTGTCTGTAGCAATTCTGAAATCAAGCAGTTCTCTGATTCAGATCGAACTTAGGACTACTTCTCTGTGGGTCTTGGTTCTGTCCTCTGAATCATCCTTCCTTTCTCATGAAAGGTGGTGAGGGTTTGCAGCTCAGTAGTTGTTTCAGCCTATTTCCTAAACTGTTGTATAAGTTAAGGAATCTGCAGTTCTCTTTTCATTTTATATTGTCCCTGTCTCTTTCAAATGTAGACATTTGAGTTTGTGACACATGGTTTAGACAAAGTTCTTATAGGGAAAAACAAAATCTGTACTCAGGGAACATCCAGGAGTTCAATATGACCAAAATATTGGGTGTTCCCTGGGTTTCTCTCTGCTAGAATGTCTAAACACGTACCCACAGTTATTGTAGAATTATGTGTCAACCCTCATATCTGACCATGAGAACCTCTAGGGCAGGGCCTCTTTCTCAAGAAGAAATAGACAAATCCATTATGCTGGGATATTTTAATACAACTCTCTCAGTAACTGATAGAATATGCAAATAAAAACATCAATAAGAACACAGAAAATTTGAATAACATGCTTCAAGACTTTGACCTAATTGACATAATAGAACACTGGATCCAATAACCATAGAATACATAAATCTTTTCAAGTGCACATCAAATATATATTGATATGCTCAGCCATAAGGTAAGTCTAACCAAATTTCAAAGAGCTAAAATGGTATAGAGTATGTTCAATGACCACAGTTGGATTATGCTAATCATCAATATCAAAAAGAAAACTAGAAAATCCCAAAATACTTGGAAACTGAACAGCACACTAGTAAATAACCCAAAGGTCAAAAAAGAAATCACAATAGAAAGTAGAAAATATTTGGTTCAAATGGTAATGAAAATATAATATGTTAAAACTCGTAGAATGTAGCTAAAGCCATGTTTAGAGTGAAATTTGTGGCTTTACATGAATATATTTCCCCCCAAAATGGCTGAAAATCAACTATCTAAATATCTACCTCAAGTAGTTAGGAAAAACATTCAGAAATTAAATCCAGATAAAGTAGAAGGAAGAAAATAATAAAGCTGCAGGATAAGTTATTAAAATAGAAAATGAAGATATGGGGGCACCTGGGTAGCTCAGTTTGTTAAGTGTCTGCCTTCGGCTTAGGTCATGATCCCAGGATCCTGGGATCGAGCCCTGCATCGGGCTCCTTGCTTAGTGGGGAGTCTGTTTCTCCTCTCTCTCTGTCTCTGCCCCTGCTTGTGTGCTCTCTCTTTCTCAAATAAATAAATAAAATCTTTAAAAAAAAAGAAAAAGAAAATGAAGATATGAAAGAGAGGAATCAAAGAACCAAAAGTTAATTTTCTGATAAATCTACTAAAATTGATAAACTTTTGGCTAGACAGATGAAGGACAAAAAGAGAAGACACAATTATCACTTTAGAAATGAAAAGAGTGCCATCACTACAGATCCCACATGAATCAAAAAGATAGTGAGAGGATATTGTAAATAACTATATCCCAACAAACTTGAAATTCAAATGACGTGAACAGATAACTAGAAAAACACAAACTGACACAGGAAGAAATAGGAAAACTGAGTAGTCTTGTTTCTATTAAAGAAATTGAATTTTTTATAAAAAAAAAAACTTCCTACAAAGAAAACTCCAGGTCCAGACGCTTCCAGAGAATAGAAAAAGTAGGAGTGCTTCTCAATTTATTTTATGTGATCAGCATTACCTAGATACAAAAACCTAACAAGGGCATTATAAGGAAGGAAACTTACAGGCCAAACAAAGATGCAAAAATTCGAGGGGCACCTGGGTGGCTCAGTCATTAAGCGTCTGCCTTCAGCTCAGGTCATGATCCCAGGGTCCTGGGATCCAGCCCCGCTTTGCATCAGGTTCCCGGCTCAGCAGGGAGTCTGCTTTTCCCTCTCCCACTCCCCCTGCTTGTGTTCCCTCTCTCGCTGTGTCTCTCTCTGTCAAATAAATAAAATCTTTAAACAACAACAACAAAAACACAAATATGCAAAAATTCTAAACAAAATATCAGCAAACCAAATCCAAAGATCTAGAAGTAGGATAATACTACACAACCAAGTTGTGTTAACTCCAGGGATACAAAGTTGACTTGACATTTGAAAATTAATCAGTATAACTCACCACTTTAACAGAATAAAGTTAAGAAGCCATAGGATCATCTCAAGAGATGTAGAAAAATTTATAAAGGTTACCACCCATTTATGGTAAAAACCTTTCAAACTAAGAATAGAAGGGAACTTCCTTCATCTGATAAAGGACATGCACAAAAAAACCTACATCCAACATCATACTTACTGATGAAATATAAAAGCCTTCCCTCCTGAGATGGGAATGAGTAAAGGGTGCCCACTATCACCTCTTCTATTCAACATTGTGCTGTCCCTTATGAAATAACAAGAAAGAGTGTAGGACCAGAAAAAAATAATTAAAATTATAATTATTTGAGGTCAGGGGCTTGGCTTGATTGTTCTGCTGGGACCCAGCACAGAGTAGGTGTTTGTTTGGTGGGTAATTGTTGAGTGGACAGATGGAGCAATGATGGACAAAGAGAATGTTAAGTAGGGGGGCCCCAAGGCAGGGGCCTATGCTACAGGGGCACTGACCGCTACATAATCAACAGAAAAAATAAAACAACAGTGAAATTGCACATGGTGAAATTTTTTATTGATAAAAAACTGATGGAAGAATCAGGGAAATCTTCCTGATAAAATATAGATCAGCAAAGTCTTGGCCACTGTGTCCACTTCCTTTATCTCTCTAGGAGCTTTAGTAGAGAGGTAAGGATATTTGGCCCCAGCTTTGACCCTAAGGATTTAAAAATCCCTTAACAATTTTTTTTTAATTTTAAGGATTTTTACTTTATTTTACCTTTTTTTTAAAAAAAATATTTTATTTATTTATTTGACAGATAGAGACATAGTGAGAGAGGGAACACAAGCAGGGGGAGTGGGAGAGGGAGAAGCAGGCTTCCTGCCGAGCTGGGAGCCTGATGCAGGGCTCGATCCCAGGACTCTGGGATCATGACCTGAGCCGAAGGCAGACGTTTAACAACTGAGCCACCCAGGTGCCCCCTTTATTTTACCATTTTTAAAAAAGATTTATTATTTTTTTTTCATTTATGCATTTTTATTTGCTAATGTTTATATCAGTACACTAAAACTAAATTTTAGAGACACTGGATATCATTAGTTTGGATACCATTAGTTTATTATAAAAGAGTGACATGAAAATTATTTATATGATGAAAGATTTCATAACTTCACTGGAATGGGCAGCTTCACTTCATGCCATTTTAATAATGATTTCAGTCCACATACTATCCGAGAATGTCACCATCTCTAAATAAGAAAGAATCCTTGTCATCTAGAACTACTTTGGTGCCTCCATATTCTGGGAGAAGAACTTTATCTCCAACTTTCACACTAACTGGTTCAATCTCTTCACCCTTTCCTTTAGAGCCTGATCCAACAGCTACTACTGTTGCTTGCAACACTTTTCCTTGAGATTTTTCTGGAAGCATAATACCTCCTTTGGTTACAGTTTCAGCTGCACTCCTTTCAACTAAAACTCGGTCAAAGAGGGAAAGAAACTTTCTAAACGCCTGCCCTGCCATGACTCCGGCCGCCGCAGTTCCACACTCTGCTCTGGAGCTGCTGCCGCTGCAAGGAGACCCGCAGTCCGACGCTATTTATTTATTTTTAAAAAATATTTTATTTATTTCTTTGAGATAGAGAGTGAGAGAGAGAGAACACGAACGGGGGCAGGGACCGAGGGAGAGGGAGAAGCAGGTTCCCCGCTGAGCAGGGAGCCCCATATGGGGCTTGATCCCAGGACCCTGGGATCATGACCTGAGCCAAATGTAGATGCTTAACCAACTGATCCACCCAGGCTACCCCTAATTTACTTATTTTAGAGAAAGAGAAGGAGAGAGAGAGACAGACAGAGCATGTGGTGGGGAGGGGCAGAGAGAGAGAGAGAGAGAATCCCAAGCAGACTCCCCTGAGTGCAGAGCTGGAAGGGGGCTTGATCCCACAACCCCAAGATCATGACCTGAACTGAAATCAAGAGTTGGCCGCTCAACTGACTGAGCCACCCAGGTGCCCCTAAAGATTTTTTTTAAAGATTTTTATTTATTTATTTGACACACAGAGAGAGAGAGTGCGAGAGACAGCACAAGCAGGGGGAGCGGCAGGCAGGCAGAGGGAGAAGCAGGCCTCCTGCGAAGCAGGGAGCCTGATGCGGGGTTCCTGACCTGAGCTTAACTGACTGGGATCATGACCTGAGCTTAACTGACTGAGCCACGCAGTGCCATGAATACAGATTTTTGATGAAATTATATCATATTGATTACTTTTCACTGAGAAAATATTTCCCAGGACAAATCCCATTAAGTCAGTTCAATACCTTTGATTTTTCTACACAGCTATTAAATCTATTTCTAAATTATTCATTTTCCCTTAAATTGAGCTATAATTATCTTCATCTGAAAAATAATTTTCTGTATAAATTTCATAATGATGACTTGTGTTATCAGTCAATTTAAAAAATCCATATCACAGTTTAATAATTATAGCTTCTGCCATTGTAAGTTATCTTTTGTGGTCATTGTTTCTATATTCTATGAAGTTCACTTTTCCTGGGATGAATTTTGCAGATCTACATTTTGTCAAGAAGACTTATTTGACTTTTTCATAAATTTTTAGTCAATGAGTAATTTCACTGTGTGCAATTTAGATGTTGTCAGTTTTATTTTTCCTGTTGATTATATAGTGGGTATGAATCTGACTCCATAAAGTTAGGGAAGTAAAAAATGACACATTACTTTATTCAATTTAAATCAAATTAAATCCAATTCAGAACTTACATTATATGGGCTCCTTCCCTTACAAAGGATCAGTCTTTTGTAGAGAAAAATATTTCATGAGTCCCCTCCCATGCTTAATGGATACCGATGTACTTCTGTCTACCACATGCTGTCCCTCCTTCACCTCTAGAGAGTAGGCCACACATATGTCCAAGCCCCAGACCTTCCTAGTTCTGGGAATCTCCTCTATTTCACTACCCTCAAAGGCATTGGCTCTTTCATGGCCTTTCAAGAAAATAGCCTCCCAAGCTTTCTTGGGTGAGAAGCAGACAAATTTCTTTTCCTGTTAATTCATCCAGTTTAGGATTAGAATATCTCAAGAGCAACTTAGGAGAAAATAAAATGCCTAAAAGAAAATGTGAGAGCTGCAAGGGATGGATTTGGTGGAGGAGCACAAATTTCTCCTCTTTGAAATCAGCTTTGACTGTCAAAGGGTGATTGTCCACAATATATGAAGACTTTCTAAAATTAGAGAAAAAATTGTGGCCCTTAAGACCACAATGAGGGCAGACTAGTGGGTAGACAGGTGGTTGCTATTCTATTCTCAGAACTTTTCCATCTCTTTCATTTCATTAACAACATGGCAGGCCATAGGTATTTGGACAGAGCCTGCCTCTGCCTTTGTGGGAACCCTGACTTCTAGGCTTTCGGCCCCACCCCCACCCCCAGGATTTCCTGCCTCAGTCCTGCTCTCTCTGCACTGTTTTGCTTACCTAAAGTGTATTCTCTGAGAAGTGCTAAGATCACTCCTTCCTGAGACAACTTCTCTTCTGCCTAATCTTGTCCACTTTGCTCTATTCATCCTCGCTACCCACAAGTGCCTCCTGCCAACCTTTCTAGAACTTTCGTCTTTCATAAAGAACCAAAACAATACAGTTATAAACAAAACAAAACAAAATGCAAAATCCTGTCTCTATACAGAGTTGTAGGGTTAAAGAGAAATTTACTTGAGACTCTCATAATAGCCCCGTAGGGTGTGTATCAATATCCACATTTTGCAGGAAGATGAAATGACTTGCCCAAGGTCACACAGCCTGTGAGGATGGAGATGGGAAGGGGGATTGGAATTCAATTCTGTCTGGCTTGTCAGTCTCTGCCAACTGCATCCCATTACCTTTTCAACCCCACACTCCGTTAAAAATTCCTATCACAGACATAAGCCCCAGCCGTTGTCATCCCTTCCTACATACTCTACATTCTAGTTCAACTACTTGGGACAGAGGTTCTTAGCCTGGGTCCTGAGAGGCCAGCGGGCTGTGATGATGGATGGGAGAGTTACATTTTTTTTCTTTAAGCTTCACGCCCTGTGTAGAGCCCAACTTGGGGCTCAAACTCACAACCCTGAGATCAAGACCCCAGCCAAGATCAAGACCTGAGCTGAGATCAAGAGTCGGACACTTAAGCAACTGATCCACCCAGTCACCCTGGGAGAGCTATGTTTTATATTCATTAATCCTTACAGAAATTCATTTTTCTTTCCATTTTGAATGTAGGTAACAAACCACAGAATTAGCAGTACTTGTGACTTTGTCATCAACAGAAATCACAGATGTTCCCCTATCACATTACGGTTGTTGCAAAACATCTTGAAATATTGTTTGTATTCATCACGACTTTGAAATTGTGCAGTTATTAGACAGGCAGTGAGATCTTATTATTTAATTTGTTAATGAATATATGCATTACTGATGAGATTTTAAAATATTTTGATAACTGTATTTCAGTGTAAATGGTTTCTTTTGTATTTAAGTTATGCACTTAAAATCATTTTTTTAAAGATTTTATTTATTTATTTGACAGAGAGAGAGACAGCGAGAAAGGGAACACAAGCAGGGGGAGTGGGAGAGGGAGAACCTGGCTTCCCGCGGAGCAGGGAGTCTGATGTGGGGCTCGATCCCAGGGTCCTGGGATCATGACCTGAACTGAAGGCAGACACTTAATGACTGAGCCACACGGGCGCCCTTAAAATCATTATTTTGAGAGGGGCTTCATAGGCTTCACCAGACTGCCTAAAGGGTCCAGCACAAAAAAGTTTGAGAACCCCTGACTTAAGTTTTCCTGAGCTCAGGGGACACTTCCTCTGCCCTCAACAGGCTCCTTCACTATCTGCTGAGTTCCTCTTCATCCTTCACCATATAATTCACGAGTTTCCGCTTTGGTAAACGTTCCCAAAGGACCTAGGTCCAGAAGGGAATTTGATAACTAGAGTGCCAGTGACCCCTCTCTTGGCTGCTGTTCCATCCAACCCTCGGGTAGCCACTGCAGGAGTTACTGCGTGGAGCAGCCTATTTCTTTGGCAGTGCAAGGGGCTTCACTTTGCTGGTGGTCCTTTATAGAGTCCGAAGCTGGAGAAAGGTCTTGCTGGGGCCCCAGGTCTGAGAGCCTTGACTGCTTGGGGGCTCAGGTGACTGTGGACAGTACAGGGCTGGGGAGAGGACCCATCTGTCCTCTTCTGAATGGAATCTGGTGCTTTCCTGGAGCCTGCGGCTGAGCTAAGGGCACATCAATACAGGGCACGGGGGAGCTGGGCCAGGGCGGAGAGATCATGGGAATTACATGGGGGAACATCTTTTGTTCTCTTAGACCGTGAATTTCATGAAATCTTGTCTGTTCGGCACACAGAATCTGATATCATGTCTGGCAAATGGTGGCTACTCAGGAAAAGCCTGATGAATGAATGAATGAATGAATGAGTGAATGAATATGAGATTATACCTGTGGGGGTGAACAGTTGGAAGGGCTTTGTAGGGGCAGGAAGTCCTGCCCCTACAAAGTGGGGCTTTGTTTAGACACAACCACAAAGTGACTTAATTTATATTCATTCACATGATAATATTACTGAATGATTACTACATGCCTGGCTCTGTTGCTGTGCTGGGGACACAGCTGTAAACTGGATAAAAATCCTGGAACCTCCTGGAGCTTATAATGTCTTGAGAAGAATCTGCAGGTGGTAACCCTGGGCTTCTACTTGACCTCTTGGCCTGGGTTAGGCTTTCCTTCTAGGTTCCCACAGCCCCTTTCTTTCTTCCACTATGGCACTGATCACACTGAGATGTAACTATTCCCCTAGACTGTGAGCAAAAGATCTGGGATCCATATCTTAAAGTAAGTCGGTACCTTATGCTCAAGGAATAATGAATAAGTATACAACATTGTCCATCTTCTTCCATGGGGGTCCATAGACCCCCACCCAGAGGAAACTGAGCTCTTCTGGGAATAAAAGTACTTTTGTTCTTCCTCTCTGTCTGTAAAGCTTTCCCACCTTCTAGTTGAAATGAAAATTGGTGGCTCCTTTTCCCTTCCCCCACCATCCAAACATCGCCCAAATAAAAAGAAAGAAAAGATCTTTGTTGCCCTCCGGACAAGGCAAAGTTTATGAAACTCCTGGGTCAGGCACTGTACGTTCCATGAATTAACTCATTTCACCCTATGACGTAGATGATATTAGTCACATCTTACAGTGGAGGACATGAAGTTTCAAAAAGGACAAGTGATTTTCCCAGTGTTGTAGCCATTAAGTGACTGAGCTGGGATATGAACCCAGATCTGGTCTCCTACGTCTGTGCACTTCGTATGACACCAGAGTTCCTCCTACTCATTTGAAGTATGGGCCACTCCAGGAGACAGGTCAAGAACTAACAGTTAAAAAGAGGGCACAGGTTCAAAGACAAGGGATATTAACACAAATTTTCCATAGTTGCTGTTAGAGATGACAAATTAAGTGGAACTGATAAACATTTCCCAAAATATACTCTTCTGAATCTATTTGGGGGTCTCAAAATCTTTGCTAATTACTTGATTACTTAGGTTTCCAGCTTAACTGGTATATTGGTCTCCTAGGACTGCCTTAACAAATTACTACAAGCTGGTGGCTTCAAACAAATTTATTCTCTCACAGTTGAGAGGCCAGATGTCTGAAATCAGGGTGTTAACAAGGTTGGTTCCTCTTGGAGGCCGAGGGAGAATCCTTCTATGCCTCCCTCCTAGCTTCTAGTGGCTGCCAGAGGTCCTTGGTGTTTCTTAGCTTGGGGCTGCTTGACTAATCTCTGCCTTTATCTTCACATGGCCTTCCCATTTAGGGTCTCTGTGTCTCAAACCTCTTCTCTTTTCTCTCATAAAGACAGCTCTGCTTTAGGGGCCTTTAGGGGACCCTAAATCCAGGATGGATCTCATCCTAAGATTTTTAACAGCCAAGATTCTACTTTCTTTTTTGTTTTTTAAGATTTATTTATTTATTATTTTAGAAAAGGCAAAAGGGGCAGAGGGAGAGGGAGAGAATCTCAAGCAGACTCCCTGCTGACTGCAGAGCCCAACATGGAGCTTTATACCATGACCCTGAGATCATGACCTCAGTCGAAATCAAAAGTGCGGTACGAGGGTTAAAACTGGACTATCTTTTTGGGAGACATAGTTTAACCCACTGTAATTGGAATGCTTTTTTTTTTGGTAAGTTTATGAACTTGAGCAGCTTTATGTAAAGAATCCCCCTAAACATAAACTTCCCTCCTAATTCTCTTCTGGTCTTTGTCAATAACAATCCTCACTTCTGTTAGCTTTTCAGAGCATACAAAACATCTGGTACCTTAATTCTTTTTTTAAATTTTTTTTAAAGATTTTATTTATTCATTTTGACAGAGAGAGAGACAGTGAGAGAGGGAACACAAGCGGATGGAGTGGGAGAGGGAGAAGCAGACTCCCCACTGAGCAGGGAGCCCGATGCGGGACTCGATCCCAGGACGCCGGGATCATGACCTGAGCCGAAGACAGACGCTTAACGACTGAGCCTCCCAGGCGCCCCTACCTTAATTAATTCTTTTATCTGCCCTGGGGGTTTCTGCAAGGTCAGCCATTTTATGGATAAGAAAACAGCTGTAGGAGGGGGAGTGACTTGACACCCAATCCCGGTTGAGTTAGGATTTGGATCCAGGATGTTAAGGCTCTTTCCTCCCACTGCCTGCTGCTGCACGGAAGCTTCGGGAGCTGTAATCAGTTTGTGCAGATTCATTTATGACTTACCTTTGCCTTAATTTTATTTAATGTGCACTTTTCCCTTGTCCTTTAAAAAAATTCTTTCCCCCAGCGTTATTGTTATTTCCCTTGTCATTTTATTTTATTTTATTCATTTGACAGAAAAAGAGAGCGCACAAGCAGGGGCGAGCAGCAGAGGCAGAAGGAGAAGCAGATTCCCTGCTGAGCAGGGAGCCTGATGCAGGACTCGATCCCAGGACCCTGGGATCATGACCTGAGCTGAAGGCAGACGCTTAACCATCTGAGCCACCCAGGCACCCCATATTTTGGTTATTGTAACTAATGCTGCAATAAACATAGGGGTGCATATATCTTTTTGAATCAGTGTTTTTATTTTCTTTGGGTAAATACCCGGCAGGGGAATTACTGGATCATATGTTAATTTAACTTTTAATTTACAAAAGCTCTTTGAGAATGCTTTGTTTATATTCATGTATTTCTCTTGTTTATCTTAGCTAAACTCAAAAATCATAATTTAATTTTCCATTAAATGATTGCAAAAGTTAAAAATTAAATTACATAACTTTAGAACTTATAAACATTCAAATTGCACTGAGTGTAAAACCAGGTTCTGGTTTCTGATCCTAATTTGGCTTCTCTTTCTCTCTCTCTCCGACTCTCAATTTTCTCTACTAGAAAGTGGGCATGTGAAGGAAATTTAGGCTGAAGGATTAAATGAGATAATGGATCTTAGATGCCAGCACAGTATCTGGCTCGTTAAAGATTGGTTCTCCTAACATGGTCTCTAATGTCCATTTTCCTGCAATTCTAAAGCAATCATTATTTTTTCTTTTTTTAAAGATTTATTTATTTTAGGTATACCTGGGTGGCTCAGTCCATTATGCATCTGCCTTCAGCTCAGGTCATGATCCCAGGATCCTGGGATCGAGTCCTGCCTGAGCGCGGGGGGCGGGGGGGGGGGGGGTCCTTGCTCAGCAGGGAGCCTGTTTCTCCCTTTCCTGACGCTCCCCCTGCTGTGCTCTCTCTCACTCCCTCTGACAAATAAATAAATAAATAAATAAAATCTTTAAAAAAAAAAAGATTTATTTATTTTAGAGGACAGAGGGAGCAAGCAGGGAGAGGGGCAGAGGGAGGGAGAGAATCCTGAAGCAGATTCCCTGCTGAGCATGGAGCCCAATATGGGGCTTGATCCCAGGACGCTGAGATCATGACCTGAGCTGAAATCAAGATTCGGCTGGCTGCTTAATCAACTGAGTCACCCAGGCCCCCCTAAAGCAATTCTTAAAGTAACAGTCCACCTCGCACATATGTGTCAATGCTCTTAAAGAGATGCTCTGAGAGAAAAAGAGCTCAAACAAATTCATTAACATAGCTGATACAAAACCATCTCCCAGTTAATCAGATAATAACAGGCAAAGGATAGTGTTTTGACACTGTCATTTTGTCCCTGAGTTTGTTTGGGTTGGGTTGCAGAGAAAAAAAAATAGATGTGGTAGAAATAATCAACACAAAATAAAACTGACAATGGCTAAAACTACATGTGGTAAAAATTTATAATGGGTGGAAAAGCAAACTGAATGATCCCATCTTTGTTGGTAACATTAAACATTGCAAAGTTGACCCCTGGGAAAATTCCACTTGGTAGAAATAATCACCACAAAATAAAAATGACAGTGGCTCAACTCTCTTCCAGGAAAAGGTGGAATTGGTGGAAATAATGACCAGAAACTTCAAAATAGCTGAAGCAATAATCAGTGAAAATTGATAAAGATAAAAGATAACTGATAAATCTAACCTTTCTTATAAAATTGATAGAGAAAAATAGATCTTGATGAAAATCCATATAGAAAAAAATCTCAAAAAGTTAGAAATTGTTTAACTGTGCCATATAGAAAATTTATCAAGGGATAAAATTGGCTTAATAGAGTTGATTCCTGAAATACTTTAATAAGTTCATTAGTAATGGTATAATTCTGAGTAAATAGCTTACCTGCCAACACTTCGCAGGGATTTGGAGAGAGAATCCTCAAATTAGATGAAGGGTTTGGACTATAAATGCCACCTTACAGTCTTCAAAGGACTTTCATACTCATTGCTTTATTGGATTCTCCTAATAACCTTTTGAGGTGACAGGGCAGGATCTTTCCTTCCATTTTACAGATGTAAACACTGAGATTCAGAAAAGTTAAGAGATTTACTTAAGGTCACTCAGCATGTTCATAGCAAAGTCTGATTTAGGATCTGATTTCCAGATTCCTAGTCTGGTAAGCTTCCTCATACCTATGCCCCTAACTCTGCTAATGCTTTATATGCTTGCCAGATCAGATCCCTTCTAATTCTGATCTTCACCCAGCCCCCACTTTCTGCCAGTAGGAGAAGTGGGAAAAAGGAGGAGGAGAGGGATTAAAGAGACTTAGAAGAGGGCATGGCCAATGCAACACTTAGAGAGGGGAAGGGACTTGCCTGTCACCTAGCCAACATGTCATAAGCATTTTTCTTACTCTTCTCAGAAAAGGGAGCTGAGGGGCTAGGATTTTTTGAGGGGTGTGGGGGGACTGGGATTTTTAAGGCTGGGCTAATAGGTTGAAAAATGAGATAAGCAGTTTGAAAATGACAGTGCCTGATATACTTGGGGAAAGTGAGTCATAAGGAATAGGAGTGTAACTAGAGTAGGTGGAGTGAAGCTGAAGAGATTGGCAGCAGCAGGGCTGTGGACCTCATTAACCTCTGATATAGGAGAACTGGCCTTTCTCAGGTGGGCCTGAGGTTCTCCAGTGGGCTGGCTAGTGGAGCTTGAATGTTCTGGGTATTCAGAACATCAAGGAATAATGACATATAAAATCTAAAATACTGTAACTGAATACAGGATTTATGCTACATCAGAGATCGTCCAATGCCATATTCCATATGCTAGGAGAGGTGGACACAGAAGAAGGAAAACTTTTTTTTTTAAGTATAAGACTTACTTATTCAGTCTATAGACAATGTTTTGTTTAAGTGGAGCTTTGCAGACCCTTTACAATAACTGTTCCTCCCTCCTCACTCCCTGTCTCCACAGAGATATCTGGCCCACAGATTAAAAACCAGTGCTGTAAGAACTCAGACACAAGGAAGATCAATGTGCCTAAAATATGTTCTAGGGAAAGTAGGACTTTGGCTTGAGTTTCAAGAATGAGGAGAAAAGGAGGAAATGGCTGTGGAAAGAACAGAAGGAGGAAAATTTTGAGAATAGACAACGAAAATAGAGAACATTCTTTCTACTGATTTAATGGTCTTTTATGAATTGTAAGTTACCACCATTATTTGGTTTTTTTTAAGATTATTTATTTATTTATTTGACAGAGAGAGAATGAGAGATAGATATTTATTTGAGAGAGAGAGAATGAGAGATAGATATTTATTTGAGAGAGAGAGAATGAGAGATAGAGAGCACGAGAGGGAAGAGGGTCAGAGGGAGAAGCAGACTCCCTGCTGAGCAGGGAGCCCGATGTGGGACTCGATCCTGGGACTCCAGGATCATGACCTGAGCCGAAGGCAGTCGCTTAACCAACTGAGCCACCCAGGTGCCCCACCATTATTCGTTTTAATAGTGGAACTGTTGAGCTCACAGAAAAACCAGACAGGCCTCATCCTGGGGCACCACTGAGGGCAATAGGAAGCCGTAGTAAGCTTTTTAGGCAGCAAAGTATGGTTGTTGGATTTGGAAATTACATTTTTCGAAAATAGTCTTATAACTTAAAAAAACTATGTGCTCTTTTTAAACAATTCAGGCAATAAGAGAATAAAAATTACTTGAAATCTAACAGCCTTTCATTCAAGATAATCACTAATAATATTCTGGGGAACCTCTTTCCTGAAATTTATGCTTATAGAATATCGTCTCAAACATCACATAAATTATACCATTTTATTTTTTTTTTAAAGATTTTATTTATTTAACTGACAGAGAGAGAGAGAGAGAGAGTGGGAGGGAACACAAGCGGGGGGAGTGGGAGAGGGAGAGGCAGGCCTCCAGCCGAGTAGGGAGCCTGATGTGGGGCTCGATCCCAGGTCCCGGGATCATGACCTGAGCCGAAGGCAGTCGCCCAACCGAGTCACCCAGGCGCCCCTAAATTTTACCATTTTTAAACATGCTGTTCTGTAATCAATTTGTTTCCCTCGAGAGTAAATTGTGAATAGCTTTTCATGTCAATAAATAGATCTATATCATCATTTTGAATAGCTGCTTACTACTATTGTTTGTATATATAATTTAGCCCTTATTGACGGACATTTACATTACCTCTGTAATCAACAATCCCATATAACCACCTTATGCATTCATCTTTCCCAAAATATTTCATTCTCTTTTTAAGATAAAAATTTGAAAGTAATGGAGCGGGGTCAAGATCTTTTCACACTTAGATTTCAGTTGCCAAATCGTCCTCTGATTTGCGGGGAGACCAGGAGGAAGCTGCTGCATTAGTTGTGGTGTGACAGTGGCAACGGGGATGGCGAAGAGAGTACAGACTCAGGTGATCTATCCCATCTAGGCCTATCCTCAGTGGGTTGGCATATTCCTACCCTTTTTCCTCTCTTTCACTTCTTTTTCTTAACATGGAGGAAGAACTGAGAACTGCATCTCCCAGCATTTCGCAGGCACCCCCCCCCCCCCCCCCGGGAACTGTAGTACCGCGTTTGAGAAGGGTCCGGAAAGAGGGCGGGAGATTGTGGGGCATGCTGGGAAATGTAGTCCAGCGGGGGGGGGGGCGGCGGCGGCTGGTGTATGTGTGAGTGTAAAAAGGTTGGAGACGCCGCAAACATCGCTACTTGGAGAAGAGGGCATTTAACTTTCCTCACAAACGGTCTCTGAGTCTACAAAAGCCGCCGGCGGATGGTGGACTTTACTCCATTGTCCGTAACCGGGGACGATTCGGCCCCTCGGCATAAGGCGCGCGGCGGGCAGTGCAGGCCTGCGGGCCGGAGCAGGGGATGCCGGGAGTTGTGGTCCCGGCGAGCTAAGGCTGTGGGACGTGTCGCGGCGCCGCGTTGGCTCCTCCTTCCCCGCCCTTCTTAGCGGTCCCCCGCCCCCTCCCTCCGCCTCCTCCTCCCTCGCCTGCAGCCGAGCGTCCCCTCCCCCCACCCGTCGGGCTCTTCGTCGGCTACTGCAGAGGATTCAGAGCCTAGTCTGAGGAGGAGGCTCCCGTTCCCTGCGCGCCATCCGCCACCTTACTGGGCACCGGCGAGGGAGCGAGAGCGTCGCCACTGTAGCCTCCAGAGAAGACAAGGGCATCGCCGCCTCCGCCGCCGCCGTAGTCTTCGCCTGCAGCGGCTAGCCGGTGAGGAGACCCCCCCTTCCCTGGTCCGCTCTCCCGGAGCCTGGGCCGGTGGTACTTACCGAGAATGAGAGTGGGGGCTGCGGACACCCAGCGCGGGTTGGGGGAAGGGGGTTGAGGTCGCGATGGAACGGCGGGTTGGCAGGGGAGACTTGTCCTGGCGCGGGGCTGGGGGTGGGGTGAGGGTGGGACCCAAGCAGGTTGGGGGGGCGACAAGGGAAGGGGACTTTTAATAGCGATTGACCCGATATGGGACCGGAGCGTGAGGTTGGGAGGTCGGGGTGGAATTTGGGATGGTTCTGGGCGAGATGGATGATGAGAGTGGAGTGGGATGGCTTTTAATGGGGGAGGGGACTGAATGAGGGTGATGGATTTGGGGTTGGCTTGGAGCAGTTGACAGCTTGGGATCCAGCCGGGGTGCAGGGTAGGGGGATGATTTAAATAGACAGTGGGATTTCAGGTTTGGATAGGACCCTGGGGGAGGGGTGTTAATTCACGAGGGTGGAATTTGGGGTGGACCTAAGGCAGACTGATGGATGATGGAGGTGGTAGGAGCTGGGAGTAAGGGGCTTGGCATGGGTTGAGACCTGAGCTTGAGGTGGGTGTTTGCCATCTCTGGGTGGTGGAATTTGTGGAGACTTATGGAATAGAGTGGGTTAGGAGAGCAGAGGAGGTAGAATTTGGGGTTTTTCTGGGGAGTGCTATTGGAGGTTGGAATGGGCGCTGGTGGGGGTGGGACTTTCAATGAGAGGAGTGAGATGGTGAGCTGGCAGGAGGGGGGTAAATTAGAAGTTAGGCCCAAAATGGGCAGGCAGAGATTGAAATTGGAGGGGGGCACAGGGGATGGGATTTAGTGTGATTTTAGAACAACTGCAGAAGGCATGGTGGCTCCCTGGGTTCAGGCTTGAGGCAGAGGGCTCAGAAGATGCTGCTGGGCTAGACTCACTGAAAGAATAGTGGCAGGTGGTGAACAAGGTTGGGGGATGGTATCTTGAAGAAAATGTCCCTTGGCCGAGGTGGCAGAGGGAGTTTTGGAGAAGGAGTGTCTGAGGTGAACTGGTAGGACTGGAGAGGTGGTTGCTGATAATAAGGTGGCAAAGAGGCTATTTAAGGAGTGGGAAACCTGGAGTTGTAGGTATGGATGGGGCAGGGAGGATGGAGTGGGGCAGGGAGCAGGGCTGGGAAGAGGTGCATTGAATGAATGATTCTAGAGAGGAAGGATTCTGATGTCCTCCAAGAGACACAAGAGGGTAAGGGGTTGGACTTAAATGGACAGCTTTGGAGTCTGTGGTTGGGGGAGGGACAGTAATCAGAGGGGACTTTGCAGGGGACAGAGAAGGTACATTAAAGACTCTTTTTTCCTAGAGGATGTCCTAAGCTGTTAGTTCAATCTTTTTGTTTCATTTGTATTAGTATCATTAACAAATCAACCCGAAGGGTAAAGTTAAGAGGGGCTTCACTTCAGTTAAAGTAGAATTAAGCAGGGGAAGGGTGTTTTCTATTCATTTATTATAAAAAGAAAGTTTGGGGGAGAAAACCTACTCTTGAACTGAAGGTGGAGAAGATAAAACTGGAACGTGATAGGTATCTTTCTATATGATGTCTCTGCCTTCTCCTTTCCGCCCTCCCCTTGGTGCATTTAAAAATTAGTCCTGGAATTTGGAATTAAATAGATTTGATGAGCTTGAGGTATTTAAGGGAGCATTCTTTGCTTGAGAACCCATGAATGAAACTGAAAAATATGAGGCTGAATTTATTTCCTAGTCAGGCAGCGTGCACGTATGTAGAAAGAGCTTAGGCCTTTTTTTTTCTCCTCTTAAAATTGATTGTCTGAAGACTCCATTTATTGGTGTCCTGGTTTGCAAGGCAATTAGGCCCATCATTGTATTGCAGGCTAATAATCCTGAGATGAATCTTGGCACCACTGCTTTATGTAAACAGAGAGAAGACAGGAAATATGGAAATGTCATAAATATTCATTGGTGAAATGGTTTGGTATTGATGGAGTTTTTCATTTGATTCTCTTTTGGCATTACTTGATAAGATTTAAAATAATTGGACTATATTTCTATAGATTGAATTTTCTTCTAAAGGAATTCAGGTGGTCAGAATTCTGTCAGATGTGGATAAATAAAGCATATAGAATCATTTTTATTTTATTTTTTAGGGGTCGGTGTTGATGTAGGCACATTGCATTAACTGCAGCAACAATGTCTCCATCTATTCATCAGCAATTTTATTTAAAGCTTCATGATATGGTCATTCTTACGGCAGAATGGTGATGCTGGAAGGTAGAGAGGGGTGTGACTGGGGGAAACAGCTTTAGGGAAACAATTTTCTGCACTTAATTGCATTAACTATGATATGTTAAACATGAAGTGGCTGTTGATTAGAGCTCAGACTGAGAAAACGTGGGGAGGGATGTAAGGAGGATAAAATTGGCATCAGCAGGATCAAATGATTCTGTTTTTGTTCCAGCTTCAGAGTTCAGCTCGTAAACAAACCATTTTCTTTGGTTTGACAGTTGAGCACATAAAAATGCCCAATATTTAGGATCCTTATTTTTTTTTTTTTGTAGTTCCAAAATGGGCAGAATGATGGAAGGTTGGCCTTATCCTTGGAATTGAAAGTGTTTTGTTATAAGGAAGCTTTATTATAATAAAGACCAGGTTTGAGCAGTTACCTGTAATTTGATGAGAGTGTAATCTAACTAATGCAAGCGTTTCTCCTCATAACTTTACTCTGGGGTCCAGACATTGCTTTTGTGGATCTGCAGGCTTGAGCTAGAGGTGAGATATTTATACTAAAGCTCTGGCTTTTGAAAGCTCAAAATGAAAAGTAATCGCCTGGGAGAATGTCTTGGAGGATTTTTTTTCTCCCCTCACAGCTGTGGGCACCTGTACAGTGGAAATATATATATAAAATGTTTGTTTGATTCTTCTAATGTTCTGGTAAGAAGGAGAGAGCAGATGGAGGTACTGGTAGACAGGCCCCTTGGTAATGAATGGCCTGTGAATTTAGAGGTGGAGAGTCCTGACTTCAAATTTCCCATTCCACCACTTGATAGCTGAGTGATTTCAGTAACATCATTAAAAACCTTTCATACTTAGTGGTAGTGGTTGCACAACATTGTGAATGTACTTATCCTGAATTGTACACTTAAATATGGTTAAAATAGTAAAAACAAACAAGAACTTTTATACTTCACAAGGCTGTCAAGGGAAACAAATCAGTTCATGTCCTAAAATAACTTTATGACCTGAAAACACTGTACCTATATGAACTATTCAATATTTATTTGGTTATTACCTGCCAAATATCAGGGGAAATGAAAATGAACAAAAAACAGTTGTCAAGGAGTTTTCATTGTCGGGAGAGAGATGATTTAAGTATGGTGAGAAGTGAGGCATAACTAATGTGATGGTTAAAGGTGTGGATTCTGAAGTGGGTCCACCATTCACTGCTAGCTGTGTGACCTTGGGCACAATGGTCTTATCTGTAAAGTGGGCATGAGAGAGTAATTGCGTAGGGTTGTTTTGAGGATTTAACAAAATAATCCATGGAAAGTATTTAACAGTGTGGGTTGGTTACATAGTACACATTAAAAAATATTGTTGCCATTATTAGGAGATAGGAAGATACTAGAATGGGAATAGCCTTGTATGTCCTACCATTGGGTTTTTGGTATTATGTTCTATAATTTATTAAAGAGGGATTACTTTGTATTATATCTCACAGTTTATCTGCATATTTGCATGTTTACATATTTGCATATTTGTAGTCTAGGAACTTTAATCAGTAAAATACTAAACATATGTCTTAGCTGTTAGCTTCCTCATCTATAAAATAAGAAAAACTGCTCTGAGGGTTTAAATGACTTGCTTAAGGTTACACAGTAAGTGGAAGAGTCTGGGTTACAGCTCCCAAATTCTGATTTCTCAGCCCTGTTTGTATCTTTTTAAATTGTGAATTAAACCATATGTATAAAAGTGCGTATAACATACATCTTTAAGGAGTGGAACAAATTGAAGATCGATGTTTTTCCTACTTGGCTTAAAAAGGAAATCTGTAGTAACTTTAAAGCCTCTGTGATTCCCTGCCTGATTGAATGTCTCTCCTTCTCTCTTCCTCATAAGTAACCACTCTCCTAAATTTTGTGTGAATCATTCCCTTTCTTGTCTCTGTAGTTTTACCAAACAAGTGCATATCCTAAACAATATATATATTTTTTAGATTTTTTTAATTTATTTATTGAGAGAGAGAGAATGGTAGAGAGAGAGCATGAGAGGGAGGAAGGTCAGAGGGAGAAGCAGACTCTCTGCTGAGCAGGGAGCCCGATGCGGGACTTGATCCCGGGACTCCAGGATCATGACCTGAGCCGAAGGCAGTCGCTTAACCAACTGAGCCACCCAGGCGCCCAACGATATATATATTTTTTATCTCTGCAACTTTATATAAGTAGAATCGATAGTGTGAGTATTCTGTGACTTGCTTTATTTTATCTATTATTATTATTTTTAAAGAGTTTTATTTACTTATTTGAGAGAGAGCGCACATGAGCGGGGAGGAAAGGCAGAGGGAGAGAGAGAGAAGGAGGCTCCCCGCTGAGCTGGGAGCCCGATGTGGGGCTCCATCCCAGGACCCCGGAATCACGACCTCAGCCGAAGGCAGATGCTTAACCAACTGAACCACCCAGGTGCCCCAATTTTTTTATCTATTATGTTTTAACTTTAAAAGAGTTTTATTTCTGGGGTGCCTGAGTGGCTCAGTCGTTAAGCGTCTGCCTCCGGCTCAGGTCGTGATCCTGGGGTCCTGGGATATCGCCCCGCATCGGGCTCCCTGCTCGGCGGGAAGCCTGCTTCTCCCTTTCCCGTTCCCCCCTGCTTGTGTTCCCTCTCTCGCTGTGTCTCTCTCTGTCAAATAAATAAATAAAATCTTTAAAAAAAAAGCTTTATTTCTTCCACCATTAAAATAACGTATGCACATGGTAGAAATTGGAAATTACAAAAAGTAAAAGGAAGCAGAATTATTTTCTATAATCCCATTATCTGGCAATACTTATATGTATGCGTAAATAAAAAAATATATATTAGTAGATGTATGTGTACACATACATGCACACACAGGCAGTCTAGATAGCAAGAGGAAGCCAGTTTGCATTTATGGCTGATCAGATTATCCAGATGTGGATCAATCATACTTGGAAATAGGAATGGGAGGGGGTAAATAGCAGCCTTTGTGAGCTTTGAAACAGCACTTTCTTAGAGCTTTAACCTTATTGGCAGTTCTTTATTTATTAGATACTAATTCTTTGTTATATCACCTTAGCACTTCATTTCATATTTTGATAAGTTACTTAACTCTTGTGGTCAGAATTTTTGTGCATCTTTCTTTTTGCAGAAAGGCTGCCTAGTACATTGATCCTTTCCTGATTGTCCAGGAGGGTCTGTCATCTGATGTACAGAGAGTACCATGAATAGGAAGTCCTCACTTATACATACCAAAATTCAGCAATCTAAACATGAAGAATTTTTTGTCTAAGAGATGTGAAATCCAAATTCATTAATAATCTGTTGGAGCTTCAGTTTACTTATCTGTAAAATGTGTTTCAAATGGGATAATAAATGTGAAAATGTTTTAAGCTGTAAAGGATTATATAAATGTTTTTCCTCTTAGTTTACAAAATTGAAATCCCCACGCAGAGGTAAAAAGCTTGTTATAATTAGTTTATTGCTTTTCTGAAGGGTTCTTCTTGGAGGAGGGAGTATATGGACAGTTCACAATTTCTCCCTTGAAGATTGTTGGATATAGTGGGACAGAGAAGGTGCTAGAGGACTTTCTCCAAGTGAATTTATGGGACTTGGTTCCACTGTAACTGTGCTGGCTAGCCCAAAATGAAATAATTGAGGCTATATTGAAGTGGAGAATGTAATATACAATGTTTGCTCTTCATTATCCTGACAAAACTCAGTTTTCTACCTGTAACTTATTACCAAGACAGAGTAGTAAAGTGAGATAAATTATCTGTGCATATGTAAAAGGGAGATTATACTCCATTGTTGATTTGTTGTATGGGTTAAATGAGATAAGAAGGACAGAGAACCTGGAACCCTGACTGGCACATATATAATTGGTGCTTAATATGGTAGCTATGACTATTATTTTTATTTTACTTATGAATTATTTAAATTTTTCCTATAGGCTGTTCTTTTGTTATTCAATGTTTTCCTGGGCTGTATCTCCTCACACTCATTTTATGTTTGGAGGATACATTTATTTTAATATTATCACAAGTAAAGCAAAACAAGAACGTAAATCCACAGCTGCAGTGCATTGCAAGGCCAAAGAGCTAGTAGTCTTGTCTGCCTCAGATATGTTTAAGACATATGTCCAACAAATACATAGTGATTATTAGATGGCAGTGAAGGAGTGCTGGAAGTATGGGAAACAAAAATTAAATTACCCAGCTGTTAAGGAGTTTATAGTCAATTTACTGGGGAGGTAGACATGCCACACATTGCCGTAGCATAGTGTAGTAGGATAAGTGCTACAATGGGGGCATGAACAAGGGGCATGGGGAAGATGATGGTTGGTGTGGCCTGATATGCCTGGGGGAGCAGGGATGAGAGAGATGCTTGGAGGAGTTAATGCTTGAGCTGAAACTTGAAGGAGATTTGGATGTGTTGCGGAAGGAGAGCTTAAGAACAGTTCTTGAAGTCAAACCACAATCTTCCTTGATAGTTCCCTCCCAGTGTTCTTGTAGGCCTTAGTTTGTACCCCTTTTGAAGGCCTTTCTAGCATTTATACCTACTGTACCAAATAAGCAAATCCCCAAACATACTGTACTGTCATGCTCCTGTTCTTTTTGTATGCTATTCCTCCTCCATGGAAAGCCCTCTCCTACTGAATTTCTTAATCTTTACTTTGTCCATTAGATAAGCTGTACTAATGAACACGTTTTGTGGTTTTTGTTCTTCCCAGGTTGTTGTTTAGCAGGAAGAGATTTTTGAAGCTATTGAAACTAGCTGGTATTTAAGAAGAGATCTTTATTGTTTTTGCTTTCTTAGTGAATGTTGATATTCCTTAGGGTTGGCTCCTTGGCTCACTGGACTTTTGAAGATTCTTTCCTTAAGTAGTCTTGCCCATTCTGTTGGCTTTAACAGCTACCTATATGCTGATGAAATATCTTCAGCTTGGAGCTCTCTCCTGAGCTCCAGACTTGTAAATCTCATTGGCTTCTGGCCATCTACATATATCCATTTAGATTTTCCTCAGATTCAATAGGTCCAAAACAGAACTCATTTTTTAACCTCTTCCATTCTGTACCCCCCACACACAAAAAGTTAAAATCATCTCTTCCTGAGTTTTGTAACTTAAATGCACTCCATCCAGTCTTACTGGCTAATGAATCTGTGCCATTACTTTTTTTTTAATTATAGTATAGTTAACATACAGTGTTATATTAGTTTCAGGTGTACAATACAGTGATTCAGCAATTCTATATGTTACTCAGTGCTTATCATGATAAGTGTACTCTTAACCCCCTTCACCTATTTCACCCTTTCCCTCTCCGGTCTCCTCTCTTGTTAATCATTGGCTTGTTCTCTATAGTTAAGAGTCTATTTTTTGGTTTATCTCTTTTTTTTTCTTTGTTTTGTTTCTTAAATTCCACATATGAGTGGAATCGTATGGTATTTGCCTTTCTCTGACTTATTTCACTTAGCATTGTATCTTCTAGATCCATCCATGTCGTTGCAAATGGCAAGATTTCATTCTTTTTTATGGCTGAGTAATATTCCATTGTGTATATATACCTCATCTTCTTTATCCATTCATCTGTTGATGGACAGGTGGGCTGCTTCCATAATTTGGCTATTGTAACTAATGCTGCTATAAACATAGGGCTGCATGTATCCTTTTGAATTAGTGTTTTTGTATTCTTTGGGTAAATACTCAGTAGTGGAATTACTGGATCATAGAGTAGTTCTATTATTATCTCTTTGAGGAACCTCCATACTGTTTTCCAGAGTGGCTACACCAGTTTACATTCCCACCAACAGTGCACAGGTGTTCCTTTTTCTCCACCTCCTCGCCAACACTTGTTGTTTCTTGTGTGACAGGTGTGAGGTGATATCTCATTGTGGTTTTGATTTGCATTTCCCTGATGATTAGTGATGTTGAGCATCTTTTCATGTATCTGTTGGCCATCTGTATGTCTTCTTTGGAGAAACGTCTGTTTTTAAATTGGATTATTATTTTTTTTGGTGTTGAGTTGTGTAAGTTCTTTATATATATTTTGAATACTAACCGTTTATTGGATATGTCATTTGCAATTTTCATTTCCCATTCAATAGGTTGTCTTTTAGTTTTGTTGTTTCCTTTGCTGTGTGGGAGCTTTTTATTTTGATTTAGTCCCAATAGTTTATTTTTGCTTTTATTTCCCTTGCCTCAGGAGACATTTCTAGAAAAATCTCACCATGGCCAATGTCAGATAAATTACTACCTGTGCTCTCTTCTAGGATTTTTATGGTTTCAGGTCTCACAGTTAAGTCTTTAATCCATTTTGAGTTAATTTTTGTGTATGGTGTAAGAAAGTGGTCCAGCTTCATTCTTTTGTATGTAGCTGTCCAGTTTTCCCAATACCATTTGTTGAAGAGACTGTCTTTTTCTCATTGCATATTCTTGTGCCCTTGGTCTTTTCTTCCTTATCTCTCATAGCCAAAAATAAATCTTCCTAAGTATTTCTGGAATTCATCTTCCCTTTCCTCCTATTACCACCTTAGTTCAGACCCTGATCTCACCTGGACAAGTACAATAGTCTCCTAACTGGTTTCTCTATCACCCATCTAGTAAACCTGTCTTTCACTCAGCAGCCAGAACATATACCCAATAGATGTATATGTCCACATCATTCTCTTGCTTAAATCCTTTTATTGGCTCTAAAGTCTAAGCTCCTTAGGATGACTTATTAGGCCTTCAATGCTAGCTCCTTAGCATGACATATTAGGCCTTTTGTGACCTGTCCCTGTGTACTTCTCCTACCTGTGCTCTTCCTATGACTGATAATACTGAGTAGCATGTAGTTCCTACAGATACCTTGCAATCTCACACCTTTGTTCATGCCATTTTTCCTTTTATTCATCCCTCTGGGTTGGGTGCATCTCTCCTAAGAAACCTTTCAGAACCCTTAAGGTTGCCATAAGTGCCCCATTTTGTTCCTGGGGTACATGCTTCTGTCATAATACTCCGTTCGGTATATTAACTGTTTTTGTTTGCTCCTTCAGTTAACTCTTAAGTATCTTGGTAGCAGGGACTGGGTCCTAGTCATCTTCATAATTTTACTCCTGGAGGGTGCGTCACAAGTAGTGAGTGATTAGGTTTTGTACTGAACCTAGTAAGGCTAGATGAGAAGCCAGTAGTATGATATTCTCATAAGGAGTGAGGTGGTATGTGTTTTTCAGATGTGGTTTTTTTAAGTTGTTCAGAACGGAATTTAGCATTTAATTGGATTGATAAAGGGTTTAGTGATGATGATGGTGTTATAGTACAAGGTTCAGAAGTAGAAGACAGCAAGAGGGTATATTTAGGAGTTGGTAAGTGCTTTCATTAAAAAATATTTTAGGCCCTGTGGGTCACATGTAGTCTTTATTATTTCTTCTTTTCCTTTTCCTCCTTTCCCTCCCCATTTTCTTCATGCTCCTCTTCTTTTCTCCTCTTATGTTTCATTCTTAACTCACAGGCTATCAGAAATCAAACTTGAAGTTGTAGAATATTGAAGATCAAAGAGTTTAAAGCAAGGTAATAGTTCTTGTTTTATTTATTATAAAATTTAGTGACTTGGGCAGTTATGCATATCTTTAGTGTAGAGAACAATTATACAGAAACTTTTTTTGTCAAACTACTACCCTGTTTATCTAAAAGTTTAACATTTTATTAAATGGGCCATTGATCTCTATATGAAGATGTTGTAAGAACACTTTGGTTTATAAAGCTCCAATACAACTCCACCTCCTCCCTCTATTTAAGCAGATACCTGGGTCTTTTCAGAATATGCCTATTTTTATGATGATATAGATTGTGTTTTTTCTTAGATACAGATATTTTCTTTTTAAATATTTATTTTATTTTTAAAAAGATTTATTTACCTGAGAGAGAGCGAATGTGAGCGAGAGAAAGCACAAGTGGTGGGGGAGGGAGGGGCAGAGGGAGAGGGAGAAGTAGACTCCCTGCTGAGCAGGGAGCCCGACACTGGGCTTGATCCCAGGACCCAGGGATCATGACCAGAGCCGGAGGCAGATGCTTAACCGACTGAGCCACCCATGCACCCCTATATATTTATTTGAGAGAGAGTGCGAGCCAAGAGCTTGGGGGGGAGGGAGAGAGAGAAAGAAAAAGAGAGAGAGAGAGAGAATCTCCAGCAGACTCCATGCTGAGCCAGGAGCTGAATCCCATGACCCTGAGATCATGACATGAGCTGAAATCAAGAGTCAGATGCTCAACAGACTGAGCTACCCAGGCACCCCAGATATGGACATTTTTTTTTTTTTAAAGATTTTATTTTTCAACAGAGAGAGAGACAGTGAGAGAGGGAACACAAGCAGGGGGAGTGGGAGAGGGAGAAGCAGGCTTCCCGCTGAGCAGGGAGCCTGATGTGGGACTTGATCCCAGGACCCTGGGATCATGACCTGAGCTGAAGGCAGACGCTTAACGACTGAGCCACCCAGGTGCCCTCAGATACGGACATTTTGAAGGAACTGTGGCTGATATATTTTTTACAGTAAATTTCAGTCCCTGGCTGACTCAAGATTATGATCTTGATTTGCCTTCTGATCATGTCCTTCAAGCTTGACAGTTTCTGCTGATGCTCATATTTTCTAGCCTTTGTTTTATCATTTTCTCACATATCGTAGTTTTTTTTTTTTAAGATTTTATTTATTTTAGAAAGAGTACGCACTGCGTGAGTTGGGAGAGGGGCCGGTGGAGAGGTGGAGGCAGAGAGAATCTTCAGCGGAGTCTGTGCTGAGTGAGGCGCCCGACACTGGGCTCGGTCTCACCACCCTGAGATCATGACCTGAGGTGAAACCAAGAGCTGGACACTCAACTGACTGAACCACCCAGGTGCCCCACATATCATAGTTTTCTAATGTGTCCTTCTCCTTCTTTTCTTTTGAATTTATAGCAAAAATCTCTATCTGTAAATATAGTTATACTTCTGCAAACATAATTTTAGTATTTTACTTGACCTATAGTGCATAGGTGTGTCATGTTGCATTATTTTCTCTAAGGATGAAGAACTCAAGACTTGAGGGTAATTTGGCCTTAGGATGATTAGGGGATGAAGATGCAAAGACAAAAGGGACCTAAAACTTGAGTATTTGTAGTAGGTAATGGGCTGGGTATTTCCTCTCCCTTATATAATTTAATAGTCACATTTACCCTGTATAGGGTATTGTGTCTGTTTTACAGAAGAGGAAACTGAAGCAACTGAGGCTTGTAGGGATAAAGTAGCTTGCATTTGGTTACATAGCTAGAAGAGAAGAGAAGCTTGTATTAAAAACCTGATCTGGGGCACCTGGGTGGCTCAGTCATCATCCCAGGATCCTTGCATCAGGCTCCCTGCTCCATGGGAAGCCTGGTTCTCCCTCCCCCACTCCCCCTGCTTGTGTTCCCTCTCTCTCCCTGTGTCTCTCTCTGTCAAATAAATAAATAAAGTCTTTTAAAAAAATAAAAAAAAATTAAAACCTGATCTGCTTTGCTCCAAAGTCCTCCCTGGTTTTAAACTCTGAGGTCAGTATTTTTCAGTCTACTTAGATGAGTAGTAAGTACTTGGCTACACATTAGAATCACCGGAGGAGCTGTTTAAAAAAAAAAGAAGGAAAAGACATGCCCCAGTTCCACCCCAACCAGTGCTAACAGAAGTTCTGTAGATGAGCCTAAGGTGGGTTGTGTATGACTCTATGTTTATATAGAACATATAAATTAAAAAAGAATTTGTATTGGGGGTGAAACAGGTGAAGGGTATTAAGAATATATTTATTACGATGAGCACTAAGTAGTGTATAGAATTGTTGAATCACTATATTGTACACCTGGAACTAATATAACACTGCATGTTAATTATACTGGAATTAAAAAAATAAATTGTATTGAGATGTATGTAACCTATGTAGAAAAATGCACAAAAAGTATAACCAGCACTCAGATCAAGAAAGGGGACATTACCCCTTCCTCCAAGGTAACCAATATATATTTTTTTAAGATTTTATTTATTTATTTGACAGAGCAGGAACACAAGCAGGGGGAGTGGGGGAGGGAGAATCAGGCTTCCTGCTGAGCAGGGAGCCTGATGTGGGGCTTGATCCCAGAACCCTGGGATCATGACCTGAGCCGAAGGCAGTTGCTTAACGACTGAGCCACCCAGGCGCCCCCAAGGTAACCAATATTCTGACTTCTGATACCATAGATTATTTTTGCCTATATGAACTTTCATAGGTATGACTGGCTTTTTGCACTCAACTGTGATTTATTTATGTTCTTGTGTGTAGCAATAGATTGTTCTTGCTCATTGCTATATTAGCAGTAGTTCTCAAACATTTTGGTATCTTCACTCTTGCTAATTATTGAAGACTACAAAGAACTTTCATTTGTGGGTTGTATCTATCAATATTTGCTGTATTAAAGATTAAAACTAGGGGCACCTGCCTGGCTGTCGGAAGAGCATGCTACTCTTTATCTTGGGGTTGTGAGTTCGAGCCCCACATTGCGTGTAGAGATTACTTAAAAAAAATTAAAACTGAAATTTAAAAAGTATTAACTTATTTAAAAATATTAAACCTATTAAATATTAGCATATTTTTATGAAAGTAACTATATTATCCCAAGTCAGAGCTATTAGAAGAATGATATTTTACATTTTTCCAAATCTTTTTACTGTCTGGATATACATATATACATATATATGTATGTATATGTATATATGTGTATATGTATATTTATTAATTACTATTTTTAATTGAAGTATAGTTGACACCTGACTGGATACATATCTGCTTCTACATTCATTGTTTTGCAATTGGTTGTCTTGTATGTAGTATGTAAAAATAATCTAGTCCCACATAGATATGTGGCTAGAAAAGGAGTTTTAATTGCCTGTTTAGATAATTGTGGATATTCTTTTTTGATACTACACCAAACTTGACAACTGTTAGTTTCTTAAAGGTCCATTATGTTATAGAATCTGAAACTATTATCAGTGAGCTTTTCATACTGTGTTACATTAAAATCCATCAGTCTGTTTTGTACTTTGAATGGGTCTTCTATCTGTGCATGATTTTGTAGCATCATGCATTGGTCACTTGGAAAATATTGGTTTACTGAGTTATGTAGATCTTCTAAATGTTGATGCATTCTAATATATAATGTCAAAAAAATCACATTAGTTAATATTTCCACCAATCTTATCAGACAAGTCTTTTCTAATTTTTGCTTGAAAGCTCAAATTTTAGCATTGGCAAGAAATAGTGACAGTTGTTTTCCATGCAGTGAGACTCACATTGTTCGTTTTTGAAAAAATGTCTGCTGACCATGGAAGTCATAGTTTGTCTGCCAGTTGTTCTTTCAAGTAAAAATGGTGTTTCATGAAAAAAGCCACTAGTTCAGCTTGAAACTTAATTGCACAAGTGCTTTAATGCTTTTCTTTGAGACAATTCTTGTACTTTGGTATGCAGGAAAAGTGCTTTATGTGTACTTTCCATTTCATCACAATATTAAAAAGTTTTGTAATTAATGATTGAGATTAAGAAAATTAATCATTTTTGTGACTTCATCAAGAACATTCTTTAGTGAAACAAACTAATTTTCTTTTTTTGGCATGGTTATGAAGAATGTAAAGATACTATTACAGTTTGGTGTCACTGTCTTCATTCAATACAAGATGGTATACTTTTATTTATTAGTATGATTGTTTCCAGGCTTTACTTATTTCTTACTGAGGGAGAAGGTGGTTTTATTAAACCTTTACTAACAATACTATTTGAAAGCCAGCGTGACTGCAGTTGGTTTTTCCTTGGCTTAGTAGAACCAAAATACTTTACAATTGAGCAGTTTCACAGGTTTGTCAGAATGTTAGAAAATCACTGGGCTTTGTACTTACTCTTCACCAACTTGTGGTGAAGGAAAGGTATGAAATGGTCTTTAGAGAACTGTGCATAACTATGCATAAAAGTGGTTCTCTAGGTGTATTTAGTCTTTCTACCCTTAACCTGGAGAATTTGCAATAGAAAAAGAAAAAGATGCAGATGGAGCCACTGCCAAGTAATGTTGCTGCATAATGACTTGGGTTTTTCACTGTGATTGGGCAGGAGAATGGAGGAGGTAGGTTAGACAAGTTGTAGTGCTGAGCATTATTTTACCTTTCTGCCAGCATTTTTTTTTTTTTTTTTTGAGATTTTATGTATTTGAGAGGGAGAGAGATGACAAGCAGGGGAGAATCACAAGCAGTTCTGAGGGGAGAATGAACGTTCACTGTGTGTCTACATTGTGCTAGTCCTTTATATATGTTATTTAAACTCACATCCTGTAGGGTGGTCACATTATTTTATTTTTTAAAGATTTTATTTATTTATTTGACAGAGAGACAGCCAGAGAGGCGTCCCCCCTCTTTTTTTTTTTTTTTAAAGATTTTATTTATTTATTTGACAGAGACATTGCAAGAGAGAGATTACAAGTAGGGGGAGTGGGAGAGGGAGAAGCAGGCTTTCCGCTGAGCAGGGAGCCCGATGCGGGGCTCGATCCCAGGACCCTGGGCAAAGGCAAACGCTTAACAACTGAGCCACCCAGGCACCCCCCCTTTTTTAAAATGTAGGTTCCACACGCAGTGTGGAGCCCAACGTAGGGGTTGAGCTCATGACCCTGAGATCAAGACCTGAGCTGAGATTAAGAGTCAGACACTTAACCAACTGAGCCATCCAGGCGCCCTATGTGCTAGGTAGGTTCTGATGATACACAGAGATGAGTAGGATGTGGTCTCTGTCTCCAAGGGGCTCCCTAGTGCAAGGGAAAAGGTATAAACAAATACATTACATTTTATAGATGCTGTAAAATAACTAGCAGAGAGGGAGGTGTTAGTACCTTTTTCAGGGAAGAGTTCTTGGAGGAGTAGACACCTGAGCTTATTTCTGAAAGAAGAGTGGGTCTGGTGTATGGAAGATTCTGGATATAGAGTCAGAAAACCTAGATTTGAACTCCAGCTCAGCCACTTACTAGCTCTCTGACGTGGGGCAAGTTGTTTAAGCACTCTGAATTTCAGTTTTTTTTTCCTCTGTAAAGTGAGAATAATCTTGTCTCTATCTACCTTTGAAAGTTGCAAGGATTTACTACATGAGAAAGAACTTCACAAATATTCTATACAAATATTATATCTTGGTTTTGTTTTTTATTCAGTGATAATAGTATTTTGACAGATTGGAGCATCAGTTTTCTTACCCAGTCCAGAAATAAGTGAGAAAAAGACTGGGCATGGGCGCCTGGGTGGCTCAGTTGGTTAAGCGACTGCCTTCAGCTCAGGTCATGATCCTGGAGTCCCGGATCGAGTCCCACATCGGGCTCCCTGCTCAGCAGGGAGTCTGCCTCTCCCTCTGACCCTCTTCCCTCTCGGGCTCTCTCTCTCTCATTCTCTCTCTCTCTCAAATAAATAAAATCTTAAAAAAAAAAAAAAAGACTGGGTATATTAGTGTGTAGATGTCATTTTTGAAGTACTAACACTTTTGGCATTATGAATTAGGGCAAAGAGTTTTAAGTCTAGCGTCCACGAAACTTTGGTTCTGTGATATTATGGAAGATACTGCTTAAGTTGCCTAAGTTGTGGTCTCTGAAAAAATATTGAATGTGGTTCTGAGTGGCTTGGATGGCAATAAGCCAAAGTGGAAAGAGCTCCGTTTCTTGTCAGAAGACTTACGTCTGTGTCAGCTTTGGAGTTGTTTAACGTTTCAGAATTGCATTTTCCTCATCAGTAAAGCAGAGAAAAATAGTAGTTACTTTGCAGACTGAGAATTAAGGGATAAATTGGGTAAAGTGGACACCACTAGCCTTAGTTAAGTTTAATTTGTAGAATATTTAAAAAATTTTTTCCTTTTAATACAATAGACTTTTGCAGAGAACCTTGCTTTAAAGAATAGAGGGAGCTTTCTGTCATTTATATTGTACTAATACTAATAGTATTTTACTTCCTTCTTCAAATTTATTACTCTGAATAATTTTGCAAGGTGAGTTTACCAGCTCTGGCACTTTAGTGGCTTTGTGACCTTCCAAGTTACTTAATCTTTCTATAACTCATTTTATCCATCTTTGAGGGAATATAGTGGTATTTACAGTATATAGTTGTTAGGATTAAATGAGATAATTAGATAAAGTGTTTAGTTTGGTGTTTGGCATTTAGTTAACAATTTCAACAAATGATAGATTGTTATTATTACTTTCATTTTCTAAGTGAGGAACTGGATAGAGATTTAGGAACTTGACTAGATTCACTTGTAAGAACCAAAGATGGGATTTAGTCCAGGTTGGGTAATGCCAAAGCCTTCGCTCTTTATCCTTTTACCAGGCTATGTTTTGTAGTTAATATTACATTTATATGGAAATGTATTATGAGGTGCTGTAGAGTGTTTGGAAAAAATCTGTTACTCTTAGGTACTTAAAACTTTCTTTCAGTGATGTTTTACTAATAGTAACTAAATTGGTTAGGGAAAGAATTCCTTGGCCTGGCTTCCCTGTGACCAGACACAATTTAAGGGCAGATATCCTGGTTAGTAAAAAGTGTTCTGTAGTTACTAAAAAGAACAGTATATTTTTTTCCCCTCCTAAACAGCTTTATTGAGGTAAAATTGACAGTGAATGACAGAAATTTAATAGAGTTTGCTAAGTTTTGACGTATGTATATACGGGTGAAACCATCACAATTCAGATATGAATATATTCATCTCTTCCCAAAAGTTTCTGGTATCCCTTATGTAACCCCTTCCTCCTGCTCTCCCTGACCCCCCATCCAAGCACCCATTGATCTGATTTCTGTTACTATAGTTTAAAGATGGTCTAGAAGTCTGTCCAATCAGGATTCAGTTTCCTATCTGCCACTGTACTAATTGGGCATCTTTGGAGAAGTCATATATCATCTCTCAGCCTAGTTTACTCATCTGTAAAATAGGAATTCTATCACCTGTTCAAAAGACCATGAAAAAGATAGGAATAGTGTGTAGAAAGAGCCTGGCATGGAGCCATAGCAGCCTTCAGTCACTGGAAGTCAGTATTACCAGCCCAGCTTTCAGTTAGTGGTCCAGAGTACATTTAGGAATCCAGAGCTCCAAAATGCTTTTCTATCACCTTAAACCTTGTTGTCCCCTCCCACTGAATGAGCTTTTAATAGGAACATTTAGATTTGGGCAGCTTGGGACCCTAAAGGGCTTTTGGTACTCCGTCCTTCCCTCCTCCCTGCCCAGTGTTCCATGCTATTAATTATGAACAGATGTTCTTCATAAATAAGCAAAGAACTCCACAGAAGATTTCTGAATTCTTGATGCCTATGTTTAAGTCTGGCATTGTGATAAAGCTGCATGAGCAATGAGCTTGTAGTCACAGTTGTGTGTTTTAGTTTCCATGCTGCCTTGGGCAAATCAATAAAATCTTTCTGAGCCTCACACAAAGTTTTTTCACATATAAAGTTGGGAAGGATCATACCACACAAATTTGTTGAGAGGATTAAAGGAGAATTTTGAAAACGAATTGTATGATGAAGTCTTAGTTCATATGCATCATCCCTTGACTGCCTTGCATTGTTAGAACTTTGTAAAAGGCTCAGGTAGCATTTAAACAGGATGTCTTACATATTTTTTTTTTCAAAAAGTATATTTTAGGGTGCCTGGGTGGCTCAGTTGGTTAAGCGACTGTCTTCTGCTCAGGTCATGATCCTGGAGTCCTGGGGATAGAGTCCTGCAGTGGGCTCCCTGCTCGGCAGGGAGTCTGCTTCCCCTCTGACCCTACCCCCTCTCATGCTTTCTCTCTCTCTCTTTCATTCTCTCTCTCAAATAAAATCCAAAAAGTATTTTATTAGGTTTTACCAATAGCACAAAAAAGCAAAAACCAAAGGTTAAAAGTACTTAGAATTTAAAGTCAGAGAAACTTAAATTCAAATCTTATGTTAGTAGCTGTGTGACCTTGGGCAAGTTATTTAATTTCTCTGAGCCTAAAATTCTCACCTGTCAATAAGGGATATCTAGTCTGCCTCAGAGGGTTGTTGTGAGGATTATAAATAATGAATGTGCAGTGGTTGGCATATAGCAGATGCCCTGTGATGCTAGTTTCCATCCTTCCATTTCCAAAATTAGTAGATTTGTGGAGTTCAAGTGAGCTATTACTGAAAAGATTACTTTTGCCTTCCTCATTCCTTGATGCAGTTTGGCCCAGGATAGCTGTTAGCTAACGTCTCAGGTTTCTCATTTAAGTCTGGAAATGAAGTTGGAAGTTTATGATGCTAGCCGTTATTGTAAAGGGATTTTTTTTTCTAATAATAGGAGGAGCCAATGCCATGCTTTTGTACTTTCTCATTAATTCTCATTGCTGTAGCTGGAGATACTTTGTATTGTGGGAGTCACGGAAACCAGGGGCCATTTTCTTGTCTTTTCTGTTTGTGTTTATTTGGGTTGGAGAATTGTCTAAACGTTTCTCAGTGAATAAAGTGGATTTGCTTGGTTCAGATTCTTCCTCCTGGGTGAGCCCAGGAATGACCTACTGGGAGTGGGGGAAACAAATAGGAAAACACGGGGAAAACTGGTGAGTTCTGCTTGTAAAGTTGTCAGGATCTTTGAGTTTGGGGGCGATAGAGAAGAGTTGATTCTCTGTTCCCCTTTTCCCCTTCAGAGCGTTTACAGCCCAACACAAAGGGAACTTTAAGATGGAGGTCTGCATTGTAATTTCCTAGAAATTGCTGCTTCTGGTAACTGCTCATTCAGTTTGCACCTCTTTGCTGCAGTGGATGAAACAATGGGGACAATAAAGCCATTATCTGATAGCTGTAGCCTCAATGGGATGTTTGTTTTAATAATGGTATAATTTGCAGGGCTCATAAATTGTGATTTTATTCTCATGGAAATAACGGCCCAGTGGTATTTGGATTCTCAGGTCTCCTGTTGTGGATAATTTCACTAACATTCTGGCTGACAATTCCTTTAGAATTAGACTTCGTTTTAGATTGTTCAGGCTGGTTGAGTGATTAGCCCGATGCAGAGCCAATTTTCTTTAGTTTGGGCCTGGCAGGTGGTTACTAGGTAACTAGAGGATCTTCTGAACAGGGAAGAAATTCTGCTTAGGGATTCAGAGAAAAATAGCTGAGTTTGGTTTTGATTGTCATCTGGGATTTTTTTTTTTTTTTTAAAGGTTTTGAGTATTCAATGCCAAAGTATCTGGATGAAAATTAAAAATTTAAATTATCTGAATATTTATTTTCCACGCTACCAAACATCCCATTCGTTTTGGAAAATTATATGTTTGAGTTTTTAATTTTCATCTACATGTTTTTGCTGGAAATATATCCACAGAGGGCAAAGGATGATAATAGTTACCATGTGCTAGACATTGCCCCTAGGTGTTTTAAGTACATTATCTCTAAATCTTAATTAGAACCCTGAGAGGTGGTATTGTTTCCATTTCACATAAGCAGAAACTTAAACTTGGAGAAATAACCAAATTAAGGTATCTTAGCTAATAAGTGGCAGGCAGTTTACCAGATTCAAAACTCATGCTGGGTTTTTAATTATAGTATAAGACATTCTGAGGTAACACTGAAGTTTTTGTTAAACTCTTAGATGTTATAATAATTGGCTCAGTAATATACATGAATTAGTACCTACTGTCAGATTCAGAGAGAGAGAGATATGTATATCTGATTGTTCTTCCTGTCATCTAACTTGTATTACAGCAGTAAGGTACCTGGAGTATTTTGATTATCTTACCAAAGTTAAAGGCCTTCCAAACATACACTATTTAAGAATGTTTGAAAGGTACCAAAGCATGGTGTAATGTCTGGAAATCGCCTCAGATTTGGAGTTTGAGGACTGGATTTTTATTTTTAATTTTTTTAGAGAGGGGGCAGGGGAGGGATATAGGGAGAGAGAGACTCTTAAGCTGGGCTTGGAGCCCTACTTGAGGCTCGATCTCACAACCCTGAGATCATGACCTGAGCCGAAATCAAGAGTTGGATGGCTTAACCAACTGAGTCACCCAGGCACCCTGGGGACTGTTTTTTTTTTTAAGATTTTATTTATTTATTTGACAGAGTGCACAAGTAGGCAGAGCGGCAGAAGGAGGGAGAGGGAGAAGCAGATTCCCCACTGAGCAGGGAGCCCAATGCGGGGCTCGATCCCAGAACTCTGGGACCACGACCTGAGCCGAAGGCAGAGACCCAACCGACTGAGCCACCCAGGTGCCCCGGGGACTGGGTTTTTAAATCTTGCCACTGCCACTTATTGGGTGATCTTGGATAAATCTCTTAACTCGCATTGGCTAACCCTTAGCCCTTGGATAAGCCTCATTTTGCTCATCTGCGAAATAGGGATATGATACCCATTTACTAGGAATAGTAGTGTTCATGTATGTGATAGTGCCTAGTATATGCCTGAAACATAGTGGAAGCTCAATAAATGTTTTTTTTTCTTTAGACTAACTCTAGTAGTAGTGAACTGTTGGCTGTGGTATTTATTAAAAGCTGGCTGACTTCTAGTGCCACTGTGTTACATTTCATGTTGATGCTGTTAAATTGACAGAGTTCATTTTTTTGAGGAACTTGCTGCCCAAACTAGGTAATTCGTTTAAGGGACATACAGCTGGTTTGTTGTTCACAGTCTTGGTCAAAAAGAGTGAGTGCATATGTGGTAAGGGCATTGGATTTGTGATCATACAAACTTGTTGAAGTTCCATCTTTGGTGCTTACTGAGTTTCTTGGGACAACTGACTTTTTCTGGCTAAGACTTGGGATAGGGATAATATTAGCTGATCTTCTCGTCTGTTGTGAGGATCAAATGAGATAATAGATGTGAAAATGCCTTTTAAATTGAAAAATGCAGGGTGCCTGGGTAGCTCAGTTGGTTGAGCATTTGCTTTAGGTTCAAGTCGTGATCCCAGGGTTCTGGGATAGAGTCCCACTTCCAGCTCCCTGCTCAGCAGGGAGTCTGCTTCTTCCTCTCCCACTTCCCTTCCCCCACTGCTCGTGCTCACTCTCTCCCTCTCTCTCTCAAATAAATGAATAAAATCTTTAAAAAAATAAATTGAAAAATGCTAAGTGAGATAGTAATTATGTGACTTTCATAGATTAGGTGGGGCTTAGTAAGAATTCACTACCATTTTAAGAGAGAAATTTTAAATTTCACTTGAACTGTAAAAAGGAGATATTTTGATGAGTTTTATGTTAGCTCTTGGAGCAGTTGAAGAGAAGAGGCCAGAATGAGGTCCTTGAGCAGAGAAAGTATTGGATGAATGAATGTAACTGGATGGTGGAGGTGAGAATGGGGGGTGGTGAGAATCCAACTCTGAGGCTGGCCAAGGGGGTTTAGAGAGGAGCTTAGATATGAGGTTTGGATCTTGGTCTAATCTTGATCCACAGAGCAAGGGTGAGGGAGGCTCCTTGATTAGGAGAACTTAGAACACTAGGCATTGTGTGGAGAATTGGTTGAAAGAGTAAGGATGGTGTAACAGTTGTAGTCTCTCTTATGAGGACACTCAAGTTGAAATCCCAGTTTTAAGTCTTCTAGGAATATGTACAGAAGTTAAAATAGGTTTTATTTTATTCCTAGCTCTCCCTCCCCCCCCCCCCAAAGCTAAGTATGTCCATGTTTAGGGGCAAGTTCCAAGCGAATCTTGTGCTTATTGTACATAAAGCGATTGGTGGCTCTCAGGTGAGCACATTGGCATATTTTCATTTAAAAGAGGTGCAGGTGGCTGGCAAGTGGGGGATCCCTTTTCACAGACTGGAAAGCTTAATTTTATGTAGACATATTCAGGTTATTTCTTCCCTGAAAATTGGTTCTGTTTACAGCGTTTCTGTAATGCAGATGATATTTTTCCTAAGTGGATCATCAACCAAAATTTTTAATGTGTTTAATTATTGATGTGTCTGAATGCTGCAGTGTATTGGTTAAAGATTTTTTCATATGAAGAAAACCCTGGATTTTGGTGCTGCACCAGTTTTATTCGTTTTTCTTTCAGGGGCATGTCAGTTTTTCTTTACTACAAGTGACTGCATTATGTTGTCTGGATCATTGCCTTTTCTATTGAGTATTGGGGTAGAGTATTTGTTGTACAGGATAGTTTCAAAGTCTCCATTTTATTTGATTATAAGAACACATTTAGACCTCTTCTATTCTGTCTGCTAGTATGAAGGTGTTGCACTGATTAGGTGGGAGGTGAATTTCCACAGGCCCCATTCAGAATCGGTGTGATTTATTTTATCATATTAACTTCATATGTAATAATGTCAACTGATGTTTGCATAATTATTTGTTAAGTATTTTATGTTATGTAATATTTTTCTTTTTACTTACCTGTTTCTTGCACTAAACTGATAGCTCTTGGGGGCAAGACCATGTAGTTTTTCATCTTTGTATTCACTGTGTTCAGTGCAGGTCTAATGATGATGATGCTAGCTAACACTGTGCTGTGTATCAGGCATTGTGCCAAGTGCGATATTTATTTTAATCCTCATCATCCCCATTTTATTGAAGAGAAAACTGAAACTCCGAGAGAGGAAGTAACGTGCTTAGCCTCACAAATAACAAAGGGATGCACCTGTGTTTAGAACTCAAGCAGTCTGGGCAAACAGCCTCTCCTCTGCTGTTCTGTCCACTGCTCCCTTGCGGTGTAGTCAATGAACTTCTGTCTCCTTAAAAAAAAACAACCTCAAGCGGTCTGACTTTAGATCTATGTACTTAACCCCTGCACTATATTGTCTCAGAAACAGCTTGTAAGAGTATATAGGTATATGTAAAATGTAGTATGTATCTTATTGAGCCTTAAACCTCTGTGAAGCAGGTATGATGCTGCATCCATTTTATAGGTGGGGAAAAGTGAAGTGAATTAATTACACAGGTTATACATTTGCTGTGTGTCAGAATCTGGATTCCAAATCTCACATCTCCTGACTGCCAACTCCTATATTTTTTCCCCTCAATCATACTATTGCTATTGGATAGAGCTACACATCTGTTTTCTTAGGAATGCACACTAATCTTTTTAGATATGGAAAATAAATTCCTTTATCTGGACTAAATGAAGATAAGAGGCAGCCTTAAAAAAAAAGCCTTTCTGGGGACGGCTGGGTGGCACAGTCAGTTAAGTGTCTGACTCTTGGTTTCAGGTCAGGTCATGATCTCAGGGTCATGAGATTGAACCTTGTGTTGGGCTCTGCACTCAGCGCGGAGTCGGTCTACTTGGATTTCTCTCTCCCTCTGCCCCTCCGCCCCGCGTTTCTGGGCATGCTTTCTCTCTCTCTCAAATAAATAAATAAATCTTAAAAGAAATCTTTCTATGTGCCTTTTTTTTTTAAATCCAAGGAGCAAAACTCCCTGGTCAGTAGACTGTGAGAGCTTCTTGAGAGTAGATAGGACAACTCTGTGTGTGTGTGTGTCTGCACATGCATGCACGTGAGGGAGAGAGAGAAAGAGAGAGGGTCTCTTTTCCTAGTTCCTGGCACAGAGCATATTTTCTGTAAAGGTTGCTAAATGCATGATTGCAAGAATTTTTGCTAAGTCTATTATTATTAAAGAGTGATGGTGCTAAAATTGCTAGTTTACTTTGGTGTCATGCTTTCTCCTGTGCTTCATTCTTGGCCACTATTTGATTCTGTTTGAAAATTACAGTAACTAATATAGTAATATATTACAGTATATAGTAATATAATACAGTAATTATAGTGGCATTTAATATTGTTAAGCCAGTATATGGTCACTGCCTATAGTAGAGTCTTCATGAGAGAGAGAGATTGTAGTTACACATTTCTAATCCTTGAAGAAGCAATTTTTCTGGTGTTGTGTGGACTTAATTGTTCTGGACACTTTTGATTGCTTGTCAGGTTCTTTTCTTTTTTCTTCTCTCTCTCTCTCTCTCTTTTTTTTCCTTTCTTTCATGTGTGTTTCTATGAAGAAGATGTGGCAGTGGCAAATTAGTTTTCCAGTACTTTGTTTAAGTTTGCATCTTAAATAAATTGAAGTGATGCTATCTTGTGACTTCTCTTTTTTACATTGAAATATTGACATTAAAATAATATATTTTTAATATATCATTAGAATATTTTAAATTTTAATATTTAAAATTTTAAAACTCTGGAACTGCCTAGGCCTGGAAGATACCGTCATCTGCTGCACTCTCCCTCTCTCCTTTATTACAGAGAAAGAACTGGAAGCCCAGGGAAGTCAGTTGATTTGTCCAAGGTCATATAGTTTGAATATGGAGAACCTGAGACTAGAACCTAGGTTTCTCTATTTTTTGCACAACATACTCTTTTTCCTTTGGAAGCTATTTTCTTACTTTGGCAGTTTTGAAACCAGATTTTGCCCTAAAGGTGATGTCACATGGCCAGAGTTACAAACTAAAGTGTATTGGCTCATCTGTCCTGCATATAAATAGTGTGGCTTTTAATATGAACATCCTAATAGTAACCAGTTCCATGAATAGCCTCCTTCCAGGTCATTGGGAAGAAACCGGTTTTGCTTCATTTAGCTTCTAGGCAATATCACATTCACATAGTCATGTCATAGCCTAGCTACTTGGTTTCCCAGGTACATTGCCCTGAATTATTTTTAGGTATGATTGTTGTTCAGAATGTTTGAGAATTCCTAAGCCTTCTTATTTTTGTCTGACATGGTTGTTAGGTTCATTTAAATTAACCCTCACCTAGGAATGTCATAATTGACTCCTTTGTTCCAGATTGTAGATTTGAGTGTCAGGTAGTAATCTACATATTATTGGATCTTTTAAGAGTTGTTCTAATGTGGAAACTGTATGAGATCAAAAATTAGGATTTTCAATCTTGATTACTTGACTACAGGCCTGGTCATGCTCTGTCAGTTGGCACATATCATTCCAACTCTTTTCTCACTTTATGTCTGAGTGCTTATGTGCATATTTACTCATGAATGTTCCCCTTTCCAGTCTTGAAGGTACTACCAATATCTAAGTATATTTTTAGGGCCCTGAAATTTGTCTTGCACAGTTTTCTTGCAGGTTTTACAAGCTTGGGAGGATATATAGAGTACAGGATAGCTGCTGAAACAGACTAAAAAGTAGAGTGGCTCAAACAAGATAGACATTTCTCTCTTATATAACAGTTAAGAGATAGGTCTGTTATGACCGGGGTGGGCAGAGGTTCTGCTCCATGAAATCATCCAGGGATCCAGAGTACTTTTATTTTGTTGCACTACCAGAACGATGTCCTCATTAGAGGACAAGTTTAAGACAGCTTATTAGCACATCCACCTTCTAGCTCATGAGAAGGAAGAAGAGAGAATAGACGGCACATAGTTGTCTTTAAAAAAAAGAGCTGGAAGTTAAGTACATCACTTCTCCTGGCATCTCATTCATTGTGCTTAGAAACATGGCATACCTAGTTTAAGTAGCACTGAGAAATATAGCTTCCAGCTGAGTTGCATGTGCCTCAAATCTTGGCAGACAATGAGGGTAGGGGAGTGTCTATCCTAAAAGGGGAGGAAGGGAAGATGGATACTAATAGCAGTCCCTTCCACAGAGTCATAGGTAGAAGGTAATAATAACAGAGCCCCTTCCCCATTTATTATTCTCTTTACTACTCACCACAGCCTTTGAGGTATTTGGTATTATAATCATTTTACTAACTAGGAAACTGATTGTGAAGTATTAAGTGATTGGCTTAAAATCACATGATTGGCTTAAAACTGGACTTAACTCTCTTCTTGCCCGAACCTTCTTCTCTTGTGTTTACATTTATCTTAGTGAATGACAGCACCAATCTCTCAGAAATGTGGGATTTCCTCATCTTGCCACACTTCTGTAGTCACTAAGCTGTGTAGATATTATCACCTTTACATGTCTCAAATCTGTGCCTTTCTCTCCATTCCCAAAGCCGTTGCCTCAGCTCAGAGTCTTAGCATCTCTTGCCCAGACAGTAGTCTTCATTTTTCTGTCTGCTGCCAGGGTCACCTTCCGTGACCTCCCTCTCAGCCTCACCCTACCAAACCACTTGGCATCTCCAGGATTTAACATATAATGTTATACTGCCAAACCTTTACTCATGCTGTTTGTTCTGCCCAAATGGTCCTCCTTCTCTTCTCAACTTGGCATACACAGCCTAGTTTTATTTTTAAAAATCTAGCACCAACATCACTTTCTCTGTAAAGCTGTTGCTCTCTTTTCCAGGTAGAATTGATTGTTTTCTCTTCATGTTTCTCCCGGGTTGATGCCTGTCATAGAACCTGTAATACTTTATTGTACTAGTTTGTTTTATGTCTTCCTTACACCGTCAGCACTCAGTATTCTGCCTGGTAGAGAGCAGCTACTCAATAATTGTTTGAATGAATGGAGTATGTGACAGACTGGTACTTGAATCCAAATCCTGTGTTTTTCTTGTCATCATGACTCATCCTATGTGTGTATATATTTCTCGGGAGTTGTTTCCCAACACCACATTTGGGGATCTGACCTCCAGGGAACTCTTTTCTTTGGCAGTCAAGAGTAACCCTGCTTGAAAAGGGCTGTCTCAACAAATGGGTGCTTTGTGGCATCCTCATCACCCTGTCATGTGTTTAGAATTTACATAAACGGTTTAATTTGTAAGAGTCCCTCTCCTTGAAAGGTCACACTTGGACCTTAGAATCATCAGCCTTGTGGGAAAATTATTTTTCCCTTTGGATTTTGGGCATGTGCTTAATTTGGCTTTTATGCAGGTAGCTAAAAACATTGTAATGTGCAAAATAAATGTTGGATATTTGACTTTAATTTTTATTGATTAAATCAAGGAACAAAAGAGGTTTGCTGTATGTTTTGGAGTGAAGGTAGGCAAATTGGAAAAAATGTATCCCCTTAAAAATGGTTTCATTATTTAGATTATTTAAAAGGTAAAGTATATGAAAATGAAAAAGGAATAGCTTCAATTTACAATTGATACAATTTAGGGAAACATGGTAACATCTTAGCCATGAGGGTAAATTCAGCTCCGTCATTATCTATTCTGATCACTGAAACTCGCTTGTGGATTTAAACCATCTGTTTTGATGTTAATCCTTTAAAACTCAATTGGTGGATGTTAATGTGATAAAGGGTAATAAAGCTTGAAATATGGCAGTCATTTGGTCTGGTTTACTTTTCAACTAATTGCATGCAAACTAAATGTCTTTGGGAAAAAGGGAAGGGGGGATTAATGCTGTAGTCAACTATTTTGATCTCAGATTGAACCCTGCACACCTGTCACTGGCTTGTGGAAGTTTTCCTCCGTAATTAAGAGCTCCTCTCTCATATTATTACTTAATTGGATGCCACAAGAGCCTGGTGAAACAGTGGAATCCTCTTAATTGCATACCAGCTCTTAAAACAAATCACCGATGTTTAGTGTGGTATTGTTTTTATTATAAGCCTTCCATGGAAACATTTTTGTCTTCAAGTCCCTATGTTTTGAAGCATTGAGGCTTTTGCTCTTTATGTCATGTAATACTTTGAAACATTATTCCACAAAGTTAAAGAACATAATAACATTTACACAGTGCTTTATAATTTGACCATGGGCTTTCCCTTGCTTTATGTATATTTCTTCTATAATAGCTCCATGAAGGAAGGTGTTATATTCATGTTTCCCATTTGACAGGTGAGGAATCTGAGGGTCAGAAAAGTGGCTTGCCCAAGGTTACACAATTAGTAAGTTGTGGAGACCAAAACAGACCCCAAATTCTTGCTCCTTTTTGGTATATTGTGCTATCTCAATAAGCATAAACTGCATGTGTGGAGAAGTCAGTTTTGTGGGATTTTCTTCTAACTTGTTTTGTCATATGATAATGTAGCCTCAGCTTAGTGTGTTTGGTACTTTTGTCTTTGAGCTTTCAACCCTTAACATATAGTAGAAAAGAGGTAGTAGGTGAAGAGACTAACATGCTGGGAAATGACAGATTGTCTAGTTCCATGTTTGAATCATGACTGTATCTAGCTGTATATCCTTCAGTAGGGTTGGCAGGGTCTTTGTGGTTCTGCTGCTTGTGTGGACAAGGCCTTTATAGTGTATTTAAGTACTGAGCAGTTATCATAGCTGGTTTAAATGAGCTTCTGTGGCAGTCACCACCATCGATGCTTTAGTACCATCTTTCTCTCATACCATTAGGACCTGGTAGTGGAAAGGCTGAGAGGAGTCAGGAAACCCTGGTCGTGCTGTAGCTGGGGATTTGCTTCCTGACCTATTCTCTTTAGGACTGAGGTTGGTCAGTATTCCCTGGTGCCCAGGGAATGTTTTGCCCATGTTCTGGCAGAGTTACCCTCTTAGTAGGTAATCTTTAGTTCTTTATTGAGCTTTAAAGTTTGAAACCAGATTAAGCAAGAAGTCAAATGGAAAAAGTCTAACTAGCATTATAGACTTCATTCTGTGCTGGAAAACATTTTCATCTTGAAGCAGGACATCTGGATTGTAGACCAAGATCTGAATCCAATGATACAATTTACTGAGGACCTGCTAGATGATTTGCATATATTGTCTTTTATAATCTCCAGAAGAACTCATCAGGGTAAGTATTACTCTCCCGTTTATGATAAGGGTCAGAGAGATGAAGAGAGGTCATACAGGAACATGCAACTCTTGATCTCAGGATTGTAAGTTTGAGCCCCACATTCGGTTTAGAGATTAGTTAAAATCTTAGAGAGAGGTCATATAGCTGTAAATATTCTCCTGTAATGTTTTGAATCACAGTCCCTCCTAAAATTGCAGCATTGTACCTCAAGAACAAGAATCCTATAGGATAAGAGGATACTTAAATTATCCAGTTTTTTTTACTGTCCAAAGTGAGTAAAGTGTCACTTTTTACCCCTTAGTTAAATGATACAGATATAAAAATAAAGTCATTGCAGTAATGAGAGGAAGCTTGATAAGGATCTTGGTTTATGGATTTTTTTTCAAGTGAATGGCTATGCCATTTTCAGTCCTATATGCCATAATTTTAATATACTTGTAAGGATATAGTAGGACTTACCAGATTTATATGGTCTTTAGTATATTAACTTCACAAAGAATTTAGGGTAGCTTATAATAGTAACTTAATAAAATACTATAAAAAAGAAAATTACTCAGTACTAATTAGAATAATATATGAGTCTCCCCACTTGCTGTAGGTGAGTTACAAGTTTACCTCTGAATTTCCTGGAAGCCTAGGAGAGAAAGATGACTTAAAAGAAAATAAAACATTTCCTCTGGAAAAACAGTTTAACATTTATGAGTTTATCATTCAGGCATAGGGAATAGCATAGACATAGTCTTATTGGCATGAAACCTGAACCAAATGCTCTTGATTTACATGTTTTATTCCATGTTAATACACTGCTTTTTTGTAAGGTCCTACTCATATGGGAGATGGATTAAAATGTACTACAAGCTACAACTCATAGTATTATAGGGTGAGTTCCCAGAGGTGGTACTTAATTTATACTTCTGTGATTGTAGGAGCACAGAGACCACTTTTTAGCCTGCATAATGAGGAAAGACTTCCCAGCAGAGCAATAGATAGGTTGGGAGTCCAGCAGGTAGATCTGTTTGGCTGGAATGGGGACTTCAGGTAGGAGCCCAGATCATCCAGACACTTAGGCATTCAGAGACTCCTGTTGCAGGATAGGTTTTACCCTTTTGCCTCTCCTAGGGACTCAGAGGCTTCTCATTTTTTATACCAGGTATATCTTTTGCCAAGGCCCTCCTTTGTGGTCTGGCTCAGTCCCATCTCTCAGGATAGATACACTCTGAGAAGATACTTTTTCCTCCTATCCCACTATATGTTCAAATGTACTTTTTCAGGTTCCCCCCCCCATGACTTTTTTTCCTTTACAGCTCACATATTTCTGCCCCTTCCAGACTCTTTGGCTGGTGATATATTTCTGAGCTCTTGATATATTTGTTAATGGTATAAAGAATGTGCTTTGGTAGACAGTAGTAATAATTTTTTTTTTTTAAAGATTTTATTTATTCATTTGTGAGAGAGACAGAGAACAAGCAGGGGAGAGGCAGAGGGAGAGGGAGAAGCAGACTCCCTGCTGAGCAAGGGGCCTGATGCGGGACTCGATCCCAGGACCCTGGGATCATGACCTGAGCCAAAGACAGACGCTTAACCATCTGAGCCACCCAGGTGCCCAATAATGAATTTCTTAAGTGTGTTAATAATTAAGGTTATGATAGTTGCCATATTAGAGAAAATAGTTAATTGATTAGTCTCAGCAAAAAGTGTCTTAATTTTTAAAGTGAATAAGTCAGGGATATCAAAATTGAAAAAAATTTTTGTTTTAGACAACATTGTACTATATAATTTTTTGATGAATAACATTTCTTACAGAATGTAGCACCTAACGCAGAACCTGACATTATAGATACTCAATTATTGTTTGTTAACTGTATTACTTTAAAAAATCCATTTTTATATTGAAATAATTATAGACATACAGGAAGTTGCAAAAATAGACATAAGATCGTATGTATCCTTCTTCCAACTTTCCCCAGTGGTGACATCATATCCAATGTAGAACAATATCAAAACCAGGTAATTGATCTTGGTACAATATTTTAACTAGACTGTAGTCCATATTCATTCATCTTTCACATGTATACGTGTGTGTGTTTGTGTAGAGCTCTGTGCAGTTTTATCCCATGTATAGATTTGTACAGCTACTGCAACAATCAAGATACAGAGGTGGTTCCATCACTACAAAGAAACTCCCTTATTCTGTCCCCTGTACATTTGTGCATATACTTCCCTTTCTCCCCCAGCCTATTTTTATCATTGTCCCTTGGCAACCACTAATCTGTTCTCCGTCTATATACTTTTGTCATTTTGAATGCTATATAAATGGAATCATATAGGATATAACTTTTTTTTAAATTTTTATTAGAGAGACAGCGAGAGAGGGAGGGAACACAAGCAGGGGGAGTGGGAGAGGGAGAAGCAGGCCTCCCGCTGAGCAGGGAGCCCGATGTGGGGCTCGATCCCAGGACCCTGGAATCATGACCTGAGCCAAAGGCAGACGCTCAACGACTGAGCCACCCAGGCACCCCAGGATATAACCTTTTTTTTTTTTTTTAAAGATTTTATTTATTTATTTGAGAGACAGAGAACGAGAGATAGAAAGCACGAGAGGGAAGAGGGTCAGAGGGAGAAGCAGACTCCCTGCCGAGCAGGAAGCCCGATGTGGGACTCGATCCTGGGACTCCAGGATCATGACCTGAGCCGAAGGCAGTCGCTTAACCAACTGAGCCACCCAGGTGCCCAGGATATAACCTTTTGAGATTGACTTCACTAAGCATAATGCCCTTGAGATTCATCTGGATTATTGCATCTATCATTATTTTGTTCTGTTTTGTTGCTGAATAGAATTCCATCATGTAGATGTACCAGAGTTTATTTAACCATTCGTCTGTTGAAGGACATTTGGGTTGCTTCCAGTTTTTTGTTACTACAGAGAAAGCCATTATGAACATTTATGTACAGGTTTTTTGTTTGTTTTAATTTCTCTGGGATAAATGCCCAACAGTACAATTGCTGGGTTAATAATAAGTCCATGTTTAGTTTTATAAGAAATTGCCAAACTATTTTCTATGGTGGCTGTACCATTTTACATTCTTACCATCATTGTATAAGAAATCCAGTTTCTCTGCATCCTTGCCAGCATTTAGTATTACCATTGTATTTTATTTTGGCTATTTTAATAAATACATAGTACTTTCAGTTTTTCTTTGATTAAGCTACATTTGTTTTTAGCACATGGCAAGTTGATAGCCTTAATCAAGGCTAGCTTTTCACACTTGCTGTTTGTATCCATTACATTAGTGTTTTCTTTCTTTCTTTTTTTTTTAAATGTACTTTACATTTTGAAGGCTTTCAAAGCTACTTAAAACTTCTTTCAGTTGTTTTAGTTTTCTCTTTGGCTCTGCATGTCTCCTGAATCCCAGCAACAGGTGTCTTAGCAAAAGTGCCTTCATTGGGCTTTCCTGAAGTGAGACTTAGCCACTTGGATTTATTTAATGCTGTAGTAGCACTATTGAGGATTTTGTTTATGTTCTTTTCATTTGTGACAACTCTGTGGAGCTCTTGTTTTCTTTCCTGGTGAGAATCAAGAAATATACTGTCTGTTGTTACAACTTGGGCCATGGGAAGAAAAGGCAATAACTCAGTATTTGGGGTGGACTTGTGATGGGAGAGTTCTCTTATCCAGTTCATTGATTGATTCAGGTGAAATTCACACAGCATGAAATTAACCATTTTAGAGTGAATAATCCAGTGACATTTAGTACATTTACAGTGTTGTGCAACCACCTTTATCTAGTTCCAAACATTTTCATCACCTCAAAAGGAAAACCCATACATTAGATGGTCATTCCCCATTCTTCCCTACTCTTATCCCCTGGCAACCTCTAGGGTGCTTCTGACTCATTGGATTTACCTATTCTGGATATTTTCATATAAATGAAATCGTACAATATGTGGACTTTTGTGTCTGGCTTCTTTCACTTAGAATAATGTTCTTGAGGTTCATCCACATTGTCACATGTATCAGTACTTCAGTCCTTTTTATAGCTGAATAACATTACATTGTATGGATATATCACAATTTGGTAATTCATGAGATGGTGGACATTTGGATTGTTTCTACCTTTTGGTCATTGTGAATAGTACTGTTTTTAACATGTGGAGACATGTATTATTTGAGTACCTCTTTTCAGGTCTTTTGGATCTATACCTAAGAGTGGAATCGCTGGGTCATAAAATAATTGTGTAAAGTTGTTGAGGAGCTGAAGCTGTTTTCCGTAACAGTTGTGCCACTTTATATTCCCACCAGCAATGTATGAGGGTTTAAATTTTTTCACATCATTGCCAACACTTGTTATATCCTCCTTCCTCTGCCCCCCCCCCCCATGGCCATTTTAGTGGGTATAATATGGTATCTCATTATGGCTCTGATTTGCATTTCTCTAATGACAAGTGTTAAGCATCTTTTCATGTGCTTGCTTGTCATTTGTATATCTTTGGAGAAATACCTATTCAAATCCTTTGCCCATTTTTAAATTAGGTTTTTGCCTTTTGGTTGTTGAATAATAACAGTACTTTATATAGTCTGGATACCAGAACTTTATTAGATATATGATTTCCAAATATTTTCTCCCATTCTGTAGGTTGTTTTTTCACTTTTTTGATAATGTCTTTTGATGCACAAAAGTTTTTAATTTTGAAGTCCAGTTTATTCCAATTTATTTTTTCTTTTGTTGCTCATGCTTTTGGTGTCATGTCTAAGAATCCATTGCCAAAAGGATTATAAAAGAGTACCAGTAAATGCAAGGCTGTTATTGCACAGATGTGGTCCATGTGAGACACAAAGTGGTGGGTTGGATGTGAAGGATGATACGTAGAGATGAGAAGTGCAAGAGAGATTTGTGGGTGAAATTGATAGAACTGTGATAAATTATATATTGGGGATAAAGGAGAAGGAAGTGATAAGGATGACTCCAAGTTCCTGGCTTAATAACTAGGAGGTAGATGGTGGTGTCTTTCACTGAAATGGGGACACTGGAAAGGACCAGTTTGGAACAGAATATCATGAATTCAGTTTTGGACGTGTTGAATTTGAGGTGACTTGAAGACATCCAAAGGATGATGTTGAGAAGTCAGATAAGCATGCTTGGAACTTAGAGAAAGGTAATAGTCTAGAGAAAAATTGGTTATATGTTTGGCATTTAGATGGTAAATAAAGTCATGGACATGGATTAGATTGTCTAGGAAGGGAGTATAGAGGGAGAAAAGAATAAGGAATGGTACAATCTTAAATATTTAATCACTGGGCAGAAGAGGATAACCTTGGAAAGCAGACAGAGAAGGGGCAGACAGAGAGACGGAGAAACTAGGAGAAAGTAATGTTCAGAAGCCAAGGGATTCAATAAAGAGGAGATGAGCAACAATGCTAAATGATGCTGAGAGATCAAATAAAAATAAAGACAATTTCTGTTGGATTTATCAATGTGAGGGTCATTCATAACTTTAGTGAACTAAGAAGTGATTGATGGGGGATTATTCAGCTGATACCTGTTTCACTGAAAAATAGAATGTTAATCTGAAAAGGATATTATTGATCATCTGGTGTAGTAGCTTAAAAATTTTTTCAAGTTGCTAGAACTCTTTTTCTATCAAATGTTACATGAGGTTCAATACAAAGAGATCAAATGAGAGCTGCTCTGGTTGGAGTGGGGCTTATAACACTATTCCTTTGTATCCCCTCTCTGTTTACTTCTTCTGGTCCTGGATACCTTTTCATAACACTTAGCTCTCTGAAGACCAGTTTGAAAACACTGATCTAGGTGGTCTCTTAATCCTGAGGGGGAAACTGAAGGGTAGGGAGAGGCAGTCTCTTAGCAAAGCCTGCATGGCAGGCTTGAGTTTAGAATTAGTATTAGATGTCATCTAGCAGAGGAATGCGCATGATTGGAATGTTTTGAAAGGTATATGGAAGTAGAAAAGAGCTTCTTTAGATTAGCCTTGACCTTGGTGGTGCTGGGGGTGGCATAGATGGGAGTGGGGGCGGTGCTGAAGGCAAATGGGCCAGAAGGAGACTAGAACTGGTAATGATTTCTAGGGTTCATCTAGGGGAGGAAAGGGAGTATTAGTGAAGCTTTTGTTAAGCAGCACTAATATTTTAGGTAGTGCCAGTGGCATGTTTGCCCTCCTGGAGGAAACACTGTTACAGATGTTGTGTTTCTGTCCTGCTTGGTCAATTTAGGGTCTGAAAGACCTGTGATGGGCCACTTCTCTTTTCCTCCTCCAGTGGCTCAGTGTCTAGAGCATCTGCATCTCTGGCTATCGGGGATTGCCCAGAAAGTATTTGGTGATTACTTAATCTAGGTACTCCCAGATGATAACTTCTGCAGAGCTGGAAGGCAGGACAGGTTGGGGGTTTGGGCCCTTATAGTAACACAGAAAGGTACCTCATCCTAGATAACTCAGTATGAAAATAAAATGTAACATTTACCTTTCAAGGTTACTGTTACGATTAGAGATAATGTTCATAAAACAACCATAGTGCCTGGCACATATTAGGTGTTCAAGTAAATGACCCTTGTTTTCTTTTACCAACAAAGGTAAACAAAGGGTAAAGTCAATGAGACTGTTCTTTTATAATGCATCTCTCAGGTTGCCCATGGATTTGCTTGTTTGTGACCCCTTGGGGATTCCACACTTAGTATTTTTTTTTAATTGGGACTCAATTGCATCGTAAGATTATTAAATTGGATGTAAATGGAAATGGCAGTTGAAGAGAGGAATTGAGGAGACACTGCTGTCTTTGACTCCAAGCTCCTAAGGATTGACCTTAGTCTTTAGTTACACTTTTACTTCTTTAACCTTTTTTCCATTTCTTTTGCCTGCCTCCCTCCCTCCCGCTTTCTTTTTTCTTTCCTTTCTTTTTCTTTTCTTTTTTCTTTCCTTTCCTTTCCCGTTCTTTTTTCTTTTCTTTTCTTTTCCTTCCTTCCTTCCTTCTTTCCTTCCTTCCTTCCTTCCTTCCTTCTTTCCTTCCTTCCTTCCTTTCTTTTCTTTCTTTTCCTTTCTCTTTCCTATCTCTTTTTCGTTCCTCCCTCCCTCCTTTCCTTCCTTCCTTCCTTCCTTCCTTCCTTCCTTCCTTCCACGATTTATTTATTTAAGAGAAGGAGAGGGAGAGCATCTGCATGCATGTATGTGGGGTGGAGGAGCAGAGGGAGAGAGAAACTTCAGCAGACTGCGCTGAGCATGGAGCCTGATGGGGGCTCAATCTCACGACCTTGAGATCATGACCTGAGCTGAAACCAAGAGTCAGATTCTCAATGATTGAGCCACCCAGGCGCCCCTGCCCTGTTGCTTTCTTTTTAAGTAATATTTTTTGGGTGTGTTTTGTAATTTAAAAAAAATTATAGTAGAATATATAAATATAAAATTTGAGAAACAAACTGAGGGTTCTGGGGGGGATGGGTTAGCCTGGTGATGGGTATTAAAGAAGGCACGTATTGCATGGAGCACTGGGTGTTGTCCGCAAACAATGAATCATGGAACACTACACCAAAAACTAATGATGTAATGTATGGTGATTAACATAACATAATAAAATAAAATTTTAAAAAATTTGCCATTTTAACCATTTAAAAATGTATAGCTCAGTGACATTAAGTACATTCACGTTGTGCAACCATCCCATCCTCCATCTCCAGAACTTTTTTCATGTTGCACAATTGAAACTGTACTAATTAAACAGTAACTCTCCATTTCCTTCTCCTTCCAGCCCTCAGCAGCCACTATTATACTTTCTGTCACTATGAATTCGATTACTCTGAGTACCTTATATGAGTGAAATCATGTAGTATTTGTCCTTTTATGACTGGATTTTTTCACTTAGCGTAATGTCTTCAAGTTCCATCCATATTGTAGCATATGTCAGAATTTCCTTCCTTTTTAAAGCTGAGTAAGTTTTCATTGTATGTATATACCACATTTATTTTTTATCCATTCTTGGTTTGCTTTTACCTTTTGGCTGTTGTGAATTCCCATTGCTTTTAGTATAACAGCAAGCACCCCTCTTTTTCTTCATAAATATTTATAGAGCAGCTTCTTTGTGCTTGATATTTTTAGTATTGGAGACATGGCAGTGAACAAGACATAAGGTCTTTGGAGCTTAAATTCTGTTGATGAGAATGGTTGCCTCTTTGGAACCCTTGCAGGAGGGACTGTTTGCCTAATGTGCAGTTTGTGTCAGGTCACGTATCAGTAGTGTGCTATCATCTTAGATGTTACTGCCCTTAGCCCCATTTTTCCTTTGTGTCTTAACTTTGGCACCCAGTCTCAACTTTGTCTCAACTTTATGAACCCTCAGGTTAGATTGGTTGCTTTTTTCTGTGCTACCTGATTTCACTTATTTTTACCACAACACTGCCACTCTCTTTTGCCGTAGTGAGCTTCTTTTCGGCTGGTGCCCTTGTTGATTGATTAATGTGAAGCTGCTTGGCTAACACGCGTGGCATTCAGGTCTTCTGGGACAGTCCCTTGATAACTTCTGAAACCACATCTTTCACCACTGCCTGCCTTGTACTTTGTACTCTGGCAACACTGAAATGAATGCCCTTTCCCTAGGCATGTTAAATTGATTCTGTTCTCTCGGCTGCCCCCTTTTTCATAGAATGGTCTTCTCCCCTTTCTCCAGGTTCATGCCTTTTTCTTTTAAAGTAGTCTTCTTCCATGAAGCCTTCCTGGACCTTTCCTGTACTGTTCTGACACATTCTTGCTGCTGTCTTCTGTCATGGTCTTTATCACACCGAATGGCAATTGACAGGTTCTGTGCTTTTAAGAACTCACAAATTTTAGCACTAGGTTTTAGCTATATTTCTGCCATCTTCTTTACCCATCAAAGTTCATTCCTTCTCTCACTCATTGAATTTGGCCTTGCTGCTGACAGACATTCTAGAATGAAAGTGACCTCCTGGGAATCTGATTGGATTTCCTCTTTATTGCTCTCCTATTGTGTTTCACCCTTGTAGTTGTGTCAGTTCTCACTGGGGTTAACATAATCCTTTTGTATAAAAATAATACACCTTTTATAGCCTTCTCACCTAGCAGAGATTCCAAAGATCTTGATCGGTCCTGATGGCATTTAACGTCCTCAATTTTCTTCTGTAAATCTCCTCTACCCTGTGTTTTTTTTGAAAAATGCCTATTATGGAATATTTGAAAACTTGACAAATCTCTATAAACTGTCCTCTCTGTATCCTACCATGCAGAGATTAACTTTTTAAAACTTTCACCATTTTGGTTTTTTTTTAAAGTTTTTTCCTATTTTATTTTTTAAAGAATTTATTCATCCATTTGACAGAGAGATACACAGCGAGAGAGGGAACACAAGCAGGGGGAATGGGAGAGGGAGAAGCAGGCTTCCCGCTGAGCAGGGAGCCCAGTGTGGGGCTCGATCCCAGGATCTTGGGATCATGACCTGAGCTGAAGGCAGACGCTTAACGACTGAGCCACCCAGGCGCCCCCCTATTTATTTTAAACTTAAAAAATTTTATTTAAGTAATCTCTACACCCAATGTGGGACTCGAACTCATAACCCAGAGATCAAGAGTCACATGCTCCACTGAGCCAGCCAGGCATCCCTCCTATTTATTATATATAAAGGTCATACTATAGAAACAGTTTTGTGGGGTCCTTTTTTGTTTAAAAGTTTTTTTGTTAACATATAATGTATTATTTATTTCAGGGGTACAAGTCTGTGATTCATCAGTCTTACACAATTCACAGCGCTCACCATAGCACACGCCCTCCCCAGTGTCCATCACCCAGTCACCCTATCCCTCCCACCCCCCACCACTCCAGCAACCCTCAGTTTGTTTCCTGAGATTAAGAGTCTCTTATGGTTTGTCCCCTCTCTGGTTTTGTCTTGTTTCATTTTTCCCTCCCTTCCCCTATGATCCTCTGCCTTGTTTCTCAAATTCCTCTTATCAGTGACATCCTATGATACTTGTCTTTCTCTGATTGACTTATTTCACTTAGCATAATACCCTCTAGTTCCATCCACGTCATTGCAAATGGCAAGATTTCATTTTTTTGATGGCTGCATAATATTCTAGTGAGTGTGTGTGTGTGTGTGTGTGTGTGTGTGTGTGTGTGTGTATACACACACACACACACACCACATCTTCTTTATCCATTCATCTGTTGATGGACATTTAGGCTCTTTCCATAGTTTGGCTATTATGGACATTGCTGCTATATACATTGGGGTGCACGTGCCCCTTCGGATCACTACATTTGTATCTTTGGGGTAAATACCCAGTGGTGCAATTGCTGGGTTGTAGGGTAGCTCTATTTTCAACTTTTTGAGGAAGCTCCATACTGTTTTCCAGAGTGGCTGCACCAGCTTGCATTCCCACCAACAGTGTAGGAGGGTTTCCCTTTCTCCGCATCCCCGCCAACATCTGTCATTTCCTGACTTGTTAATTTTAGCCATTCTGACTGGTGTGAGGTGGTATCTCATTGAGGTTTTGATTTGGATTTCCCTGATGCCGAGCGATGTTGAGCACTTTTTCATGTGTCTGTTGGCCATTTGGATGTCTTCTTTGCAGAAATGTCTGTTCATGTCTTCTGCCCATTTCTTGATTGGATTATTCTCTGAGTGTTGAGTTTGATAAGTTCTTTATAGATTTTGGATACTAGCCCTTTATCTGAAATGTCATTTGCAAATATCTTTTCCCTTTCAGTAGGTTGTCTTTTGGTTTTGTTGACTGTTTCCTTTGCTGTGCAAAAGCTTTTTATCTTGATGAAGTCCCAATAGTTCATTTTTGCCCTTGCTTCCCTTGCCTTTGGCGACGTTTCTAGGAAGAAGTTGCTGCAGCTGAGGTCGGAGAGGTTGCTGCCTGTGTTCTCTCAAGGATTTTGATGGATTCCTGTCTCACATTGAGGTCTTTCATCCATTTTGAGTCTATTTCTGTGTGTGGTGTAAGGAAATGGTCCAGTTTCATTCTTCTGCCTGTGGCTGTCCAATTTTCCCAACACCATTTGTTGAAGAGACTGTCTTTTTTCCATTGGACATTCTTTCCTGCTTTGGCGAAGATGAGTTGACCATAGAGTTGAGGGTCCATTTCTGGGCTCTCTGTTCTGTTCCATTGATCTATGTGTCTGTTTTTGTGCCAGTACCATACTGTCTTGATGATGACAGCTTTGTAATAGAGCTTGAAGTCCGGAATTGTGATGCCGCCAGCTTTGCTTTTCTTTTTCAACATTCCTCTGGCTATTTGGGGTCTTTTCTGGTTCCATACAAATTTTAGGATTATTTGTTCCATTTCTTTGAAAAAAGTTGATGGTATTTTGATAGGGATTGCATTAAATGTGTAGATCGCTCTAGGTAGCATAGACTTTCACAGTATTTGTTCTTCCAGTCCATGAGCATGGAACGTTTTTCCATTTCTTTGTGTCTTCCTTAATTTCTTTCATGAGTGTTCAGTAGTTTTCTGAGTACAGATTCTTTGCCTCTTTGGTTAGATTTATTCCTAGGTATCTTATGCTTTTGGGTGCAATTGTAAATGGGATCGACTCCTTAATTTCTCTTTCTTCTGTCTTGTTGCTGGTCTATAGAAATGCCACTGATGTCTGTGCATTGATTTTATATCCTGCCACTTTACTGAATTCCTGTATGAGTTCTAGCAGTTTTGGGGTGGAGTCTTTTGGGTTTTCCACATAAAGTATCATATCATCTGCAAAAAGTGAGAGTTTCACTTCTTTGCTGATTCGGATGCCTTTTATTTCTTTTTGTTGTCTGATTGCTGAGGCTAGGACTTCTAGTACTATGTTGAATAGCAGTGGTGATAGTGGACATCCTGATGTGTTCCTGACCTTAGGGGGAAAGCTCTCAGTTTTTCCCATTGAGTATGATATTTGCTGTGGGTTTTTCATAGATGGCTTTTATGACATTGAGGTATGTTTCCTCTATCCCTACACTTTAAAGTTTTAGTCAAGAAAGGATGTTGTACTTCGTTGAATGCTTTTTCTGCATATATTGAGAGTATCATATGGTTCTTGTTCTTTCTTTTATTAATGTATTGTATCACATTGATTGATCTGCGGATGTTGAACCAGTCTTGCAGCCCAAGAATATATCCCACTTGGTCGTGGTGAATAATCCTTTTAATGTATTGTTGTATCCTATTAGTTAGTATTTTGGTGAGAATTTTTGCATCCGTGTTCATCAGGGATATTGGTCTGTAGTTCTCCTTTTTGATGGGGTCTTTGTCTGGTTTTGGATAATGCTGGCCTCATAAAATGAGTTTGGAAGTTTTCCTTCCATTTCTATTTTTTGGAACAGCTTCAGAAGAATAGGTATTAATTCTTCTTTAAATGTTTGGTAGAATTCCCCTGGGAAGCCATCTGGCCCTGGGCCCTTGTTTTTTGGGAGATTTTTGATTACTGCTTCAATGTCCTCAGTGGTAATGGGTCTGTTCAGGTTTTCTGTTTCTTCCTTCAGTTTTGGTGGTTTATACGTCTCTAGGAATGCATCCATATAGTTGCATGTAGTTGCTTATAATATGTTCTTATAATTGTTTGTATTTCTTTGGTGTTGGTTGTGATCTCTCCTCTTTCAGTCATGATTTTATTTATTTGGGTCCTTTCTCTTTTCTTTTTGATAAGTCTGGCCAGGGGTTTATCAGTCTTATTAATTCTTTCAAAGAACCAGCTCCTGGTTTTGTTGATCTGTTCTACTGTTCTTTTGGTTTCTATTTCATTGATTTCTGCTCTGATCTTTATTATTTCTCTTCTCCTGCTGGGTTTAGGCTTTATTTGCTGTTCTTTCTCCAGCTCCTTTAGGTGTAGAGTTAGGTTGTGTATTTGAGACCTTTCTCGTTTCTTGAGAAAGGCTTGTATTGCTATATACTTTCCTCTTAGGACTGCCTTTGCTGCATCCCAAAGATTTTGAACAGTTGTTTTCATTTTCATTCGTTACCATGAATTTTTTTAATTCTTCTTTAATTTCCTGGTTGACCCATTCATTCTTTAGTAGGATGCTCTTTAGCCTCCATGTATTTGAGTTCTTTTCAACTTTCCTCTTGTGATTGAGTTCTAGTTTCAAAGCACTGTGGTCTGAAAATATGTAGGGAATGATCCCAATCTTTGGTACCGGTTGAGACCTGATTTGTGACCCAGGATGTTATCTATTCTGGAGAATGTTCAATGTGCACTAGAGAAGAATGTGTATTCTGTTGCTTTGGGATGGAATGTTCTGAATATATCTGTGGTGTCCATCTGGTCCAGTGTGTCATTTAAAGCCTTTATTTCCTTGTTGATCTTTTGCTTAGATGACCTGTCCATTTCAGTGAGTGGGGTGTTAAAGTCCCCTACTATTATTGTATTATTGTCGATGTGTTTCTTTGATTTTGTTATTAATTGGCTTATATAATTGGCTGCTCCCATGTTAGGGTCATAGATTTTTTTTTTTAAGATTTTATTTATTTATTTGACAGAGAGAGACACAGTGAGAGAGGGAACACAAGCAGGGGGGAGTGGGAGAGGGAGAAGCAGGCTTTCTGCTGAGCGGGGAGCCCAGTGCGGGGCTCGATCCCAGGACCCTGGGATCATGACCCGGGCCGAAGGCAGACACTTAACGACTGAGCCACCCAGGCACCCCAAGGGACATAGATATTTACAATTGTTAGATCTTCTTGTTGGATAGACCCTTTAAGTATGATATAGTGTCCTTCCTCATCTCTTATAATCTTTGGTTTAAATCTAATTTGTCTGATACAAGGATTGCCACCCCAGCTTTCTTTTGATGTCCATTAGTATGGTAAATGGTTTTCCACCCCCTCACTTTCAATCTGGAGGTGTCTTTGCGTCTAAAATGAGTCTCTTGAAGACAGCATATAGATGGGTCTTGTTTTTTTTATCCAGTCTGATAGCCTCTGTCTTTTGATTAGGATTTTAGCCCATTTACATTCAGGGTAACCATTGAAAGATATGAATTTAGTGCCATTGTATTGCCTGTAAGGTGACTGTTACTGTATATTGTCTCTGTTCCTTTCTGGTCTGTGTTACTTTTAGGCTCTCTCTTTGCCTAGAGAACCCCTTTTAATATTTCTTGTAGGGCTGGTTTTGTGTTTGCAAATTCCTTTAGTTTTTGTTTGTCCTGGAAGCTTTTTATCTCTCCTTCTATTTTCAATGACAGCCTAGCTGGATATAGTATTCTTGGCTGCATGTTTTTCTCATTCAGTGCCCCGAATATATCATGCCAGTGCTTTCTGGTCTGCCAGGTCTCTGCGGATAGGTCTGCTGCCAATCTAATGTTTCTACCATTGTAGGTTACAGACATCTTGTCCCGAGCTGCTTTCGGGACTTTCTCTTTGTTTCTGAGACTTGTAAGTTTTACAATTAGATGTCAGTGTGTTGACCTATTGTTATTGATTTTGAGGGGGGGTTCTCTGTGCCTCCTGGATTTTGATGCCTGTTTCCTCCCTCAGATTAGGGAAGTTCTCCACTATAATATACCTTCTGCCCCCCTCTCTCTTTCTTCTTCTTCTGGGATCCCAATTATTCTAATGTTGTTTTGCTTTATGGTATCACTTATCTCTTGAATTCTCCCTTAGTGATCCAGTAGTTGTTTATCTCTCTTTTCTCAGCTTCTTTATTCTCCATCATTTGGTCTTCTATATCACTAATTCTCTCTTCTGCCTCATTTATCCTAGCAGTTGGAGCCTCCATTTTTTATTGCACCTCATTAATAGCCTTTTTGCTTTTGACTTGGCTAGATTTTAGTTCTTTTATTTCTCCAGAAAGGGATTCTCTAGTATCTTCTATACTTTTTTCAAGCCCAGTTAGTATCTTTATAATCGTCATTCTGAACTCTAGTTCTGACATCTTACTAATGTCCATATTGATTAGGTCCCTGGCTGTTGGTACTGCCTCTTGTTCTGTTCTGTTCTTTTCTTTTTCTTTTTTTTTTTTGAGGTGAGTTTTTCTGTCTTGTCATTTTGTCCAGAGGAGAATAGATGAATGAGAGAACAAAATGCTAGAAAAATGCTAAAAAATGCTAACTAACGACCCTAGAAAAATATACACTAAACAAATCAGAAGAGACCCGAAACTGGGGAGAAAATAAAGGGGGGAGAAAAAGAATATGATCAGGCTGGTGAATATAACAGAGCCACACACTAGATTTTGGGTGTATTTTGGTCTGTTAGAAGAAACTGCCTCCTAAAATTTTAAAGAAAGAAAAACTTATATACACACACACACACACACACACACACACACATATATACACACATACACAAAAATAAGGGTAAATACGATGAAGGGATGGAATATGACTGTAAAGATGAAAATTTAAAAAGATTTTAAGAGTTGATAAGTAGTTGGTTGAAAAAATGAAAAAAAATTTAAAAAAAAGAATGTGATCAGGTGGAGACTAGGACAATGTCATACACTAGATTTAGGGTATATTTTCGTCTTTTAGAAGAAACTGTATCCCAAAATTTTAAGGAAAGAAAAACATGTATATATATATACACACACAAAAAATATGGTTAAATACCAGGAAGAGATAGAATATGACAGTAAAAATGAAAAATTAAAAAAGATTTTAAAGGAATTGATAAGGTGGTTGAAAAAGGAAAGAAGAAAAATTCAACTAAAAAATAGAAAAAGAAAAAATAAAATTAAAAAAATTAACTTTGAAAGACAAAAGCATCATGGGAAAAAAAGCCATGAGTTCTCTGTGCTGTATTCCCCTAGTGCTGGGGTTTTGCTGTTCTCATTGATGGGTAAACTTGGTCTTGGCTGGATGTTCTTGCTCGTCTTTTGGGGGAGGGGCCTGTTGCAGTGATTTTCAGATGTCTTTGCTGGAGGCCAAATTGCACTGCCCTCATCAGGGGCCCGGCTAGGTAATCTGCTCAGGTTTGCTCTCTGTAGCTTTTGTTCCCTGAAAGCTTTCCATACAGTTTTAGAAGATGAACATGAAAATGGTGGCCTCCCAGTCCCTGGCCTCAAAGGAGCTTGGGGCCGCACTCCTCAGTGAGCCCCCAGAGAAAAGCAGTCAGTCACTCCTGTCTCCCCAGTCTTCGGCTGCACTCCGTGCTCACCCAGCCTGTGACCCAGTGTCTCTGTCTCTGGCACACGACCCCGTGCAGAGTCTCCAAACCCAGCAGATCCCTGCAGTGTGCTCTTGCGCCGCTCCTCCCAGGGGAGGAAGGAGAGTCTCCCCGGATCTGCTGCTTGTTGGGTCCCTGCTGGAAGAGCAGTGGCCCAGCTGTGCCTCGGATCATGGTTTATGGCAACCCCGAGCTGAGAGCCCACTCCTCGGTTCTGTCTTTGCAGCTGACTTCCCGGCTCCCAATACCTGGGAGCTCTGCCACACTCAGACACCTGAGTCAGACACAGGGTCTTTCTGTGACCCTGAGGGTCCTGAGACCACACTGTCCCAGTGTGGGTTCCACCCCCCGCCTAGCCACTGGAGCAACATCCCTCAGCGGAGCGGACTTCTTAAAAGTTCCAATTTTGTGGTCGCTGCTCTATCACTTGCCGGTAACGGGCTGATGGAGGCTTCCCCCCCTCCCGCGGTCTATCTTCCCAAATATTGCCACCTCGGTTTAACTTTTCTGCCCATCCTACCTTCCAGAAAGTGGTTGCTTTTCTGTTCAGAGAGTTGCTGCTATTCTTTTCTTTGATCTCCTGTTGAATTTGTAGGTGTTCTGAATGGTTTGATAACTGTCTAGCTGAATTCCTGGGACCCAACAAAATTTAGGTCTCCTACTCTTCTGCCATCTTGCTCCTTCCAGGATCTGTGGGTGTTTTTTAATTTAACATTAGGTCATAAGCATTTTCTGCTGTCATTAAAATCTTTTATTAAGTATTAGTTTTAATGACTATATACTATTGCATTGTATGGCATTATTTAATCATAACTTTATTGTTGGACATTTAGGTTACTTTGCATGTTTTGTTATTATAAATAACACTGTGATAAGCATCTTTGGTTGTAAAGTTTGGGTATTTTTTTTTTTTTTTTAAGTACACTCTGCACCCAATGTGGTGCTTGAACTCCTGTCCCTGAGATCAGCTGTTGCATGCTCTACCAACTGAGCCAGCCAGGCCTCCCTCCTATTTATTGTATATAAAGATTGTACTATAGAAACAGTTTTGTGGGGTGTTTTTTAATTTAACATTAGGTCATAAGCATTTTCTAGTGTCATTAAAATCTTTTATTAAATACCAGTTTTAATTACTGTTTTTTGATAGCTTATAAAAATTTAGGAATATTGTAATTAGAGTAAAGGTATAAATTTTTTAAGGTTCTTGCTATGTACTGTTTTTTATTTTTAAGATTTTATTTATTTATTTGAGAGAGAGAGAAACAGCATGAGAGGGGAAAGGGTCAGAGGGAGAAGCAGGCTCCCTGCTGAGCCAGGAGCCTGATGTGGGACTTAATCCCAGGACTCCGGGATCATGACCTGAGCCGAAGGCAGTCGCTTAACCAGCTGAGCCACCCAGGCGCCCTTGCTATGTACTGTTGAGTTGTTCTAGTTCATTTCTCGGACTGAGTAAGTATTTGTTAAATGAAAGAATGAATACTCCCCAGAAAGACTGTACTTAGTCATGCTTTCTATCCAAGGGGATGAGTGCCTGTAACCCCCATACTGCATTTCATATTTGACCCTCTAAGTGTCCTCTGTCCTCATTTGTCATGGTTAGGGCTTTATGCTCTTATTAGTTTCAGATTTAATTGCTTTCTTTATGCTTGGCCAAATAAAATCTGGTCTTTGCTTTTTCTCTCTTAAAGAGGAGACTGATTTTTTCCCTTATTTGGTCATGTTGCTTCACCTTTCCATCATCCATTGGTAGTATCTTTTTACTCAGAGGTCTCTTCTTGCAACCATAGAGATTTGGAAAAACTTGACTGATTCCATAGGTAATGTGTAAAATATACAGAGAGAACAAGCCCTAGGGGGGAAAATCTAGAATTAGTTTCTTTTCTTTTCTTTTCTTTTCTTTTTTTTATTTTATTTATTTGAGAGAGAGACAGAGCATGAGCCAGGGCAGAGGGAGAGGGACAAGCAGATTCCCCCTTTAGCACGGAGCCACACTCAGGGCTCTATCCCAGGACCCTGGGATCATGACCTGAGCTGAAGTCAGACGCTTAACTGACTGAGCTACCCAGGGCCCCCCCCCCCCCAAATTAGTTTCTTAGAGACAAAAGGGGATTCTAGTTCTTACCCTCAATGAGTGATCTTAACCTTTAATGGCTCTAAGACTGTTTCTTATCTGTAAAACATCCCACAAGAGTACTTCTACTTACCACACAGGCAGATGGGATGAATGATTCACAATACATTCTTATTGAATGGCTACTATGTGGTAGTTGTGTGATAAATTCAGAAAGGTATTCCTCGTGTCACAGAACTATGATATCTTCAGTTCATGCATTCAGGCATTATTTATTCAACTGGTCAACAGGTCTTTATGAGGTTTTCTGCTAATTATTAGGGAGGAAGACAGCAAATAAAGAAATTACAGTACAGTGGGGAACATGCTATGATAATGGTATGTAATAGTAACAACAACAGCCAACCACTAATGATTGCCTACTTTGTGCTAGGCACTGTTCTAAGCCCTTTAGTATTAATTCATTTAATTCTCGTAATAAACTTAAGGTGGGTGCGTAGTTACTGTTAAATACAAATAATAGTGAGGTACAAAGGAGAGTATAAAAATAGTTAACATTTATTGCATGCCCATATGCGCCAGATGTTCCATAGATATTTTATGTACATTTTCTATCATCTTCACTACAACTCTGCCAGGGTAGGTGTTATCATTTTACACATGAGGAAATTGGTCTCAGGAAGATCAAGAAATGTGTTAAGTTCATATAGTTTGTAAGAGAGAATAGAATCTGGTTTTAGTCTGATTCCAAAGCCTTCATTCTTAAAATTTTGTTGGTACAAGGCAAGAGGGGTAGGTAAAACTCTCTAGGCTAAGGAACTATGGGATCAGAGTTATCAGAGTCCATTGCCTCTCTCTCTCTTTCTCTCTCTCTCTTTTTTTTTTTTTTAAAGTAGGCTCCACACCCAACATGGGGCTTGAACTCATGAGCAAGAGTCTCCCCATCTACCAACTGAGGCAGCCAGGGCCACTCAGAGCCCACTGCCTTTTAAGGGAATAGGAGGTAAAACTGAAAGATACTTTGTTAAAATTGCAAGATTGTTTCTTTCATTTCCTCCTCTGTCCCCTCTACTTCAGCATAGACAAGGAAATCTTCCCATACCAGTAAGAGTTTGTAGGTACCTCTTCAGTAATGTACATGGTGGCTGTTGCTTTTGGTGGCACATGGCAGTTCTGAATGCTTTTGCCAAGTGTCTAATAACTGAAAATGCTGTATTCATTCAGGACAGCTGCACCATGCAACCAGATGGGATTTAAAAATTGGCATGTTCATTAAAAAAAAAAAAAGACCAATTTAAAAATGTCAATTTGCAACCTGATGTTGCCATGTTAGAATTTTCTAATTTTTTTTCTAATAAAGAATAGGAAATGTTTCATTAAACTCCTGTTAAATTGTTTACACTTGTTGCACACTGCACAGATGTGCTTAGCTGGCTGAAGTGTTTTTCCAAAATTGTGTGCAGTGGAATAGAGAAAAATGTGCAGTTTTAGTTCAAAGAATGCCTATTGAATAAAAGAGTGCAGTGTAATTTTTTAGTTTATCTAATTGACTTTTACAGTTGTTTTTGTAGTTGTGCTATATAATTGAATCATAGTGTTACAGCTTTGAGAGGCATAGAATAATAGAGAGAGACCCATTTAAAATAGGTTGTGTTTAAAGCTGTTTGCATCAGATGGGCCCTATCTCATCACTTTTTTTAACTAGTTTTTGTTGCTGTGGTGGTGGTAGTGGTGGTAAAATATACTGTCTCTTTACTTTTTGCAGCAACTTCCCTGCTCCTGTCTTACCTTCTCCAGATCATCCTCCATACTGCTTCTTTGTGAGCTTTCTTGAATATAGGTTGCACTCCTTTTTCCTGCTTTAAAACCGTCATAGGTTTCCCATAGCTTTGAGGTTAAAATTCAAACCCTTTAGTTTAGCATGCAAAGCTTTTTCATGATTTGACCTCTGCCTGCCTCATTAGCCTCAAATCTTACTTCTTTCTGATGTTGCTTCCGCCAGACTGAACCACTTGACATTTACTGTCCAAGTCACATGGCTGCCTGTACTTTGTTCAATGCCAGTGTCTCTATTTGTGATACCTTCCACCCTTTCTTCATTTCCCAGCCTCTTAATTGCCCTTTAAAGCTTAACCTTGGGCACATTTTTGAGCAGCCTCCTTGTGGTTCTCTCACCCTCTACCACATTTCACCATTGGGTTCTCAGTATTTCCTTTGTGCTCTTCATAGTTCCTCGTACTTCCCCTTATCATAGAGCACTTATCACTTTGTATTATTCTAATTTGTTTCTGTCTGCCACTAGAATTTATTTCTTTTTTAGCCCTTAGCCCTTAATAAGTCAAGACTATAGAGAGAGAGAGAGAGAGAATACTGAGGATATATTCATTCATGTCCAAAAACTGATAAATTTCAAAGTGTCTTCCTGTTTTTATTTCTGCTGAGTTGTAAGATTGTTCCATTATTTGAAAAAAATTTTTCTTTTGGAATTACCTAGAGTTTAATTACATGCCAAAACGGAAATAAGAAATAAGCCCTCTTCTTCACCAAGTCTCACATTAAGTAGTGGAGCTTTGGTTTGAGGAGAGGGACCAAACAGAGCTTTCTGATTACCGCTAACCATTGTGGTTCCTACCTCTTTCCATAAGTTGGGATGATGGTGAATTATTACAGTGATTCTAGCGTATAAGGGACATTGAACTTATGAAACAGAGGCCCTGGTGGTGTGTAATAATAAGAAAGGTAGAACAAGCTGTTAGTCATTCCTAAGAGACATTTACTAGGAATTTACTAAGGGCATGAATTAGGCATACTAAGCTATGAATTAGGCATAGCTCTTGTCAGACTGCCTGCTAGACTGTGTGTGCCTTGGGGAATACATGATCTAGACATAGTACTGTCCCATTACTTTCTGCAGTAATGGAATTGTTTTATATCTGTTATCCAATATGATGGTCACCAGCCAGCCACATGGGGTTCTTGAGTGCCTGAAAGGTGGCTAGTGAGACTGATGAACTGAATTTTAAATTTTATTTAGCTTTAAGTAACTTATTTGAATTTAAGTAGCTACATATGGCTAGTGGCTACTGAATTGGAAAGCACAGAACTGGAGGGGCAAATCTGTAATGAGAGATATGTAAATAAGGAAGTACAATTAAGTATAATAGGTGCTATGATAGAAGTGTGTATCTAGGGTTCTATCTAGGATTAGGTCAGATACATCTGGGGTAAAGTGGAACCCAAAGAAGTAGATTAGGCATTTCTGGGAGTGGGGAGAGGAAATCAAGAAAAGGCTAAGACTTTTAAGAATCTTAAAAGATGAGTGGGTATACCTCGTTGTCACATTTGGTAGCTTAAAAGAATTACCACTTTCGGGGCACCTGGCGGACTCAGTTGGTGGAGCATGCAACTCTTGATCTTGGGGTCATGGGTTTGAGCCCCACATTTGGAGTAGAGATTACTAAAAAAATAAATAAGCTTTAAAAAAAAAAAGAATTACCACTGTCCTAGAACTTAGGTTACCAGTTTTTTAAGAATCAAGATATAATACGATACAGACTTCCAGTTAGAAGATGAATAAGTTCTGGGGATCTAATACATAGCATTGGGAATATAGTTAACAATACTGTATTATGTACTTGAAAGTTAATTAAGAGAGTAGATCTTATATGTTCTCACCAGAAAAAAGAAATGGTAATTATGTGATGGAGGTGGTAGCTAATGGTGTGGTGGTGAGTTGTACCCCTTAAACTTATATAATGTTATATGTCAACTATATCTCAATAAAATTGGAAAATATAAGCGTATAAACAAAAAACAAAAAAGATATAATAAAATATAGTTACTCCTTAAGCCTCACTATACATAATGTATTCTTTGATTTAGAAAGAAATGTAGGGATGTTTCTGGTTATTATTATTATAGTACTTATTGTGTAAAGGCAATAAGAAAGGTGGTAAATTGAGGATTCCTTTTTTTTTTTTTTTTTAAGATTTTATTTGAGAGAGAGAGAGGGTCAGAGGGCGAAGCAGGCTCCACTGAGCTGGGAGCCCAACGCAGGACTTGATCGAGAATTCCTTTCTTTTTTTTTTTTTTTTTTTTTAGATTTTATTTATTTATTTGACAGAGACAGACACAGCGAGAGAGGGAACACAAGCAGGGGGAGTGGGAGAGGGAGAAGCAGGCCTCCCGCAGGGAGCCCGATGCGGGGCTCGATCCCAGGACCCTGGGATCACGACCTGAGCCGAAGGCAGACGCTTAACGACTGAGCCACCCAGGCGCCCCGAGAATTCCTTTCTTAATAATAATAATAATTGATAGTAGTTGGCACTTAACACTTTAAGATGGAAAAAATGTTCAATTTTTGCATGAACAAACAACACTATTGTTTTCTAGCTACTGGCAGTAGAGTAACATAAGTATATTCTTGATATGAGATTTACGAGATTTACTGGTTGGAAGAGCACATACTCTGTATTAATCTGTGTATGGGTGTATATCCTCTAATAAAGATAACAGAGTATTGTTGAATGTGGCGTGAATGCTATGGACATTACTACCGTAAGTCAGGAAAAGAAATGAACACTGTGATCTGGGACAGTTATAGCAGATTTTGTAAAGTAGATGGGACCTGAGTAACAACTTCATAATCCATGAAAGATCAGGGGAACTTAGGTGAATCAAATTTTGGTGGCGGTGAGTGTTGTGGGAACTGTGGCAATAGAGGTGCTGAAGCAGGACTTTGGGGCATATTTAAGGGTCAGTGGGTTCATTCACTGGGTGTTCAGAGTTTTTAAAAAGGTGTATTTGGAAAGAAAGGCAAGAGTCAATTTGCAAAAGGGCATTACATGCTGGTTAGGATGTGTAGACTTTATTCTGAAGGTTTACTTGGGATTTGCTGTCACTTTTTATTAGAAGCAGTTGTGGGTTATCTAGAAGTTTTTGGGAAATGACCTGCAGGTGCACTATGCTTTTGTGCGTGTGGGTATTTATGAAGAGTTATGGATTGAATGATAGATGATGATAGGAACCTTCCTTGTGTAGTACTAGTACACTGTGGAAAAGATGGAAAACACCTTTCAGCCTGACTTTATTCACTTACCCATTACTTTATATTTCAACAAATATGAGTCCCTGTCTGTACTGTTCTCTGCCCTGGGGATCTCGTGTAAGTTACAGTTTTAACCCTTAAGAAGCTCACAAACAGACTTTTTGTCTGGTGTAAGTTCTTGTTTGATAGATCAGGGCATCTAACCCATCCTGGGGATCAGAGGTAAGGGCTCTGGTGGATGGTGCTGACCTTCCATTTTAGACATTCCCTAGTTCCTGCCACTTGGCCATGGCTCCTTTTCCTCCCTAGAGAGTGCTTATTTCTCCCCTCACTTTGCTAGCCAGAGAATTTTTGTTTCCCCTGAAGCCTACTGCCTGGCCGGAGCGCTGTGGCTTTTTCTCTTTCTGTCACTCTGTGTTAATTAAGTTAATTATGGTTTTAAAAATTTTTGCACCTGCATATGCATCTGTTTGTCTAAGGGAGAATAGAGGAGAGAAAGTAGTCCTTATGCAAGTCTCTGAGCATAAACAGTTCTGCTTCAGGCATCCCAACTGCCAAGTGAGCCAGAATTGCTCCTAATATCCCAGAGTCACATCATATTATGAACATTCTTGTGGTGACCAAGAAAAACCAATTAAAAAGATAGTTTAGAAAAACAGTCAACTTTGGGGCACCTGGCTGGCTCAGTTGGTGGAGTATGCGACTCTTGATCTTAGGGTTGTGAGTTTGAGCCCCACATTGCGTATAGAGATTACTTAAAAATAAAATTAAAAAAAATAAAGTCAACTTTGAAAATTGTGTTTGTTTGGAATAAGCAATTCAAGCATGAAGGGAGAAAAGAACTGATGTTTATTGAGGAGCAGGCACTGATCTGAGCGCTTTGCATGTAGTATAAATTCCTACCTCAACCTTTTTTAATTCCAGTATAGTTAACATACAGTGTTATATTAGTTACAGGTGTACAGTATAGTGATTCAGCAACTCTACATTACTCCTTGATCATCACGATAAGTGTACTTTTAATACCCTTCACCTATTTCACCCATCCCCCCACCCATCTCCCTCTCCTCTGGTAACCATCAATTTGTTCTCTATAGTTAAGAGTCTGTTTTTTTGGTTTGTCTCCTTTTTCTTCATTCATTTGTTTTGTTTCTTAAATTCCACATATGAGTGAAATCCTGTGGTATTTGTCTTTCTCTGACTGACTTATTTTTAGCATTATACTCTCTAGATCCATCCATGTTGTTGCAAATGCCAAGATTTCATTCTCTTTTAATGGCTGAGTAATATTCCATTGTGTTTATATACCACATCATCTTTATCCATCCATCTCCTGATGGACACTTGGGCCGTTTCCATAGTTTGGCTATTGTAAGTAATGCTACAATAAACATACAGGTGCACATATCTTCTCCAGTTAGTGTATTCATCTTCTTTGGGTAAATGCCCAGGAGTGGAATTACTGGGTCATATGGTAATTCTATTTTTAATTTTTTGAAGAACCTCCATACTGTCTTCCACAGAGGCTGTACCAGTTTGCATTCCCACCAACAGTACATGAGGGTTCCTTTTTCTGCATATCCTCACCAACACTTGTTATTCCCTCACATCCACCTTTGAGGATGGATGATATTATTTCCATTTTGCAGATGAGGAAATTGAGAGTCAGAGAAGTGAGATAGAACATTTGAGTTTGAATCCTGGCTCCTCTATTTTTTTTCCTTTGCTTTTTAGTTGTAAGATCTTTGTAAGTTATTTTAACTGTATGATTCTCAGTTTACTTAGTGGTTTAAAAAAAAAAAAAGGTGGGAGCCAGTAATACTTTAGCCAAAGGATTCTTTTTGAGAATTAAATGAGAAACCTCCTTTGAAAAAAAATCTAATTCAGAAACATAGTGGGTGCTCAGTTAAGTTTGGTTGAATGTGAGTCTGTTGCTCCTTTGTTTAAGCAGGGATTCCTTTTAAGGAAAGGATTAAAAATCCTGAGAAGGCCAAGAAAATTTTACAAAGAAATGTGGAGAATTAGGAAATGAGGCCTAGGGTTTAATAAATACAGCTAACAAGTATATTTATTATGTAATATGTTTATTTAATAGAAACCACAGGAGAGAAAGGAACCTGTGCTGAGGAACCTTCATTGTCCTTCCTTGAATAATAAGGACTGATTATGCAGAAAGTTAGTTCCATGCTCAGGTTCCTCCTTAGCCCCCAGTTCCTGCTGTTGGCACTTTAATATGGCTTATTGGGTGTTTTTTTTTTTAAGTTTCTGCCTTTTATATGAATAAACCTCATAAACTATGAAGTATGAGGGAATAAAGAATTTAAGTAGAAACGGGAGATTTGCTTAGCGTTGGGCATGGAGTAAGTTCTAGCACCCATTTGTTGGATGAAGATACAGAGAGTGATACTTGTTCTGCAAAGCCTTGGGTGAAAGGGGAGAGTCTTTTGCCTTAGAACAAATATGAAAACTACTCCGAAGTTCCAGGTGCCAGCAAAGGGAGCAGGTGACGCTTGAATCTTACAGTACTGGAGGGCAGTTTTGAAACTGGGATGCTAAAGACTGGGGTCTTAGTAGATGTGTGTGTGTCCCACCTGTGATCTAGAACTGTCATTATTTTCCAAAGAGAAAGACTGTGGATCCTGCTAAACATATGTGTGTACATTTTTAATAAGAACAGTCTTGATGTTTCCACAGTGCTTCTGATCTGCTACATTGGTTGTACAGTATTTCTGCTTCTACTGTGGGTCTCTCCGATTGATAGTTTAGGTTGTCAGGACTGACTGGAGTAGTTATCTTTGTCAACTTCTACCTACAGTATTTTATATAGTATTTTATGTTGTAGTATAGCAGTTAAGGTCCTGGGCTTTGGAGTCAGGCTGCCTGAGTTTGAATTTAGTTTCATTCACTGGCTATGTGATTTTGAGCAACTGACTTGATCTTACTAGGTTCAGACTTCTTATTTGTGAGAGATCATAATAGTCCCCACTTTATAGGATTATGGTCAGAGTTGGGTAACATAACATACTTACTCATAGTAAACACTCATTAAATAGTAGCTATTATAATCATTTTATCTCAAATAATGCCCAGCTTATTTATATAAATAAATTATAAAAATACATATAATTACTATCATAATCATTTTTAAAAAATATTTATTTTGAGAGAGGAAGAGGGGGAGAGAGAGAGAGAGCATGAGCAAGGGAGGGGCAGAGGGAGAGGAAGAAGACTCCCCCCTGCTGAGCAGGGAGCCAGATGCGGGGCTCAATCCCAGAACCTTGGGATCATGACCTGAGCTGAAGGCAGATGCTTAACCAACTGATCCACCCAGGCACCTCATCCTAATAATTTTTTAAAAAGATTTATTTATTAGAGAGAGCATGGGTGAGCATGGGGACGTCGGGGAGGGATCTAGGGAGAGGGAGAGAAAGAATCCTTAAGTAGACTGCACCGAGCGCTGAGCCTGACGTGGGGCTCAAGATCACGACCTTAGCCAGAATCAATAGTTGGCTGCTCAACCAACTGAGCTACCAGGTGTCCCACCATCATTATCATTTTTTGTGTACAATTCAGTGACGTTAAGTACATTCATATTCTTTTTTTTTTTTTTAAGATTTTATTTATTTGAGAGAGAGAGAGTGCACGAGATGGGGGAGAGTGAGAGGGAGAAGCAGATTTCCCACTGAGTGGGGAGACTCCCCCCTGATGTGGGACTTGATCCTGGGACTCTGAGATCATGACCTGAGCAGAAGGTAGTAGCTTAACCATCTGAGCCACCCAGGCACCCCTACATTCATAGTCTTAATGCAACCTTCCCACTATCCATCTCCAGAACTCTTTTCATCTTTCAAGATTGAAACTCTATACCCATTGAACAGTAACTCCCCATTGCCCCTAGCAACCACTATCCTACTTTCTGTCTATGATTTTGACTACTGTAACTACCTCCTATAAGTGGAATCATACAGATTTGTCTTTTTGCAGCTGCTCAAGGTTGATGTATGTAGCATGTGTTAGAATTTCCTTCCCTTTTTCTTTTTTTTAATATTTTGTTTATTCATGAGAGAGAGAGAGAGAGAGGCAGAGGCAGAAGGAGAAGTAGGCTCCCTGCCTAGCAGGGAGCCCGATGCAGGACTCGATCCCAGGACCCTGGGATCATGACCTGAGCCGAAGGCAGACACCTAACCATCTGAGCCACCCAGGCGCCCAATTGCCTTCCTTTTTAAAGCGGAATAATATTCCATTGTATATATACACCACATTTTGCTTATCCATTCATCTTTTGGTGGATACTTGGGTTCCTTCCACATTTTGGCCATTGTCAATAATGCTGCTCTGAATACAGGCATACAAATCTTTTTGAAACCTTGCTTTTGACTCTTCTGAGTATATACCCATAAGTGGAATTTTTGGATCATAGGGTAATTCTGTGTTTAATTTTTTGAGGAAACTCTATAGTGTTTTTCACAGTGGTTGCACCATTTTACATTCCTACCAACAGTGCATGAGGATTCTAATTTCTGCACATCCTCACCAGCACTTCTTATTTTTTTAGTTTTTTGGTAGTAGCTATCCTAGTGGGGGTGAGGTGGTAGCTCATTGTGGTTTTGATTTGCATTTTCCTGATGATTAGTGATGTTCAGTATCTTTTCATGGGCTGGTTGGCTATTTGTATATCTTTGGAGAAATGTCTATTCAAGTTCTTTGCCCATTTTTTGAATCAGGTTTTTGTTGTTGAGTTTTGGGAGTTTCCTCTGTATTCTGGATTTTAATCCCTTATAAATATATGATTTGTAAATAATTTCTTCCATTCTGTGGGTTGCCTTTTTACTGTTGATTATGTCTTTTGATGCACAAAAGCTTATTTTTTAAATGTGTTTTTTCTTGGGGCTCCTGGGTGGCTCAGTCGTTAGGCGTCTGCCTTCAGCTCAGGTCATGATCCCAGAGCCCCGTGTTGGGCTCCCTGCTCAGCGGGAGGCCTGCTTCTCCCTCTCCCACTCCCCCTGCTTGTGTTCCCTCTCTCGCTGTGTCTCTCTTTGTCAAATAAATAAATAAAATCTTTAAAAAAATCTTTAAAAAATTTTTAAAAAGTGTGTTTTTTCTTAAAATTTACCTTTATTATTTTTTAAAGATTTATTAGAAAGAGAGAGTGCATGTGTCCACACATGGCAGGCGGGGCAGAATGAGAGGGAGAGGGAGAGACAGTCCCAAGCAGACTTTGCACTGAGCGCAGAGCCCAACGTGGGGCTTGATCCCACGACCCTGAGACCATGACCTGAGTTGAAACCAAGAAGTTAGACGCTTAACTGACTGTGCCCCCCAGGTGCCCCTCTCAAATTTTACTTTTAAATTAACAACAACAAAATTGCTTTTCTTTTTGGTCATAAAATTCTATGAATTTTAACACGTATGTAGATTGTGTAACCACCACCACAGTCAAGATCACCCAGAAAAACTTCCTCATCACAGCTAGCTTTTTAATAAGTGCTTTTCAGTGGTGTTATTGAGAAGCTGTCTTATTTCAAGAGTTCAGTTGCAAACCAGTGTGAAGTGCTTATGGCTCTTAATTGGTTTGTTGAGGAATACTGCATACTTTTTATTTTTCTTTCTCTCTCCTTTTTTTACTCACATAGGTGACCTTGGAAATCAGACCTACCCCCCTCTTTTCATGTAGCAGAGGACTGCTGACCGAGTTATTAAATGCAGGGATATTGGATTTTATGATACACAATTTTGGTAATCATTCTCTCAATCTGTATTTATAAATATATGTTCTTATGATCTCTTAGTCCTTGGTTTATTAATTCATAGGGGGTTTTTTTTCAAGATTTATTTATTTTAGAGAGAGAGAGAGAGAGAGAGAGCACAGGGGAGTGGGGCAGAGGGAGGAAGAAACTCCAAGCAGACTCTACTGAGTGCGGAGCCAGTGTGGGGCTTGATCTTGTGACCCTGCGTTCAGGACCTGAGCCGAAATCAAGAGTTGGATGCTTAACCAACGACACCACCTAGGCGCCCCATTAATTCATACTTTTTATGAGTAAGTGCTGTAGCTAGAACTTAATAAGGCTCACTAATAAGAGTGGGGTAAAAGAGGTGAGAAAGCCCTTAGATTTGGAAATTTTGAATGCAGGACCAACTCTTGGCTCTGATAACATCTGTATATTTTAAGTTATTTAATTTCCCTGAGCTGTAGGTTTCTTACCTGCAAAATGGGTGAGCTGATAACCCCTATCTCATAGTATTTTTAGTTGTGAATATTAAATGAAATAAAGAAGGTGAGAGTTGGGGCACCTGGCTGGCACAGTTGGTTAAGCGTCTGCCTTTGGCTCAGGTCATGATCCCAGGGTCCTGGGGTCAAGCCCCGCATTGGGCTCCCTGCTCAGCGGAGAGCCTGCTTCTCCCTCTCCCACTTCCCCTGCTTGTGTTCCCTCTCTCTCTGTGTCTCTGTCAAATAAATACAAAAAAAAAAGGGATTAAAAAAAGAAATAAAATCTTAAAAAAAAAAAGGTGAGAGTTATTTAGCATTCAGTAAATGTTAAGTTGAATGTGAATGGTAAGAACGTTGCTAAATGGAACCTAAAATGAACCCCAGATTATGTTATAAAATTTTTTTTAATAACAGCTTTATTGAGCAATAATCCACATACCATACAATTCATCCATTTAAAGTGTATGGTTCAGTGGCTTTTAGCATAGTCACAGAATTGTGCCACCCTCATCGCAATTAGTTTTGGAACACTTTCATGTTTTTACCCCAAAGAGAAATAGATAGCCTTTAGCAGTCACCTCATACTTCTTTCATCTCTCCCTGCTCTAGGCAACCACTGATCTATTTTCTACAGTAGATTTGTCTATTCTGGATATTGCACATAAATATTATACAATATATGGCCTTTTGTGACTGGGCTTCTTTCATTTAGTGTAATGTTGTCAAGGTTTATACATGTTGTAGCACGTATCAATATTTCATTCCTTTTTATTTCCTAATGTTCCCTTGGATGGATATACCACATTTATTAATCTATTCATCATATCATTAATAGACATTTGGGTGGTTTTTACTTTTTAGCTATTATGAGTAATGCTGCTATGAACATTCTTATATAAGTTTTTATGTAGACATGTTTTCATTTCTCAAATGGAGGAAATGCATTCTAGGTGTGGAATTGCTGGATCATATGGTAACTTTATGTTTAACCTTTTGAGGAACTCCAAACTGTTTTCCAAAGTGGCTGTACCATTTTACATTCTCACCAGCAGTGTATAAAGGTTCCAATTTCTGGGGCACCTGGCTGGCTCAGTTGGTGGAACGTGTGGCTCTTGATCTTGGAGTCGTGAGTTTGAGCCTCGCTTTGGGTGTAGATCTTTTTAAAAAAAGGTTTCAGTTTCTCCACATCCTCTCCAGCACTTATCTTTCTGATTTTAGTCATCTTAGTGAATGTAAAGTATGATGTATCTCTGTGATTTGATTTGCAACTTTCTGATGGCTAATGATGCTGAGCATCTTTTCATGTGCTTATTTTCCCATCTCTGTGTTTTACTAACTTGCTATGTAATAATATCCTTCTTTAATAAGATAGTGCTCTGCACCCAAGGGTGCTTATTAATATTTAGTGATTTGTTAGCTGATTATAAGAGGATTCCAGAAGAAGAAAAATATGGCTTCATCTTATTCTTTGCTTTTTTTGGTTAATTCTATCACTGGTTGAATTGAAAATTCTCAGGAAGGATATCCAAAAATGAGAAATTTTCAAATAATATTTAGTCTGTTTAGGGCAAGACCAGACTGAGATGTTAATTAAAGAACAGTTAATGCTGAATTGATTACTGGTATTGATTATAGAGCACTTAAAATTTGATCTTGGCACTGTGGACACAGCAGTGAATAAATTAAAGCCCTGGCTTTCAGTTGCACTCTAGTGGGCAGAGACAGGAAAAATTAGGCAATATATTTGGAAAGGGAGTTATTGAAAGGGAGGGAGCTATTTTTGATAGGATTGGCTAACCTAGGCCTCTCTAGTGAGGTAAAATTTGAGTGGAGATCTTAATGAAATGAGGGAACAAGTCATATTGATAATTTAAGGGAAGAATGGGCAGAGAGAGCTATAAATGCTAAATTCCTGAGGTGGGGTTGTGCCAGGTTTATCAATGAACAAGAAGGGAAAGAATGAAGAATGTCCCTGCTGTTCACATTAAAGAATCTGAGGCTTGTATGTTCTTGGTCTGTGTTTTTGGCCACTTCGGAGTGGTTCCTAAAGAACATGAATTATGGTGTTAAAATTTAATTTTATTGCAGTGTGGCTGTAGTGCAATGAGCAAAGAAGATGATGGTAGGGGGTAAGATAGATAGTAGAAGGGAGCCAGATTACATGGTGTTTTGTAGGCCATGGTAATGACCTTGTATTTTTTATTCTGAGTGAGATGAGCAGCCATTGCAGGATATTGAACAGAGTGGAGTGACATGATCTGAATTGAATCTAAAGGGCCATTTTGGCCTCTGAGGAGAAGGGGTCAGGGGATGGATAGATGGCAAGGGCAGAAGCAGGGGTATCAGAAAGAAGGCTGTTAACAAGAATTAGGTGATGAGATAATGAAAGCTTGAGCCAGTGTGGTAGCAGTAGAGGTGGTAAGAAATTGTTGGAATCAGGGTATGTTTTGGAAGTAGAGCTGACAGAATTTGCCGATAGGTTGAATGAGGACTGTTGAGAGTAAGAAAGGGAAGGTTTTTGCTTTGAGCAGCTGTAAGATTGGAGTTACCATTTATAGAGATGGGAAAGACTGGGAGGCGCAGATTTATAGGGAAGGATCAGGTATTTAGTTTTAGACATATTACATATTAGATGGCTGTTAGACAAACAAAAGGAGATGTCGTGTAGGAAGTTGGATTTAGAAGTCTAGAATTCAGAGAAATCCAGGTTAGAGATCTAAATCTGGGAGTCATTAGCATATGTATAGCCATAGAGTAGCTGTGATCACCTAAGAAATGTGTGTAGATAGAGCAGAGGAGATTTGACAGTCCTGGATGTTCTGACATAGGGAGGTTGAGATCAAAGGGATAGCCATTGAGGTAGAAGAAGGATCAAGAGAAAGTGAAGTACCAGAGGCCAAGTAATTTGTGGAGGGTAGTGGCAAGTGTCCCAGCTTGGTTGCCTGCCGTCCTGGAGTCTACTTGGTTCTAAGTAACTGTGGGACATGGGACAGTTCATGTTACTTTTTTGGGCCTTGGGGTCATCTCTAAAGTGATTAGAGATTAGTGATTAGATGGTCTTGAAACTTCTCCCCATCATCATAATAAACAAACTTTATAGTTTGCATAAAGCATTTTCATGTCTTTATCACATTTAATTTTTATAACAACCTTATGGAACTTATATTTTTATGCCCATTTTACAGATGAGAAGATTAAAGAAGCTTAGAGACTTGTCCAAAGTCACACTGTTATAGTCAGTTAGAGACACGAACCCAGATCTGCCTGATCTCAAAGCCTATGCTCTTTATATTGTGTAACAGCTATCTTTTTACACTAATATTCTAGAGCTCTGTGATTTTGAGCATATGGCATTCATTCATTCATTCATTCATTGAATATTTCTTGAGTACCTACAATGTACTAGACACTGTTCTAAGTGCTGGGAATACAGTTGTGACCAAGACAAAGTCCTTTTTTTAACTTTGATTTTTCATTCTAGTGGATAAGACTGACAGTAAACAAATAAACTAATAAGTTAGTGCCATCATTTAAAAAAAGAAAAAAGCAAAGATGAGGGAACAGAATATGTTGGGGGAATGATCAGGAGAAGTCTTTCTGAAGTGATGGCATTTGAGCAGAGACCTGAATGATCAAAAGTAGAAAGCCATGAGAAGATGTGATGAAGGAAACAAGAAACAGCAAGGTTCAGAGGTAGGAATGAGTGTTTGAGGAACAGCGGGAAGGCCCTTGGTGTAGTATAGGAGGTTGACAAACAAGATGAAGAGAGCTTTGGATTCATTTAGCCTTGGGGGGGTGGTGGTCTGTTGTGACTCTCTTCACTTAATTTGCTGTGTGACTCTGGGGAGAGTACCTGAACTTTTCTGAGTTTTAATTACCTTATCTATAAAATGGAACTGATAAAATACAGGCTATCTTGAGAATTAAATGAGAGAATGTATATAAAACACCTAGGATGGTGCCTGGCATATTATGATATTAAACATAAGTTTATTACATACCTACTATTATTGACCATATCCTACGCACTCATTCCACTGTCATCCGATAAGTTTAGTCTGTTTTTCTCTGTTTTTTGGTTTTTTTTCCCCCCAATTTGTCTTAGCAGATCTTAAAGTTCTGTTTTTGTGCCCAGGCTAGGCACTCTCCCTGAGCTCATCATTGTATTAAAATCAAGGAAAGAAGTGTTGGACTGAAATGAAAATGATTTAGAAGTTGATGAATAGGTATAAAAATAAGGGTTTGAAATTCTGATAATTGCAGCCTCTAATATATTCATTTGTTATGGAAAGAAACTGTGCATTTCTGTCATCTTTCCTCATCACTGGATCTACTCAGGCACTTGCCAGCCAGGTTTCCTGCTGACCCAAACCTGCTTGCCTTAGGAAAATCAGATAGGAGGGAAGTCTTCCATCCTTATAAGACCATCTGTTTTTAGACCCACAGCTGCTGCCCTTACAATTGCAACCCAACACAACTGGAATGATTTATTCATCTCCAGGTAACATTTGTGCACCAGGCTTCCAGCAAAATACAGTATCAGCTTCACACTTAATGAAGCATCCAGCACAGGTGGTGAGCTGCAGTGGAAAGGATGCTTCTGGCTTAGAAATGGCTGATGGACAGGTGGAGGCAAGCTGTTAGTGCTGAGAGTATAACCAGAGGAAGAGCAGAGTGAATACCAGGCAACAACGGAGAATTTCTTGTCTAGGAGGGTCTTGATTGTGTGTCCTATGTTCCTGGAGTTTCAAGATAACTTAACTCGTCTTTCAGTTGAATGTACCACTATTGAGTTAGGTCAGAAAATTAAAATCTAGAGAGAGGAAGGGCTTAGTTTAAGCTGCATAGCAGTTTGGCACAGTTAACACTAGAACTCAGGTATTCCAATTCCCAGTTCAGCGCTTACCTTCACATGTTTTGTTGTGCAATAAAAAAAACTTTAAATCATTATCCAAATATGAGGTGGCATTATTTTTTGCTCAGTATAATTTGCTGACACTCTGAACAAATCAGAACTTTTTGCCCCTTAATAACTGAATAACCAAGTAAGTAGCTTAATTTTTTTGAACCTCTCTTCTTATATATAAAATGAGGATGATTAACACTTGTTCTGGATTGTTTTGAGGGTTAAATGAGATTAAGTATATGAAAACTGGTAAGGTAATTTTTGATAATCAGAAGGTACTAAAGAAAAAAACAAAAGACAGTACTAAATAAATGCTAATTTCTCCTCTTTTTCAGATTAGTTGAGCAAACACTGATTAGACTTCTGCCTTGTGCCAGCTCACTTTCTAGGCTCTTTACTTACATTATCTTATTTAACCTTTAAGTTCCTTCCTCTCTCCCCTTATTATTTTGAGGGTCTAATTGGTATTAAAAGTACTTTCCTTCTATGACAGAGTCCTTCCAATAGTCAAATCTCCATCACTAAACACAGTTGTTGTAAACAAGTGCTTACTTTTAGAAAAATCCAGATTATTAGTATTAACCTGTGGTTATAACTATGGACCAGTGTACCTAGAGCCTAGTGTGTAAGATTTGGCTTCTGCTTCTACAAGGTGTTTTGGGGACCCTCTGTTTGGAGACCAAAGCATGACTATGATGGTATTCTTTGTCATCTCAGAGAAGCTTGGTTTCTCTTTTGGAGTGTTTGATTGTAGTAAATTGCTTCCTTTTCACCTTAGGTTTTAGGCTTTTTGACAAGCCATCTGCTTCTCAAACCCAATTTCCTTTTACCACCAAGTGCTTGCAGGCAGTTGTTCAGATGGAGAACAAAAGCTTTCTCCAGTTCCTAGTGTAAGAGTGGGAATGCCTTAGGGAGAGATTGCATCTGCTTATTGGAATTCATTTGTGTTGTGTGCCTGGCTAGGCAATATTTTACCAAGGACTCTGCTGGGGCTGGCTGAAGAGGAGATAAAATTTTGGAATGGAGGTCTGTCAGCATGGGTTTTGGCTATTTCTGTCCTTACCAGTATCTGCTAGGGCTCCAAAGAGCTTGTTGGGATTTGCATGCTGTTGCTGCTTCTACTGTTACTACTACCTACATCTGTTGTCCAGGTTTTCCATCTGCACTTTTTTTGTTGTTTTTCCAGGTTGTTGCTCTGTTCTGTGAGTGGCTCAATATAATGCAGTTCAATAGACTGAGTAAAGTGGAGATTAAGTAATGAATAAAATAAGATATAGGGAAACCTAGTGTGATGTGGTAGAAAAGCCTTGGTAAACCCATAGGCATTGTGGCTTTAAATCTCAACTTTGTTTTACACTGGCTCTGTGATCTTGGGTATATCATTTAATCTCTTTGAGTGATAATTTCTTTATCTCTAAAAGTGGGAATATAAATATCTACCTTGCTTAAGGTTGTGGATTAAATGAGAACTTAGAGGAAAAAATCAAGCTTTAAGTTGGTGCTCATTAAATATTCCTTTCCATCTTTCTTCCCATCTCCTTAAGGAATGTACATGAAGAAATCAGACACATATACGTGTGTGTGTGTGTGTGTGTGTGTGTGTGTGTGTGTAACATAGCTTTGAGAAGTGGCTGGAATTTGCAATAGTCATTGGGAATTGGAAGGGAATTGGAAAGGAAGGACTTGGGGTAGATGCATATCTTCCTTGAAACCAGGCTGAGAGATATACTCCGGTTAGGTGACATAAGCTTTGTGCCTTTTTTTCTTTTTTTAAGATTTTATTACTTGACAGAGTGAGAGAGCACAAGCAGGGGGAGTGGCAGAGGGTGAGGGAGAAGCATGCTCCCTGCTGAGCAGGGAGCACGATGTGGGGCTCTATCCCTGGACCCTGAGATCATGACCTGAGCCGAAGGCAGACGCCCAACCAGCTGAGCCACCCAGGCGCCCCATCTTTGTGCCTTTAAAGAAGACCTTAGGAGGGAAAAAGAAAGAACCTGGCAGTTGAGGTCTTGGGATGCTGGTTTCTTCAGGGGGACCATTAGTGTCTCTGGTAGCTGTTGGTCTCTTAGAGGTACAATAATCTGAGTAAGCTGAGAACAGAACCTTTGTTAAGTGTGAGACCTGCCTTTTGGGAACAGTAAGTACATTGCTTGGAAGGTTGTAGCCATCACCTTTCCCTTCCCATCCCCCAAATCTATAATATCATCAGAATGATCTTTTCCAAGATTCAAATCTGATCATCTTAATTGGATGTTAAAACTCTTCACTGGCTTTCAGTTGCCTTTAGGTTAGAGTCCAGATTCCTTCTATGACATACGAGGTCTTCCTTAATCTGATCTCTACCTACCCTTTTAGCCTCATTTCCCACTGCTCTTGCCTGTGCTCCAGTGACATTGTCATTCACAGCTTCTCATCCCCTCTGCCCTCATATATGTTCTGGCCCGTGGTAGCCTTTCTGCTAGCCTTACTTCCCCTCTTTCTTATTCTTCTGTTTTACTTGACAAACTTCTGCTCTTTCTTTAAAACTTCTCTCAAGAACTATGTTTTCTGTGAGGTGCTCCCTGACTTCTGAAGGTGAGGTGCCATGGGATGAGACTTCCCTCCTCTAGGTTCATCTAGAATTTTGTACAGAGAAAAATCTAACTACATGTTGTAGCATCAGTGATTAGTAGACATGGTCTCTTAATGCTTTTATTTATGATCCACTGACTTCTTTACTTTAGGGCCTTCATTGGGATACTCCATTCATATGTAGGTCGATTCACAACAGATATCTTTAGAATTAGAAAAATAAACACAGATATAATACAGCATTTTGCCAGACTTAGCAAATTATATTTTATTATACCTCTTACCCCTGAGGAAGTGAATAGCCACTGGTAAAATGAACCATTAGGTTTGGAAAGAGCTGTTTATTATCAGGTTGAGGATGTAGGTCCATCTGTTCTGATTTTTTTAAATAATTGACAACCTTTGACAAATCACTGACAGAACATCATTATTGTACTTACACTTTCTTTCAAATAACTTTTCACTGGATCCTCAGATTCGATATAAATAGGATCTGAATTCTGTTTTTCATCCTGGAGCTTTCCCCCAAATCTGGTGATCCTTGGTTATCTGTTCATATTAAAATGGGATACCAAAAAGATGATTAGAAATTTTAAATACTAGGGTGGGGCTTACTGATTGTGGACTTCACTGTATGGCAATCTGCCTGGAATATTTGTGGGGCACCTACAATGTCAGTAACATTAGGTCTGTCCCTTGGGGCTGGTCAGATTCTCTGGAAGGATCCTCTAGTCTTCCTAGATGTCATAGGCCTGGCTGCTAGTGGTCTGGAAGCTGAATGGGAGAGGAAAGCTGCAGAGAGGTCCTCGATATTCTTTTCACATAACATTGCTATTTTCAGTATAGTATCCCTGCCTTCAACTGTACCTGCTCTTGCCTTACCTAGAGACTCTCTGTTTTATCCTTTTCAGAGGGAAAAGAAACCCTGAACATCGTGCTACCAGTTTCTGAAAGCTGTGGGAGTTGTATAAAACCCCCACAAAAGTAACAAATCAAGTCCCCCCGCCCCGCCCCCCCCCCCAGTAGTCCTATTTCTTGGGTCTGGTAAGTCAGTTATTGATCACTGAAAGCTTTCTAGCTTTCAGTATTTTGTGGCTGTTGCTCCTCTCATTTCTCTGTTTTTATGACTTTGTGCCTTATAAAAAGTCCAAAAGTGGGGTCCAAATACATTATATACTCCCTTCTTCAGAACAGACAATATTATTTAATTTCTTGAGATTCACGTTCATCATTATAAACATCAACTATCCCGTCTTTCTGTGTTATACTGATGCCCATGGGAACTATTGTATTCTGTGCTAACTACTCTGGTGCTATACTTTAAAACAAAAACAAGCTTAACGACCCTTTTTTTTTTCCTTGTGAATACAGTGCTTTTTATATCTTGTGGTTGAGAATTATATTTCTGCCTTTTCTCCTTGTTGTTTATTCTCGTTTCTTTGTCACTTTTTACCTACTGTATGCGGTGCTCTCAAATTACTGAGTTTATTAGATGTGTTTTTAAAGGAAAAGTGAGGCCCTAGGGATTCGACTAGCAGTAAAGTGTGAAGAATTAAAGACAGTTATTTTGGCTTTGAAGAGGTCTTTTTGCAGTAATTTTAGTTCTCCATGTGATCCAGAAGACAAGGTTATTGGATTACTGAATTCCACACAAGTGAGGTATTATAATAAAACTTCACGGCTTGTCAAATAAATTGCCTTCATCCATATCATCTCATTATTTTAAGCTTCGTAGTAATTCTACAAGGTAATAGGGCAGGTAGAATTATTCCTGTTTTATATATATAGGGCGATTTGAGGTTCAGAGATTAAATTACGTGTTCATATCACATAATTGAGTGGAAGAGCTGGGCCTAATCTCAGGTTGTCTGACTCACGCCTAGTGTTCTCTGTCTTTTCTGTATGTGGTCTTCTACAGAGAGGGTCAGATTCATAAGATTAGAGCTCAGCGCAAGAAAGAATAGTCCTCATTTGATCCTTATGATAGCCCAGGGAACAGGTAATATTTTTTTCTGTTTCCCCGTCTGGCAAATTTGAAGCTTAGAGGGATTAAATGACTTATTCAAGGTCACCTGGCAAAATAAAGAGTGACAGAGCTGGGACTCATTCTCTTCTTTTCACTCCAAATCTTGCTCTCTGATTGTAATGCACGATACTTCCTCCTTCAATCCGAATGAACTTCCAAAAGAGAAAATATGCCAGCCATATGGATATATTAGCACCAGTGGTTTGAACTCTTAGAAAACAGCCAAGTCCTCTTCCCTGGGACGGTTTCAGCTGATTGGAATTCTCAGTCTGTTTTTCTAATTTATGTAAAGGAGGAGGATAAAGAACTATTGTGTTTGGACTTGCAGCAAACTTTAATTCCCTAAGCGGAAACACTAAAGATACACAGTTGCATTGCCAGTTTGGCACAAGGAAATACTTAAACTCTCAAGTAGAAATACTTACTGAGTTTCTAGTATAGCCTAATGTTCTAGACTCCAGGAGGGATTTATCAGTGAATCAGGAAATGTTAGGGTTCTGAAATCCATTCATTCTAAGGCTTAAAGGCAGAGAGTTTATTTAGGCAGTTCAGTAGAACAATTCCGTCTAGCTTGATTCAGCTAGAACTGGAGAGTAAGGTAAACTAGGCCTCCTCTCTCCTTAGGCTGTGGCAGCAACTGCTCACTGGGCGTATTCTTCTTCATATGCAGGTGTTCTCTGAGACAGGCTGCATCTGCTCTCATCTTGCCAGCGTTTCTTCAGAGCTTAGTACAATTACTCTTTCCTCTAACGAGCTTTTTAGGCTGATAGCTGGTACTTGTCTTATCCCAACTCCTGTTGCCCTTTGTAAGCCAGTCCAGTTCCCTTCTAAGTTAATACTGACAAGTGTTGATCCATAATTTGTTTCTATATTGCTTCCTATTCTAGAAGGATTTTCCATTAGTGATATTTCTGATTATGCCCAGAGTGGAGGTTTATTGTTTGGTTACTTGTATTTCTTAAGCCTTGGTTATAGGTTTATATTGAGGTTGTTTAACCATCTAATCAGGAAGCCTTCAGTTTAAGGGAATAAAGTGTGGTGCAGTGAGACCCTCTAAGAAGCCTTCTCTGACCCTCCCAGAGCTAGTAATTCCTTTTCTTTTTGTCTTAGGGCTTGTCACTCTGCCGTAGAACTCTTTTTTTTTTTTTGCTGTCTGCCTCCGCAACTAGGTGCTGAGTCCCCGAGGGGAGGTATTTTGGTATAGTTCATCTCTTTTGTTTCCAACAGCCAACATAGAGCATGGACACAGAATAGGTGCTTGGTACATGCTTATTGTTTATCGAGAACCAGGATAGAGGAGTTCTGGTTCCAGTTCTACCACCATGTGACCTTGGGCAGGTACGTCACTTCCCATCTTTGAAACTCCAATTTTCTTATGGAGGTTAGACTCCATGACCAGTGTCACAATAGCATTTATCCTACTTACAGCAGTCAGGGTCTGGTTGAAGAGATAGAAGCCACACCAGTAATTTGAACACATAAAATTTAATACAAAGAATTGTTAACTAGATAAAAAGTGGTTAATTGCAAAGGAGATAAAAAGAAAACTCTAAGGTGTAATAGAGGTAGTAACTGCTGAGAACTATTACCATCTGTAGGGCTGAAGGAAAAACAAATGAGGAAGGAACTTAGAAGTTTAAGAGAGCGCCACAAGGCTGAATGCAGGCCTCAAGAGAAGAGTGTATGCTTGTCATAGGAATGTGCTGCTTGTTGCTGTGGTGAAGAAGAAACTGGCTGGAGGGCGCTCGCCTCAGAACCTGGAAAGCCACTGTGTTGAAGTCTACCATGACCTCCTCCCTGCTGATCTACTTGCTGACTTGTAGGAAAACCAAACACTGGGGGAAAAAATTCCCTCTTTCTCTCTTAGCTTTGTAGTCTCCTTCCAGCACCCTCTACTGGCAAAATCTGACATGAACCCACTGGGAATGGAGACATGTAGCCTGTAGAGTCCAGTCCAGTATCACAAAACAGGGCAGCGAAGAATTGGTTTGGAACCGTAAAGCAAATAATAATTTCCATATTGTAATAATCTGTTTTGATATTTATTTTCCTCATTGCACCATGAGCTTGGTAGTGACTGGAACAGTGTCATATTTATTTCTGTATCTGCATTGCCCCAGAAGGGGTCTGGCACTAAAGAGTTGCTCAGTAAATACTATTTGGATGAAGGAAAGACTATAAGATAGGGAAAATTAGGTTTTCTCTAGGTTGGCTTAAGTCTGATTATCATGGAAGGAATTGGAGCTAAGCATCCTCCCTGGCAGTTAAAACCATATTGAATGCCATTTGTCTTGTGCCTGTCATGGGTATTCCTTGCATTAGATGCTAGAGTGAGGACAGTAAAAACATTCTCCTGTTAATATTGATATATTGTATGAAATTAAACATCTCCCCTTTCCTGAAGGGTGACACTCTGAAATCTGGGATAGTTATTGTGCACATAAGTATATTGCTCAGAAGGGTAAGGAGATTAATGTATTACGTGTCATGTGCAATTTAGTTCATTTCATCCCTAGAGCCCATTGTATTATCCCCATTTTACAGATGGAGAAACTGAGGTTCAGGAACATCAAGGTACTTGATCAAAGTTAAAACAACCTGTAAGTTGCAAAGCTGGGATATGAGCTCAGGTTTGACTGTTACAAAATTTGAACAGGACAATGAATACTCTATCCTTTGTCCCAGCATATGAAGGCACAAGTACAGAGTTTTTGTTAGCTGATGGCAATGTAAATCTGTGGAATTGATTTCTCTTTCTGGTCGTTTGGGGCTGGGGAAATAACAACAGAGCAAAAAAGCAGCATTTGCAAGGCTGCGATGATAATGTATCTAATAATTGGCCTTTTAAGTAAGCCAGTTTGAGCCTGAGCTTCAGATATCCAATTTGTGAAGCATTTGCTCTCTGGCAGCAGGGTATTCGGTTTTCAAATCCCACACTAGCAGCTCACAAAAGAGTTCTGATACATTCCCTGCATTAAGCTTTTCTTCTCTTGCTCCTACAAGTTTCTTTCCTTTTCTGGGGCCTGAAACTAGATAGACCACTTAATTATTATTAGGAAGCAAAATTTATGAGGTTGGGGTGTTTGTTGCTTCTGAGCCTGGACATATAGAGACTTTAGGTAAATTATTTAGATTTCAGAGTCAGTTATTTCTTTCTTTGATCATCGGCCAGGCAAAGTTGGGGACCCTGGTGCCTGTCTCATAGCTTGAAGGGTTTTGCATATTGCATATGGCCTGGGAGAGATACTGTTACAAGAAAAGCTTTCCATTAAGCACATTGGAAGAGACCAATAATGTCAGTATTTGCTAATCACATTATTCAGCTAGTTATTTTGTGATTATCCACTGGGATGGCCACTGATTGCTGACATGAGAGTGTGATTTCCTCATGAAAGTGAGAAGCCCTTGGGCCAATGTCACCTTTCCTTCATGTCTTTTGGTACTACCATTGACTAGAGAATCTTAGAATAGTTACCTTCTCCTTTGATTTTCCTGGCAGTAAATGCTGCTGCTTAACTGCTTTTCAGAAGTGATGACATTTATTCTTTGGAAGGAACTGAAGAAAGAGTCTGCACATGTCATTTATTTTTAACTGCATACTCATGAGAGTTGAAATCTTACTTTCATTTGTGGTTTAGCATCAAACAGGAAAAGCGATGTAGTGGAATTAGCATGGGCTGTAATAGCACTGTCACCTGGGCAAAACCCCATTCTGCTACTTAACAACTTAATAGCTATTTATCCTGTCTGATTCTCAGTTTCCTCTTCACTAAAATGAGAATAATGATAAATAATAATGGCAGTAATAATGATCCATAATTTGGGGTAAATCTATTAATTTCTCTGAGTTCTGAATTTATTTATCTGTAAAATGGAGCTAGTAATTCTTCCAGAATAGGTTTGGTTTGAAAAAGAAACTGGCTAATGTAAATGAAAATGTCTAGTGGAGTGCCTGACACATAGTATTTGCGTATGCTAAGTGCTAACTAGTGGCTATGACTGTTCTTAGGAGATCTGAAGGAAAAGATTCCTGAGAGTATGATAGTTCCTGTGGGATGGATCAGGGCTTAATAAATACTCATTAGTTCTTTCAGTGGGGGAGGTCTTATCATTTCCTTTAGGAATTGTTTTACTTGATCTGTTGGTATTCCTTTTACTACCCTGTCTCCAGACAGAACTATGGAGTTCTTTCCCCTGAGAGTTTCCTTCCCAAGCTGTAGTCCTGCTGTTGCTATTCCAAGTTGCTCTCTATAGAGAAAGTGGAGTACAAAGACTGAGTTGTGGTTCAAAACTTCCACTAGCTTGTATTTCTGGGTTCGTTGTTTGTACACAGGACTGAGGGAGGGTTTGTCAAAGGCCTTTAAAGAGGTATGATCATGCCATTATTTTGCTATTTCTTTGGTATAAGCCAAGAAGGAGGGTTGGCCAGTAAAAAAATGTTTTATAGAACAGTAAACTGGATGTCTCTACAAAGCTGGCCTCTGATCTACTTAGCCTCTTCACGCAAGAGACTCTAGCAAGTCTGAATTCCAACAGTTTCAGATCAAGGGTTTCATTTCTCTTTTTCTCACAGAGTTACAGGATTTCCAGAGATGTTCAAAGCTGAAACACAGAGATTAGAGGACTTGTTTAAAGTCCTGTGGTAAAACCAAAACCTAGATTTCTTCTTTTTAATTCTTTTTCTGTAGTTCTTTGGGAAAATTCACTGTTTTTTTTCATAGGATGTTTAGAGAACAATAGCAGTTTATTTTTAAGAATACTCTCTCGTGGGGCATGTGGGTGGCTCAGGCAGTTAAGTGTCTGCCTTCAGCTCGGGTCATGATCCCAGGGTCCTGGGATCGAGTCGCACATTGGGCTCCCTGCTCAGCAGGGAGCCTGTTTCTCCCTCTCCCTCTGCCTGCCACTCCCCCGGCTTGTGCTCTCTCTCTGTCTATCTCTGGCAAATAAATAAAATCTTAAGAAGAAAAAGAAATGAATACTCTCTCATTTTCCTTCTCATAAATGGTGCAGGATTGCATTGAGCTGTAAAGATTACAAAGTTCTTTCGTGGCCATTGTTGCTTTTTTCTTCACAACAGTCCTGTGAGATAAGCAAGTCAGATACTCTTGATGATTTTGGGTTTTGTTCTTGTCTAAAAACAACAACAACAACAAAACTGATGAGGAAATTGAGGCCCAAGGAGGGAAGACGACTTGTTCAGAGTCACATAGTGAGGGTTAAAATTAGAACTCAGTAGGGGCGCCTGGGTGGCTCAGCTGGTTAAGCGTCTGCCTTCTGCTCAGCTCATGATCCCAGAGTCCTGGGTTGGAGCCCCGCGTAGGGCTCCCTGCTCCTCCCTTTCCTTCCTGCTTGTGCTCTCTCTTGCTATCTTTGTTGTTCTTTCTAAAATAAATGATTAAAAAGAAAGAAAGAAAGAAAAAAATCTTAAAAAAAACTCAGGAGCAAGAAGGCACTTTTATTTTTAGGTTTTTGATTATCACCGGGAACATCATCATACCTTGTCAACGCTGGATATTATCACTCTCTACAGCTTTTGCTATGCTTATTGAGAGAAAAAGACCTCATTGTTTTAATTTTTATCTTCCTAATTACTAGACCAGTTAAATATTTTTTCATGTTTATTGGCCATTTGTAGTTCTGTGAATTGTGTGTCATTTTTTGCATATTCTCTGCTAGGTTCTTTGGGTCTAATCAGTTTGGTGAGGGGGGCTCTTTGTATATTAAAGGTATTCGTCTTTTGATATATAGACTGCAAATATTTTTGCCATTTTATTTATGAAACTTGGTGCTTCTCTAGAACACTGGAGAGAAAAATCCTTTATATTGGAATAACTATTTAAAAATAGCATCTACCCCTACCACTAATACTACTCCTGAACATTTACAAGTTTAAAAAGAACTTTCATATTCTTTCTATCTTTTGTTCTCTCAAGATCTTCATGAGGGGGCTTATGATTAAAATAAAGTGGATTGAGTATGTACATCTTATCTCTTTTTAAAAACCCCATGGAAATAGAATAAAAGTAGTATTAACTCACAAAGGCTAAGAGAACAGGAGAACATGGAAAAGAGGCACAAGTGGTGAATGGTTTAGTGGATTAGGAAAGGCAGAACGCTGAGGCTGCAGAGGGAATGTGAATATGAACAAAGTAAGCCATTTGTGTGGGGCGCCTGGGTGGCTCAGATGGTTAAGTGTCTGCCTTCGGCTCAGGTCATGATCCCAGGGTCCTGGGATCGAGCCCCACATCGGGCTCCTGGCTCAGTGGGGAACCTGCTTCTCCCTCTCCCTCTGCCTCTTTCCCTGCTCATGCTCTCTCTCTCTATCTCTGTCTCAAATGAATAAATAAAATCTTTAAAAAAAAAAAAAAGCCATTTGTGGTATGGAGCCCTAGAAAGCTCTAGATATCGGGGGTTCTTGGCATCTTGAATGTTAGGCTGAGAGGTGGAGCTGAAAACAAGAGTTCAAAGGTTACATAAGGAACAGTTAAAACCCCAGATCTTTTTGCTATTTCAGCAGAACATTGGAGGTTTATTCTCTGGGGAAATAAAATCACGGAAGCTCTGGACTTGGGAATATCACACTTAGAGAAAAGGAGAGGTGACATTCTGAGGCCAGAGATTAAGTGAAGGTCTCTATCCATTTAGTAGCTCCCAGACATATAGGTAATCAGGCTTGTTCTTCTCTGGTGGGAGGTTGAAGGATTCCTTTCTGAGAAACTGACTCACAGATGTTGAGGGCCTCCCCAATAAAAAACTGGTTTGTTATTTTCTTTTGTGACAGTGAAGCCTAGAAGTTAACATGCCCTACTGCTCATACAGTGTATCTGTATGTGCCTTACTCTTAAATATGAAAGAATAGGCAATGATCACCTGATGCTTGAAAAAAACCTGTAACATGAATAACAGAATGAAAATAAACAGATGAAACAAACTGCCTCTAAAAAAGAGGGGTGGGTGGAGAGCACGAGACACTGTAGGGAGCAAAAGAAAATTTGAAAAAAACTCAGAGGAGAAATTGCCTCTGTGAAACAAGAATAACGTCCTATTATAAAAAAGGAATGGCCCGAGAACAAGAAAGAACTTTTTGACACTTAAAAAAAATCAGAAATAAAGAACAAAAACAAAGTAGAAAATAGGAGATGATGAAGGAAATAAGAAGATCAGTTTAAAATTTATTTTAATGTAAAAGTTATTTAAATTCAAAAGAATTGATTTAATTATTTTTTATGATTTCCTTCTAATTTCACTAGTTTCTTCCCTTTAGATCTCTGGATCTAATAGTTGGGTGTTGGATCATAAGGTGAAGGAAATCATCAGATATAATACAGTTTCCTAGAACTTAAGTATACATATGTTTAGATTGAAAACCCCGTCAAGTATGCTCAGTACAATGAATAAAAAAAAAAGAAATACATCATCATGAAATTTCAAAACACCGGGTAGAATGAGAATATTGTAAAAGCTTCCAGAGAGGATTAACAGGTCATACAGAAAGACACTGGACTTCTCAAAAGCAATATGGGAAGCTAGAAAAAAGTGGAAGAATGACCTTACATTCTGACAGGAAATGATTTTCAACCTAGAATTCTATACCCAGTCAAAAGTAACTATCAGATATGAAGGTCGAAAAAAACCAAAAGATATTTTCAGAAATGCAACATCTCAGAAGATTTATTTCTACGTATGCTATCTCAAGAAACTTAGTAGTTTGGTATATCATAATGGGATGGAAGAGAAGGAGGAAGGCATGGATCCAGGAAACAAGGGAATCCAGTATAAAAGAGAAACATGAGTAGAAACCCCAGAATGGTGGTAAAGAGCTATTCCAGGACCACAGCTATTCAGGAGGCCTAGAGACTAGAGTTACCAGATTGGAACCAGAGGGTGGAGGCCTCCAAAAGGGAAGTTTTCAAGTAAAGGTAAAATGCAACCAATATTTTATTTGATATTTTTGACCATATTAAAAGGAACTGTAATGTTATTTTAGAGTATTTGGAGCTGAAGTGGGGAAAAGGACATTAAAACTGAGGCAACTATTAATTCCAAGAAAAACTAGAATTCTAGTCGTCCAAGAAAGGCAATGCAGTCATAATACATTATGTGGCTTAGCTGTGAAAATCATTTTAATAATGTAAACCTTGACAATTTTTTAAAGCATTTTATTTTGAAATAATTATAGATTTACAGGGAGTTGCAAAGATAGTACGGAGAGGTCCTATGTACCCTTTACCCAGTTTCCCCCAATGGTTAGATCTTATGTAACTATAGTACAGTATCAAAACCAGGAAAATGATGTTGGTGCAATGTGTGTGTTTAGTTCTGTGCCATTTTATCACATGTAGATTTGGGTAACCACCACTGCAGTGAAGATACAGAATATTCCATTACTCCGAAGATTTCCCTCATGTTATCCCTTTATAAGTCATAGCACTCACCATCCCCAACTCCTGGTAACCACTAATTTGTTTTACATCTACATAATTTTGTCATTTCAAGATAAATATATAATTGGAATCATACAGTATATGGCCTTTTTTTCCCCCACACAGCATAATGCCCTTGAGATCCATCCAAGTGGTTGTGTATATCAATAGTTTATTCCTTTTGATTGCTAAGTAATATTCCATGGTGTGGGTGTATCTTAAATATTAATTTAACTAAAAATTGTGATGTGAATATGTTAGTGGAAGGGGTAGTGTGTATGGATAGTTGTGGGGGTGATGATCATGTTGTATAGAAAGAATATGACTAAAATTGACACCCCCCCCAAATTAAATAAATAACTAGTAAACAAGCATGGTGTTTTTTTTTTTTTTTCTTTTTTGAAATAAAGAGATAAATGCCAAGAGAAAGAGCTAAAAGTTGAAAGCACTTGCTTTTGGGAAGCAGAAATCAGTAGTAAATAGGGGGCTGCTGCTTTTTTGCTATAAGCTTTATAGTACTACATACATAGGAAGTAAAGGGCTATTACCATACATAGAAATAAGGCCTGGAGAGTTAGGGGTCCAAGGTTTTAGAATGAATATCTAGAGAAGTTGAGACTCTGGCTCTGGTTCTCTGACTCTCACCAATGCTCCAGCCTACCTTGGAGTGTTTGCTGGTGATGTTCATACAAGTGAATACTTGTGCTTCCAACAGGGCCTTCTTGGTATTTTTTACATTGGTCATTACAGCCTCTGCATCTGGGATACTACAAAGTGCCTGACATAGCAAACAAGAGTCCTAATGACCCAGTCCCTGGGTAGCTGATGCTGGGGTAATAAATTACCATAAAATTACTTTCTGAAGGCCAACTTGACAGCTTTGCTGTGTTTTGTTTTGTTTTCCCTTTTGATGGGCTAGGGATAGCTCTTTTATAGCAATTGCATGGAGGCATTTTTTCATATGCATGGAGAGAGAGAGAAAGAAAGAGATAATTTTTAAAAATCAGTTGTTGGCCCCAGACAAAATAATCCTGTCATAAGAGAGGGAAGTCACAGCCTAAGCTTGGGAGTCAGAGAACTTGAATGCAAGCTGTTGCTCCACTACTTTCTTTGTTTTTTCCCCTCCTTCAGCCAGGTGGGTTTCCTTCTTTTCTAAGCTGCAATTTCAGCTTCCTTGAGAATTCCCTCTTTGGCATCTTTGTTGGACTCTAGTGCTCCCAGATTTCCTGTGTTCCAGGTAGTTCTTTGGGTCACTTCTGTAAATGATTTATTGTTTATCCATCATATGTGAGAATTTTATTCTCAGTGAGGAATCCCATTGTCTAGTGCTGGAGAATCATTCTTCGCCCTCAGGTGTCAACTACAAGATTCAACCTAAGGTGAAGGCTTCAGTATGAGTCAGTGCCTTAGTGGTTTACTTCAAAATACTAGGTTATCCCCTTTTCGTTGGTATTACCATTAAAGCATTCTTGTCCACAGGCATTAGCTGCAAGCTCCTTTGGTTTTCTGTGCTTACTGGTGAGGCTGCTTTGTGGTTGTTAAAGACTGATTTCCTAGTTCTGAAGATGAAAATAAGAGCTGTTATTCGCCAGCAGAGCAAACGTCATGACCAGATATTAGCAAAAACAAGAGCAGAGCTTTATTTTTATCTCTTGCCACCCCTGGGCTCAGTGGAGAGGAAAAGGGAGGGTTCTTAGTCTGGTCAAGTGTTCATGATCACATAGTGGGTAGGGGTGGGTGTGTCTCAGCTTCTTGTCCCGGAGGAGCAATGCCTTCAGAGAGTTCCACAGGTGTTGCAACAACAGTCCAGACAAGAAAGTCCCCGTTCTGTTATTCAGACTGTTCTTGGAGAGGGGGCTGACGGGCTCCTCCTTTTATGGCTCCTACTGAGAGCCACAAAAATAGGCTAGGTTGCACATGCAGAAAAAGCCACCAACCCTTTCAAATTATAAGACTAAAATCCATCTTATTATTAAAGTAATAACATGTGTACTGAAACTACCATAATAAAATTTTATCAGCTCATTTGTAACTTGAAACTTACTGGTTTCAACCAATTTAAGAAACAGTCTTCTAGACCAAAGGACTTTGCTGTTTAGGTAGTATTTGCTGGGAGGTCTCAGGCTTGTATGGTGGTTTTGTGAGAACCATTTCCAGTAATGGTTTTTTCAGCTTGTTATTTTAGTTGTCTTTGGGTGCAGGGACAGATGTTTGACAGTAGTGTGAAATAATGTGTAAGCCCATCTCTTCTTTTTCATGGGCTTGACACCTGGTAAGAGGACAAAGCCTTTGGGCAGGATATGTAGGGAGCCCCTTTGATGTTCTGAATTCTATAAAGAGGCTGTTTCTTTTTAGACAGGGCATCCTTTGGTGACAGGCTTGATCATCCTCCCCATTTATGAATTATGGTTTCAGAGAAACATTTTGAGACGACTGCTAAAGAAACTAGGTCAAATCAGGTAGGATTTATGAAATGCACCATTAATGAGTCAATGAGAAAGTCAGTTCTGTCTTTCTGTGTCCTGAAATTCTAAAGAGGTTAATTACAGGAAGGCCTTCAAACCGTATGTTCCTTTGTCTTGGAAACATTCCCCTTTTTGCATAATGTGTTTGCTATGTGACTACATCTAGTTATATAGTATTCAGTATCAGCACTTATTCCTTGAGTTCTTTTGTTTTATATCTGAAGTTGTATAAAGCTGGCTTTAAAATAATATTTAAATTATAATTTTAAGAGGTGAGTTTACTCTTATGCTACTCTCACTGATCTATGATTAACTCCACCAGTATTGCCTCCAAAATCTATTCTCTCGTCCTTGTGCATTCTCCACTGTGTCCACTCTGTTCCACTCATTGTCTCTCAATTCCTCTGAGAACATGTTGGACTCTTTTCTGCCTCAGTGCCTTTGCCCATGCTATTCCTTTCCCTAACAGCTAACTCTGTGGCTAACAGCTCTTCTGTTATGGCTTGTTTAAATGTCATCACTTTGGAGTGTCCTTTCTTGACTTGCCATTCTCAAGAACATCTGTTTGCTTTTTTATGAGCATCTCTTACAAGTTGTAATTATAGGATGTATTAAGTCTGTCCTACCTGCCCTTCATCTCTTTCCTCCTCTATAGTATAAACTCTATGAGGATAAGGGGCAGTGGCTGAGTGGTTCCCTGTTGCATTCTCAGTGCCTAAAATAATGTCTAGGGTCGGGGCGCCTGGGTGGCTCAATCGTTAAGCATCTGCCTTCGGCTCAGGTCATGATCCCAGGGTACTGGGATAGAGCCCCACATCAGGCTCCCGGCTCGGCGGGAAGCCTGCTTCTCCCTCTCCCCCTCCCTCTGCTTGTGTTCCCTCTCTTGCTGTCTCTCTCTCTGTTAAATAAATAAATAAAATCTTTAAAACAAAACAAAACAATGTCTAGGGTCTGCCATATAGCAGGAATTCATAACAAATATTTGTTGGAAGCTTGAATGAATGATGAGTGAAGGATGCTTTCTAGGGAGTATCCAAGAGAACCAGGCAAAAGCTGAATGGCCATTCCCCCCACCCCACCCCCGCCGAATGGCCATTTTTGACTTAGCTTTGGAAGTCACACGACATTACTTCTGCTGCATACTATTGGTTGGGTCAATCGAGCTCAGATTCATGAGGAGGAGAATTAGGCTTTACCTCTTGATGGGGTTGTGGCAATCTTTGGGAAACATAATCTGTCACCAGGACATTTTTCCTAGCTGGGTACTTTATCTTCTCTGAGAAATGGATGCAGCTTTATTATAGGCATGTATATGTGCTGCCGAAGCGAGCACTATTATAGGCATGTATACTACTGTCTAAAATCCCTGGATAGACACCCCTGTAGTATAGAGAGGCAGAGGTTTCATATCCTGGTTCTGTCACTTACTAGTGTTAGCAAAAGAAAACCTTTCAAAAAATGTAAGCAGTTCCTTTATTCATTCAGGCTTTCAACAAGTGTATTTTGAGTACTACTATGTGCCAAGACGTAGACATTGTATTAGACACTGAGAATACAAGAGTGAACTAGATAATAGCCTTTGCTCCTGCCCCCAAAGCACACAGTCAGTAAGTGGAATCACTGGGACTCACCACTCTTTCCCCTAACTCCACTTAAAAAAATTTTAAGGTTTTATTTTCTTAGAATAGTGTTAGGTTTACAACTAAATTTGAGAGGGAGGTACCGAGATTTCCCATATACCCCCTGCTCTCACTCATGGGTAGCCTCCTCCTCTACCAATATCTCTTAGAAGAATGGTACATTTTTTACCAAAGATGAAATTACAGTGATACATTATAATCACTCAAAGTCTGTAGTTTCCCTTAGAGTTCACTCTTTGTGTTGTATATTCTTGGGTGTGGACAAATATATAATGACATATCTATCATTATAATATCATACAGAGTATTTCACCGTCCTCACAAGACCTAGTCCCCCTCAACCCTGGCAACCACTGATCTTTTTATTGTCTCCATAGTTTTGCCTTCTCCAGAATGTTGTATAGTTGGAATCATACAGTATGTAGACTTTTTTTTTTTTTAAGATTTTATTTATTTGACAGAGCACAAGCAGAGGGAGCAGCAGGCAGAGGGAGAGGGAGAAGCAGGCTCCCCGCTGAGCAGAGAGCCTGATGCAGGGCTCAATCCCAGGACCCTGGGATCATGACCTGCGAGCCGAAGGCAGCCATTTAACCACTGAGCCACCCAGGCGTCGCAGTATGTAGACTTTTATGAATGTCTTCTTTCACTTAGTAATATGCATTTAAGTTTCATCCATGTCTTTTCATGGCTTGATAGCTCATTTCTTTTTAGCACTGAATGATAGATATAGTCCATCGTCTGGATGTACTGCAATTTATTCATCTATTGGAGGACATCTTGGTTTCTTTGAAGTTTTGGCAGTTATGAATAAAACTGCCTATAAATATCCTTTTGTAGGTTTTTGTGTGGACATTTTCAGCTCCTTTGGATAACTACTAAGGAGTGTGATTGCTGGATCACATGGTAAGAAGATGTTTGGTTTTGAAGGAAACTGCCAAACTGTTTTCCAAAGTGGCTGTACTCTTTTACATTCTCACCAGAAATGTATGAGAGTTCCTATTGCTCTACATCCTTGTCAGCATTTGGTATTGTCAGTGTTCCAGATTTTGGCCACTCTAATAAGTGTGTAGTGGTATCTCATCATTGTTTTAATTTGCATTTCCCTGATGACTTATGATGTGAGGCATCTTTTCATAATCTTACTTGCTACCTGTGTATCTTCTTTGGCAAGGTGTCTGTTAAGATCTTTGGTCCGTTTAAATTTTTTTAAGTTTTAAGATTTTTTATTTATGTTTTTTTGAGAGAGAGAGCTTGTGTGCATGTGTGTGAGCAGGGGTGGGGCAAGGGGCAGAGGAAGAGGGAAAGAAAAAATCCAGCATGGAGCCCGATCTCACAACTCTGAGATCATGACCTGAGCCAAAATCAAGAGTCAGATGCTTAACTCACTGAACCACCCAGGTACCCCAGTTGGGTTGCTTGTTTTGTTGTTGAATTTTAAGAGTTCTTTGTATATTTTGGACAATAGTCCTTTATCAGATGTCTTTTGCAAATATTTTTTCCCAATCTGTGGCTTGTCTTCTGTGAACAATCAGTTGAGATAACTCACTACTGGTGGCTTGTCTTTTGATTCTTTTTATACTGTCTTTTGTAGAGCAACAGTTTTAATTTTAATGAAGTTCAGCTTATCAATTTTTTTATGGGTCATATCGTTGATGTTGTAGCTAAAAAGGCATCACCATACCCAAGGTTATCTAGGTTTTCTTCTGTGTTCTCTTCTAGGAGTTGTATACTTGTGTGTTTTACATGTAAGTCTGTGATCCATTTTCTGCTAATTTCTGTGAAAGGTGTAAGGTCTGTATCTAGACTATTATTATTTTGCATGTGCGTGCCTAGTTTTTCTGCACCATTTGTTGAAGAGACTATCTTTGCTTCATTGTATATAGCTTTTGCTCCTTGATCAAAGATCAATTGAATGTATTTACGTGGCTTTATTTCTGGGCTGTCTATTCTGTTCCATTGATCTGTTTGTCAATTCTGCCACCAATACTACACTGTCATGATTACTGTAGCTTTATAGTAAATCTTGATATCAGGTGGCCTCAGTCCTCCAACTACGTTCTTGTCTTTCAGTTTTGTATTGGCTATTCTGGGTCTTTTGCCCTTCCATATGAACTTTAGAATCAGTTTGTCGATATCCATAGAATAACTTGCTGGAATTTTTATTTGGATTGTATTGAATCTATAGATCAAGTTGGGGACAACTGACATCTTGACAATATTGAGTCTTTCTGTCCAGGAACATGGTATATCCACTTATTTAGTTCTTTTATTACATTCATCAGACTTTTGTAGTTTTCCTTATGTAGATCTTGTATATATTCTGTTAGATTTATACCTAAATATTTCTGTTTTAGGGGTGCTCATGTAGATGGTATTGTATTTTAAATTTCAGATTCCACTTTCTCTTTGTTAATATGCAGAAAAGCAATTTACTTGTATCCTGCAACCTTGCTGTATCCTACAATCTTGCTGTAATTACATACTAGTTTCAGGAGTTTGTTGTTGTTGTTGATTCTTTTAGATTTTCTACATAGATGATCATTTCATCTGTGAACAAAGACAATTTTATGTCTTCCTTCCCAATCTGTATAACTTTGATTTCCTTTTTCTTGCCTTATTCCATTGGCAAGGACTTATAATATGATTTTGAAGATTTCTAGAGGGGACATCATTGCCTTGTTACTGGTCTTAGTGTGAAAAGTTGGAATTTCTCACTGTACAGTATTTTAGCTGTAGTTTTTTGTAGACAGCCTTTATTTATTTAGAGACAGAGACAGTGTGTGTGTGAGGGGTGTGGAGGGGCAGAGGGAAAGAGAATCTCGAGCAGACTCCATGCCCAGCATGGAGCCCGACATGGGGTTCTACCTCACAACCCTGAGATCATGACCTGGGCCAAAATCAAGAGTCTGATGCTCAACTGACTAAGCCACCCAGGCACCCCATAGACAGCCTTTATTAAGTAGAGACAGTTCCCCTATCTTACTAGTTTACTAAAAATTTTTATCATGAATGGGTGTTGGATTTTGTTAAATGCTTTTTCTGCATCTGTTGATATGATCATGTAATTTTTCTTTTTAGTCTGTTGATATGATGGATTATCTTAATTGATTTTTGAATGTTGAAGCAGCCTTGCATACTTGAGACAAATCCCTCTTGGTCATGATGTATATTCTTTTTATACTTTTAAGAATTCATTTGCTAATATTTTGTTGAGGATTTTTGCATCTGTGTTCATGAGAGAGATTGGTCTGTTGTTTTCTTGTAATATCTTTGTCTAGTTTTAATATTAGGGTAATGCTGGTCTCACAGAATGAGGTAGGAAGTATTTCCTCTGCCTCTATCCTCTGAAAGACATTGCAGAGAATTGGTATAATTGTTTCCTTAAATATTTGGTAGAATTCACCCCATCCTGTGAACCCATCCTGGCATGGTGCTTTCTGTTTTAGAAGACTATTGATTATCGATTTGATGTCTTTCCTAGGTAGAGGTCTATTCAGATCATCTGTTTCTTCTTGTGTGAGTTTTGGCAGATGACGTCTTTCCAGGAATTGATCTATTTCATCTAGAGTTGTTAATAGCATTTTTTCATTGTCCTTTGAATTTCCAGAGGATCTATAGTGATATCCTCTCTTTCATTTCTGATATTAGTCTTTTCTGTTTTCTCTTTTTTTCTTAGTATCAATTTTATTGATCTTTTTAAAGAACCAGCTTTTGGTTTCATTGATGTTTTTTATTGATTTCCTGTTTTCAATTTCAGTGATTTCTGCTCTAATTCTTATTTCTTTTGCTTATTTTGCATTTATTTTGCTCTTTTTCTAGTTTCCTAAGGCCCACTGCCTTTTTTATAGGCATTTACTATTAAGTTATGACCTATGCTGAAAGGAATGGTTCCAAATCTTCTACTTCTGTAATTGACTCTAACATGAATGGCATATACTTCCTATATTATATTGAAGTGTTAGTATCTGCCTTCATGTTTAGAAACACTCAAAATCATATTAGGTATTTCAAAAAAAATTATTGGTATCCCTGAGCCAAAACCAAGTTTGTGCAGTATGTAAGATACTTATGAGTTGTTGTTTTTCCCTGATCTTCTTTAGGGACAGAAATATTTATTTCTGAAGAAATGTACACTCGGAGAACTAATAATGGGCAAGCACAATCCATCATGACCCATATAAGACTTTTCCTCCCTAAATATTGTCTTTTAACTGTTAATATGTATCATCTATTTCTGTTGAAGTTAGAAATCTATGAATTGAAATAGCAAAAAGAGCAAAAGCCTGTAGTAATCAGGTGGCCTGGGTTCTAGACTACCTGCATGAGGGGTGAGGGTGGAGAGATTGTGTTAGGGAGAGACTATTTATTACTCAGCTGCTTAAGAAAGAAAAGTATGTGCGGCGCCTGGGTAGCTCAGTTGATTAAGCATCTGACTTTTGATTTTGGCTCAGGTCATGATCTTGGGGTCGTGGGACTGAGCCCCACGTTGGGCGCGTGTTAGGTGTGGAGCCTGCTTGGGATTCTCTTTCTCCCTCTCCTTCTGCCCTTTACCATCCTCTCCCTCTCAGAAAAAAAAAGGAACTAAAAGTATGTGGACTCACTGACCTTTAAAGGTGCCTTACAATCTAAATTTTCTGTGCCTGCGTGCTCTTGGGTCTTCTAAGCTCCCATAGCAATCTGTTTTGTTTTGGTTTTTTAATTTTTTTTTTTTTAGATTTTTATTCATTCATTTAAGACAGATAGAGAGAGCGAGCATGAACAGGGGAGAGGCAGAGGGTGAGGGAGAAGTAGGCTCCCCGCTGAGCCAGGAGCCAAACATGGGGCTCAATCCCAGGACCCTGGGATCATGACCTGAGCTGAAGGCAGACGCTTAACCATCTGAGCCACCCAGGCGCCCCAGCAATCTGTATTTTTTTAAAAATAATTTGTTAGTATACTTGTAATTATTTATTTCATATTGGTCTTCCCCACTGGGCAATAAACTCTGTGAGGGCAGGAATCATGTCTGTTTATTCATTGCCAGGTACCTGGAAGGCACTTAATAAGTATTTCTGGATGAATTAACGAATGAAGGGTTTTCTACCGTGCAGACATTCTTACTCTTTAAAGTACCAGAGGCCCATTGATACATTCATAGAATCAACAGACATGTACTGCTAGGCACTGACCTGAAGGTGAATTGCCCCTGGCAAACACTAAACTACTTTCTTTCTCTGTGGATTTACCTGTTCCAGTTTTGGGCAAGTTATTTAACCTTTCTGTGCCTCGGTTTTCTCATCACAAAGTGGGGGCAGTAATACCTACCTCATCAGGTTGTTCAAAGTGTGATATGGGAGCAGGAAGAGTTAATTTAAAGGCTTTAGAATTGTGTCTGAAACAGAGTAAATGCTTTATTGTTTGTTATGTTTAACATTATTGTGATCATTATTTTGTTCCCTTTATAGCACCTAGCATAGGACTAAACACATGTCAGGCACATTCATCCAATTTCCTAAGGCCCCTACTATGTGCCAGGCACTGTTTTAGGAGATGTCGAATATGGATGAAAATACTGTCCCTGCTCTCAAGCTCATGGCAGAGATAGATATATAAAGAGTATATAAATACACAAATACATATATAATATACATACAAGTGTGTGTGTGTATGTGTATGGAGATATATAAGGATAATAAAGTGGGGTTAGTGCTATATTAATAGTAAATATAGTATGATATGGGAGCAGAAAGGAAGGAGAAATTCACATTGAATGACTGCAGTGTGCTTCACATTTATCTCATTTAATTCTCAGGCCAGCTCTGTGAGTTGGAGATTCTTAGTCACACTGTTTATTATGGATGCAGAAACTAATGCTCAGTGTTAAATAACTTCCCCACAGTTGGGTAGATGGTAAGTAGTTGCTGGGATTTAAACCTGAATCTGACCAATTGCAAAAACTGTTTGTACTATTTCTGATGCTTACAAAAAAAATTTGTTGCTATTTCTCTGAAATTGGTAAGTTCTACAAAGCAAAAACTATGTTTTTGGCTGAAAGAACTTGAGATTTGGTACATATTTTGAAAAATTCAACATCTGGAGTCCTGCTCTTCTGTTCCTTCCATTACCTGCTCTGGCAGGAAAAAAACTTGATGACTGGGAAGGCTGTAGATGTGGCCTCAGCTTTGGGCAGGATGGGCTGTGCCCCATTTGACTTTATCCTTTGTTTATCCTGCGAGGCTTGTGACTGGTACCTCCTCTCTAGGCAGCAAGGCTTCTTTGTGTGGGCTGGGACCTTGGGACCTGAATGAAGAGTTCATGCAGAGCTTCCTGTGAATGAGAAGTGTTCCTTTGATTAGCTGTGACCTCCTAGCAGCAGATACTTTCATCATTTGGCTTCAACTTTCTCACCTCCCCTTTGAGGTTCCATTGGGTCTGCCAGTCACAAAGCAGCTTCCATTGAATCCAGCAGTTTGTTTCTGGTTACATTAGGCATTATCTGTACTGCCCTTTTGGCTCACCTCATGAATGTTGAATTTCCCACAGAATATCTAAGCTGGGAGGGCCCTAAAAAACCCTGATTAACTCCTGCTCATTTTGCAGAGCAAGAAAGCTGAGACCCAATAAAGGGAAGATATTTACCCAGATTCCACAGATTTTGTGGCACAGGTGAGACCAGGGCTCTAATGCTTTAACTCCAGGCCAATTTTTCCCCCTATCAGATTCTCCTACCTTCTGTTTTCTCAGTCACATAGGATCATAAGCTCTTATGGCAGAGATCATGCCTTTTGTACCTTTATATTCCTCAGAGAACCCAAGTTAATTAGGTATACTCAGGTTTGTTATTATCTGATTTTACCTATGGAGAATGCATTGTCTAGTAGAAAGACATAGGTAGGCCTGGAAGGGGATCTTGGCTAGGAATCAGTGGAGCTGGGATTCTAACTTAGATAATTCTGAGTCCAAGTTGTGCAGTCTTTTTTCTAGTAAACTATAAATAGATTGGTATGCTTTTGACAGGGGAAAAATGATCCAGACAGAGCCAAACCCCAGAGGCAGCGAGTGTTGGCTGCACTTGAAGAGAAGCAACTAGACTGATGTGGCCAGAGCACAGGTTGGATTAAGTGAAGGGACATGGGAGGAAGGCAGCAAGAAACATTGAGGAGAAAAGGTGCAAAAGGTTTGGAGCTGGACAGATCACTTTATTTTATTTATTTATTTGTTTTTCAGTTTCTCAGTCATTCAGAATTTTGTGTTAGCTGAATCAATAAGCACTGTACAAAACAATGTAAAAGTGGCTGTCATTTTCTCTCCCCTGCTTCCCCCACCTGGGGACAATCCCCTGGGCACTTAACTCAGGGGTTCTGCACATTTGGTTCAGCAAATGAGATTGAGTGACACTATAGCCCGGTGAATAGGACAGGTCTCTTTAATGTGTACTTTTTAAAGAAAGCCTCCTGGAGTTGGGAGCCTTGGGCTGGGCCTGAAGATGGTTAGGATTTGAATCTACAGGGAGGGCACAGGATTTGTGGAGAAACGTGAACATACACCTCTCTTCCTCTTAAACAAAGTTGGAAAACCAAGCCCCTGTGTAATTTGCCTAAAGCATTGTTGAGGAGAGGGGACTGCTGGAGAGTGGAGGTTGGGGCTAGGTTTTAGAAAGCATAGAATTCTAGATTTGAAGATTTACTTTTTATTTCTATTAATATCACTGTAGATGTGCTCCCTCTTCAACGATGAGTTGTGGGAACCCTGGATAGCAACTGGGTAATGAGCTCTGCCTTATTACTCTTTACAAACTGGGACTTTGTTTTAGACATTTCACTTTGGATGAACTTACTCTATGCAGCTCTGGCTGTTCTTGAGCAGCCTCAAAGGTCCATGACCTGTTATAATTTCTCATTTTCCTGAGGTGAGCATTTGAAAAGCATTTGATGAAGCAGTGGTGGGTGAGAGTGATTTACTTAGGTAAGGAATGTCTCCCACTTACAGTTAGTGACATATGTAAATTTGGAAATTCTTAAACTGTCTCTGGAGATTTCTCCACAAATGACAAGGCTTTTAATATATTCCCTTCCTACATTTTATACTTAAGTCCATAATCAGCCTAGTCTTTTTTTTTTTTTTTTTAAGATTTTATTTATTTGACAGCGAGAGACACAGCGAGAGAGGGAACACAAGCAGGGGGCGTGGGGGAGGGAGAAGCAGGCTTCCCGCGGAGCAGGGAGCCTGATGCGGGGCTCGATCCCAGGACCCCGGGACCGTGACCTGAGCCGAAGGCAGACGCTCAACGACTGAGCCACCCTGGCGCCCCAATAATCGGCCTAGCCTTGTGTTCTGATCCCAGCTCCACTCCTTGACTTGCCTTTGTGACCATGGGTAAGCCTCTTTCCTTCAGTTCCTGCATCAACAGTAACAACGATGCCGGGCTGGATAACCTCCAAAGGCTATTTAGGTTCTGATATTTTAGGACTCTATATGGAACACAGATCAGCCTTTTCTTTGACACTCTTCATATACACAGATCATAATGCATTAAAACATAATTACATCATAGTGACTGTACACATACTGGCTTATTCAAGACGTGCACGTGAAACATCGGTCATCATGCTACACTGGCTTTTTGAGTAACTTTCGTGTATCCTGTCCTTTTTATGTCCTCTGCTGCCTGCATAGAAGGCTGTGCCTCCTGTCGTCCTACAGAGCAGGTCACAAACCCAAAGACACCTAGTAGTCCTAGTAGTATCTGGAAAAAAACAACAAAAGCCACATTTTCAATTGAACCAGCTGCTTCAATTTAAATTGGCCTTCCTGGCAGCCACAGATGATCAATTTCTATGCAGGCAGCCTGCAGAGCCAGAAGGAGGAGACATGGCAATTTTGTCCTAACTTGATGGAAAAACCTCAAGTCTCACCTTTTCTGTCGGTTGCAAGTGTATAGCTTGCATTTCCACTCCTGCTTTGCTGCTGTATTAAAGATTTGTGGAAGGAGGCCAAAAATGCAGAAGAGAGACCTATAAGAAACTATATTTACAAAATGTGGTTTAAGACAACTGCCTTTGGACGTGTTTTCTCCTCATTTTTATTTGCCCCATAGTTTGGGATATGAGTAATTGTCATAAGGCATTCCAGACATTTCATAGCATTTAAAGTTTAGAGCCTTTTCCCCCCTTATATAACACATCTTTCTAAACAACCTAAAGATGATGCCTACTATAAGTACTTAACTTTTTATTGAATACTTACCGTGTGCCTGACACTGTATTAAATCCTTAACATGTATTATTTCAGTTAACTCTTATTATCAGCTGTAAAAGTAGTGTTACCACCATTTGAAACAGTTGAGGACACCAAGACCCAAAGAGGTTAAGGTGCCCAAGATCACACAGTTAATATGTGGTGGAGCTCTGATTGGGATTCAGCCAGGAGTGCCTGGCCAGACAGCCAGCTCTGTTAACTTCTGTCTGCTTACTGTCTCTCTGAGAGATACAGCATTTTATGTATCTTTACTTACAGATGAACAAACTGACTAGAGAGATTGTAACTTGCCAGTAATCATATCGTAGATATCTGGTAGTTATAGGACCTGAATTTTGATTATTTGATTTGGAGCTCATGTCCCAGCTGCTTTTTATTTTAAACTGTTTTATTTCATATCTTTTTTTTTTTTTTAAGAGATGGTGGAGGGAAGGGCAGAGGGGGAGAGAGAGAGAGGATCTTAAGTAGGCTCCACGCCCAGCGCTTGAGCCCAACGTGGGACTTGATCTCACAACCCTGAGATCATGACCTGAGCCAAAATCAAGTCGGATGCTTAACTGACAGAGCCACGCAGGCACCCCTTATTTTTTTTGTATCTTAATAAGATGAACCACTTCAAATTCTTTTGGATTAGTCTTGGTATGGGTTATAAATAAATTAAAAAAAGGTCTTATTAGGAATGCAAAGAAAAATAAGATGTTAGGTCTGTTCTCAGGGACTAATGGTTGGTTGTAAGGAAAAGACATGTATAGAAGTGCTCCCACTTATTTAGTAAGTGGAGGGAAAACCACTAAATGAGTTCAGGCAATGAGTCATTTAAAGGAGAGAAATATAAATGTGAGCTACAATTTAATGAGAGTTTTGTTGTTTTGGGAAGGGTTGTTAAGTATAGAATTTGATAATAAAAGATCCACAACCCTCTTAAGTGTGATTAGAAAAAAAACTGGGACACCTGGGTGGCTCAGTCAGTTAAAGCGACTGACTCTTGGTTTCGACTCAGGTCATGATTTCATGGTTCTGGTGTCCAGCCTTGCGTCGGGCTCCCTGCTCAGCAGGGAATCTGCTTCCGATTCTCTCTCTCTGCCCCTCCCCCTGCTTGTGCACATACTCTCGCTCTCTCTCAAATAAACCTTAAAAAAAAAAGAATAAAAACAAAACTACAGAATTCTGGAGCCAAGTTTTGTTTTTAGAAGGAACACAGTTCTGAAATGTTTATATATATGAGTGGGGTCATTTAGTATATTTGTGTTTTCTATGCCTTGCTTACATAAAATGTTTATTGAATGAATGAATTTTGGGTCTGATTGTGAAGGTACAGAGGTACTGTGTCATTATGACATAATGTATTATAAAGGGCTAAAAATGGAACCTTTAAAGAACATCTAGTCTAACCTCTACTTTTTTTAAGGATTTTATTTATTTATTTGACAGAGAGAGAGATAGAGCAGGAACACAAGCAGGGGGAATGGGAGAGGGAGAAGCAGGCTTCCCGCTAAACATGGAGCCCGATGAGGGGCTGGGTCCCAGGACCCTGGGATCATGACCTGAGACGAAGGCAGACGCTTAACGACTGAGCCACCCAGGCATCCCTCTTGAAACTATTTTGAATCACTGACTTCTTTACAGGTAAAGCGAGGACATGGAGGTTTGGGTTTTTTTCTCAGTTCTATAGACCTTGTGTACCAAGTTTAGATTACAAAGGTTCAGTAGGTTGAACTTAACTTTTGATCATAGTTTTCCCACAGTGCACATCTACCAGAGTTCTTTCCCTCAAAGGCCTGGCTGGAAGCAGTGGCCTTTATCTCTGATGTATAATTTACCTCTCCTTCCTGGTGTTTGAGGCTTGTTGGTCTTGATAAATGCCTGTTTTCTATGCACAGCCTGCAGTTAACATGGGGAGCTCCTGGTGTGGAGCTGCTTAGGAAGCGGTGGGTGATAGTGCCTGTGAAGTGGGCAGGGTGGGTTAATGGCCTCTGCCCACAAGCAACGCATTAACTCACAGAGCTTGTCTAGTCTGAATGAATCTATAAATCTCAGTGCCAGAAGGGGAAACTGATGTGAAAAGGATGCATTGGTATTGTTTCACTGCAGAAAGAGGTCAAACAGGGTCCAGTAGTAGAGAAGGAATTAGAGTCCATCAGTTCCAAATTTGACTCTAGGCTTAGTCATATATAAGCCACATGACCTTGGATGGGTTCCTTAGTCTGAAGCTCTGTTCTCCTATCTATAAAATGGTGTTAGTAATACTAAAAGCACCTCACAGGGGAATTAAATTCTTCCTGAGATACCTGCATGTCTTATTTATTTTCCTCCTCTTTCAGGTCTTTTCTCAGGTATCAACCTCTCAGTGAGGCTTCCCTAACTATCCCCTTAACAAAATTGTAACCCCTATCCCGGCACTCTCTGTTCCCTTGCCCTGCTTTATTTTTCTGCCATACCACTAATTGGCCATATTTTTTGATATTTGTTAATCTTGTTGCTCCCCACTCATAATAATAAGAAAATACATCAGTAAAAGTAACAGCTAGTTCTTATATGTTGGGTACTGTTCTAAGCACTCAAAATATGTTAACTAATTTAATCCTTATAGAAATCCTGTTAGGTGGTAGTACTATTGTCATCCCCATATTATGGATTAAAAAATTGAGGCATGAGGACACTAAATGATTTTCAAAGAACGTGTAGCTGAGTAGCAGTCATAATCTAAACCTGAGCTGTCTGGCTTCAGTCCTTACTCTACTACCTCACTAGAACATAAGCTTCTTGAGGACAGGGATGTTTGTCTTTTTATTCGGTGCTCTTTCCTTAGCACCTAGAGGAGTACTTGTAAACTGTGACTATTTGTTAAATGAATGAGTGAATATACTTTGATAATAATGTGAGAAAAAAAGTTAAATGGAGTTATTTTATTTACTGGCCCCTCTTTATCTTCTAGGGTCCTTTTTTTTTTTAAAAGATTTTATTTATTTGACAGAGAGAGACACAGTGAGAGAGGGATCACAAGCACGGGGAGTGGGAGAAGGAGAAGCCGGCTCCTGGCTGAGCAGGGAGCCTGATGCAGGACTCGAGCCCAGGGTCCCAAGATCACGACCCAAGCCGAAGGCAGACACCCAACGACTGAGCCAACCAGGCACCCCTATCTTCTAGGGTCCTAACAATTACTCTAGTCCTGTACTGTTCAATATGGTAGCTAATAGCCACATGTCAGATTTTCAGTTGCCACATGTGGCTAATAGCTACTATATTGGACATTCCAGATGTAGAACATTTCTATTACTGTAGAAAGTTCAGTTTGGGGGCGCCTGGGTGGCTCAGTCATTAAGCGTCTGTCCTCGGCTCCGGTCATGACCTCAAGGTCCCGCATCATTCTCCCTGCTCAGCGGGAAGCCTGCTTCTCCCTCTCCCACTCGCCCTGCTTATGTTCCCTCTCTTGCTGTCTCTCTCTCTGTCAAATAAATAAATAAAATCTTAAAAAAAAAAAAAAAAGAAACTTCAGTTTGGACAGTGCTTCTCTAATACCTCCTAGATGCCCAGAATAGAGGGCAAAGAGAGCAAGGCCTGAGGAGGAGCTAGTGATGAGGGGGGGGTAGGCTCATGGAAGGCCTCGGATGCCAAAATAAAGTTTGGCCTTTATTTTTAAGCCAGTGGTTTCCGAATTTGACCATCTATCAGAAATATCTGGGGGAAGCTTGTATAGCATTCTGATTCTCAGGTGGTCTGAATTAGTAGTTTTGGTGTGGGACCTAAAACTCTCTGTGTGTGTGTGTGTGTGTGTGTGTGTGTGTGTGTGTGTGTGTATGGGGGGGGTTAATAATACATAACATAAACTTCACCATCTTAACTATTTTTAAGTGTGCAGTACAGTAGCATTATGTACCTTGTACAACAGATCTCTAGTACTTTTCCTTTTGCACAACTGAAATTATACCCATTAAACAGCAACTCCCTAGCCCTCAAAGCCCCTGGCAACTACCATTCTACTTTCTCAGAGTTTGACTCTTAAGATACTTCATATGAATGGAATTACACGGTATATGTCTTTTTGTGTCTGGCTTATTTTACTTAGCATAATGTCCTCAAGGATTATCCATGTTGTAGCATATGACAGGATTTTCTTTTTTAAGACTTCATGATGTATTGCATATATACACCACATTTTATTTATCCATTCATCTGTCAGTGGACATTTAGGTTGCTTCTCCCTCTTGGCTATTGTGAATAATGCTGCGGTGAACATGGTTATGCAATTATCTCTGTAATATCCTGTTTTTAGTTCTTTTGGATCTAGACCCAGAAGTGGAATTGCTGGACCATATAATAATTCTATTTTTAACTTTTTGAGGAACTTCCATACTGTTTTCCATAGCAGCTGTACCATTTTACATTCCCACAAACAGTGCACGAGGGTTCCAGTTTCTCTGCATCTTTGCCAACCCTTGTTATTTTCTGTTTTTTTTTTTTAATTTTATTTTAATTTTTTTTATAGTGGCCATCCTAACAGATGTGAGGTGGCATCTCATTGTGGTTTTAATTTGCACTTCCCTGATAATTAGTGATGTTGAGCATCTTTTCATATGAAGGTTAGCCATTTGTGTATCTTCTTTAGAGAAATGTCTATTCAAGTTCTTTCCAATTTTTAAATCAAATTATTTGTAAAACCGTTTTAAATAAGTACCCTGGGTAATTCTGATGGAGGGTGGGTAGTGAGTGGGCCAGCAGCTGTGATGGAGAGTGAGGGGACTTGGCTCACTCAAGCTACATTATTCTCAATTGGATTATTCTTGGCATCACATGTGGTCTCCAATTTGATTTTTTTGTTATGTCTATACCATTAAGCCTCAAATTAGACAGGTGCTTCCCTGGGGAGTCTTTGCTATGTCCTGAAATTACCCTCTCTTCTATTTCCTGAGCCTTTAGCTTCTAATACAGTCTCTTTCCTTTTCATCAGGCATGCTTTCTCAGTGTTCGTGCTGCTGGGCAGGAATCTCTCCATTGCTCCTATCTTCCATTCCCGCCCCCCCCCCCAAGTTTCTTTAGCTTCATCACGACAAAACCCTTCCTGATCCTGTGCCCAGGCCTGTAGTCCAGGGTTTCCTGGGGCCTTTGCATCAAACAAGGATGGTTCTGCCTTGTTTTTCTGAGCCTTTCTGTCCTGAGACAAAGGACTTGGCCTGATACTCAGAGTCTCAACTATTTGGAATACAACAGTTCCTGATTCAGTCTCAGACTCCCATTGCAAGGGCCAAGTAGTCTTTGAACTAAACAGTAAGCAGAGGAGATCCCTTGTACTTCAGGTAGAAAAACAGCCTCATTGCCATTCTTCTGGTTTGGGGGGTCTAGAAGCCTGAGGTCCAGTCCTGGATCTGTTACTGACCTGCTGTGTAACTTTGAGGCAGTCACTTGGTCCCTGTTTTCTCTGTTGCAGAATGAAGGGCTTGAATTAAATGTTCTTCGAGGTCCTACCAAGATCCTACATTCTTTGGTTCTTTTCTGTTAATTAAACTGTGTACTACTGTGTGCTTGGCCCTGTATTAGTCATTGGGGAACTCCATACTTTAACAAGATAGCCTCTGCTTCCACAAAGCTCAGAGCCCAGGAGGGAAACACTTATGTGAACAACCAGGTCTAACTTGAAGCAGGTGTAGAATGGGACTATCACCAGGTATGTTTGAACAGAACACAGTGATTGGTTCTAGCTAGAAGGATCTATGAAGTTTTAAGTAGGAGAGAGTGTTTAAGCCTTTGGTTCTGTCTTCACTTCGGTTGTTCTTCCTTTTCCCCATCCCCATGAGTCCCCAGACCCATTCCCTTCTTAAAATTTGCCACAGTTCTCATGGTATCACATTACTCCTTAAAACAGAACAAAACAAAACAAAAAAACCTAAAACACACAGTCATAGAAATCCTTTCCTCCCTTGTCCAAACTCTTGCAATAGTTATATAGGTGTACAGGTTATATGTAAAATTCCTTTAGCCTTTCTCTTATATAATTTGGAACTAAGAGTTCAAGTGGCTTCTGTCATTTTGTCTGTCATCAGGATTTTAAGCTTTGAGTGTTTGGGTGTCATTTTTGCTACTACTATGAGCTCCATAAGGACAAACAATAGATCTTATTCTTTTATCATCTGTACCTCTTCCAAGAGATTTACATAACAAATAACCCGGAGTAGAAAGTCATTAGATGTGGGCTTATTTTAAACTGAGTCTCTTGGCTCTGATATGGATGTCATACTTGATTATTTATTCCAGATGAGCTGTTTATGTTACTAAGTGTTAAATTTAAACATGTAACAGGGGTTTTTTTTTGTTGTTTTTTGTTTTGTCAATCTGATCCTTCTTTCTTGCTTCAACCTTCTTGACTCTAAGAGGGATAGTGAACATTATGACATGAACGAAAGAACACTGGGTTTAGAGTGTGAGTAATCAGGGTAAAATCTAGGCAAGTTTGTAAGTAGAGGCTAATCCCAGTCTGATTCCACACTGAGTTGTTAGATGACTACAGAAGTGCCTTGAAAAGTAAAAAATTAATCTTTTAATTTTTTTTGGCTTTTAGCATTTTTAATTTAACAAACATTCACAAAGTACTTCTTGTGTGCTAAGTCCTGTGTTGGAGGAATAGAAAGAGGAGTAAGATATGGCCTTTGCCCTCCAAAAACATTACATGCTAATTTGGCAGGCAGGTATGAACACAAGGAATGAAAGGAAGTGAACAAAGGTAGTGGGGAGGGAAAGGGAATTGGGCAAAATGCTTGAATATGGGATTTGCCAGATAATGGGGTTCAGTTTGGGAAATTGGCTTGCCTTCTGAAGATCCCATCTATGATGTCTTTTCTCAGAGTACAGCTGGGGTGAAGGATCTGCATCCCACAAATGATATGAAATTGGAGAGAGAGTCAGTGTTCAGCCAGTTATCATTTTTTGTATAACAACACTGTCACACAGGCGAAAGAATAGGGAACTTGAGTTCATATCTCTAGTCTGTCACTGAAAGGATATACATCCTTGAGCATGTTACATTGTGTTGCTGAAAGATTAGTTTTGTTTTAAAAAATGAGAGAATAAATGCCTCACTTAATTATTCAGTTCAGTTTGATAAGCATTTATCGGAGTCTACTCAGTGCTAGTTGGAGGTTGCAGAAGTGAAAGGACGGTACCAGGAACTCTTAATTTAGTGGGAAGAATTGTGTCATGTAAGAGTGTGAAATAGAAGCCGTTTAAGAGCATGCCTTGATTATAAGTGCTATATAAACATGAAAGCTTCCACCATGGATGACCATTCATAGGGCTGCTTCCCACTAGAACAGTATTACCATAAGTAATGTCTGATCATATCACCTTTCTTTTTTTGGGAGGGGTGTGTGTGTGTGTGTGTGTGTGTGTGTGTGTGTGTGTGTGTGTGTGTGTGTGTGTGTGTGTGTGTGTGTGTGTGTGTGTGTGTGTGTGTGTGTGTTATCAATCCTGAAAGCTCAGGATTGTTATAAGGAATGAATATAATAACAGGTCAGCTGGAATTAGCATCTGACAACAATAGGCAGTGACTAGCGGAAGCTTTCATTATCCCTAATCGGTGTGTCATCTGAGTCACAGAACAAGGGGAATCTCTCAAATTAACTGCCATGTTCTGGGCACTGTTCTCGGCATTAGGGGTACAACAATGAACAAAACAGTTGCAAACATTTACCATCAGGCAGCTTACATTTTTCGGGGGAAGACAAATAAGATAAAAATTAAAATATTAAGTGTGGTAGGTAAGTGGGAAGGAGGAAAACTAAAGTGAAGAAGGGAGAACTGTAGTGTTGGGGGTGAAGGTTTGAACTTTTATCTTTTTAAAAAAATTATTTGAGAGAGAGCATGTGCACAAGCTGGGGGAAGGAGCAGAGGGAGAGGGAGAAGCAGACTCCCTGCTGAGCCAGGGAGCCCAACCTGGGGCTTGATCCCAGGACCCTAGGATCATGACCTGAGCTGAAGGCAGACACCCAACCAACTGAACTGCCCAGGTACTCCCAGGTTTGAACTTTTAAATGAGGAACGAAAGAAGGACTCACTTGAGAAGGTGACTTTCGATTAAGACCTGAAGATGAAAGAATGAGTTGGGTGACTTTGGTTAAGACCTGAAGAAGATGAGAGAATGAGTTGGAGGAAGAGCATTCTAGGGAGAGGGAACAGCAAGTGCCAAGGCTCTGAAGCAAGACCTGGTATGTTTCAAATACTAGCAGGAGGCCAGGGTGGCTGAAATGAAGTGATCAAAGGGGAGAGTAATAGAAGAGGTCGGAAGGTTGTGATAGGAACAGATCTTGTTGGGTTTTCTAGATCCTAGGAAAGACTTTTTCCAGGGAGTAAGATGGGAAGTCATTGATGGGAAGAGTTACCTGATACAATTTTTTCATATGTTTTCATATGACTATGATATTTCATAGACTCATTCTGACTACTGTGTTGAGAATAGATGGAAGAAGGGATAGATCCCAAAGCAGGAGACCAGCTAGGTGGTAGTTACATCAATCCTGGTGAGAGACAGTGGCTTAAATTAAGGCAGTGGAAGTGGGAGTAGTGAGAATTGATTTCCAGGTAGAACCGGAAAAGATTTGCTGTTGGACTAGTTGTGAGGCATAAGAAAAAGAGAAGTGAAGAGTGACTCCAAAATTTTGACCTTTGCAGAAAGGATAGAGTTGCCATTAACTGAACTGGGAAAAGACTTCAGGAGAAACAAATTTCAGGGGAGAGGGTGAGTGAATATAAAAATATAGATGGTATTTGCATTTACGAGATTAGATGAAGTGACCTTGGGAATGCATGGAGATGCAAATGAAAAGAGGCCCAAGACTTGAGCCTAGGTCACCACAAAGTTTAGATACTGAGAATAAGCTGCCAGAATAATGGGGGGAAAAAAAACAAAACAAAACTCCACCAAAACTCAGTGAGTAGTGTCTGGAAGCCAAGTGTTTAAAAGAGGGGAGAAAGTGATCAACTGGGTCACATTCTTCTAACATATCAAGGAAGATGGTGGAGGTCATTGGTGACTTTGTTAAGAACAGCAGTTGTGGTGTTATGGTGGGAATGAAAATCCGATTGGTATGGGTTCAAAAGAATGAGAGGAAAGATGAGAGAAAGCAAATATAAATAGCTCTTTCTAGAAGCTTTGTTGGGAAGGGAAGTAGAGAGATGGATTGGTAGCTGGTGTGTTAGATGGAATAAAGAAAGGTTTTTTTTGTTATTTTTTTTATTTGTTTTTTTAGGCAAGACAAAAGGAGCAGATGCTAATAGGAATAATCCTGAAGACAGGGAAAAATCTGATAATGCGGGAGGAAGCAGAGGGAAATAACCAGAGTGATGTCATTTGTTTGATGAGGGGATAGAATCTGATGTATCTGTGGAGGGTTGGAGAGGGACTGGTACCCATGGTAATAGGGCAGAAGTTACAGTGTATGTGCACAGATGCAGTTTGGCAGGTAAATGTGGGAGCTTGTGAAAGTTCTCTTTTGGGTGATTGATTTTATTTAGACAAATAAGCAAAATCACAGATGACAAAATAACCTGTGAGGTTAGGAGCACAGAAAGCATGAAATAGTGTAGGAACGTAAATAGTCTTGGCAAATACAGAATAATTGTCATGTTGCATTTTAGGCCTACATGAAAATAATGATCATAAGTTTAAAGATTGGGGTGCCTGGGTGGCTCAGTTGTTAAGCGTCTGCCTTCGGCTCAGGTCATGATCTCAGGGTCCTGGGATTGAGCCCCGCATCGGGCTCCCTGCTCTGTGGGAAGCCTGCTTCTCCCTCTCCCACTCCCCCTGCTTGTGTTCCCTCTCTCGCTGTGTCTCTCTCTGTCAAATAAATAAATAAAATATTTAAAAAAAATATGAAGTTAACTTTAGTGAACAGAGTTGTGTATGTTTTCTTCCTCTCAAGATGTGTGCCAATGTAGGCAGAAAATAGATGGTGAATTGCATTTAACCAGGGCTGTGGCTTAATCAAATTAGTGTTAATACAAGTGATAGAGGGCCAATGGAATGATTATAAAAATTGACCAAGGAATTTAAACTAGGCAGGATTAGGAGGGAAGTGAGGATATGAGGAAGGTGATGGAAATTAAATGCAGGTAGGATCAGTAGATTAAATGTCCTGATAAACTGAAGGATTGTTAGAGTTGGAGTAACTATAGTGAGTGAACTGGAAAGATAAGAGATAGTGATTGGAGAATGAGATATTTGGAATTAAGATTATAGAAGATTGACAGTTGTTGGTAATGACAAAGTCAAGAGTATAACCATGGTAATGAGAGGCTGAGGTAGGGTGGAATTCAAGATAAGAGAAGAGGAGGTCAAGTAACAGGGAAGGCAATATGTTATAACCATTATATAGTTTCTGAAATTACCAAGACTTATGGCAAGAGTGGTATTGGAGAGAATAAAGGTTGCTAGGAACCACAGTCTTTAAGGCATAAGTGGAAATAATGGGCTACAAGTTTCAAGCCCCAGTGGTAGATGGGGAGTGAGGGGAAAAACAGCCCCAGTTGCTAGGGCTGCAGAGGATACTGCAGAGGTAGTCAGGGACTACCAGATTTCACTTAGAGCAAGAAGGCAAGGGGTTCATTCACAGAAGAGATTGAAGATACAGAGATTTGCTAACCTTGAGATGCAAAGGGTACAATGGAAAAAGTCAGGAGATGAAGAGGGGAGAGAGATGAGGGTCAGAAAATACAGTGTACAGAACCTTATAGGGGTAAAGTCTGGGAGATGAGGAACGGCCTGGGGGTCCTAGTGGAGGGGGTCCTAGCGGAGGGGGTGGGTGCAGCAGCTAAGGACATTCCCAGTGGAGGAGGAGGTGATCTTTTCTAATTGTTTGTAGTAACATTATTCACATTGGTCTTCCAATGACATTTGGAATAAGATATGATTTGCTGGGTAAAAAAAAAAAAAATCCATGTGGATAATATAAATTTATTTGCAATTATTAAAAACATAATACTTTGGAATAAGAAACATTTATAGATGTATTATAAAGACCAGACAGATGCACACTTATTCTCCTGCAAGAAAATATGTTTGGCAATACCAAAGCAGATCAGTATCTTGTTCTAAGCATTAATTTCTTTATTCAAACATTGATACCACTTTGTCTTTTTTACTGAGTCATTTTACTTCTTAATGGACATGCTAGAATTTATTTTCAGGGAAGCAGGTTGCTTCATCTGAAGGATCTATTCAGAAATAGTTCTTCCAGATTACAAATCAATTTGGAAATCCCAATGGCACTTGAGGGAAGAAAAAATCCTGCAGTGAGTTTTTGGATTTTATCTTGAAAAGCTAATAAGTGGTGGTCAGACTTATTGTTTGTGATCATCTTTATCTAAAGTAGACAGTCTTGGGGCGCCTGGGTGGCTCAGTCGTTAAGGGACTGCCTTCGGCTCAGGTCATAATCCCAGGGTCCTGGGATCAAGCCCCATATCGGGCTCCCTGCTTGGCGGGAAGCCTGCTTCTCCCTCTCCCACTCCCCCTGGTTGTGTTCCCTCTCTCTCTGTGTGTCTCTCTCTCTGTCAAATAAATAAAATCTTTAAAAAATAAAATAGAAAGGCTGTAATGTTTTTTTTTTTTAAGATTTTATTTATTTGAGAGAGCGAGAGAGAGTGAGAGAGAGCAAGCGAGGTGAGGAGCAGAGGGAGAAGCAGGCTCCCTACTGAGCAGGGAGCCTGACTTGGGGCTCCATCTTGGCACTCCAGGATCACGATCTGAGCCAAAGGTAGCCGCCCAACTGACTAAGCCACCCAGGCGCCCTAGAAAGTCTGGAATATTTTAAAGACCAACGTTTTCATGCTATAACATAGATAAACCTTGACAACATTATGCTAAGTGAAATAAGCCAGTCATAAGGGACATATATGATTCCTCTTATATGAGGTTCCTAGAATAGTTAAATTCATAGAGACAGAAGGTAGAATGGTAGTTGCTGCAGGGAGGAGAAAATGGGGAGTTAGTCTTTAATAGGTATAGAGTTTCAGTTGAGGAAGATGAAAAAGTTCTGGAGATGGATGGTGGTAATAGTTGCACAACAGTGTGAATGTACTTTATGCCTCAGAACTGTATACTTAATGGTAAATATTATGATATATATTTTACCACCACAAACAAAAAAAGCTCCAGGGTTTTGAGTGTCCAGTGCCTACCAGACTGCTTGGCTAAACTAGTTGACCATTCTCATATTGAATTACAAATAACGAACCCCCTTTTTCCCAATACCTTATGTTTGTGTACTACTCTGTAGTTAAGTAAATGTTTTCATACCTGATTCAGAACAGCCTTGAGAAGTAGGTAGACAGGAATAGATAAGAAAACAGATTCTAAGAGACTTGCTACTGGTAGGTCAGAGACAGAGGTCAGTGCCTAGTTCAACATGGTCTAGTCCCAGAACCTCCCTAGCCGTAAATGAGGGGGTTTAAAACTTAAAAGTGGGGGGGCTTTCTCTGAAGCAGTATAGTTCCCTCAGCAGAGACCCCATCCCTTTATTAGAGCTCAGAGGCAGAACAGTTGAGATCTACATTCCTAACTTGCACATTCTGCCTGGTTTGTATCCAGATCTTCAGCAGAGCATCTGGACAAAGTAAGGAGACTGATCACACCATCTGCAGTTTGACTGATTAAATTCTATATGCCCATCTCTCTCTCTCTCTCTTTTTTTTTTTTTTTACCCCAAAGGGAATTAGTTTTTCAAATATGCATAATATAATAGAATCAGAAGTAAATAAAGAGATTCACAATGAAGGGGAAAATAAGGAAAGCAGAATAAATGAAGCCAAGGTAAATTTAGTACCAGAAATTCCTACTTTTGCTAAAATTCAGTAGCAGATTCAACTCTGAGCTTCCTAGTGGCCAGAGCAAGGTCTGGTTCAAGGTTCAGAATGTCTGTCATTCACTCATTTATTCTTTCAACTATAGTTTATTCTCGGAAGACACACATGTATCTCTGGCTCTAATATCTAAAGAAAATAGAGCTCATCTTAAACAATAGATGATGTTAGTGGTTGCCACAATAAACTTGATGTTAGGCTCTATGTCTGGTTTATTTCTATTTAGGTTATACGTGGCGCCAGTAATTGGCTCAGACTGAATACTTATTATGGACTTGCTGAATGAATAAGAAATTATTGCTTTTTTAAGGATCTGATGTAAAACTTGGACAGTGGATAATCATTTTGATGCTCAGCAAATACTGAATACCTGTAGTGTATACTTGCTCCTGTGCTGAGCTGTTTGGGAAATAAAGATATGAATAAATTATGGTTTTATCCTCAAGGAGTATTTTTAAAAAGCTGATGATACAAAGTACTGTGTGAGGATATAAAATGCTTTGTGAGGACTGTGGGAGCTCAGAGGAGAGAGTTCATCATAGGCTAGCCTGTTCAGTTTCCCCACTGGTAAAAAGGAAATAATAGTACCTACTTCACAGGGTTGTTGTGAAAAGTAAAAGAGTTAACATATGTAAAGCTCTAAGAAAAAGGCCTGGCTCATAGGAAGCATTTCATAAATTTTAGCTAATAATAATATTTAGGGAAGACGTACTGGAGAAGGGGGTACATGGAGTTAGGTTCTTTAGATACCTGTGCTTGTCTCTACCAAAGCATGTGAGTGTCCTAATCGACTCTTTACATTTCCCTTCTCTGCTAGCTCCAAGGTCCTTCAGGGCATGTACCATAATAATGTTGGTACTGGGCCTGGTATAACATAAATACCCATTGAAAGTTTGTTGACAGAAGGAAGAAAGCAGGGGCGCCTGGGTGGCTCAGTCGTTAAGCGTCTGCCTTCGGCTCAGGTCATGATCCCAGGGTCCTGGGATCCAGCCCCACATCGAGCTCCCTGCTCCGCAGGAAGCCTGCTTCTCCCTCTCCCACTCCCCCTGCTTGTGTTCCCTCTCTCGCTGTCTCTCTCTCTGTCAAATAAATAAAAATCTAAAAAAGAAAAAAAAAAAAAACCAAGCAAGCATATTGGGAGCCAAGCAGGCTTGCTGCTTTAGCGACTGAGAACGTTTTAAAGACATGCTTTCTAGGAGCCTACTTGGCTCTGAATTATATCTGACAGCGTATTCTGCTGTCCTATTACTCTCCCTCCATGTTCCTTCATTCATTACTGCTTTTATACCCTTGTTGGACTACCGCTGACCTCTAAGCAAATGAACTAATGGTTGGTGTGTAGTTAGTTCACAGCAGTCATCATCTCAGATCATATTGTTTCCCAGTTGTTCACTGGACATCTTTGCCTCTGCTTGTTCAAAAATGAAGGCCATATAGGTGTGCCTGGGTGCCTCGGTCAATTAAGGGTCTGCCCTCCACTCAGGTCATGATCCCAGGGTCCTGGGATGGAGCCCTGTGTTGAGCTTCCTGCTCAGCAGGGAGTCTGCTTCTCCCTTTCCCTCTGCCCCTCTCCCCTGCCCCCTGGCTTGTGCTCTCTCTCTCTCTCACAAATTTTAAATGAATCTTAAAAAAAAAGTGAATGCCATCTTTCAGTGCTTACCTAGAAATCCCTTACTTTCCCCTCATTGAGCCCTGCATACAGAAAGTTTCTAAATACTATCAGTTATGACTCAAAATAATTTGTGTTCTTTCTTTTGTATTTCTATTCTTCCTTTCTAGTGGAAACCTTGTTTCTTTTCTGCCAGTTCATCCTCCATCTTCTCATGAAATATCATTTTATTTTTTTATTAACATATAATGTATTATTTGTTTCAGGGGTACAAAATATTTTAAAACGCAATTAGGATATGTCACTTTGTTACTTTGATCTTTCATGGCTCCCTATTCATCTTCACAGCTGTTCTTTCGATTAAATGGTAGTATTTCCATGTTGTAAATGAGGAGATGATTGCCTTCTTGTAGCAGATAGCCTCAAGGTGAAATTAGTACTCCTCTTAGTCTTTTGAGGCTCTCTAATTACCCTTTTAAAACCTTAAACTCAGGAAGAGCACAGTCCAAAGGCCTGGGTGTGTCCCTGTAGATATTGTGGGTCCAAGCCATTGAAAACTGCACATGATGAGGATGTTTCCCTAGATGCAGTAATGATAAAGTCACCATTTGTTGAGTATTTACATGTACTCTGGCAAAACATATATTGTCTCATTTTGTCCTCCCAACCATCCTAGGATGTAATTAACACTAGTATTTCTACACTACACAAGAGGAAACTGAAATTAAGTTTGCTATCTAAGGCTTCACAGTTGCCATGACTTAAAAACCTATGTTCTTAACCATTACATGAAGTTTTCCAGGTAGCATTTTGCACATGTTGCTTCCCTAGGAAAGATGATAACTTTATGTGCTATAAACTTGCTGCTGAGAATTGCTGATCTAATGGGCTTCATGAGTTTTTCAGGGAACTAACATTCTGGTAGAGCACTTTGAATAGGTTCTTCAATGAATACCTTTATTTCTTTACATTTCCTTAGTATCCTGTGTCTCATGACAGATCAATCTAAAATGCCACCTAAGACTTATGACCAGCAAAAGGGGAAGAGAAGCTTTACTGGGACTGTTTTCATATAGCTAACTTGCTTATTTGTTTGTCTTCCCATCCGGTTGTCTGTTCATCTGTCCATCCAGAGAATGATATCAAAGAGAGATAGTAGAAAGCCTCCAGTCTAAAGTTAGAGACCTGGGTTTTGTTAAGGACCCAGTCCATGACCCTGACTCACCATGTATTTCTAGGGTAGTCCCTTCATTTCTCTGTGCCTCAGTTTTTTTCTTCTACAAAAAAGTAAATAAAGGTATTAGACGCCATGACTGTAGACCTCTTCAACCAGCTCTCTACAGCTGGGTGTGTTAGGTAATACGGCAGTTGTACTTTTGAAAAGTAGCACTGGTACTTTTATACTATATTACAGGCCTCTCCTAAGAAGATAAAATCTGGTGCATTTTATATATATATATATATTTGTATTGCAAATCTAGTCTCTTGTAAGTAACCATTAAAGAGGGGCTCTGAGGATGCTGATTTATAGCCTGTCTAGAAATGCCTGATGACCATTTCTTGTAACTGGGGATGTTATATAGCAAGTCTGCATGTAGCAATCCATTTCCATCAAATTATAATTTTGCTTCAGAGGTGTGTGATAATTTAAGGTCATTGTATTATGTGGTCGTGAAACTGTGGTATGCAGTCAATTTGTTCAGCAAATAGTTTCCAAGCACATACTGTGTGCCTGACTTTGTGCTAGGTAGTAGAAATGAAACTCTGACAAGACAAATCTCTGCTTTCATGGGCTTGGCAGGAGTTGGGAATGTGATATAATTACTTTGGAGTGTGATAAATACTACAGAAGCTTCCCGGTGAAGGAGCCATCTAATAGAGCCCTGAAAAGGAGAGTAGGAATGATCCAGATTAAGAGATAAAGTAGATTAGGGAGAACCCCTGAATGATGGAGAAGGGTAGTATTTCAGGCACAGAGAACAGCATGTGGAAAGACTCAGAGGCAAGAGAGTATGGCATGTTCAGGGGAACTCAAAGAAGATAAAATCTGCTGGATTATAAAGTGTGAAGGCAGGAAAAAGCTATTTTGAAATTACAGCCATTTTAGGTATCATATCTAGATTGTGAAATTAGCATGATGTTATAGAAAGGATTGGACATGGGATCTAAAGACCCAGATTTTAGTCCCTGGCTTCCCATTGGCTATCTATGGGATTTTGAACAAATTATTTAATTTCTTTGTTTCTGTTTATCTGCAAAATGGTAATTGTTAACTCTTGCACTATCCTTTTAAGCTATAAAACTGCTACACTGTGAAAGCTTTTCTTAATCCTTGCTCTGTTTTAATTGCTTTGGTTTTTTGTGTATTTATTTTTAAAGATTTTATTTATTTGACAGAGAGAGACACAGTGAGAGAGGGAACACAAGTGGGGAACGGGAGAGGGAGAAGCAGGCTTCCTGCCGAGCAGGGAGCCTGATGCAGGGCTCGATCCCAGGACCCTGAGATCATGACCTGAGTCAAAGGCAGATGCTTAATGACTGAGCCCCAGGTGCCCCTTAAACAATTTGTTTTAATATAGCACTTTTATTATGGTCATTCTTATGTAAAACTGTTTCCCCACTAAGAACAGCTCTTTTAAGAGCCCAGAATGACACAAGGTAAGTCCCAAGTACTTGTAAGGTTTAATGAATAATTGGATTCTATATTAAGGGAGATTCCCTCTGAAATTTGTTTGCCCTTAAAAAAAAAAAACCCTTGAGAAGAAATTTTGTATTTTTTGCAAGCATTTGACTTGAGAGACAATTTTGTTGTGTTTTTGATTAGCAAAAAAGCCATTTTCTTAAAGCTATTTCAATGGGCTGAATGCTCTAGTGGTTAGAATGTGACATTTTGCAGATGAGCATATCATTTACAGGCAGGCACAAGAGGTGATTATTGAGGTTTTGCATGAAAAGATCTTTCTGTTAACTGTGGAAACCTTTTTGATATTGAGATCCTCTTGGCAGATCCTAGAAATCAGAGTTCTCCTCCATTTCACCTTTAAATTGAAACATTTTCTGAGATGAAATGATATATACAGAACTGTAAAATGTGGAAATCTGATGTGCAGTTTGATTACATTTGGCAGACAGTATAAAGAAGTAGACAGCTGCTGTAAAAACTGGCCTTCCTTATGTATCATCATAGTGATATAATTAAGAAAAAAAACCCCACTAAAACTGCGTTTTTTTAAATTTGGTAAGAAGTTAATGTGATATTAAGCTATTGAATTCCAATAAAAGGTTTCTTTTTATTTACCCATTAATTCATTCATCTTGTCTAGTCAACAAATATTTAGTGAGCACTCTGCTTTATACCAGTCCCTTTCCTAGAAATTTAGTAGCGAATAAAACAGATATGGTCCCTTGACCTCATGGTGCTTCAGATGTAGCAGGAAGAAAATAATTGGGTAAGCAAATTACAGCTGCAATAAATATTTATAATAGAGAAGTTCAGAGAGCTCTGGGATCATAAAATGCCCTGTAGCCATGTCCTGACCTGACACAATTGAGAAATGGGTCCGGGATGATAATATCCCTGCCATGTTTTCCCTCAGCTTCTGTGCTCCAACCTTTCAGAACTGCTCGACATTCTCTGTGCCTTGCTCTCTCATGGCATAATCTCATGAATGCCCTTTCCTTCCCCTTCTCCTTCTGTAGACTTCCTGTCATCCTTCAAAACAGATCAAATGACACATTCTTTTGAAATCTTCAGTATCTCTCCCCCAATTAAATAGGATTAGGTTTGGCTACGACATTCTAAAATAACTGGTTTAGAAATACAGGGTTTTAGTCTCTCATATAAAAGAAGTACAGAGGTAGGTAGTCCAGGCCTGACCTGGTTGTTACATGAAATCATCAAGGGATCCGGGCTCTTTCTACCATCTTTGATATGCGACTTCCATTCTCAAGGTTACTTCATGGAAAAGAAAGCTGATGAGTTCCAATCATCATGTCCTAATTCTAGATAGCAAAAAGGAAGGAGTAAGGGAAGAAGGCAGGGCACCTCTGCCGGATAACACTGTTTCCCTTAAGTAGCCTTTAGCAGAAGACCTACACAATATTTCAATTATATCTTATTGAGCAGAACTAATTTCATAGCCACACCTAACTACAAGATGGGCTGGGAATTAGAATCCTTTAACTGAGTATTTTGCCACTTAGTGGTAGTCATACTGTCCTTTCCTGGACCACCACCCTTTAGTTAGTTGTTCCTTAAATTTTCAGCACTCAGTATAATAACAGTACTATATTGCTATTAATTGTCAATTTCCATGTCTCTTTCCTTCTTATAAATACCACAGGGGTAGAAATTGTGTCCTGTTATCTCTGAATCTAACGCTTTGCACAAAGCCTGGCACAGGAGGTATCTTCATGTGTATAAAATGAAGGTGTTGACAATTGAATGACAATTACTTTTAGCTTATAAAAGATCTGTAATTATTTCTCGAATCACCAATTCATACCTTTAAACAGATTTATTGAGGTATAATTTACATATGATAAATTTCACCCTTAAATTAAGTGTACAGATTCAGTGCTTTTTAATAAATTTACAGAGTTGTGCAACTATCACCAAAATCCAGGTATAGACCATTTTTATTACCGCAAAGAGATCTCTTGCTCCCGTGTGCTGTCAATCCCCATTCCTACTCCAAGTCCCAGGTGACCAAATATCTACTGTCTGCCTCTATAAATTTGCCTTTTCTGAACGTTTCATATAAATAGAATCATACAGTATGTGGTCTTTTGCTCTCGCTGCTTTTACTTGGCATAGTATTTTCAAGGTTAATTCATGTTGTGATATGTATCATTGGTTTGTTCTTTTTTATTGCTGATATTGTTGAAATTTTTATTAAATTTTAGAAGTCATTTTCTTTGCTTTTGGGATTAAATGTATATCTTAATTTATTACAAATTATTGTACTTATTATTATCTACATGCAGTCTACTTCAAATACAAACTAAATTAATTTCAGTAAAATACAGAAACTTTGTTCCGGTATAATTCCATTCCCCCTCTTCTGTACTTGGGCTCTTGTTTTTTGGGCTTTTTTAAAGATTTTATTTATTTGGAGAGAGAGAGAAGGGGGAGGGGGAGGAAGAGGGAGAGGGAATCTTGAGCAGACTCCATACTGAGCACAGAGCCAGATATGGGGCTCAGTCCTACAACCTTTGAGATCATGGCCAGAGCCGAAACCATGAGTCAGAGCCTTAGCCAGCTGAGTCATCCAGGCGCCCCTGGGCTCTTGTATTTATATAAACTAAATATTTATATATTATATACCCAACAACACAGTTTTAGAGTTATTGTTTTATATAGCTCTTTTATTTTTTTTAAGATTTTATTTATTTATTTGACAGAAATACAGCGAGAGAGGGAACACAAGCAGGGGGAGTGGGAGAGGGAGAAGCAGGCTTCCCGCGGAGCAGGGAGCCCGATGTGGGGCTCGATCCCAGGACCCTGGGATCATGACCTGAGCTGAAGGCAGATGCTTAACCAACTGAGCCACTCAGGCGCCCCTATATAGCTGTCTTTTAAATCTATTAAGAGAAAAATATTTATACTTTTACATTCACCTACATAATCACCTTTATTGGTGCTCTTTATTTCTTCACGTGGATTTCAATTACTCTCCAGTACCATTTCCTTTCAGCCTGAGAGCTTTCGGTATTTCCCCTCCCCCCAGTATTTCCTTAGTATTTTTTGAAAGGTGGGTACTACCACTGAATTATCTCAGTATTATTTATGTGGGAATGTCTTTATTTTTGCCTTCAGTTTTTTTTTTTCAAGATTTTATTTATTTGACACAGGGAGAGAGAGAGAGAGCACAAGTAGGCAGAGCGGCAGGGAGAGGGAGAAGCAGGCTCTCCACTGAGCAGGGAGCCCGATGCGGGGCTCGATCCCAGGACCCTGGGATCATGACCTGAGCCGAAGGCAGATGCTTAACGACTGAGCCACCCAGGCGCCCCTGCCTTCAGTTTTGAATGATAACTTTGCTGAGGTCATACATTTTTTTTAAGGAGGATATTTTATTTTTTATTTCTATTTTTTTTTTTTTTTTAGTAAAGTTGACATACAGTGTTGCATTCGTTTTAAGTATACAGCTTAGGCATGTGATAAGTTAATACATTATGCTGTGTTCACAAGTATAGCTACCATCTGTCCAGTTACATTGCTATGACAATATCACTGTATTCCTTATGCTCTTTTTATCCCATGACCTACTCATTCCATAACTGGAGGCCTGTATCTCCCTCTGCTCTTCACCCCTTTTGCCCCAACCCCCACCCCCTCCCCTCTGGCAACCAGTTTGTTCTCTGTATTTATAGTTCTGATTCTGCTTTTTGTTTGTTTATGCATTTTTTATAGATTCCATTTATGAATGGAATCATATGATATTTGTCTTTCTCAGCCTGACTTATTTCACTTAGCATAATACCCTCCAGGTCCATCCATGTTGTCTCAAATGGCATGCTCTCATCCTTTTTTATGGCTGTGTAAAGTTCCATTGTTTATATTCCATTGTTTGTATATATATATATATATACACCTTTTCCTTGTGCATTTGTCTGTAGAAGGACACTTAGGTTGCTTCCATGTCTTGGCTATTATAAATAATACTGCAGTAAACATAGGGGTGCATATATCTTTTTGAGTTTGTGTTTTCATTTTTCCTGGATAAATACCCAATAGTGGAATTATTGGATCACATGGTATTTCTAATTTAATTTTTTGAGGAACCTCCAATACTGTTCTCCACAGTGGCTGTACCAATTTATATTTCCACCAGCAGTGCACAGGGCTTCCTTTTCCTCCACGTTCTTACTTTGTTGTTTCTTATCTTCTTGATTTTAGCTATTCTAACAGGCATGAGATGATATCTCATTGTGGTTTTGATTTGCATTTCCCTGGTGATGAGCGATATTGAGCATCTTTTCATATGTCTTTTGGCCACCTGTATGTCTTATTTGGAAAAATGTCTTTTGAGGTCCTCTGCCCATTTTTTAATCAGATTGGTTTTTTGTGGTGGTGGTGGTGGTGGTGGTGGGTTTTTGGGGTTGTTTTTGTTTTGATGTTGAGTTATATAAGTTCTTTATATATTTTGGATATCAGCCCCTTATCAGATACATCATTTGCAAGTATCTTCTCCCGTTCAGTCGGTTGTCTTTTTGTTTTGTTGATGGTTTCCTTCACTGTGTAAAAGCTTTTTATTTTGATGTAATCCCAGTATTTTTGCTTTTGTTTCCCTTGCCTTAGGAGACATATCTAGAAAAATGTTCCAATGACTGGGTGTCAGAGAAATTGTTGCCTTTGCTCTCTTCTGGGATTTTTATGGTTTCAGGTCTCATGCTTAGGTCTTTAATCCATTTTGAGTTTATTTTTGTGTATGGTGTAAGAAAGTGGTTAGGTTTCATTCTTTTACATGTAGCTGTCCAGTTTTCCCAGCACCATTTATTGAAAAGACTGTCTTTCTCCCATTGTGTATTCTTGCCTCCTTTGTCAGATTAATTGACCATATAAGTGTGGGTTTATTTTTGGAGTCTCTATTCTGTTCCATTGATCTGTGTGTCTGTTTTTTGTGTCAATACCATACTGTTTTGATTACTAAAGCTTTGTGGCATATCTCGAAATCTGGAATTGTGCTTCCTCCAGCTGTTCTTTCAGGATTGCTTTCGCTGTTCAGGCTCTTCTGTGGTTCCAAGGGGGTTATTAATCTTGGTTAACATATTTGCTTTTTTTCTTTCAGCACATTTTATATATCATTCCTCTGCCTCTAGCCTCCCATTATTTCTGATGAGAAGTGAGCTGTTAGTCTTGTTGTTCCCTTTTACCTGATAAATTGTTTTCTCTTGCCACTTTCAAAAACTTCTCTTTGGCTTTCTGCAGTTTTTACTATGATGTATAAAGGTATGGATATTTTTTGTGTTTAGCCAACTTGGGGTTCATTATCTATTTTAGATATGTAGTTCAATGTTTGTTTTTAAAATCAAATTTGGGTATCTTTTGTCCATTATGTCTTCAAATATTTTTTCTATTCATATTTTTCTTTCCTCTTTCTGGAACTCCCATTACTTATATGTTGGTTTGATTGATAGTTTCCCACAGGTCACTTACTCTATTTTCTTTTTGTTTTTCCGATTGCATAATCTATATTGATCTGTCCTTGAGTTTGAGGATTTTTTACTTCTGCCAGCTCAGATTTGTTGTTGAGTCCCTTTTGAATGTTTCATTTCAGAATACAATTTCCATTTGGTTCTTTTTATTTTTATAATATCTGTATATTGATAATTCTCTGAGTTATCATCATACTTTCATTTAATTCTTTAAATATGGTTTCCTTTGGTTCTTTTTAACATTATTTATAATACCTGTTTCAGAATATTTCTCTGATGATTCCAACATCTGGGCCCCCCTGATTTAGTATTTATAATCGTCCTTTCTTTTTTTTCCTGGTAAATGGAGCACTCTTCACTGTTTCTTTGCATGATTCATGATTTGTTTGTTTGTTGAAAACTACATATTTTAGATAATATATTGTGGCAATTCTTGATTCAGATTCTTCTCCCATGGAGGTTGGATATTGTTGCTGGGTGGTTTTGTTTATTTAGACTATAGTGTCTGTCTTTTTGCAGTGTGTGACTACTGATGTCTTTAAAAAAAAAAAAAACATGAATATTTAATTATTTAACATGAAAGTTTATTCTGGTCATATTTTTTAAATTATTGTTTTAATTTTTAAACCTGGCTTTTTAAAAGTCACCCCTGGGTCAGCATAGATTAGTGGTCAATGATTGGCTTAAACCCTAGGCCAGGAAATCTTCTACCTTTTGCTAATGGATCTGTCATTTGGAGAATGCATTCAGAGTTCAGTCAATTTACAGTTCCGCTCCAGCCTTTACTTTCAGTGTGTTCAAGACCTTACATTCACATAAAGTCAGTAGCTAGCTAGGACCCTTTCCAGTTTCTCCTTAGCATTTGTGAAGTCTTACACCAGGGATCCCATAGTGGGTCTTATCAAGACACATTATGGCTTTTTGTTCCCTAGTATTCCCTTTTAAATTTCTTGTTTATCTGCTCTGTTGCCTGCCCTAACTAGTACTCTGACCTTAGTCTAGCTACAGTAGTGGCCTTCCTGGATTGTTTACTATTGTTCCCCAGATTGTCCCTCTATTGTTTTTGACAGTGATGTTGGGCAATATCCAGAGCTGATTTTCTATGCTCAGCTTCAGATTAAATCAGCCCACTCTGGCACCAGTCATCCTCTTGGCCTGACCCGGCCTGCCCTGATGGAATTATTCCCAGGGAGTTGGGGGTTGGGAGATAGGGGCAGCCCTAGGTTAAAATGCCACAGATTCTCACTGTTCTTAGTATGGTTCAGTAATTTTTCTTTTTCTTTTCTTTTCTTTATTTTTTAAAGTAGGCTTCATGCCCAGTGTGGAGCCCAGTGTGGGGCTTGAACTCATGACCCTGAGATCAACATGTGACCTGAGATCACGAGTCAGACGCTTAACCAACTGAGCCACCCGGGTGCCACGGTTCAGTAATTTTTCTCAAACATTTCTCTATTTGATGTATGCCTTTGGTTAATTTTCAAAGGCCTAAATTGGTTGGTTTTGACCATTTTGTCCAGTTATATTGTTGCTTTTTGGGGAGAGGGTTTGCTAAGCAGTTTAAACATTCCAGAACTTTAAGAATTCCCCAGCTAGACCATAGCCTCTTTTGGGCAGACACCATCTTTCTCTTTTCTGTACAGTTTCCATCCAATGTGAATTAAACCCTTGAGCTTTCATTTCTTTGTCTGTCAAATGAAATTAATAATCCTTGCATTGCTTACCTCAAAGGATCAAGTGAAATAGTGGTTTAAAATTTTGTAAAGTATAAACACTTTGTAAATGGTAAAATTCTTTGAAAATTTTAAAGTAGTTTGCAAGCTACAACACTGATTCTTAACACTGCAACCTGTTGTGCATATAGTACTTCCAAGTATTCATCCTGAATACATGGGCTTTTTTTTTTTCCTGGTCATTTTATGCATGTAGGTTTTGCTGTTGGTTTGAAAGAGATAGTTCACATGTTTTTTGAGGGCAGCAGCAGGCCACTTGCAGAACAGTCCGGGGATGAAAACTAGTTCCACCAGGAGGAAAGGTTTTAGGACCTCTGTCTGTGTTCTCTCTCACATGTTCCACTGCCTGGCTTACCACTTCTGGTCCTGCAGTTAGAGAGGTGAGCTATCAATGGAGGCTTCTGTGGACATTGGAAATAACTACTGGAGAGATGTGGAGCCAAGTAGTTGACTGGGATTTGCCAAGAAGTGTCAAACACTTTGAAGCTTTTTTCAAAGTTGTCTTTTGGAAAAGCATGAAGGATGGTTCATCATTCATTGAACTACTATGTATTTAGTGTCCATTATGTGTGTGGTAATATTCTGGGTACTGGGGATACAAGACAAAGGGAATCCTTGTTCTCATGGAACTTACTCTAATGGGGGATAGGATAAATAAATAGGCAAGAAAATATATCAGGTAGTGACAGGTGTCAGTAGGAAAGGTAAAGTAGGATGAGGGGACGTGGAATAACATCATTTGGAGAAACTGTTCTAGGTAGGTTGGTTAAGTTAATAAAGAAGTCATTTCAGATAAAGTGACGTTTGAGCAGAGGCCTGAATGAAGTGAGGGAGTATGCCATTTGGATATCTGAGGGAAGGGTATTCTGGGTGTGGAGAAGAACAAATGCAGAGATTCTGAGATGTAAGCATGCATGGTATGTTCAGTGAACAAGGAGGTCATTGTAATTTGAGTAGAGAAAGCAAAGGGATAGTGGTAGGAGTTGCAGAGATGTGGGCATATGAGGTCAGGTCATATAAGGCCTTGTAGACTTTTATAAGGACTTTGGATTTCATTCTGAATAAAATGGGAAGCTATTGCAGAATTGTGTTTGCTGGCACAAGAAATTTAGGCTTGCTGTTGTTCAGCCCCAGGAAGCAGGGGCAACTCCATACTTGGCTCAGGAGAGATAGGTAGGCAGGATGTGCACAGAGGGCACTTATCTAAGAAGTGAAATCAGATTGGATGAGTAGTATATGGCAGCTGAGATTGTAGAAGTCAGGCAGGCATATTTGAGGCCACCATTATCTTTCATCTGGATTATTTCAAATAGCATCCTCACTTCTCGAACTCTTGCCTTCCTGCCATCTGATCTCAGCTCAACAGTCAAAGTAATCTTAAAATGAAGTCAAATCATGTCCCTTTTTTGCTCAAAATACTCTAGTGCTCTTACCTCATTTCAGATAAAAAAAAAAGTCCTTATCCTGGCCTACAAAGCTCGGCATGTTTAGGCCCTCATCACCTGTCTGGTCTCACTGTCTACTCTTTTCTCTTTCTTTCACTGCCTTCCAGCTAAACTGGCCTCCATGCTATTTCTCAACCATGATTCCACTTCAGGGCATTTGCATTTGCTGTTTCCTCTACTGGACAGTTTCCTCTCAGTTGTGTGGTTTGCTTCTTCAACTTATTCATTGCTTAGATGTCACTCAATGACATTTTCTCTAGCCATTTTAAAAATCCCACTCTCCCCTTAGCACTCCCTGTCCACCACACTCAGTGGATTTCTCTATTGCCATTTACCACTATCTGATATACAGTATGTTTTACTTTTTAGAAAATTTTCTCTCTCCCCCCTCCAACTCAAATGCAGGTAGGAATATTTGTTGTTCTTGTTCACTGCTGTTCCTTTATCAAGCTTATGTGGGACAAATGGCATTTGGGAAAGAGAGTCGCAGGCAATGTCTTCACACAATGTTGCTGCCCTCAAAAAACATCTGAACTATTTCTTTCAAACCAACAGCAAAACCTACGTGCATAAAATGACCAGGAAAAAAAAAAAGCCAATGTATTCAGGATGAATACTTGGAAGTACTATATGCACAACAGGTTGCAGTGTTAAGAATCAGTGTTGTAGCTTGGGAATCTCCTTGGGAACATAAATACATAGATTCCTGAGCCGCATCCCAGATAGAGCATAGAGAATATTGTATACCATGTGAAGGAGTTTGGATTTTATTCCCAAAGCCTTTGAAGAGAATAACCCATCCAACCCGTGGTTTGGGGTTTTTTTTTTTTAAAGATTTTATTTATTTATTTGAGAGAGAGAATGAGAGAGAGCACGAGAGGGCAGAGGGTCAGAGGGAGAAGCAGACTCCCTGCTGAGCAGGGAGCCCGATGCGGGACTCGATCCTAGGACTCCAGGATCATGACCTGAGCCGAAGGCAGTCGCTTAACCAACTGAGCCACCCAGGCGCCCCTCTTTTTTTCTTTTTTTAAGACTTCATTTGAGCGAGAACGAGAGAGCATGAGAGGGAGGAGGGTCAGAGGGAGAAGCAGACTCCAAGCTGAGCAGGGAGCCTGATGCGGGATTCAATCCCGGGACTCCAGGATCATGACCTGAGCTGAAGACAGTTGCTTAACCAACTGAGTCACCCAGGGTGCCCCCCAACCTGTGTTTTAATAAAGAATATCAGGGATGAGGTAGACTGGGTTAAATTTTGGAAAAAGAGACCTCTTGGGACTATTGTAATAGTTTAGACAAGAAATGATAAAACTTAAAACAGGGACGATAGCAATGAGAAATTACGGTTTTTTGGGAGTAGGTGATTGATCAGGTGTGAAAGAGTGGGAGGACTTTAGGATGATGTCCAGGTTTTTCTCTTAGGTGCTAGGTGGATGGATTGTCAGTAACTCTGAGATAGGCAATACAGGATGGAAGAATGGGCCTGGGGAAAGATAGTGAGTTTACTTTTGGGTATGGTGGGTTTGAATTGCTTATGGAGTGATTAGGAAGAAATGTTCAGGAAGTAGGGTATGTGTGGGTATGGGTGTGTGGTTGAGTGTTATAATTATTGTGAGAAAGATGTAGATTTGGAAGTTATTAGGTTTCATGTATCATGAACTAATCTAGGCAACTGCTAATCTACCTTTTGTCTGTATAGGTTTGCCTGTTCTGGAAACTGCGTATAAATGGAATCACATAATATGTGGCCTTTTGTGACTAACTTCTTTCACTTATTATAATGTTTTCAAGGGTCATTCATGTTGTATCATCTATCAATACTTCATTTCTTTTTATCGTCAAATATTTCATTATATGGATATACCACACTCCATTTATCCATTCACCAGTTGAACATTTGTTTCCTTCTTTTGACTATTACAAATAATGCTGCTATGAACATTCATGTGGACATACATTTTCATTTCTCTGTGGTATATACCTAGGAGTGGAATTGTTGGATCTTACGGTAACTCTATGTTTAACTATTTGAGGAACTGTTAGACTTTTTTCTAAAGTGGCTGTATCATTTTACATTCCTACCAGCATTGTATGAGGGTTCATTCTCCACATCCTTGCCAACACTTTGTTATCTTTTTGATTATAGCTGTCTAGTGTATGTGAAGTGGTATCTGATTTGGTTTTGATTTGCATCTTTTCATAAGCTTATTGGCCATTTATATAACTTCTTTGAAGAGATGTGTGTTCAGATCCTTTGCCCATTTTTTAATTGGGTTAGTGGCCTTTTTATTATTGAATTAAGATAAGAATTCTTTATATATCTTAAATACAAATCCCCTATCCTGTACATTTGATCCTTGAACATCACAGGTTTACACTGTGTGGGTCCACTTACATACGGATTTTTTACAGTACAGTACTGTAAATGTATTTTCTCTTCCTTATGATTTTTTTTAAATATTTTTTTAAAGATTTTATTTATTCATGAGAGACAGAGGGAGGCGGAGAGAGAGAGAGAGAAGCAGAGGAGGGAGCAGGGAGCCCGATGCGGGACTCAACCCCAGGACCCCGGGATCGCGACCCGAGCCGAAGGCAGACGCTCAACCATCTGAGCCACCCAGGCGCCCTTCCTTATGATTTTCTTAATATTTTCTTTTTCTAGCTTGCTTTGTCATAAGAATACAATATGTAATACATATATAAAATATGCTAATCAAATGTTTATGTTATTGGTGAGGCTTCCAATCAACACAAGATTCTTGGTAGTTAGGTTTTTGGGGAGTCAAAAGTTACATGCAGATTTTGGACTGCAGAGGGGCTTGGTGCCCCTAACCCCTGCATTGTTCAAAGGTCAGCTGTTAATGATTTGCAAATTTGTCTCATTCTGTGGGTTGTCTTTCACTTTCTTAATGGTGTCCTTTAAAGCACAAAAGTTTCTAGTTTTGATGAATCCAGTGTATCTGTTTTCTTCCTTTGGTTGTTTGTGCTTTTGGTATCATATTTAAGAAACCATTGCCAAATCCAAGGTTACAAAGGTTTATTCCTGTATTTTCTTCTTTCCTATATGAGTTTTATATTTTCAACTCTTTCATTTAGGTCTTTGATACATTTGGGGTGCCAGTCTTGGCCTTGCCCTTACTTGCTTTGTGACCTTGTCTCAGCCTCACTTTTTTCATCTGTAAAGTGAAAGTTGATATGTGTGTATATATATAGAACAACAGAAAACAGATCAGTGGTTGTCATGGGCTAGGAATCGGTGGGAGGGTATTGACTACAAAGATGAGAAAATTTTGGGGGGTGGTGAAAATGTTTTATATCTTACTTGTGGAGTGCTTATATGACTACATTTTTCAGAGCTCATAAAACTATATACCTGAAAGGGGTAAGTGTCACATATGTAAATTATACTTCAAAAATCTGTCTTTCAAAAAAACAAATGTTACAACAACTCTACAAAGTATACAATATTCTTTTCCATTTTAAAGCTAGAGGAAACTGAAGCTCAGAAAAGTCAGTGGACTTGCCAGTGGTCCCACATTTGATATGTGGCAGTTTCAGGATTTGAACCTAAATCTGCCTGATCAGAGTTTGTGATCTTCCTACTCATTTTTAGCCTGTCCCTAAAACTATTAACAGTATGTGGATTCTCTTGTAAAAGGTTGACCTTCCCTTGAAAGCCAGGAACCCTCTTTTCCTGTGAGCAGCTTCCCCAGACATGACTGTCATATTTGTAACCTAAATTTTGAACCCCTGGCAGATATCATTTCTGTCAGTCATTAGTTGGGCTTGGAATCGATACTGTTGTGGAGTGCTGCCCAGGCATGATCTCCTTTTGAGGCTGTGGCCCTTATTTTGGAGCAGCAGGAGACCAGTTCCAAAGCTGATGCATTTCTTTGGTTATGAAAAGCAATTTCATACCTTGCCCAATCAGCAGCACAAGGTACCTTCTCAGTGGGAGAGTGACCATATGTTTATAGGGCCAGTTGTACTGCTTAGCACTTTAACAGTCTTGCTTACCCCAGCTTATTTAGCAGAGAACTAACTGGGCAGAAGAGAGATCCAAGGCAGGGAAAGTGTACAAGTGGTCTTCTGTGTTGTTGTTGTTCCATCATCACCACCATCATTTACCTCTGCCTGCCACCCGACAGTTTGCAATGTATTTTTGACATTCTGAGATCTCTCTTAATTCTCCCAGTACCTTTTAGGAGAGTGCTTGTATTCTGAGAGAGTGTTACTTGGTTGTATTCTTGGATAACTCTGGCTGCAAGGGTATTTTCTCTTTAAGGTGTGCTGAAATATGTATCTTCTGTAACTTTCATCCTCAAGTTTTTCTGGTTTCAGTTTGTCAACTGGTGGTAGTTTAGTCTGTTGCCCTGCGGTGATTTGCCAGGGCTGCCCATTGGGTACATTTCAGGAAGTTCTAGCCTCTGAAGTTGATCAGTGGCATTTCCTTTTTTGCCTGTTTGACTGCCCTACCTTCCTCTCCTTGGGAACCTATTTTTACTCTACCTTTCCTTCCAGAACCCTGGAGAGACTTAATTAATTGCAGAGCAATTGTCATCAAGCCAGCTGTTCACTGCCTATCTTGACATTTGACTTGTTTCCTATCCTGAGGTGCTACAAGAGAAGTTAATGACCTAAAAAATTGCCCGTCCATCATGTGAGCCTAGTTAGGAGGGAATTGTTTGATTTTTATGAAGTGTAAATAATATATTTGTAGAGACCAGTTTTTTAAATGTGTTGGCCTGTATGTCAGAGATGGTTCCCTAAACTAGATGGGACAAATTGGCTGGCTAATAGAGTTTAATGACAGATTTTTCCATTAATCAGAATGGAGAATGTGCTTCATTAAGGTAATTAACAGAGCACTTGTGCAGGTGATACTTCTTGCACACAAATTTCCAAGTTTATTTCTTTCCGTTGAATACATTTTGAAAGAGATCTTGGCTGTGTTTCCTTGTTTGCATGAAAATGATCAGTGGCAATAAATTTCTATTTTTTCCAAATCTGGTAACTGGTATCTTGTCCGCTACAGGTGCAAAGGATTGGTGAGACACTTGATGCTCTTCCTAATAGTGTGTGTGCTCATTGTTTGGCTCTTGTGCTCCCCTGGTGAGCAGTAGAAGTGCATCCTTTCCTAGCTCATGAACTAGCATCCTTAGAATTAGAAAGTACCTCAGAGAGCCTAAACTAATGGATTTCACATCCGGACATTGGAGTCCAGTGAGGCGAAGTGACTTGGCCAGTGCCACACAGTATACTAGTGGGAGAGTCATCTGTGGGATAGTGGGTCTAGTTCTGAACTGAAAGGCAGAAGGCCTGGGTTGACATTAGGCAAGTTGTATCACCTCTCTGCTTCTCAGTATCTTCATCTGTATAATGAGCAAAGTGTATAGCATAGGGTCAAGTACGAACAAATGGATTTTTGTTTAGTTCTCTTTCTGCTGTACCATGTTGTTCTCTGTGAGTATAAATTGAAGATTATAGAGGGGAAGCTGATATCAGGGAAAATGAGCAATCAATAATCGGTGCTGTTTTCTTTGTTTCTCTATAGGATCCTCAGTCTTCCACAATGAACCCTGTGTATAGCCCCGTGCAGCCTGGGGCTCCTTACGGCAACCCTAAGAACATGGCCTACACAGGTGAGTGGTGTGAGAATAGTTCCTATTTTGAAAAATGGTGGTTAAGGACATTACCAGATAACTTGCTGAATGACTTTTGGTGTACTTTACCAGAGCCAAGCTTTACCAGAGCCTCCCAAAGCTCTGATAAAGCTTTGTAATTTATAGAAGAGTGATATATCTGGGGTCCAGTTCTTACAACTAGCATTATTGAACTGTCAACTAGGGGAAAGGAAGGGAAGTAACATTTATTTATTGAGTACCTACCATGCTGGCCCTGTGATACACACTTTAACATATGTTTAATTTTAATCTTAAAGCTTCTTAAAACCATTTCACAGTTGAGAAAACCATAATCATAGTAAGAGACCATGAAACAAAAACAAAAATAGATATTTGAACCCAGGTCTATTGATTCTGAAGACTGATCTTTTTCCTGAACCCCATACCAAGCTGTTTCCTACTTCTCTGTCTGTGTGTATGTTGTCCCTCTGTCTGGAATGCCATTGTCCCTGACAACTTCACCTTATTCTTGAAGAACTCAGCTCTGAGCTCAGACGGCACTCTTCCAGGAAGCATTCTCTCCCTTACTTGGCCTTAGGCAAATTTTTTAATCTTCCAGAGCCTTGGTGTTCCCATTATAAAATGAGGGCAATAGTATTTTCTTTCCTTCTTTCCTTCCTTCCTTCCTTCCTTCCTTCCTTCCTTCCTTCCTTCCTTCCTTCCTTCCTTCTTTACACTTAGTCTAGGTTTTTTTAATTGATTATAGTTGACATACAGTATTCCTTTAGTTTCAGGTGTAAAACATACTGATTCAACAAGTCTATATGTTGTACTCTGCTCACCACAAGTGTATCTACCATCTGTCACCATACAACACTATTACAATATCATTGACTATCCCTATGCCATCCCGTTTATTCATTTTATATCTGGAAGCCTATATCTCCCACTCCTCTTCACCCATTTTGCATCCTCCACCAAACTCCCCTCTGGCAACCATCACTTGGTTCTCTGTATGTATAGGTCTGTTTCTGCTTTTTGTTTATTCATTCCTTTTATTTTTTTAGATTCCATATAAAGTGAAATCATGCGGTATTTATTTTTCTCTGACTTATTTCACTTAGTGTAATATTCTCTAGGTCCATCCATGTTGTCGCAAATGATAAGATCTTATTCCTTTTTATGACGAGTAATATTCCATTTGCACACACACAGACACACACACACACACACCCATTTTTTTATCCATTCATCTGTCAGTGGACATTTGGGTTGCTTCTATAATTTGGCTATTGCATAAAATACTGCAACAAACATAAGGGTGCATATATCTTTTTAAATTAGTGTTTTCATTTTCTTTGGGTAAATACACAGCAGTGGAATTATTAGATCATATGGTATGTTTTTAATTTTTTGAGGAACCTCCATACTGTTTTCCACAGTGTCTACCAGTTTACATTCTCATCAACAGCGTGCAAGGAATCCTTTCTCTCCATATCCTTACCACCAATACTTGGTGTTTCTTGTGTGTTTTATTTTAGCGTGAAGTGATACCTCATTATGGTTTTGATTTGCATTTCCCTGATGATGAGTGATGTTGAGCATCTTTTTATGTGTCTTTTTGCCATTTTTATGTCTTTGGAAAAATGGCTTCAGATCTTCTGCCTATTTTTAATTGGATTATTTGTTTTTTTGGGTGGTGAGTTATATAAGTTCTGTATATATTTTGGACAGATCCTCTGCCCATTTGTGATTGGATTATTTGGGTTTTTTAGTGTTGTCTAAGTTCTTTATGTATTTTGGATATTAATCCCTTATTGGATGTATCATTTGCAGATACCTTCTCCCATTCAGTAGATTGCATTTCCATTTTGTTGATGGTTTCCTTCACTGTGCAAAATCTTTTTATTTTGATGTAGTTCCAATAGTTTATTTTTGCTTTTGTTTCCCTTGCCTTAGGAGACATATCTAGAAAAATGTTGCAATGGCCAGTGTCAAAGAGATTACTATCTATCTATATATTTTTTTAAGAATTTTATGGTTTCACGTGTCATGCTTAGGACTTTAATCCCATTTATTTTTGTGTATGGTGTAAGAAGGTGGTCCAGGTTTATTCTTTTGCATATAGCTGTCCAGTTTTCCCAGTGCCATTTATTAAAGAGACTGTCTTTTCCTCATTGTATATTCTTGCCTCCTTTGTCATAGATTAATTAACCATATAAATACATAAACGTGGGTTTATTTCTGGACTCTCTATTCTGCTCCATTGATCTATGTGTGTACTTTTGTGTCAGTGTCATACTTTTTGATTTAGCGTTGCTATCAGGATTAAATGAGCTACTACTGTAAGGCACTGAGCATGTAATATCTGGCACAAAGTAAACACTTAAAAATGTTATTATTTACAAATAAATAAAGATGGGTAAAATATGGTAATAGAAGTAAATGAGAAAATGTATTCATGTTGTCTAGCATGGTGCTTAGCATATCATGGGCCTTCAAAAATACAGTATTCCAAGGTGAAGGCAACAGTATTAATATACACATGGGGAAGTAGGAAGGTATGGTCAGGGTACAGTCAATACTTGAGATTAGCTGGAGTAAAGAGTAGAAAAGGGGAAAAAGGGGCAGGGGGCACTTGGCTGGCTCAGTCAGAAGAGCATGATCTTGGGGTCGAGCCCCATGCTGGGTGTGGAGATTACTTTAAAAAATAAAATCTTGGGGAACCTGGGTTGAGCTCCAAACTCTTGGTTTTGGCTCAGGTCCGTGATCTTGGGGTCGTGAAATTGAGCCCCACATCGGGCTCTGCACTAGGCACAGTCTACTTGGATTCTCACTCCCTCTCCCTCTGCCACCACCCCTCATGCTTGCTCGCACACATGCTCTCTTTCTCTCTCAAATAAATCTTTTTAAAAAATAAGATCTTTATTAAAAAAAAGGGGAAAGTGGGAAATGATGCTCAAAAAGTAGATGAATGTCTTGATGGCAGGATTGGAGTTGGGGGGGTAGAGAGTTTTGCCTCAGAAGAGAGCCATTGGCAGTGAATAGAATGTGCTGGTTCCTTCTTACAACTTTGCACTTTACTGTGTATTCTATATAATTTCCTAGACTGAAATTGGAGGGATCTCAGAGAACTTTTTTTTTCTTGATTTCTCCATACTTTGTTCTATAAGAACGCTAGAGTGGTGCTTCAGAAATTCCTCAAGTATGTGATTTGATTTTGAAAAATTTTTAGAACTATTTTTATAAAGAACTATTTTTAATAAATATTTAAAAATATTTAGAACTATTTTTATACACATAAGATGAACAATGTGTTAACTTAAGGTTTTAAGAATGCATGTTAAAAAACACCGGGGCACCTGGGTGGCTCAGTCGTTAAGCGTCTGCCTTCCGCTCAGGTCGTGATCCCCCGGGGTCCTGGGATCGAGCCCTGCATCGGGCTCCCTGCTCTGCAGGAAGCCTGCTTCTCCCTCTCCCCCTGCTTGTGTTCACTCTCTCGCTGTCTCTTTCTCTCTGTCAAATAAATAAATAAAATCGTTAAAAAATAAAATTAAAAAATAAAATTAAAAAAACCCCCAATAGTTGCAGCTACTTGTTTGTAAATCAGGATTTTCTCAATGCTTGGCAACCTAAATAACATTCAGAAATGTTAGAGGGTGAGCCTGATAGAACTATAGCTGTTATCACTAACTTTTAATTTCATATGTTTGTGTTTATCACAACAGCCTTATTATCCCTATTTAACCTTAGTAGTAAATATTTTGAAATTTCTGTGTGAAAATATTTACTAGAAACTACAATTGTTGTATGTTTACTCTAATAAAATTAATTCCAGTAACCAGGACCCACTGAGCGGTCGTTGCTCTTTTTCTTCCCTGTTTAGTGTCTCAGCAACCTAAGTCCCTTTGGCAGAGAGGACTGAGCTGCTCTGGCAGACAGAGCCCAGGGGAATCCTGTGGGTTTCCTGTGATACTGGCTGCCTTCATTCTCACTGAATTGCTAAAACTGAGAAAGAAGAAAATAGTTGCATTTATCTATTGATTTACCCAAAAAAGATTAGGCAATGTGATATATTGGAAAGGAGGTGGACCTTGTTTTTGCTTGGCACAAAGTAGAACTTGGTAAATGTATTTTGATTGAATGAACAACAACCAGATTCAAATCCCACCTCTGTTAGATAATAGCTAGGTGACTTTGGACAGGCTGCTTAGCCTCCCTAAATTTAAATGCCTTTAATAAACTGGGATAATATTACTTATTCCATAGGATAGTTGTGAAAATTAAATGAGATAATTAGTACTCCTCCCAAGGGAGAGAGGGAAGATTGTCTTTGTTTCTACTAAGTCTGAAACTATATTTTAAGTTAATTTCTCTGCTGCAGATTCTAGGACCACATGGGAAGAATAAACTCCACACAAGTAGAATAAATTCAGACTTCACACAACCCAAAGTTTCAAATTCTTAGGGAAATTTTCTTTTTTAATCTAAGCTTCCTGTTGTCTCTCTGTACTTTTGAGTCTTTTTTTTTTTTAAGATTTAGTTTTATTTATTTGACAGAGAGAGCAAGAGAGCACAAGCAGGGGGAGCAGCAGAGGGAGAGGGAGAAGCAGGCTCCCTGCTGAGCAGGAAGCCCAATGTGGGACTCGATCTCAGGACCCTGGGATCATGACCTGAGCCGAAGGCAGACGCTTAACCATCTGAGCCACCCAGGTGCCCTGAGTCTTTTTTTTCTAAACTGACAATATGACTCCTCTAAGGTCCGAGCTTTATGGAGGGGAATTTGAGTTCCAACTCATGACCTCTCCAGGGCCCAAAGCCTCATCTCCCACCCCCAGTGGCTATAAAAAGCAAGCCCTTTAATTGCCCAAACCAAAAAACCTTCCCACAGCAGTTCAACATTGGCTATGAGAGTTCCTGATTTTTAGTTTCCTCTTCAGTTTTTCACTCCTGGGGATTTCTTTTTCTTTCTTAAAATCCTAACTCTGCCTATGTTTGTTACATAACACGAAATGTTTGTTATACTTTATCCAGCTTTTCCACGTGTTATGTAGTAGGCAGATTTTCAGGTTATCTTCTCCTCCATAGTGCTGGAAATAGAAGACCCAAGTAAGATAATTTGTAAACAAATGCCAAATATAATGCATTAAAGCAAACATTTGTTATTATTGTTAGTAACAGTAATGGTTATGTTAAAGAGTTTTATCATTTGGCAAACACATGCTAAGTACTTTTTATATATTAATTATAATCTTATCATAAAGCCTATAGTACTTGTCTATTACTGTTAAAGAAATTGGTAGTTTAATTCAAGTTGTAAGACTTGACCAGTGTATATCACTCCTAAAAGATGAGGGAAAGACTTGAACTCAGGTCTTTGTGATTTCAAAGTGTATATGCTTCCTTATAGTAAGCTGATCTGTCTTAAAATATGTACTCCTTTCACTGTTTCCAGTGATAAGCTAGGTGAGAGGGTTGTTTTTTAGTCTCAGAGGTTCTAGGACTAGGGATCCTCACCTTTGAGGGACTACAAGTCTGCTCCTGGCCAGCAGTTTGGGGTAGGCTAGTGGAGTAGGGTAGAAGGAAAAGTGGAAGGTCAAGTCCATTGTGGTATCCTCTACTTCAGGGGTAATGGGGTAGTGGCCACAGGGAACAGAGAGGTTGGGGAAACTCCTGATTTTAAATTCTCTGTGATATCTGAGAGGGAAATAAAATATGACTTCACAATTAATGATTCTGAAAACCAATTCTAATGTGTGGGTCTTTTCCTCACACCACGCAATTCTCCAATACCAGCTGTGTGTCTTATAGTTCAACTCAGTTCTGATATATCTACCTGGCAATAGCATCAGATTCCACAGGTTGAGGCCTCAATCCCACAAGACTGTCCTCACTTCTGATGCTATTTGCAAGTCCAGGTTGTTACCTGTGCTTTTGGCTGATAGCCTGTAAAACAATCAGAGGTTCCCACAACCACTGCTTAGGGTTCAAATAATCTTATAGAACGGCTCATAGAACACAGGAAACCAGTTTACTCACCAAAAGGATGTAATTCAAGAATAGGTAGATGGAAGACATGCATAGGACAAGGAATGTAGAAACGGGCATGGAACTTCCATGCCTGCTCCAGAGGGTGCCATTCTCCCAGCACCTTCATGTGTTCACCAACCTGGAAGCTCTCCAAACCTTGTCCTTTTTGGCTTCTATGGAGACTTCATTGCATAGGCATGATTGATCAAACCACTGGCTATTGGCAGTTGATTCAACCTGCAGCCCCTTTCCCCATAGGTCAGGGATTGGATGGGACTGAAAGTTCCAACTTTCCAATCACATGGTTGGTTCCCCCTGGCAACCAGCCCCCATTGCTTTCCAGAAGTCATTCCATTAATATAAACTCATTTGTGGTTGAAAGGAGTTTGTTATGAATATCAAGACATCTTTATGGCTCTTACCACTCAGAAAATTTCAAGGGTTTTAGGAATTCCTATTCCAGGAATGAAGATGAAGACCAAATGTGTATTTCCTATTATAAATCACAATATCACAGCAATACAGTGTATTCCAGTGAACAGCTATCTTATAGCCAGTTGACAGTATTGTCTCTTCTCCTTTTCAAAGTTCCTTTACTGAGTGCTTACTATGTGCCAAAAACTGAACTCAGTGTTTTACAGACAATATTTTTATACTTGCAACTGTCCTATGAAGTGGTTATAATTAGCTCCTTATGCATCTTGGAAAGGAGAATTTAGAGAATGTAATATGTTCACATACTTTAAAACACTTAAAGTATAGATAGTGTAATTGACTGAATGTTTGTGTCACCCCAAATTCATATGTTGAAGTTCTGATTCCCGAAGTGATGGTATTTGAAGATGGGGCCTTTCTGAGATAATTAGATTTAGTTGAAGTCATGAGAATGGGGCCCTCATGATGGGATTAGTGCCCTTATAGGAGGAGGAAGAGCCACCAGAGCTCGCTTTCTCTCTGCCATGTAAGGACACAGAGGGCTGCCATTAGCAAGGCAGGAAAAGAACCCTCACTAGAACCCAATTGGGCTGGCATTCTGATCTCATACTTCCATCCTCCAGACAGTGAGAAATAAATGTCTGTTGTTTAAGCCACTCAGTTGTGGTATTTTATTATGGCAGCCATAGCTGGTTAATAAAGATAGTAAGTACAGTGAATATCCTTTACATGGATTTACTGTGGCAGGGGACTCTTTATAGAATGGGGCATTTCTTTTCCTGAAAGACCTCAGTAACATTTCTCTGCCAGAAGTTTGCAATGTGGACAAGACCTAAATATTCTCCACACTTTTCTTAAAATGCTCTGGTGGTGAGAGCATCCAGGTGTCACCAGAGATCTAGGATAGGTGCTGAAAAGACGGGTTTTGGAGTCTGTCAGATCTGGGGTAGAATCTAGGCTCTGCCTCCAGTTAGCTGTAGAACCTTGGGCAAGTTACTTAATTTTTTTCAATCTCAGTTTCCTCATCTCTAAAATGGGGTAATGATCTATACAGATGGTTAGTTCACAGGTCCATGAAAATGTTTATGAAGTCCCAGGTACCATGCTGGGCTCATAGGTGGTGCTCAGTTAACAGTTGTTACAATGCACAGTGGTGAGTATATCTCTACTGGGGAAAGAGTGTGGAGTAAAGAGTTAGTTATTTAGATTCTGCCACTTAAAAACTATGTGATATCACATAAATTACTGAACTTTTCAGGCCTTAGTATATCATCTGAAAAAAAAAGGAAAAAAAGAAAAGCATTAGGAATTTATTCCTCACAAGACAGCTGAGAGTCATAAATGTAACAGGGCCAGCCATTGACTTGACTTGTAGTGAAGTTTCCAAAACCCAACTAGAAAGAATTCTGAACAGATGGACCTCTTAAAGTATCCCATCATTTTATAAGTGAGAAGATGGAGAAGTGTTTTTGCAGGAAGTGTTGGAGCTGGGTCTCCCTATTTCGGGTCTGTGTATTTATTGTCTCTCTACCACAGAGTAACAACCAAGGTTTCATCCTTGAAAATCTTCCTTGTTTATACCCTCTCCTGGCTACTACTCAGTCCTCTGCTGGGCCATACCAGCTCACATGCTCTCCCCCACTCTTGTGCCGGGTCCTAAATGAATATCCCACTGTCATCTAGCAGCAAATATCTGTTGAAATACTTCAAATACCCTAACAAAACACATGACCCTCAAGTTTGGAAAATTAGGAAATTGATATGTTCAAAGACTTCACTGTCATTTTCAGGTTTTTTTCTAGAATACTTTTTTTTACTTAAGAACAATTTAAGAAACATATTTGTATTTGACAGTTTTTCAGCTAGGAGACCTTGATAATTAAGCTGACAGCCTGCAGATACAATGAATAATCTGATATATTAGTAGATTGAAAAAGAATCTCTTTCTCTGCAGTGACCCAAGCCTTGCACCCTTCACCCTCCTTTGTGAAGATCACCTGATAGAGGTTTTAAGACTGACTAGTTTGTTCTTTGCAAAGAACTTTTGTGGGGGTTTTCCCCACATATTTATTTCTTATAACAAGTCTAGGGAGGTAGCCCCTGTTTTCCAGATGAAACGACTAGGGATCAGCTGTCCCAAGGTCACACTGTATAGCAGAGCCGAAACTCCAGATCTTCTGCATTACAAAGCAAGAGCTTTTACTGCTCTAGCCCTACTTGGCTATATCTTGGACACCATAGAGATTAGCATCGTAGATGAGCCTGGGAAATGGATTCTGATTCCTGAAACTGCTCCACAAAACCCCCTTTTGATAGTCAAACGGATCTCTACTCAGAAAAGACTTCTCAGGTCACTTAATAAGTTTTTGCCTATGACTGAAAAAGGTCTCTTAAGAAGAATTCTTATTAACTGTTCTCACTATGGTTACTAGTAATCTCCTTGTTGTTAAGTCCAGTGGACATTTGTCAGCCTTCATCCTAATTTGACACCCCTGTATCATTTGATGTTCCAGATTCATCCCTTCTGGAAGTTTTCTCTTTCCTTGCTTTTCTTTGATTATAACATAGTTTTTTTGTTTGTTTATTTTTCCATTTGTTTTTTCCTTTCTTCCTCTCTGGCTATTCTTCTGAACATCTTCTCCATGAATGTCTCATACTTTGCTCAGATGTATCATGTCTAAAACTGAGCCCATTATCTTTCCCTGTAACTCATTTTTCCTTTTATCAATTTGTAATTGGTACCATCATTCACCTATTCCCTCAAATCAGAAACAGAGTCTTTTTTTTTAAGATTTTTTTTATTTGACAGACACAGAGAGAGCACAAGTAGGCAGAGCGGCAGGCGGAGGGAGAGGGAGAAACAGGCTCTCGCTGAGCAGGGAGCCTGACGCAGGGCTCCATCCCAGAACCCTGGAATCATGATCTGAGCCGAAGGCAGCCGCTTAACTGACTGAGCCACCCAGGTGCCCCGATAAGAGTCATCCTTGATATCCCTTTTTCTTTTGCCTTCTAAAGTTAGTTACTAAGTTCTATCTTTTCTTTTTAGAAATTCTAGAGAGAGAGAGAGAGAGAGTATATGAGTGGGGGCCGGGGGGAACAGAGGGAGAGAATCTTGAGCAGACTCCCCACTGAACACAGAGCCCAACTTGGGGCTCAATCCCAGGACGCTGAGATCATGACCTGAGCTGAAGTCAAGAGTTGGCCGCTTAGCCAGCTGAGCCACCCAGGCACCCCAGTCCTATCTTTTTTTTTTAAATTGTGGTAAAATACACATAACGTAAAATTATTTGCCATCTTAATCACTTTTAAGTGTACAGTTCGGTCACATTAAGTACATCCAGGCTGTTGTGCAAGCATCACCTCCATCCATATATAGAAATCTTTTCATCTTACAAAACTGAAACTGTATGCCCATGAAACAGTTCCTTATTCTACCCCTTTCCCCAGCCTCTGGCAACCACCATTCTATATACTGTGTGTCTCTATGAATTTGACTACTCTATATACCTCATACAAATGGAATCATACAGTATTTGTCCTTTTGTTTCACTCACCGTAATATCATCGAGGTTAATCTATGTGTAGTATGTGTCAGCATTTCCTTCCTTTTTAGGCTGAATAATATTCCCTTGTATGTTTAAGCCACTTTTCTTTTTTCTTTCTTTTTTTTCTATATGGATTTAAAAAAATTTTTTTATTGTTAATCACCATATATTACATCATTAGTTCTTGATGTAGTGTTCCATGATTCATTGTTTGTGCATAACACCTAGTACTCCACACAGAATGTGCCCTCTTTAATACCCATCACCAGACTAACCCATCCCCCCACTCTCCTCCCCTCTAGAACCCTCAGTTTGTTTTTCAGAGTCCATCGTCTCTCATGGTTCGTCTCCCCCTCTGACTTACTCCCCTTCATTCTTCCCTTCCTGCTATCTTCTTCTTCTTTTTTCTTAACATATGTCACATTATTTGTTTCAGAAGTACAGATCTGTGATTCAACAGTCTTGCACAATTCACAGCGCTCACCATAGCACATACCCTACCCAATGTCTATCACCCAGCCACCCCATCCCCCCCACCCCCCACCACTCCAGCAACCCTCAGTTTGTTTCCTGAGATTAAGAATTCCTCATATCAGTGAGGTCATATGATACATGTCTTTCTCTGATTGACTTATTTCACTCAGCATAACACCCTCCAGTTCCATCCACGTCGTTGCAAATGGCAAGATCTCATTCCTTTTGATGGCTGCATAATATTCCATTGTGTATATATACTACATCTTCTTTATCCATTCATCTGTCGATGGACATCTTGGCTCTTTCCACAGTTTGGCTGTTGTGGACATTGCTGCTATAAACATTGGGGTGCACGTGCCCCTTCGGATCCCTACATTTGTATCTTTGAGGTAAATACCCAGTAGTGTAATTGCTGGATCGTATGGTAGCTCTATTTTCAACTGTTTGAGGAACCTCCATACTGTTTTCCAGAGGGGTTGCACCAGCTTGCATTCCCACCAACAGTGTAGGAGGGTTCCCCTTTCTCCGCATCCCCGCCAACATCTGTCGTTTCCTGACTTGTTAATTTTAGCCATTCTGACTAGTGTAAGGTGCTATCTCATTGAGGTTTTGATTTGGATTTCCCTGATGCCGAGCGATGTTGAGCACTTTTTCATGTGTCTGTTGGCCATTTGGATGTCTTCTTTGCAGAAATGTCTGTTCATGTCTTCTGCCCATTTCTTGATTGGATTATTTGTTCTCTGGGTGTTGAGTTTGATAAGTTCTTTATAGATTTTGGATACTAGCCCTTTATCTGATAGGTCATTTGCAAATATTTTCTCCCATTCTGTTGGTTGTCTTTTGGTTTTGTGGACTGTTTCTTTTGCTGTGCAAAAGCTTTTTATCTTGATGAAATCCCAATAGTTCGTTTTTGCCCTTGCTTCCCTTGCCTTTGGCGATGTTTCTAGGAAGAAGTTGCTGAGGCTGAGGTCGAAGAGGTTGCTACCTGTGTTCTCCTTTAGGATTTTGATGGACTCCTGTCTCACGTTTAGGTCTTTCAACCATTTGGAGTCTATTTTTATGTGTGGTGTAAGGAAATGGTCCAGTTTCATTCTTTTGCATGTGGCTGTCCAATTTTCCCAACACCATTTGTTGAAGAGACTGTCTTTTTGCCATTGGACATTCTTTCCTGCTTTGTCGAAGATTAGTTAACCATAGAGTTGAGGGTCCATTTCTGGGCTCTCGATTCTGTTCCATTGATCTATGTGTCTGTTTTTGTGCCAGTACCATACTGTCTTGATGATGACAGCTTTGTAATAGAGCTGGAAGTCTGGAATTGTGATGCCACCAGCTTTGCTTTTCTTTTTCAATATTCCTCTGGCTATTCGGGGTCTCTTCTGGTTCCGTACAAATTTTAGGATTATTTGTTCCATTTCCTTGAAAAAAAGTGGATGGTATTTTGATGGGGATTGCATTGAATGTGTAGATTGCTCTAGGTAGCATTGACATCTTAACAATGTTTGTTCTTCCAATCCATGAGCATGGAACGTTTTTCCATTTCTTTGTGTCTTCTTCAATTTCTTTCCTGAGTATTTTATAGTTTTCTGAGTACAGATCCTTTGCCTCTTTGGTTAAATTTATTCCTAGGTATCTTATGGTTTTGGGTGCAATTGTAAATGGGATCGACTCCTTGATTTGTCTCTCTTCTGTCTTGTTGTTGGTGTATAGGAATGCCACTGATTTCTGTACATTGATTTTATATCCTGCTACTTTACTGAATTCCTGTATGAGTTCTAGCAGTTTTGGGGTGGAGTCTTTTGGGTTTTCCACATAAAGTATCATATCATCTGCAAAGAGGGAGAGTTTGACTTCCTCTTTGCCAATTTGGATGCCTTTGATTTCTTTTTGTTGTCTGATTGCTGTGGCTAGGACTTCTAATACTATGTTGAATAGCAGTGGTGAGAGTGGACATCCCTGCTGCGTTCCTGACCTTAGGGGAAAAGCTCTCAGCTTTTCCCCATTGAGAATGATATTTGCTGTAGGTTTTTCATAGATGGCTTTTATGATGTTGAGGTATGTACCCTCTATCCCTATACTCTGAAGAGTTTTGATCAAGAAAGGATGCTGTACTTTGTCAAATGCTTTTTCTGCATCTATTGAGAGGATCATATGATTCTTGTTCTTTCTTTTGTTAATGTATTGTATCACGTTGATTCATTTGCGGATGTTGAACCAGCCTTGCAGCCCAGGGATAAATCCCACTTGGTCATGGTGAATAATCCTTTTATTGTACTGTTGGATCCTATTGGCTAGTATTTTGGTGAGAATTTTTGCATCCATGTTCATCAAGGATATTGGTCTGTAATTCTCCTTTTTGATGGGGTTTTTGTCTGGTTTTGGGATCAAGGTAATGGTGGCCTCATAAAATGAGTTTGGAAGTTTTCCTTCCATTTCTATTTTTTGGAACAGTCTCAGGAGAATAGGTATTAATTCTTCTTTAAATGTCTGATAGAATTCCCCTGGGAAGCCATCTGGCCCTGGGCTTTTGTTTGTTGGGAGATTTTTGATGACTGCTTCAATTTCCTTAGTGGTTATAGGTCTGTTCAGGTTTTCTATTTCTTCCTGGTTCAATTTTGGTAGTTGATACATCTCTAGGAATGCACCCATTTCTTCCAGGTTATCTAATTTGCTGGCATAGAGTTGCTCATAATATGTTGTTATAATTGTTTGTATTTCTTTGGTGTTGGTTGTGATCTCTCCTCTTTCATTCATGATTTTGTTGATTTGGGTCATTTCTCTTTTCTTTTTGATCAGTCTGGCCAGGGGTTTATCAATCTTGTTAATTCTTTCAAAGAACCAGCTCCTAGTTTCGTTGATCTGTTCTACTGTTCTTTTGGTTTCTATTTCATTGATTTCTGCTCTGATCTTTATTATTTCTCTTCTCCTGCTGGGTTTAGGCTTTATTTGCTGTTCTTTCTCCAGCTCCTTTAGGTGTAGGGTTAGGTTGTGTATTTGAGACCTTTCTCGTTTCTTGAGAAAGGCTTGTATTGCTATATACTTTCCTCTCAGGACTGCCTTTGCTGTATCCCAAAGATTTTGAACAGTTATGTTTTCATTTTCATTGGTTTCCATGAATTTTTTTAATTCTTCTTTAATTTCCTGGTTGACCCATTCATTTTTTAGTAGAATGCTCTTTAGCCTCCATGTATTTGAGTTCTTTCCGACTTTCCTCTTGTGATTGAGTTCCAGTTTCAAAGCATTGTGGTCTGAAAATATGCAGGGAATAGTCCCAATCTTTTGGTACTGGTTGAGACCTGATTTGTGACCTAGGATGTGATCAATTCTGGAGAATGTTCCATGGGCACTAGAGAAGAATGTGTATTCCGTTGCTTTGGGATAGAATGTTCTGAATATGTCTGTGAAGTCCATTTGGTCCGGTGTGTCATTTAAAGTCTTTATTTCCTTGTTGATCTTTTGCTTAGATGATCTGTCCATTTCAGTGAGGGGGGTGTTAAAGTCCCCTACTATTATTGTATGGTTGTCGATGTGTTTCTTTGCTTTTGTTATTAATTGCCTTATATAATTGGCTGCTCCCATGTTAGGGGCATAGATATTTACAATTGTTAGATCTTCTTGTTGGATAGACCCTTTAAGTAGGATATAGTGTCCTTCCTCATCTCTTATTACAGTCTTTGGTTTAAAATCTAATTTGTCTGATAGAAGGATTGCCACCCCAGCTTTCTTTTGGTGTCCATTAGCATGGTAAATGGTTTTCCACCCCCTCACTTTCAATGTGGGGGTGTCTTTGGGTCTAAAATGAGTCTCTTGCAGACAGCATATCGATGGGTCTTGTTTTTTAATCCAATCTGATAGCCTGTGTCTTTTGATTGGGGCATTTAGCCCATTTACTTTCAGGGTAACTATTGAAAGGTATGAATTTAGTGCCATTGTATTGCCTGTAAAGTGACTGTGACTGTATATTGTCTCTGTTCCTTTTTGATCTATGCTGCTTTTTGTCTCTCTCTTTGCTTAGAGGACCCCTTTCAGTATTTCTTGGAGGGCTGGTTTCGTGTTTGCAAATTCCTTTAGTTTTTGTTTGTCCTGGAAGCTTTTTCTCTCTTCTTCAATTTTCAATGAGATAGGCCACTTTTCTTGATCCATTAATCTCCCGATGAACACTGGGTCACTTTCACTTTTCGGCTATTGTGAATATACTGGCTGTGAACATGTGTGTACAAATATCTCTGTGAGACCTTGCTTTCAGTTCTTTTGAGTATATATTTAGAGGTAGAATTGCTAGGTCATATGGCAATCTGTTTTTAATTTTTTGAGGCACCTCAATACTGTTTTCCACAGTGACTGCACCATTTTATACTCCTACCAGCAGTGCACAAGGGTTCTACATCCTTGCCAACACTCTTTTTATTTTTTAAAATTTATTTTGTTAAAGATTTATTTATTTGAGAGAAAGAGGGAGAGCGAGAATCCAAGGCTGACTACATAGATAATATAGGAGGTTGGAGGACAGCTTTTCCTTACTAAGAAGCTCAAAGGAATTGCCAGACTTCAGCTATCATTGTTCTAAAAGAAGAAAATTTGCTATAAACCAAGTTTCTCTGAGGATCTGTGCTCTCTCTACATAATTCATAAGTAGAAAAATCTCCTTGTTTCATCTGATCCATCCAGAGGGGTTGACCAGTCACAACAGATTATCCAGAGTAAATGTCCTGAGTCTCAGGTCATTCACCTACAAAGCAAGAACAGTTTCTTCCACACTGGCTACCTGTCCCAGACTCTCCTTGCCATGGCAGAAGGCTACTCACTTCTCTTTCTTTCTTTCTTCCTTCCCCCCCTTCCTTCCTTCCTTCTTTCAAAATTTGCTGAGAGTCTATTCTGTACCAATCCCTGTGCCAGGTACTGGTGAAGTACATGCACACCTCAGAGATATCGTAGGTTCCATTCCAGACCACCGTAATAAAGTGAACATTGCAGTGAAGTGAGTCAAATGAATTTTTCTCTTTCCAGTGCATGGAAAAGTTATGTTTAGGGGCACCTGGCGGGCTCAGTAGGTTAAGCATCCAACTCTTGATTTCAGCTCAGGCCATGACCTCAATGTGTGAGATGGAGCCCACTCAATGGGGAGTCTGCTAAAGATTCTGTCTGCCCCTCCCCCTGCTTGCTCCCGTTCTCTCTCTCTTTCTCTCTGTCATAAATTTATAAATCTTTTTTAAAAAGTTATGTTTACACTATACTGTAGTCTATTAAGTGTGCAGTAGCATTATGTCTAAAAAAAACCAATGTATATACCTTAATTAAAAATATTTTATTGCTAAAAAATATAAACCATCATCTGAGCTTTCAGCAAGTAGTAATCACCAATCACAGATCACCATAACAAATATAATAATGAAGAAGTTTGAAATATTGTGAGAATTACCAAAATGTGACACAGAAACATGAAACAAGCAAATGCTGTTGGCAAAATCACACTGAGACTTGCTCGTCTCAGTGTTGCCACAGGCCTTCAATTTATAAAAAATGCACTATTTGTAAAGTGCAATAAAATGAGGTATGCTCATAGTGATGACTAACAACAAAACAATGGCTACTGATGGTTTAGTACCTAATAAGAGCATAACCATATACCAGATGTCTTACACGTGAGTGTCTTGGAAAATAAAACAGCAGCATAAGGTGAAGAGAAAGAGAACTAGTTTAGCTGCCAAAGTTTCGGGTTCTATTCCAACTTTGGTATCTGCCAGTCCATCTATCTCTCTAAAAAATACTTAGTATTCATGGCACATCAGGGGCTGAGTACTAGAGACACAGAAGTAAATCAGATATTGAATTCATGGTGAACTGTAGCGTTTTCCTTAGGTAGTTACGAGGCCTCAGGTTCCTCACCTGAGAAGAGGATTGGACCTGATGATCTCTAGTGAAACTATAGCTCTAAATAAAAACATAATGCCAGCCACCATCTGGAGTAAAAATATAGATACATAAGATGAGTAGGAAATGGTCTGGAGGGATCTGAATGGTCAAGTCAGAAAAACCTTCTCTTGCAAGCTAAGGAGTTTGGACTTCAACCAAAGGGCAATGAAGTATCATTAAGGGGTTTTAAGTACTGGAATGAGGTGTCTAATTTTCAAGTTAGAAAAATGATTTTGGCTGCTATGTAAAGAATGCATTGGGGAGAAGGTATGTGACAAGTCAGGAAGACCAGTTAGGGGAAAATGTAAATAATCCAAGAAAGAGTAGGGGCGCCTGGGTGGCTCAGTTGGTTAAGCGTCTGCCTTCGGCTCAGGTCATGATTCCAGGGTCCTGGGATTGAGTCCCATGTCTGGTTCCCTGCTCAGTGGGGAGCCTGCTTCTCCCTCTCCCTCTTCCTGAGCTGCTTACCCTGCTTGTGCTCTTTCTCTCTCAAATAAATAAAATCTTTTTTAAAAAAATCCAACAAAGAGTAATAATGGCCTGATAAGGGTAGGAAGGATGGAAAAGAGAGGTCAAATCTGAGAAATGTAAAGGGTTTATAAAAAATAAAAATAAAAAACAAGTGGGGTGCCTGGGTGGCTCAGTCGGTTAAGTGACCGACTTTTGGTTTCGGCTCAGGTCATGATCTCAGGGTCCTGGGATCAAGTCCCGCATTGGCCCCCATGCTCAGCAGGGGTGTTTGCTTGAAGGTTCTCTCCCTCCCTCTCCATCTGTCCCTCCCCTTGCTCACACATGCTCGATCTCTCTCTCTCTCAAATAAATAAATCTTTAAAACAAACAAAAATTGACTCTCCAATGACAGATTTTCTCTGAAGCTTGAGAAAAGGGGGCCCACAAAACCCCTGATAATAATGAATAAGAGGTACAATACAACTTAGAAAATTCTTCACCATTTGTAATTTCATTGAGTCCTTACAACAATACTGTGCTCTAGAAATTTTTATTAAAACATCCATTTTACAAAGAGAAGGGTTAATACATATGTACAAGTTCATACTGTTAGTAAATTGCAAGGCCACGACTAGAGCTTAGGTTTACTAGACTCCAAATCCAAATCCAATGCTCTTCTTACTCCACCAAACTGTCAAGCAAGGCCTCTTTGGGTTTTGGAGAGAACTCAAAAGCAGTGAGTGTGTCTGCCTCTGATGTATTATGTGTGATGTCAACAGAAAAAGCGGATGGATTAAATCTTATCTGGGCAGAAATCATGCACCTTAAACTAATTTGCTGTTTGTTTATGACTGATTTACTTTCCTGGATCACAAAATGATTTCCCACTTCTGTAGAAAAGATCAACCTTTTCTCCCAAAAAAGAAGTATTGTTGGTGATATTGCATTATTATTCCCCTGCTCCTTGGCTTCCTGTTCTCTGTAGGAGTTGTTCATTTATTTCATGTCTTTCTAGACTTTGAGCTCCCTGAGGGCAGCAGTCATGTACCTCCTGTGTTTAGAACAGAGCAGGCAGTTACTTATTAAATATTCATTGGATTAAGTTATTTATTGTTTTCATTATGTTTATATTAATTATAATGTTACTGTTGCTGTTGATACCTATTATAGTAATAGCCACCAGTAATGACTATCAGTCTGGAGTGCCAGACACTTTACAGACTTTGTCTCCAGTTCTCTTAGTAACCATACAAGGGAGAGCTATTACCATTATGCATATGAGGGAATATGGTTCAACTATATATATATTTTTTAAAGATTTTATTTATTTATTTGAGAGAGAGCACAAACAGGGGGAGAGGCAGAGGGAGAGGGAGAAGCAGACTCCCCACTGAGCAGGGAGCACGACCTGGGGCTCAGTCCCAGGATCATGACCCAAGCCGAAGGGAGATACTCAACCGACTGAGCCACCCAGGCGCCCCAGGTTCAACTATATTAAGTAACTTGCCCAAGGTCATATAGCTTGTAAGTGTCACCTTAAGTGAAATATAAGTAATTTTTTTTACTTTATTGCAGCAAAATATACATAAAATTTACCATTTTAACCATTTTTAAGTGTGTAATTTATTGACATCAAGTACCTTTACAGTGTTGTGTAACCATCCCCAGTATTTCCAGAACTTTTTCATCATCCCAAACAGAAATTTTGTGTCCATGAAATAGTAATTCCTCATCCCCCCACCAGCCTTGAGAACCTCTAATCTCAGTCTCTATGAATTTGCCTATTTGAAATATTTCACATAAGTGGAATCATATAATATTTGTCCTTTTATTCAGCTTATTTCACTTAGCATAATGTTTTCAAGGCTCATCCATGTTGTAGCATGTATCAAAACTTCATTCCTTTTTATGGCTGAATAATAGTCCATACCGTGTATCTGCCATGTTTTGTTTATCCATTCATCTGTTTCTTTAAATCTTCTGGAATAAACTTCAGCTCGTGGAGGTTGGACCATGGCTGCCAGCCTCCGTGCTGGCCTCTCAGCCATCAAAAGCAGTCATCAGCAAACACATACATAAACCCTGTATTTGGAGGACAGGGTCCTTGTTGCCCACCCTAGATGAAAAAACTGACACAAGGGAGGTTAAATTGCTTTTCCAAGGTCATAGAGGATTTCATTAGTTTTGCCAGGCTTTAAAGACCCTACTCTGACCTCTGTGCCATGCTGAATGAGGGGAAGACCTAGAATAAAATAGTTTCTTTATTTTGGCTCAATTTTGTCATTCAAAAAATGAGGTTGTTCTGCAGGTTGCCTTAGGAGCTGTTAAAGGGAAAGGTAAGCCAAGTGGGTGCCCCCTTCCCCCTCCAGTAGAGATCTGTTCATGCCTATTTTATATATTAGACTTCCAGATGAGATTTTATTTGACAAAAAGGGTTCTGCCGCCAGAGCAGGGAGCTAAATGAACTGCTCAAGATGAACTCTGACCTTCCAATTTTCTTATACACTCTGTTCTTCAAATTGTAAGATGATCAGTTTTGTGAAGACACACATATACAGTGACTGTATGTCCTTTGTGTGTATTGCCCCTCGATGGACTCCCCACCTTAACCAGCACAGATTAAGAAGGGGAAGGACACAGATGTTAAGGAGACAGTTATAGTATACTGAGACAAATGCTATGGCAAAGGGATGTGCCACAGCGTTCCAAGAGTCTCACATAATAAATAGATGTGCAGATTGCTATGAAAACTTGGTGGGTAAGTGGGAGAGGCCACAACTCTGGCAGAGGTTGGTGTCAGGAGAGCCTTTTCAGAAGTCAAGCATGGAACTAGGTCTTGAAGCACGAGGAGGAAATGAGTTCCAGGTGTGCTGCTAATGAGTCGAGACACTGGACAAGACCTGCCCATCTCTCTTATCTTCCCTACCCATACAGGCTGAGGGGCTTCAACAAGATTGTGGTTTAGCAGTTCCCCTTCCAGCTCTAACATCTGGGCATTGTTGTATAAATTTTTGTTAGCTCTCTTTCATTATAAAACAACTGGCTAACTCATTCCCTTAATCTATTTCTTTTGCCTCCTCTTGAACAAAATTTTCTGTGCCCCTTCTTGGAGTCCCTGGTATTAATGAAGAGTTCAGAAACAGGGAAAATGAGGTGAGCTGAGAACCCTCTCCTGTGGTGGCTGTACCTTTGTTAGCCCAGGGCTTCTTACCCCAGAGCTCTTGACATTCCTGGGCAAGATCAATACGAAACCATGAAAGCTTTTTCACAAGTATCCTTCTGTGAAAGGTCAGGTATTGCCATAGCCACCACCAGTGCCCTTGTCCTGCTAATTAAGCTCCTGTAATTTAATTTAATTTTCTATTAAGTTACTTATGGTTCTTAGTCAACGGAAAAATAACTTTGTGGCTGTGAATACAGCTGAAAATTGGGGGATATTGATAAAGGACGTGAAGAGCTTTTGGCCATGCTACATAGATTCTCATTAGAATGACTTCTGTTGCTTAATGTAGTGGGGAGAGTCACTGCTAGAAGTCAGAAGGCCTGAGTTAGACTCCTGGCTCTGCCGCGAACTGAAAACTTGAACAAGTCACTTTGCTTTGGAGGACCTCAGTTTCCTCCTTTATAAAAGGAATAATAGCACCTACCTTATCTATCACTTGTTTGTGAGACTTTAAGGAGATAATTGATCTGTAAGAGTTTTTTAAATGAGATAAAGTCAGGAGTGGAGCTGTGTCCACAATTGCACTTACTGTTCTTATCCTGGGGGTTAACTGCTTGGGCAGACTGAGGCCTGGAAGGCCTGGAGGTTGATGAGATTAGCAACTTTGCTGGTGCTGAAACATTCTTTTTTGCATGTTTCGAAGAGAACTCCCTGGCATTTGGGGGCAGGATTGGCCAGCTTCCTGGAATTCCACTTCCCAAGGAATCACAGGATTTCTGGGGAGCAACTGAAGAAGTCTAGAGCTTGGAAAAAAAGGGATGCCTGGGTAGAGAGGACACCTTCTTATGCCCCAAACACTAGAGAGTAGGTTTGTTTCTCCCTGTGGATGGGTTAATGATAACAGCTATCTATTATTAACAATAATGGTTGCTATTTGTTGGGCATCCATTAATGGCAATGCAGAGTGTTGTGGAAACTTTCCTACCCAAGTGTACTTGACATCAGGGGAGAACAAACTCATCCCTGGATCAGCTGGGGGGGGTGGGGGGGGCAGATAGCACAGAGCAGGAACTCCAAGGTTAAAATTTATTTGAAGCCTGTGCCTTATCTTCAAAATGCATATGGATTTCCTCTTAAGTCACCATTATATAGTCATAATTGTTTTCTGTACAACAAATAATTTATTTACTCTCTGGTATAATTACCCTACCAAGAAAATGCATCATATTTGTTCATTTACGCTGTAGTATATTGTTGAGTACCACAGAGGTTCCTACGCTCAGTTTGAGAATGATATCATCATTCTCAAATGATGATTTTCCAAAGTTTTAATAGATGGAGACATAAGTCAAGAAAGATGGAAAGACTTGTCCCTGTCACAGAACCAGAAAGTAGTGGAGCCGGAATCAAGTCTAAGTTTGGATATTCCATACTCTTAATCACTGAGTTACATGTAGTCTCTATTATTTACTGCCTTATAATTGTTTACATGTCTGTAACACTCGTTCCTCTTACAGGCAATCACTATGTCTTCAGGGCCTAACACAGTGCCTGATACAAAGTAAACTCTCAGTGACTGTTGATTGGTTGAAAGAATAAATGACTAAATTATCAGGCCCCTAATAAGCCTTTTCAGAGGTCCATAAGTGTCTAGCAAATTGACTTCAGTTTGGAATAAACGTTTTTGTCCTAAGACTCTTCTCTGAAGCAGTGATGCACAGTTAGCTCTAAGCCAGTACCTCCACACAGAAAATGATGATATTTATAGAGAACTCTGGATAAACAGACAAGGCTCTCAGGAGCTCCTGTGCCCCACTCCCTCCCAGACACCCTATATGCTTAAGGAATTAGTATCTCAATTCACCTGTAACCCGTTGATAGCTCCTAAACTACCATGAATGGTATCTAGGAATTATCTGGTTTTTAGTTGTGTTTCCATTTCCACAGTATGCACTCACACACACTCTGTCTGTTCCATCCTTGTACTTATCCACCCCTCATCATTGCTATCATGAGTACAGGTGTGTTGCGGAAAAAGCTTGAGAGTTTGGACCCAATGGTGGGTTTCCAAAGTCTCTGTCACTTATTGATTTATATCTTGTGTCAGTGGCTTCTTTTTTTTTTTTTTAAGATTTTTTATTTATTTATTTGACAGAGAGAGACACAGCGAGAGAGGGAAAACAAGCAGGGGGAGTGGGAGAGGGAGAAGCAGGCTTCCCGCAGAGCAGGGAGCTCAATGCGGGGCTTGATCCCAGGACCCTGGGATCATGACCTGAGCCGAAGGCAGACGCTCAACGACTGAGCCACCCAGGTGCCCCTATCAGTGGCTTCTGAGTGTAGTTCCCAGGTATAGGAATTTGTTAAAGATGAGAATTATTAGGCCCTACCCCAGACCTATGGAATCAGAAACTCAGGAGGTGGTTCCCAACAATCTATTTTCACAAGCTCCCTAAATGATTCTGATGCTCATATCCACCATCTAGTGTAAGTGTTCAATAAATAGGCATTCTCTTCTCTCCCAGTTCTGTGAGCTTGTCTAGGAATCTTGCTATCATTAATGCCGTAATTTCTCTGGGAAATGCCCTTTGAGTTCCAAACAGCTTTAAAAACAGAGATCATGTGTCAGCTATGATGTATGTGTTAGCTGTGACAGAGGGGTGGCTGGCCCCTTCTCAGACAGATTGGGAGGTCTGTGAGCAGACAGCCTAAACCTTGGACATGGGAATAGAAGCTGCATCTTCCAGCAAGATAGCCAGCAATACTATCTTTTTCCCTGCACGTGTTAGGAAAACTGAATAATTGACCCCCAAAATTGACTTTAAAAGGACTCATGTTGGGTGAGGTCAAAAGTGTGATTACTTGAAAATTGCTCTGCTGGTGGGGAAGGTACTTGAATTTAAGTGTCTAAATCAGATTTTTGCTATTACTGCTCTCAGCAGGAAAAGAGGCAGAAAAATCAATAGTCCTGGGTCTTGTTTAAACTACAAAACCACACTTCTTGTTACCCCCAAAGGTCTCTGGCTGCCAGGGAGAGACTTCGGCTTTCACTGTCACCACAGGTGCTGTCACGATTGTAAGTTTATGCTGAGTTCCTTGAACTCTGTTCTCTTATATGTGCATGGTAGGAGGCCTGGAATCTTTGTGGTGCCATGAGATAGGTAGGTATGAACATCCAAGACCTGGCTCCAGACCTTCCTTTCCTCTTCCCTCCTTAGGGTAAACCCTGAGCTGGGAGAATTGAATTCAGAAATGCAGACAAGGGGCGCCTGGGTGGCACAGTCAGTTAAATGTCCAACTCTTGGTTTCATTTCAGGTCGTGATCTCAGGGTCGTGCAGACTCTGCTCAAGACTCTCTCTCCTTCTACCTCGCCCATCCCCCCCCAAAAAAAAATTAAAAAAAAAAAGTGCAGACAAAAGGGCTGGACACAGTGTCTAAAAGGGTTGGCCTATTCCTGAGTAGCTGCATTGTGATTTAGGTTACTGGCAATCCTGGAGTTTCCGGAGGAGCTTGGAACCTTGAGGAAGAAGGCTGAGTGACTGATATTATTATAATCATTTCATCATTTGTGTACCCGTTCTCTACCAAGTCCAATGCTAAGTGTTTCTTATATAGCTTAATGGTTAAGACTACCTAGTTTTGAATCTTAGCTCCATCATTTGATTACTGTGTATCATTTTTAAATGCCTGAAGATGCTACTGGAAGACTTACTAATGGTAGCTTAAACAAAGAAAGTATATTTTTCTTACATTAAAAAAAAAAGTCTGGGGGCGCCTGGGTGGTTCAGTCTGTTAAACGTCTGCCTGTGGCTCAGGTCATGATCTCAGGGTCCTGGGATCAAGCCCCACATCCAGCTCCCTGCTCAGTGGGGAGTCTGCTTCTCCCTCTCCCTCTGCCCCTCGTGCTCTCTCTCTCTCTCTCAAATAAATAAAATCTTAAAAAAAAGAAGATTCTCTCTCCTCCTCTAACAGCCCCTCTCCCCCCACTTGTGCTCCCATGCTCTTTAACAACAACAAAATCAATTGTATTTCTATACAGTTATAGTAAACAATACAGAAATGAAATTAAAATAATTCCATTTACAGTAACATCAAAATGAACAAAATACTTAGGGATAAATTTAACAGAAGAAGTGCAAAATTTTGAAAACTACAAAAAATATTGTTGAAAGAAATTAAGGATCCATTGGGGTGCCTGGGTGGCTCAGTCGTTAAGCATCTGCCTTCTGCTTGCGTCATGATCCCAGGTTTCTGGGATTGAGCCCTGCGTCGGGCTCCCTGCACATTGGGAAGCCTGCTTCTCCCTCTCCCACTCCCCCTGCTTGTGTTCCCTCTCTCGCTGTGTCTCTCTCTGTCAAATAAATAAATAAAATCTTAAAAAAAAAAATTAAGGATCCAAATAACTGGAAAAACATCCCATGTTCATGGATTGAAGGACTTAAGACGTTAATAGTTCCCAAATTGATCTACAGATTCAGTATAGTTAATCCCTGTCAAAATCCTGGCTGGTTTGTTTGCAGATTTTGACAAGCTGTTACTAAAATTCACATGGAAATTCAAAGGACCCATATTAGCCAAAACCATCTTAAAAAAGAACAGAATTGAGGACCCACACTTCCCAGTTTCAAAGCTTATTAGAAAAGTATGATCATAAAGACAATGTGGTTTTGGCATAGGATAGACATGGATCAGTGGAATAGAATTGAGTATCTAGGAGCCAGCTCTCACATTTATGGTCACTTTTCAACAAGTGTACCAAAAACAGTTAAATAGGGAAAGAATAATCTTTTCAACAAATGGTGCTGGGACACTGTATATCCATGTATGTAAGAATGAAATACCTCACACGACATGCAAATAACTCAAAATGGATCAAAGACCTAAATATAAGAGCTAAAACTATAAAACTTGTACAGAAAAACTTGGAGATAAATCTTTGTGAGCTTAGATTTGGCAATAGTTTCTTAGATATAACATCAATAGTACAAACAGCCAAAGGAAAAAATAGATAAATTGGACTTTATCAAAAGTAAAAACTTTCATGTTTCAAAGGACACCATCGAAAAAGCAAAAAGACAACCCACAGAATGGGGTAAAATATTTGCATATCATCTTGTCTGATAAGGGACTTGGATCTAGAATATATCAAGAACTCTTACGACTCAGTAACAAAAAGACAAATCCAGTTAAGAAATATGCAAGGAACCTGAATAAACAGTTGTCCAAAGAAGATATACAAATGGCTAATAAGCACATGAAAAAATTTTCAACATAATTATCAGAGAAATGCAAATGAAAAACCACAATCAGATACCACTTTATACCCCTAGGATGGCTGTAATCAAAAAGTCCGGTAATAACAAGTGTTGACAAGGACGTGAAGAAATTCAAGACACTCATACTGCTGCTGGGAATGTAAAAAATGGTGTGGCCACTTTGGAAAACAGTCTGGTCATTCGTCAAACGGGTTCCTGTCTCGATTTGGCTTATATTGTGTTTGTTTGGGTGTTTTTTTTTTTTTTTTTTTTTGGTTTTGGTTTTGGTTTTGGTTTTGGTTTTGTTTGGATGTCAGTCCTTATCTTTGCCTGTCAGAATCCTGCCATCTCACAAGGCCCAACTCAAAATCCAATTTCCCAAATGCTAGGCTGTGTATCTTTAGGTATTACAAAATTGCCCTTCAGAATGCTTTTACTGATTCCCATGGTTTAGATCCTTCCCAACACTTGATATTGTCACACTTTAAAATTTCTGTCAGTCTGGGGACGCCTGAGTGGCTTAGTCGGTTGAGTGTCTGCCTTCGACTTGGGTCATGATCCCAGGGTCCTGGGATCGAGTCCTGCGTCAGGCTCCCTGCTCAGCTGGGAGCCTGCTTCTCCCTCTGCTGCTCCCCTCTTTGTGCTCTCTTGCTCTCTCTCTGACAAATAAATAAATAAATCTTTTAAAAAAATAAAAATAAAATTTCTGTCAGTCTGATAGGTTTGAAATGATATTCCATTTATTTGCATTTTGTTGATAACTAATATGATGGAAAATCTTTTCCTTTTCTCCTTTTCCCTAGTCATTTGATTTCTTCTCTGAATTCCATGGTTAGAATCTATTAGCTTATTTTTATTTTCTTATTAGTATGAGTTCCTTTTTAAGATTTTATTTATTTGAGAGAGGGAGACAGAGATAGTGAGAGAGATAGCGAGCACGAGCTGGGAAGAAAGGGAGAAGCAGGGAGGAGAGGCACTGAGCAGGGAGACGGACACAGCGCTCAATCCCAGGACCCTGGGATCATGACCTGAGCCGAAGGCAGATGTTTAACTGACTGAGCCACCCAGTCGCCCCTAGTATGAGTTCTTTATTCAGGATACATTTGTTATAAATATCTTTTCTCACTCTGTACTTGTTTTTTAACTTTGTCTAAATTTCAGTGAGTTAAATTTATCAGCCTTTTGTGGTTTTTCCTTTTGGTTTCGTCTAAGAAATACTTTCTAATCCCAAGGTCAAACTATGTTCTCTCTCTCTTTTTTTTTTTTTCATAATTGTTTTAAGGTCATTTTATAATATTTAGGTCTTTGGTCTTTCTGGAATTGCAGAAGTATGAGGTGGGGATCTAATTTTTTTTTTTCAGATGGAAAAAACAAGCATTCCACTCTATTTTACTGAATTTGGGCAAGATTCTTCCCTTCCCCAGATGTCTTAAAACAGAATAATAGAATAAAAAAATGAGTTGACCTGGGAGGGAAAGGGATTTATGGACCAAAGAATCAATTTACAAAATTTCACCTTGCGGGGCGCCTGAGTGGCTCAGTTGGTTAAGCGACTGCCTTCGGCTCAGGTCATGATCCTGGAGTCCCGGGATCGAGTCCCACATCGGGCTCCCTGCTCAGCAGGGAGTCTGGTCCTCCCTCTGACCCTCTTCCCTCTCATGCTCTCTGTCTCTCATTCTCTCTCTCTCAAATAAATAAATAAATAAAATCTTTAAAAAAAAATTTCACCTTGCTCTTTGCTTTTTAGAAGATAAATACAGGGAGGGTGGGAATTATTCACCAAACAATTTGTAAAATGTTGAGTACCTGCCATCTGCCTTCACATAAAATAAATAAGTAAGTAGTAGTAGAAGAAGAAGCCCACTCCTGGAATGGAGATTAAGACAGAATAGGCCATTTGCTTTCCATTAAAATTTCTCTCATACCCCATACTGGCGAATAGGGAGCTTTACAAACTGTTAGGATTGTAAAGGAATTTCCCCCCCTCAGGAACAGCACACACTTGGCTTTATGTACTTACCTAAGGAGCAGTTTTATTATTAGCTTTAACATAACTGATTTTTCTTTTTTTCCTTTTTTTGTGATGATAGTGGGTTTTTTGCACTAAAGACATATCAAGTTAAGCCTGCTCTGGCTTTAGCAGCCTTCCTCTTTTAGAACTCAGCCAGAGTGAATGACCCACACAGGTTGCTGGCTTTTTAACTGTAGGGTAAGTTCTCCCTGAAGATGCAACACAAGTCAGAGCAAAATTAATCATGATATTTCCCCCTTTTTTTGTTACCTCAGAGGGTTTGCCTTGCCCGAACTGGGAAGAACAGTACCTTACTTACACCCTTACAATTTCATGGGGCTCACTAGTGGGAGCCTGGGTGGGGAGGCCTTAAATCCAAGTGTTTAGGCTACCTCAGATTCAAGTCTGGTGGGCAGGTCCAGAGCCAGCACTGCAGAATGGCTCCCTGCCTGGACTGACCTGCAGTTTCGCCAGGAGAGCACTCTCAGGCAGCTAGGCCTCCCAGCTAGAAAGAAATTCAGATTCAGGCTGTTTTCTGGAATAAACAGATTCAAAAGTCCATTTAATTTATTTTCTTTCCTTATGCCTATTAAAGAAAGGAAGCAACAAAAAGCCTACAAAACCTGTGGTTAGAATGTTTCCCATCTTGCTTCATAGCCTTTCAGCTCATAGCAGTAAAAGTGAGGTTTTGCTCTCAGGATGGTGTTTTGTAGGCTCTGTCTCCTTAACAACTTTGTCGTTCCCCCTCCTCTTTATCCCATTGTTACTGTTTTAGCTTTGCCTTTGGGCTCTTGCAGTAACTTCCTATCTGGTTCCTCCTCTGATCTCACCCACTCTGAACCCCTGTGCACAACTCCTGCCGGAGTAGGTAAAACACAAATCTGAAACTCCCAGCTTAAAATCCTCCATTACCAAGTGATAAATTCCATCCCTTAGCCTGGCATTCAAATCCCTTCACAATCTGTTCTCAGTCTACCTTTTTATCTTCATTTCTTGTTGCTTTTCCCAACACACTATAAATTCCTACCATACTGAACTACTTGCCATTTCCCTAGTATGGCATATGCTTTCATGCTGTTATGCCTGAAAGGAATATATATTTCTTTGTCTCCACTCTTCCACACCTCTGACAAACTCCTCCCACTCATTGTTCAAGGCCAGTTAAGATGTTTCTTCTTTTGAGAAGCCATTCCCAGCTTTCCCAGACCTGTTCTTCCCTCCCTCCTTTGTTCAAGGCCAGTTAAAATGTTTCTTCTTTTGAGAAGCCATTCCCAGCTTTTCCAGACCTGTTCTTCCCTCCCTCCTTAGTGGTTCAACATTCTGATAACACCCTAGCATTCTCTGATTATATGTCATACATATTACCTATAGATTAATATAAGTAACCTGTATTATTTCCCTATTAGACTTAAAGTTCCTATGTAAAGAACCTTACATCTCTGGTTAGCATAGAGTAAAAGCGTTTGCTAGATGTTAACTGTGCTGATGCATAATGATGAAAAAATCTGGATTAACTCACTTTGGCCTTCACTGACCACCCATCACCAGAATCTTGTTATGTCAATTAATTTTTTTTTTTTTTTAAAGTCAGGGGGATAACCCGTCAGCAGAAGAGTGAACAAGACAAGAAGAAAATTGAATTGCTTTAAGGGAAGGTGATTTATAAATTGAAGTCTGGCTTAAAGGTGGGCAACCAGGATGAAGAAGGGGTTGAAGGAATTAGGTCTGTTTGGATTTGGACAAGAGAAAGGCAGGAAGAATAACATATCTTCATCTATCTAGAGGATTGCCCAGGAGCACAAGGAATAGACATGGTCTGTGAGGGTAGAACTGGCACCAGTAGCTGGGAAACTTTCTAGGGCTAGATACCTTATGAAGCAGATTTTTAGCCAGAGTGAAGAATTTCTTAACTTCCAGAGCTCTCCAGCAGGAGCTTTGACTGCCTCAAGAGGTTCTGTGCATACCATCGTTGGAAGGGTGGGCTGGCAGAGGCCCGGTGGCCAGCTGTGTGGGCCATTATAAAGGGTATTCCTGTACTGGCTGGCAAATTGGGATTAATCACTTCTAATACCTCTTCTAACTCTGTAATTCGGTGCCTGTGTGATGCTTTTCAATAACAGGAGCATGACCTCTATTAGTATGCGGAGCAGGAATAATAGCTTGTTTGTTTGTTTATGTAACTGAACCATCTTTGACCAAATTGACTCTCCATAGTAATTTTGTTTTCACAGATTATGGAGCTGAAACATGGGGAGAGGGTGTTAGGGGGATAGCAGCCAAATCCACAGGTTTATGTTGAGTGGAATCATATTTTGAGGAGAGGTAGGGAAGTTGGTAAGAATAGACTTTGCCTCACTCAGGTCTGGGTTATCTCCACTCTTTATTTGCAAGCTGTTTAAGATAAGTCTAAGTTTCAGTATCCTTATCTCTAAAATAGGACTAAGATTTTTCATGGAATTAGTGTGAAGATTAAATTAGATAAAGAAGGCCTGACATAGTGCTCAGAACATACTACAGATTCAAAAATATTCTTCCTTTGGCCCTCTTCTTTTTTTATTTTGAGAGAATTAAACTTTTTGCTTGTTTGGGTTTTGGTCACCCTGGTCTTCGGGTGGACCAAAGAATCAACAGTTTTTTTCTTTTTCATCTTGAGCTGCACCCTGGCCTTCGGTGGACCAAAGAATCAACAGTTTTTTTCTTTTTCATCTTGAGCTGCAGACCTAAAATGTCGTCTTTGCATAAGTGTCTCCCTGCTCACAAAGGAATAATCCTCTTTTGTCTTCCACTAGCCTTTTGATACTCTGGCTTTTTTACTTCCTAAGGATCAGGTCATTTCAGACACAGTCCTCTGATTTCTCTTAAAAAGTATTCTAATTTCCATATTAATAAAAAAATAGCTTAACATTTTTTCAGTCCTAATCCTAGTGATAACAAGAAGGGATTAGATTGCATTGACATCTATAAAGCAATTAAAATGTATACATCAGAATCCCAGGAAACCTAATCACTACTATAGCTTTTGTGATACAAAGGAGAAAAGCTCATTTGTGTCCATTTATTTTCTTCACTCTTGACCTTCAAAGAATATAGGTACCGAAGGGGCAGACTTCCTTCCAAGGACCAACTCACAGTTATTTGGCAGGTGTGGAAAAAGCATTGCTTTCAGGATTCCCTTCCCAGTTCCACCACTGACTTGCTGAAAAATCTTAGTCAAAAAGACACTCTACCTCTCCAAATCTGTTTCCTTATTATAAAATGGGGGAAATAACATTAGTGGGTTGTTGTTTTTTTAAGATATTTTTAAGTAATCTTTACACCCATCATGGGATCCAAACTACAACCCCAAGATCCAGAGTTGCATGCTCCACTGACTGAGCCAGACAGATGTCCCAACATTAGTGTTGTTTTGAGGCTCAGATGAAATCACAGGTATAAAAATATCTTTTGTATGAGCAGTGGAAGAAATGTATATGGTGTATTATTTGAACTCAGTATCTTTATCCCTAATGAGCTTCCACAGATCCAGGTAGCCTTGGAGGACTAGGACCTTGAATGCATTCTGCTCCTTTGGGTCTTTGGGAGTCAAAGACAGTGTCTTTGGAGTGTGTTAGGAGGAGACTTCGGCAGGGAATAGCCACACTGGCAAGTGCTCCTGTGGCCTAAGCTTACATTCTAGTGGTGGGAGGCAGACTGTCTCCCCTAAGCGAGTAGATATATAGTATGTCAGGTGAAGTGCTGAGGAAAAACAAAACAGGATGAGAAGCATAGCGATTAATGGGAGTTGAGAGTACTCTTTTAGAAAGAATGTAAGGTGATCTTTGGACAGAGTTCCAGGAAGAAGGAATAGAAAAGGTAAAGGCTGAAAGGGGAAAGTGCTGGACACGTGAAGAACAGCAAGGAGGCCAGTGTGACTGGAGTAGATGAGCATGGGGGCTGATAGTAGGAGAGGGTCTGGTTAGAAGAGGTGGCAGAGGCCCAGGTGAGTTGTTAAAAGGATTTCCCTGTGATTGTCATGGGAAGCTACTGTGGGGCTCAAAGAGAGGAGTGTCATGATCTGATTGAATATTTTAACAGGATCACTCCAGTTGCTGTGGGAAATAGACTGCACAGAATCAAAGGTGGAAGCAGAAAGACCAATTATGAAGCTAGTGCAATAATGTGGAAAGAAAGTGTGTAGGCAACAAGAGATAGTAAGATTCTGAGTATATTCTGAAGGTGAAACTGAAAGGATTTGCTGACGTGGATAGGAGAGAAAGAATAGTGTCAAGGATGACCCTAAGGTTTTTGGCCTGAGGAAGTGGAAGAAAGAATTGTCATTTACTGATGCAGAGAAACCTGCAGAGGAACAGGTTTGGAAGGGAGTAGGAGGATAGAAAGTAAAAATTTATTTTTTAATATCTTGTTTGAATAATAATAATAGCTGACTTTTTGAAGTCTTAACTATTTGGCTCCTAGTGCTTTGGCGTCTTAACTAATTTAATACTTACAACAACTTAATTAGGTAAGTAATAGTCCCATTTTACAGATGGGAAAGCTCAAGCACAGAAAGGGTTAAGTAAGTGGCCCAAGATCACATACATAATCAGTGGTGTTGCTGGGATTCAAACCTAAGCCTAGATCAAGCTCCAGAGACCACACTCTTAACCACTCACCATATAGCCTTGATAATCTAGCAAACATCCAAGCACATGTTGAGTAGGCAGTTAGATACTATATGAGTCAGGAGTTTAGGAGAGAAGTCCCGTCTAGCAGTATGAAACTCAGACATAGTGACAGAACTAGGAAGGTAAGTTAGGGCCATCCACCATAAAGGGAGACACAGTTATAAGAAGACAAAATTATGAGATCAAGCCAGCAAGACAACCTTTCCCCTCAGGTTAGCCCATCAGTCCTGCTTCTTAGAGCCAAGGAGGGTGTAAACCAGGCCACTTATGGATGCCCCCAAAATGCTACCTATCATGCTTTTGCCTGGAATGTCTTTCTTCCCCCTTCTTATCCACATCCAGGAATACCTAGTGCCCAGCATAATCCCTGACAGACAATAGGCACTAAAAAAATGTTGGTTAATGAAGGCCCTTTCTCTGCCTACTCTCTACCGTTATCATGGCACTTTCCGGGCAGAATTCTAACTGTCCACTTACCCATCTTTCTCCTTCATTAGTTGGTGACTCTCTCAAAGCCAGGGACCCTGTTGGATTTGTTTCTCTTGTTTACAAACCTCTCATAGCTCCCCAGTACAAACCGCCCCCCGGTAATCTCTGCATTGAGTACCTATTTTCTGCCATATGTGTGCTAGGCTTTAGAGATGCCAACATCATCAGCAACAGAAGCAGCAAGATGAATAATATCATTTGGGGACAAGGAAACAAAACAAAACCAGGAAAGTTGTAGGGAGGAAGCTAGCTTACCTCTGATGCCCTTTTTACAGAGGGTGGGGAAGAGATTCTCTACTGGCCACAAAGACTATTTACCACCACCTTATGTTTGAGAAGCTCAAATGCTTCCTGTCCAGGCTGAGGGGGAGGGGTGGGGGGAGGGAGGTCATGGTGTGTTTACGGAGAGTAGGAAGGAGGAACTGAGCAAGAACTATTGTGCGTAAGCAAATAAGACATAGCTGTGTCTTCAGGGAGCTTACAGCTTGGGGAACGGGGGCAGGACAGGAAATATAAACATACCAGTAATGTACCGTGTGGTAGATTCTGTAATTAGGGATGAATGTGTCTTCAAATTTGTTCTGTTCTAAAGGGCAGAAGCTACAGGTAGAGTTAGTGAAGTATGAAAAGTCATTTTCAGACAATCAGAGTAGTCTCACAGTGGAGTAGGGGTCTCAGGAAAGGAAGGAGTTCAGTGTCTATAGAGATGTAAGGGCTGGGTTGAATGGATCCCGTGAGCATGTCACAGAGGAGGCTCTAGCCCCAAATGTGAGGGTGGACCAAGTGGCCTTTAAGGTACATTCTAGCATCAGAAATCTGTAACCCTGAGTCCTTTCCTTTCTCTTGGCCTGAGGACGTCCTTTATAAAATGGAGAGGGTTGGAGGATCAAATAAAGCTCCTTCTATTCTGCCATCTTATGTCTGCCAAATTCAAGTGAATGAAAAATAAACCTGCTTGGAACACTGAAAGAAGATCCTATAATTTACCCCAAAGTAAAAGGCATCTGAAATGACAAAACAGGGGTATAATTACCCTTGGCCACACAATCTTTCACATGAGGCTGAATATAGATTTCAGCCTTGAGACTGGATCGTTTTGCTTTCCAGGTTAAACCCCTGACTTTTCTTCTTGATAAGCGGCCAACCTCCATAATACTAATCAAAAGACAACAAGTTGGGGCACCTGGGTGGCTCAGTCGTTAAACGTTTGCCTTTGGTCCAGGTCATGATCCTGGAGTCCTGGGATCCAGCCCCGCATCAGGCTCCCGGCTCAGCGGGAAGCCTGCTTCTCCCTCTCCCACTCCCCGTTTGTGTTCCCTCTCTCGCTATGTCTCTCTCTGTCAAATAAATAAATAAAATCTTAAAAAAAAAAGTAGTTGTCCACCTTGGTTCTGAAATCAGAAAATGATTGGGGGGTAAAGTGAGATGAATTTTCTTTGGAGTTGGAAAGGATTTAGGGAAAGGCATATTAACAAAGATACATTATTTTTTTATAAAGATTTTATTATTTTGACGGAGAGACACAGTGAGAGAGGGAACACAAGCAGGGGGAATGGGAGAGGGAGAAGCAGGCTTCCCGCTGAGCAGGGAGCCCGACGCAGGGCTCGATCCCAGGACCCTGAGACCATGACCCAAGCCAAAGGCAGACGCCCAACGACTGAGCCACCCAGGCGCTCCAACAAAGATACATTATTAAAGTGCAATATTTACAAATCCCAAAGAAGCTTTTAGGGATTTAGAGATTTAATCTTTGACTTTTAAAATCAGCTTTCCATTGTCAGTCAAAATACCAATGAACATTAAAAAGCTGCAGGCAGCAGTGAGACAGGCACTTAGCTACTGCTAGTGCAAGTACAAATTGATAGTCTTATCTAGGAAGCAGTTTGGCAAAGTAGGTGAAAACTTCTAGCATGCCACTTCTCTTCACTTCTGCTGATTTTACCCTGTTCTGAGGCCCATTATCTATTGCCAGGAGTTTGCAATAGACTCCTAAGTGATCTCTGTTTCTCTACCCTGTCCCCATTATAGTCTGTTTTCTTTTCTTTTTTTTTAAGATTGTATTTATTTGAGAGAGAGTGAGAGAGAGCACGAGCAGGGGGAGTGGCAGAGGGAGAAGCAGGCTCCCTGCTGAGCAGGGAGCCCGATGCGGGGCTCGATCCCAGGACCCCAGGATCACAACCCAAGCCGAAGGCAGACGCTTAACCAACTGAGCCACCCAGGGGCCCCTGTAGTCTTTTTTCAATGCAGTAATCAGAGTGACCCTTTTCAGACGAAAGTCCGATTATGTTATTCTTCTGCTCAGCCCCTGTGATTGCTTCTCATTTCACTCAGAATGAAAGTGAAGTCCTTTCAGTAGGACTATAAGGCCCTCTGTGAACTGACCGGCCCTTTCTCTCTCTCACTTCCTCTACTACGACTGTCCCTCTCATTTGTTCACTTAGCCATACTGGCCCCTTTGCTCTTCCTCAGATACATCCCATAGTATGGGCTTTCCACTTAGGGGCTTTGTACAGTTTCCTTCATCTGAAATGCTCATTCTTCAGCCATCTACTTGGTTAACTCTGTTTCCTTCAAGTCTTTGTGAAAATCTTACCTTCTCAATGTGTCTTATATTGGTTACCCTATTCGGTATTGCAGTGCCCTCCCTTCAGCACTCTGGCACTTCTGACACCCTCTGCCCTGCCCTTTTTCTCTTTTCCATAGCACTGTAGACTGTTTGTTCATATTTACTATTTATCCATTGCCTTCTCCCACCCTTTAAAAATATAAGCTCCACAAGTACAGGTTTCACGGTGTCTGGCAGAGTCGATACTCAAATATTTGTTGAATGGATGAGCTTTAAAAATAGCAGTATCTTTTGACCTAGAAATCTCACTTCTAGACTTGTTCCTAAAATAGAGATGTAGCCAAAGATTTATTTAGGTTGTTCTCATAGTTGTATTTATTATAGTGAAAAATTTCAAACAACCTAAAGCAGAGTAATGGTTAAATGATTTGATCTATCTACATAATGGAATATTATAAATATTTAAATTTAATTTAAAATAATGTTTTGAAGAATATGTAATTATATGGGAAAATGCTTATAATGTTAAAGTGGAAGAAGCTAGGATGCCTGGGTGGCTCAGTCGGTTAAGTGATTTCAGCTTAGGTCCTGAACTCAGGGTTGTAAGATCGAGCCCTGTGTTGGGCTCTGTACTTGGCGTGGAGCCTGCTTAAGATTGTCTCTTTCAAAAGGGGAACCCTCTTACACTGTTGGTGGGAATGCAAACTGGTGCAGCCATTCTGGAGAACAGTATGGAGGTTCCTCAAAAAGTTAAAAATAGAAGTGCCCAATAATCCAGCAATTGCGCTACTAGGTATTTACCCAAAGGATACAAAAGTACAGATTCAGGGGGCGCTTGGGTGGCTTAGTTGGTTAAGCGCCTGCCTTCAGCTCAGGTCATGATCCCAGGGTCCTGAGATTGAACCCCATGTCAGGCTCCCTGCTAAGTGGGGAGCCTGCTTCTCCCTCTCCCTCCGAAGCTCCCCCTGCTCGTGCTCATGTGCACTCTCTCTGTCAGATAAGTAAGTTTAAAAACAAAAAACTACAGATTCAAAGGGGTACATGTACCCTGATGTTTATAGCAGCATTATCAACAATAGCCAAACTATGGAGAGAACCCAAAGGTCCATCAACTGATGAATGGATAAAGATGATGTGATATATATGTACAATGGAATATTACTCAGCTATCAAAAAATCTTGCCATTTGCAACGACGTGGGTGGAGCTAGAGTGTATTATGCTAAGTGAAATAAGTCAGAGATACACAAATACCATATGATCTCACTCATATGTGGAATCTAAGAAAGAAAACATGAACATATGGGAAGGGGAAGGAAGAAAGAGAGGGGGAAATAAACCATAAGAGACTTTATTTTAAGATTTTATTTATTTATTTGAAAGAGAGCAAGAGAGAGAAAGCATGAAAGGGGGGAGGGTCAGAGGGAGAAGCAGACTCCCTGCTGAGCAGGGAGCCCGATGCAGGACTCGATCCCGGGACTCCGGGATCATGACCTGAGCCCAAGGCAGATGCTTCACTAACTCAGCCACCCAGGTGCCTCCATAAGAGACTCTTAAAGATTGAAAACAAACTGAGGGTTGATGGAGGAAGGTGGGTGGGGGATGGGCTAGATGGCAGAAAGGTATTAAGGAGGGCACTTGTGATGAGCACTGGGTTGTATGTAAGTGAATAATCACTTCTCCTCCTGAAACCAATATTGCACTGTATGTTAACTAAGTAAAATTTAATTTAAAAATTTAAATTAAAAAAAAGGTTCTCCCTCTGCCCATCCCCCCTCCTCTTTAAAACAAATGTGAAAGAAGCTAGACACAAAAGTATGATTCCGTTTATATAAAATATCTAGAATAGGCAAATTCATAGAAACAAAGTAGATTAGAGGTTAACAGGAGCTATGGAGAGAGAGAATGGGATGTTACTGCTTACTGGGTACAGAATTTGGAGTGATTTTTAAAAAGTCTTAGTAACAGATACTGGGGATAGTTGTAAAACATTGTGAACACAATGCCATTGAATTAATCATACACTTAATATGGTTAAAATCACAAATTTTATGTTATATGTATTTTGTCCCAATAAGAATTTAAAAAAAAATGGGACTCCCCGCTGGCTAAGTTCATAGAGCATGTGACTCTTGATCTTGGGGTCATGAGTTCGAGCCCCACTTTGGGGAGTAGATTGTACTTAAAAAAAAAAATCCTTTAAACAATTTAAAAAAAAAAACCATATATATAATATGCAGTGGCAGGCTGGATCTGGCTTGTGGGCTAGAGAGCCAGTTGTGAGCATCTTTTCCCAGCTATTCCTTTTGACATTGGTAACTTGAAATTGGCCATGGTGGGAGTTATTTATACCATGGAACTTGACGAATGCTACACATAGAGCTCCACTTCAATCCCCTCAAGCCAGTTGGTAAATATTTACCAGAACACCACTGAATATATGTGTATAAAAATGTGTTGAGGGTGCCTGAGTGGCTCAGTCAGTTAAGAGTCTGCCGTCGGCTCAGGTCATGATCCTGGGCTCCTGGGATCAAGCCCCGCATTGGGCTCCCTGCTCAGCAAGGGAGTTTGCTTCTCCCTCTCCCTCTGCCCCTGCTCATGTGCTCTCTCTCTCGCTCACTCTGTCTCTCAAATAAATAAATAAAATCTTTAAAAAGTGTAGAAAACTATCTGGAAGGATAGCTGTTACTACCCCCCCGGGGAGTAAAGTAGTGTTGCAGCAGGAATGTGAGAGTAAACTTAGACTTTTTACCACGTACACTTCTCTGGTGTTGTAATTTTTTTTTTTATGGAGTTCACCAAGCCAATTGAGTATATGGACATATAGTTCTTATACTGCTTTTAAATAAATAGAAAAAGAAAAAAAAATCTGCATATGTTGAGATTGTGGTATTCGTGACTTTTTTCATAGAGGCTAAAAGCTGGTCACATATAGTGTCTGGAAAGGCCCACACAGACGCTGAAGGCCAAGCCTGGGACTTGGATTCTGTTTCCTTTTCTTCTTGCCTAACTAATTGGGGCTTTTTTGTCTCTTTATAGGTTACCCTACAGCCTACCCGGCAGCAGCCCCTGCCTACAATCCTAGCCTGTACCCCACCAATAGCCCCAGTTATGCTCCAGGTAAGGAGAAAGTGGAGACCAGCAGTGATGCCTGGGGTGGGAGGTGGTCTCTGTTTGAAAAAACAAACCCATGTTCTGGCCTTTCCCTGTCCTTAATTGCTCCGGACTCAGTCTATCTAAGCTGGGAGTCCCAGCTGGGAATCCCCTCGGGGAACTGGGGTAGTTCAGACTCAGGGTTGGGGTGGGAATAGAATCTCCTCCATTCTCTTTGGGACTTAAGGTTGGCCCATCTCTTCTCTGCTGGCATATCTGAGACCTGCATCCTCCTCACAGAACCTTTTCTGCTCTCCCAAACAATGTCCAAATCCATTCTTTGCTCAGTTTCCCCTAAGGCTGCCATTGAGACACACACAGACGCAAACACACACTCACCAGACTTCCTGGATGTGGATTTGGAAGAGAGTGAGAGACTTGCCACCAGAGGATAAAGAGCTGATTTTCAAGCTGAGGCAAGGAACCTGTTTTTCAAAAACAACAAAGGCCCAGCACTCCTTGGATAGAGATTGAAATAGATTTGAAAATGTTGAAAAAGTTTGTTCTAGTTTGGGCTAGGAGCAGTGCAGAGGTCTTACCACTGATACTAACCCTCACAATTAACGGGTTCTTTAACATTCAAGGGGCTGGAGAAAGAGTATGGACGCTGCCTTTAGAAAGTCCTGGGTTTGAATCCTGATTACTCAACTCACTAGCTGTGAGGCCTTGGACAAGATACCTCATCTCAGAGAATCTCGGAGAAATGTGTTATTTATCTCAGGGGTGTAGATGTTTGTTTTGTTTTGTTTTTAAATATTTTATTTATTTATTTGACAGAGACACAGTGTGAGAGGGAACACAAGCAGGGGGAGTGGGAGAGGGAAGCAGTTTTCCTGTGGAGCAGGGAGCCCGATGCAAGACTCTATCCGAGGACCCTGGGATCATGACTTGAGCCGAAGGCAGACGCTTAACAACTGAGCCACTCAGGTGCCCCTGTAGATGGTTTTATATAAGTTCCTCTTCATTTACTCAACAAGTATTTATTTGTTGGATGTCCTGCACACTAGAATAGAGAAAAAGAGTCATCTTTGCCTAAAATAACTAATAGTTCATTTGGTAGTTGACATTTAAACAAATTTATAGCTGTGTAATGAGTATTGTGAAGGGAATACATGTAGGAATAGAGGAAACAGAGGAGAGAACAACAGTCTGCCTGAGGTTGAAAGTATACAGGAGGCTTTACAGAGGGCCTAGCGATAGAGACCTGAGGGTGAAGTAGGAGGCATTCTTTTAAGCACACAAAGGAAGAGTTGGGCATTCTAGACAGAGTAGAGCCTGGGCAAAGGGACAGCATTGTGAGGATATGATACTGAGGAACCTAGAAGTAGTGAGAATGGTTGAAACACACTGTGGGGGTGGAGATAATAGATGAATCTGAACTACAGATGTCCAAGGGCAAGATGTGGAAAGGCCTTGAATGCCATGGTAACACCCACTTTCTTGTTAATAATGATTATTCTAAAGTTAGAAAGCTTAAAAAGATCTTAGAGACCCTCCAGTTCAAGCCCTTCTCATGACTTGGGAGATTCAGAGACAAGCAGTGTTTTGTCTGAGTTACCCAGTGAATCAGCTGTAGCATATGGACTGGAACCTTTGGCAGATCTGGTTCTTGGTCTCATGTTTTTCTGGGCCAGTCTAGCACTCATCCTACCATCAGTCCCTTTCTTCTAGAATATCTAAATGAGAGAAGAACATGGGCTATGTCAGAAGACCTGGATTTGAGTTTTGACTGTCACTTCTTAAAGTAGCAACCTTAAATCACCTGACCTCTGAACCTCAATTACTTCATTCTGAAGTAGGGATCATTTTGTAATTGTACACACATGCACACACATACTATGAACCCCCTCTTTTTTGGGAGACAAGAACTATTTTATGCAAATAAGTGATGTTAACCCCTAAAGTGCTTACATAGCTGTGTCATTCCACAGACATTAATTTTGGCCCTGCAATGCCCAGGGCACTCTGGAACACACTGGATATGATTCAAACTTGAGGAAGCTAAAGTCATTGCCCTCAGAGCTTGTGAGGGTAGCAGTGACCCACAGGCTAAAAAAATCTATCGGAGCATTAACAGTTTATTCTATATTCACTTTTAATCAAGATATATATTTCCAAAAAAATGTATAATAGGCAGAAACAATAAAAGCTGCAGAAATTATCTCTGATAAAATATTTAATCAAATTCGATAAGTTCTGTCTTAAAAACTACAGTGGTTTTCATTATCAAGTATCTCACAATATAGAAGTGATATAAATCTAAATGCTATGAGATCTGTGAATTGGCTTGGTGAACTCCATGGTCTAAAACAGAATGAGGTGAGTAGTTGCAGAAGGTCAGCTAAGGTCAGGAACGAAGAAGCTGTGTTGTCTGTATAGTCACAAGGCCGCCAGGGACGTGTGGAAGCAGAGTCAATGAGATGGTGAGGCTGAGCGCAAAGATGCAGAGTTAGCAGAGAAGGCCTGTTGTTATAAGACGCTTGGCTACGAGGGCAAGGAGAGCAAGGGGAGGTGGGATTAAAGGAGGCATTTTTTAGATATGAGCATGGTTAAATAGTGTTGATGGGTAGGAGCCAGTGGGGAGGGCAAGTCAGATGCAGAAGGAGGGGTGCCAGAAGGAGCCAGGCCTTCAAGGAGGCTTTGGTGAGGTGTGAAATCCAGACTTCTGTTCTCTTCTTTGTTTGGGGGAGCAGGGGGAATGGAGTGCCTCACACAGGAGCACAACTCTTCCTCTCAGACTAAGGAAAAGGTCATGGACAGATGTGCTTAGAATAAATTGCCCAGTGGAAAGTGGAGAGAAAGTCTTGTCTGATGATTTTGATTTGCTGAGAGAGAGGTGAGCAAGAACAGAGGGAACGTTCTTAAGGAGAGAGGTCAAGGTGTGAAAGCCTTACTGAAAGGAGAAGGTAACACAGCTGTGTAACAGGAGGTCCCCCTGAGGGTGGAGGCCGTGAATTCATCAAGGCTCTGATTTCCAGCACTGGGACATGGTCTCATAATGTTCAGAACTTATGGTGATGGTTTGTGGAATTGTTTAAGGATTAGTTTGGCAAGAAAGTGGAAGGACAGAGAATAAAAATAAATAGGTGATATTTGTTGAATGGTTCTCTATGTGCCAGGGACTGTTTTAAGCTTTTTATGGATATTGACTTGTTTTCTATCACAACAAACCTTTGCAGTCATTACTCTTGTTATTCCCATTTTCCAAGTGGGAAAACTAAAATTTAGAGAAGTTGGGAACCAGTCCAAAGATCCAAACCCAGGCATCCTGCTATGTGTTCTGCAGTTGGTCAGAGAGAAATTAAGGAGTTAAACTAGAGCAACCAGACTAGGGAGAGCAGACAGGAGGAGCCTGGGACTGTGGAATAAGGAGATGAGATTGGAAAGCTCCTGGCATGTGTAAAGTAGTAATAAAGCTTTAGTTTTAAGACATAAAATATCAGCCCTCACCTAACTTGATCTTCCCCAGTTTTGTGTTTTCAAAAGTTCAACATATTTGTAAGCTATGACTGCAGCAACCTGACCATTTCCTTAGAAACCCATATACTGTAGAGGGTGGTGTTAACACATTGTGCTGGAAAGCCCCTAACTAGGCATTGGAAGGACTGGGGTTATAGCCCTAACTCTTCTACTGATTTTGATGTGACCTTGAGCAGATGCCTTTCCTTTGGAGTTACACCACACACACACACACACACACACACACACACACACACACACACACACACACACACACACACACACTCACACACTCACTCACTCACTCACACACTCACGTACGCATGCACGCAAGCCCAACTGGTCTGTTTCATATTTTGGGAGGCCAGCCTAACTCTTCTACTGATTTTGATGTGACCTTGAGCAGATGCCTTTCCTTTGGAGTTACACCACACACACACACACACACACACACACACACACACACACACACACACACACACACACACTCACTCACTCACTCACTCACTCACTCACTCACTCACTCACTCACTCACACACTCACGTACGCATGCACGCAAGCCCAACTGGTCTGTTTCATATTTTGGGAGGCCAGCCTCGGCATTCACCAGCTCTCCTGACTGCCGTAGGGGAGTCCTGCTGAGGAAAGGCTGGCTCAAGGACAGAGAGGGCAGTGTAGGTTTCTCAGCTTCCAGGCAGAACCAGCTATTGATGATGCCGGGAGATGCCTGCGGGGTAGAAGCCTGCAATGGAGCCAGGCTCTTGGGCTTAAATTTCTCTTAGCTTCTTCAAAGAGGCCAAGAAGTTGCTTTAGAGAGAGCTATTTTTAGCAGCTCTGAGTACTCTAAGATGTCATCTGGGGATGCAGGGAAGCATTTCACTCTGTCATTGGTTCTGAAAGCAGTGTGGGTACTTGGAGCTTTTTTTCCAAGCCCTTAATGACTTCAGGGATCTTATTTAAGAACTATTTGGCCCTGCAGGAGGCAGGAGCCAACTGAGACTTGTTTTCAGAATCTGGAAACCAAGGGATGTATCACATTATTGGTAATCTGACTTGAAAATGAAAGGATAAACAGAATATAGAAATGAAATACCTTGTCAACAAGAGGTCTGTTTATAAATCATTTATCTACTGTCTTACTTGATTTCATTGCAACTTTATAAAGTACAAATATATTGTTCCTATTTTGCATATGACAAACCTGAGGAAAGGCAAGGGAAAGGAATATGTGTTTTCTGAATACCTGCCATGTTCCAGGCACTGTGTAAGGCATGTCACAAATGTTCTTACTTTAGTCTTGTGTGAGTTGAATCTTCCTGCTTCCAGTTTTGCTCAGAGGTTAAATAACTTGTCCAGAGTTGCACAGCTAAAAAGCAGTGGAGCTGGAATTCAAACCCAGTCTGTCTGACCCCACAGCCTATGCTCCTTCTAAAGCACCACAGTCTCCCAGAGGTTTCAAGTGAAGTATCCCTGCATTGGTCCTAGCGCTCTGGGCTTTGCAGAGAGTTCTTCAGAGGCCAAAGGTGATGATTTTGTCCTTGAACCTGACTTCTTCCTCTGGTACATAAAGCCTTGGTCATGTATGAAGTCCCTCTGCTATGCAAAGAGCACTAACTTGGGTCAGCTACCTGGAAAATGTCATGGCATCAAGGAAGTGCTTCTCCTCAATGAATGGGCTTTCCTGGATGGCAAGTCTGTCATTCCTTCCAGGGTAGAGGCACTTCACACCCTCTGCATTCACTGTTTCTTACGTTGCCCGGGAGAAACTGCTATCTTGAGACATTCTGTTTTTGTAACTGCGATGTGTACTACTTTGCACAAATTCTTAGTGGTAATTTCAACTAACATTTCTATCCAACAGAATTTCAGTTCCTGCATTCAGCTTATGGTAGGAGAGCTATTTTTCCTCATCTGTATTATGGCCTATGAATGTGTTATCTCGTAACAACGGTAGATCCCCTCTCCTTCCCTTCCCAAATCCCATCCCTTAGGCTTGGGCTCCCCCAGGTGGCTCAGCAGCAGTTCCTAAAGCATGCAGGAACATGTCTGATGGTGCAAAATCATGGGTTGGAGACACACATCAACCGTCCCCTAGGGCAGCAATGAAGGATCATGGCACTAAAAGGCATCTTTCCCCTTCCTCACCTCCGGGGTCCCATCTGACCTAGGTCAGAAACTTTCATCCTAACCTGGCTGCTGAATTCAAACAATCCAGTGAACAAAATTCTTCAGCCTGTATGGCTCCTCTCTTGGCTTTGTGGCAGCCCCTGTGGAGGAGTGGATTATGCCTATAAGAACCTGAAAAAACAGTCTGCCCCAGGATCAGATTTTCCATCTCATTGGCAGTCTGACATGTTTGAAGACCTGGTTGACTTTAGATACAATCTGTTCCCTTAGCCCAGATCTTGAGCTCTGGCTCATTTTCAGGGCATTTTCCTGGATGGTGAGAGGTGAGGGCCAAGTGTGCTAAATAAGTGAGGTCCCATGGGCAGTGTGGACTCCAGGCCCGAGGCACCACGGGAACTTCTGGGCACCTGTGAGGGTCCCAGCGGTGTAACTGGACTAGGTCCTTTTTGTCACAGACAGTAAGGGACCATGGGAGGGATTTGCTATTTTCACTACTCTCACCTGGGCTGCTCAAGACAATGTTTTCATTAAAATCTCTGCACACTTTCTCAACTTTTAACCTTGAATTATTTGGATGTTGAATATTGAATTTGTGTGTGGCGCATCTTTCAGGAGATGAGCTGTGGAAATTTCTCCTTGCTGCTGCTGTGGGCTGTGTGATCTTGGGCAATTTGCTAATGTCTCCAGACCATAGGTAGTGTTTTATTCCAGATGATCTCTTAGGTCCCTTTAAATGTTAACAGCCTATCCTCTTATGTATTATTTTAATTTTTGCTAGTCACAGACCTTTTTCTCATTTTTTTGTTTGCCTCAGGATATATGAACTTGGACAGAAGACTCCATAAAAAGTGAGAGAAGCTCTCATGCTTCCTTACCCCTCTAGTTATAGCATCTGAAATAGAAATACTAAAAAGTATGTGTGGAGCTCTTCTCTTCACAAAATGTTTTGTGCCAGACCCTACACTGGCCCTTTAAAGATAAAGACCATAAGACAAGGTCCCTATTCTAAAGGAGCTCACAGTTTAGTCGGGGAGACACATGAGCCAGCAAGTACAGGGGTTCTAAGAATCACAGAAATTGGGATAGCGAACCATATGGGATATGTGTAGGGACTGTGGTCAAAGGGTGGGAAAAGAAAAGACTTCATAGTAGAGGCAAGTTCATGAGTGGTGGATTAATAAATTTTTACCAGGTAGCATTTGGGGAAAGACATACCAGGAAGAATGAACAATGTGAGCAAAAATATACAGATGTGACTGTGACACTCCTTGGCATAATCTGGGAATGATAAAGTTTGTGTGGCTGTAGTGTAGGGTTGGAAAGTGAGAACAATGAGAGTCTAGAGAGATCACAGGGCTAGATCATGAGGGGCTTTGAATACTGTACAAGAAGTTCAGACTTAGCCTGTAGGAGTGGAGAACCATCGAATGTTTTTAAGATTTTGTGATTAAGTTTGGGTCTTAGAAATATCTCTTGACTGCAGTTTGGAGATTGGAATTGGCAGGTTTAAAAACAGAACGATGAGGAAGCTGTTGCTGTAGTTCAGTTAAGAGATGATGAGAACTTAAATTAGAGCTGTCCATAACTATGGGGATGGAAGATGAGCAGATGCCAACATTAGAAACTCTAAGACTGGATGACACTTCACTTTTGATCCTCACGTGAACAGTATGAAGCAGTCAGGGAGAGAGTATTACTGCTATGTTATGAGACAACAGAACTGAAGCTTAGGAAGGTTAAGTGACTTGCCCAAGATCCCCCAGCTAATAAGTGGCACAGCCCAGGCTAGAACTCAGATTTCTTGACTTACTGCATTATTCAGGATGATGGTCCCTTGCTGCCTCTCCTCCTTGTAAGTGTGCTTAACAGATTGTTCCAAGTGTCAGAGGGCGAGAGGGCCCCGTATCCCAGGAAGTGAACAACCCAGCACCTGGATGTGGGCAGCATGCTGTGACTGGGCCATGGCCCTTCACTGCCAAGGGTTCTCTCTGTCTCTCTCTCCTTTGTGAATTGAGGAATAACACATATACAGTAGTACATAAAGTGCACTAGTGTCAAATGTACAGCTCAGTAATATTTGACATATGTATACACTTGTATTTAACTACCACCCAGTTCAAAATATAGAACATTTCTAAAAGTTGGTACCTTCCATGGTACCCAAGAGCAGGCATGCCTGCCAGAGCAGCCTCCTCTCTTACTATGCCTCCAAAGTTTCCGTTGGATTGTCTTCATCCCACAACTGAGCTCTGAATTGCTACCACCAACAGAATGGATTACTTTAGAATTGTACATGGAAGATGAAGATCATATGGTACAACCAACCAATGAGGAAGTCAGGTTGGCAGCTAATATTTGTTGGTTTTCCTGGTCTTGATACTTGTCCAATTATTTAAATTATTAAGTATTAAAATATAGAGAGAAATGGAGAAAATACTAGTATTTGTTTTCTTTTTCAATGAAACCAGAAGAAAATATGCACGTCTTCAAGAACATATGTAGTTTAGTTCACTTAGTTAGATAAGACATAATCAAAGGCACAGTCGCACTTGCTTCTTTCCTGGTTAATCTGGAATGTTATTTTATCGTGTGTAATGCTGTCTTGTTCACTCTCTGGTTGGCGTGTGGCTGTGTTGCATCCCCAGCTGGCCTATGCATACCTTGTGTGCAGTGACCATGACCCACGTGTGTTCCTGTCCACCGTGGCACTCCCCTCAGTGCTGAGTGCAGTGTAGGCTTCAATTACTCTTTGGTTAATTTTGATTTACTTTGTCATGCAGTCCTTCAGACTAATGTCAGACTTTTGGCTTATGATGAAAAGTATGCACCACTTGGGGAAAAAACTGGACTGGAACAGGACACCCAAATTCTCTGTGGCTAAATTCAGGCCTCCTGCTTCCTTATGGAGTCCCTATGGGGTCTTGAGGACATGTGACTTCTCAGAACTACATGTTTTACTTTTTAGGGAGTTGTTTTGAGTGACCAGGGCTTCCCAGCCACATTGAGTGGCAGGTTCTAAATTTGGAGACATCTTGATAAGAAGTTTCAACACTAATTGGATCCTTTATTAATCCCAACCCCCCTCCCCCATGCCGGGGAAAGGAAACCTTAAGATAATTGTTTAAAACTGACTGCCCTCCTCCAGGTTGTCCGTCCACAGAGCCATGTCTTGATATCCAGCAAAGGTTTTGGACTCTGCATGGAATTCTGCTGGATCTCCATTTCTTCTGCCAGAATTCTCCTTTTAGTGTCACTTTCCTGCCCATGATTTCCTTCTCATTTCTCGGCATCTGCTGTATATATTGCGGGCCATTAACGCAAGTGCAGTGTCAGCCCAGAACAGCTACACTTCTAGCCTTAGTTCGGCAAAACAACGGAGTCCTTGACCTCCTCCTCTGGCCCCAGTACTTCCGTGACTGAAGGAATCAGAGGCATTAGCTGTTACCTGGTTGGGCAGAGGGGTTATGGGATCTCTCTGGAGGTGGACTACCCTTGCCTTGGTGGAATTAGGGTGTATAGGCATACTTCTCATGCCACCCTGCTTTACCTTAGCCCCTTGGTAAAATGTTTCAAGTGTATACAATTGTTGCCAGTGTAGCCCCCATCCTGCTAATGTTCTTTAAAACCCCTCATGTCCAAGATCTTATTTGAGTGCAAAAGATACTGTTAAAATTATTCTTCCTACTCTAAGTAGAAACTTGGGTCAAAAATGGTTTCTCCTCTAGGAGAAAGTATATCAAGAGAAATCTCTAAAAAGTTAGGCATTTTCCCCCCTTTGAAACCCTCTTTCCTCTCTCCTTTCCCACAGGATACCATGAAGGTAAGTTTTTTGAGTCATTCCCCACTTCTAGATCATATGAAGCATCATCCTTCAAATTTCTCAAGCTGAGCTTCAGGTCAGCCTGGGAAGTCTCTGAAGATTTCTTTCAAACTGGGCCGCATCTCTATTTTACACCTGCCCCAAGTTTGACGTAGAATTTCTTAATGGCCCAGCAGATCCTCTAATTCATGAGGGGACATCTCAAGTGGGGCAGCAGCAGCACCTCCCCAGGAGCTATAAAAGGGGTGTGTAGGAGGTTTATCTGTCTGGCCCTAGCTGGGTGTACAGGAGGAGGAGTGGGAAGTGCCCCACTGGACAACCTGTGCCTTCTGAGCTGCCAAAACTCAGTCCCTTCAGAAGAGATGACAGTCCAGCAACGTTCATGTCACGTGGTAACTCTCTTGAGGTCTCTCTTTGAGAACAACTTATTAAATACCGCCCCCCAGGTGAGATTTCAGGCATAAAAAATGAGTACTCAGTTGATCTGGCCCAGTACACAGTCAGAGACTCCCAAGTTGCTGCATATTAATAAGAAAGCGGCTAAGTAATATCCCAGAGCCTTAGGCCAGAATGTCAGGCAGTAGGAGGTGGGATTCATAAGCATCTTCATGGTTTTTGGTAGTGGGTAGAAAATCCTGGCTCTCTTAGGGTAAGCTCAGATTTCCTTGGTTTCAGATCATTTGGAAGCTCACTTCAGCACTCCTCCCAACCCACTCACCCATCTCAGAAAGGCTGAACCATCCTGTGTGTCTGAACAGGGCCCCTTGGGTTATATGTTTCCATCCAGCACAAGACCCTTGCTTTGTGTCTGTGATTGTGGTGCCCACTTCTTATTTCTGCCTAATGCCATTCTTGTGTCTTCCCTTAAGCAACTCTGCTGATGAAACAGGCCTGGCCACAGAACTCGTCTTCCTGTGGTACTGAAGGCACCTTCCACCTCCCAGTGGACACCGGGACCGAGAACCGAACTTACCAAGCATCCTCTGCGGCTTTCAGTAAATACAGCCTGTTCTCCTCCTTTCCTTGTTCCCCTTGGTTGGGACTGATTTGTCTCTTAGGAAGAAAGGAAAGGGAACTTTTTTTTTTTTTTAGATTTCTATTTTATTTTTTTTCTTCTTTAAATTTTTTGTTATGTTAATCACCATACATTGCATCATTCGTTTTTGATGTAGCGTTCCATGATTCATTGTGCATAACACCTAGTGCTCCACGCAGAACATGCCCTCATGCCCTCTTTAATACCCATCACCAGGCTAACCCATCCCCCCACCCCCCTCCCCTCTAGAACCCTCAGTTTGTTTTTCAGAGTCCATCGTCTCTCATGGTTCGTCTCCCCCTCCGATTTATTCTCCTTCATTCTTCCCTTCCTGCTATCTTCTTCTTTTTTTTCTTAACATATATTGCATTATTTGTTTCAGAGGTACAGATCTGTGATTCAACAGTCTTGCACAATTCACAGTGCTCACCATAGCGCATACCCTCCCCGCTGTCTATCACCCAGCCACCCCATCCCTCCCACCCCCCCCACCACTCCAGCAGTCCTCAGTTTGTTTCCTGAGATTAAGAATTCCTCATATCAGTGAGGTCATATGATACATGTCTTTCTCTGATTGACTTATTTCACTCAGCATAACACCCTCCAGTTCCATCCACATCGTTGCAAATGGCAAGATCTCATTCCTTTTGATGGCTGCATAATATTCCATTGTGTGTATATACCACATCTTCTTTATCCATTCATCTGTCGATGGACATCTTGGCTCTTTCCACAGTTTGGCTGTTGTGGACATTGCTGCTATAAACATTGGGGTGCACGTATCCCTTTGGATCCCTACATTTGTATCTTTGTGGTAAATACCCAGTAGTGCAATTACTGGATCGTATGGTAGCTCTATTTTCAACTTTTTGAGGAACCTCCATACTGTTTTCCGGAGTGGTTGCACCAGCTTGCATTCCCACCAATGTAGGAGGGTTCCCCGGAAAGGGAACTTTTACAACTGACATTATAAGACACTGGTTTTTTGTTTTTTAATTTTATTATGTTATGTTAATCACCATACATTACATCATTAGTTTTTGATGTAGTGTTCCATGATTCATTGTTTGCGTATAACACCCTGTGCTCCATTCAATATGTGCCCTCTTTAATACCCATCACCAGGTTAATCCATCCCCCCACTCCCCTCCCCTCTAGAACCCCCAGCTTGTTTCTCAGAGTCCATAGTCTGTCGTGGTTCGTATAAGACACTGTTTTAAGAGGTTCTCCTACTCCCACAAAAAATTGACCTTCCTCATCCAGAAAAGGTCATCCTCTTTGATCATGTACCCAGCTTTGGGGAGACACAAAGCAGTGAGGGAGGGGGAGGAAGTATGCACCTGGCCAGCAAGTGTGATTAGGAAAAGCTGGTACTGCATTTCAAGGGAAAGAACAGAGGGCACCCTTTGAAGGCCAGTGGACCCTGGGACAGCGAAGACTCCTCCAGCTAGCACAGGGTTTCTCAGCCTTGCCACTATGGACATCTGGACCAGATAATGCTTTGTTGTGGGGGGCTAACTTGTGCATTGTAGGATGCTTAGCAGAATCCCTGGCCTCAGCTCCCTGGATGCCAGCAAACCCTCATTACGGCAACTAAAAATATCTCTAAACATTTCTAAAGATCTCCTTGGGGAGGCAGAATTGCCCTCCACATGAGAAACACTCCCCTAGTGGAAGCTACACCGTGGGAGCAAGGTGTGTACGTGGAGTCCTCAGGGAAGACAGAAACCATCTGTCCAGTCAGATTGCTTACATTCATCTTGAGGTTCAGCAGGGTGACTAATGGTTTCACCTTTACACCTGATTTTTAATACAAGAATGCTCCCCTGGGTAAAATGAGGACCGGTGTTTAGAAATTACTGAGTGGCACTTGGACTCCATAAGAAGACTTTGTGCCTCGTTGGAGCTGTCCAAGAGAGGAGTGGCTGGCTTTGGATGGGGGTGGGGGTGGTGCTTATTTCTTAAATTGTACCAGCAGGGGCTTGACGTACCCTTGGAGGGATGCTGCAGTCTAAGCCTGATAGTCTGTGGTTCAGTAAATTATTAGTCTATTAAATAGATTAGAAGAAAATGCTGCATTTTTTTCTTTTCTTTAAAATACCCATGTTATTTTCTCTTTAGTTACCATTGCCCCTAGATGTTAACATCAACTTACATTTAAACAACATAACTCTCACCTGTTAGAGGATTTGCTTTCATAATCACCCTCTCATTTAATCTACACTAGAGTCCTATTATTATGGTGGATTTTCATTCAAGTTTGAAAGCTGAGGCTCAGAAAAGTAATGTGGCCAGTGCCATCCAAATAGCAAGCAGCACAACTAAAACACGATGATATCACTTAGGTTAAATTTGAGGTTAAATTTACTGACCTTTTTCATGAGATTAATTTTATTTGTTCAGAGAGGGATGGCAGTAGTAAGGCGTTTTTCCAGGTACCTCAGGTGGAATTGAATGAACATATAGGTAAACAGGCTTATACATACATATTTTCTCTTAAATCCACACATATGGTCATTGATGCATATAGACACACCTACTCTAGTGGAACAGAAAGAGGCCTGGAACGGAAACCAAAAGAGTTGGATTCTAGACGTGGTTCTGTGTAACCTTGGATAATTTATGTCCGTGGTTTGGACCTAGGTTTTTCCAACTGTAAAATGGAGAGGCAGAATTAGGTCATCTTTAAGTTTCTCTCTAGCTTTTAGACTCCTGATTCTGTCACCTTGATGCTGTGTACACAATACCCACCACCCCAGCAGGGACCTCCTTTCTAGCTGCCCTGCCCATGTTGACCGACGGGCCTTCACTCCCATATCCCCAGGGCACTCATTCCCTCCACAGGCAACCCCTTCTACGGTGAGAATGTCTGAATAATAGGCTTTGCCTTCCCATGTGCGGAAATCTTCCTGAAGCCCCATTGAAATGTCCAGCAGCTCCTCCCACTGTCCTCTCACAGGCTGTCACATTTCCTGGAAAGGGCCAGAATGCACCCGTTCTCCTTTAAGCAAGTCCTGTGTGAACCTGTGCAATTGGAAAATAGAAGTGGGCTTGACTGACCCTCCCGCATTCACCAGGGTTCCCCCCAGCACACGGATTTTGTGGCTTCTAATGCCACAGAAAATTCAGGGTACTTTGACAGATTCAATTTTACTAACACTTGCTTAAGCCTATTTGTAATTAGGTCTCCCTACTTATCCCCACTCTCTTGTTCAGCTACCAACAAGGAGACTTGGCGGGTCAAGGCAAGACTCAGACATAGAGCTTTGTTCAGACATGTAAATCTGATGGTCAATAAACCGATTAGTCTAAAAGGCATCCTTGATGTGAGGATCAATGCCTTTAAGGTGGTAGGGGCTCTCCAACTGAAAAAGATTTATGATAGTACAGAAAGATTGAAGGGAGGGCTGAAATGGTTTTATCTCACTAATGTACATACTTTATTTATTATCCTGTTTGATGGAGCCTAAAATTATATTTAGGAACCTGAGAGAAAGAATGGGGCCTCATAAAGCCTCTTTTATAAGGCAGAGCAGGGACTTCTAGTGATCTAATTCCTTTTTTTTTTTTCCCCTGTCATGATACTGCCTTTAGTAAAATAAGGACACAAAGGCCAATATGTCAAATGTCCAAGATCGGACTGCAGAGACCTATAACTCAGAAAGGAGCCCTGCCCAGGGCATGGTAAACCCTAAACTCTGAGTTCAGCTCTGCACTGATTTGCTGTGCAGTTTTGGGAAGGTCGCTGCTCCCATCTTAGCTCCAGGTTCTTCATTTGACACGTAGAGAGTTGAATGCAAGTCTCTAATGTCCTTGAGGCATAGCATTCCCAAGTCCTAATTCTGTAACCTTCAGACTTAGGTAGAAATCCATTCACAAGTGCCAGGCCTCCACTGAGGGAGCTGAGTCTGAGTTCATGTGAGCAAAATCAGTGAGTTTTTTTGCATCCAGCCTAACAGCTTCTTTTACTTAAATGCAGAGTAATAAATCCTAAAATATTGTGTTACCCAAGGTAGCCCAGGCTCCAGCCCCGGGGGAATTTCTAATCCTCAGTTGTATGGACAGGACCACCAAATCAGTTATAGAAAGTCCTCTGCAATGATTTTCTCATGAAAGTCTCACTGAAATACTCAGAGACTTAGAACACCAGCACTAGAATGGTCTGCTGATATTGTCAAGTCCAAATGAGGGTATTCCTTGAGAGAAGAATTGACCTGACTCACGGACAGAGCCCAGGCTGGGGGCCCAGGCAGTTTCTGCAGCCTCCTCACCCAGATGGAGACCTTAAGAACCACTGTAGTTGGAGGAAGGAGCACTGAATTCTGAGTCCTGGGCGAGCAGTTGCGCTCTCTCAGCCATCTATTCGTCATCTCATCTGTGAAACGTTTGTGTTGGGCTTAATGATCCCTAAGGTCTCCTTTAGTTCTGCAGTTCTACTTCTCCCTTCTCAAACTGTCCGGACAAACGAGCAGGGCCTTCTTCTGCAGCATTGTCTTTTTGCCTGCCAAGGGCATTTTGGCTGCTGATTTGTATTCTGAGTATGTGTGTATCTCATTTTGTAACATGAAGAAAGGGAAACATTCTCCGACAAAGTTATTCTTAGATGTGGAAACCAAATTCTCCTGCAGACTCTTGGAGCTTTTTGATTTTCCTCAGAGAGGGAACCTCAACACTTTGTAAGATGGTTGTCCTTGCGGCATAGAGGGGTAGTGCAGGCTTCCCCTGGGGATAAGAACTCCACAGAGCACATTCTTGGGGAGCATAAGGGAAAGATGCCAGCATCGTTGGCTTGTTAACTTTAAAGAATTTTAAAGTCATGGTGTTTTAAACCATATGGTTTTAGAATCTTAGAATCCTGGAGTCTGTGTTCCAGTTTGGATCGCACCATGGAAGTCATAGCTTAACCTCTCTACTGTAGTCTTGCAGACCAGTCTCTGCTTGCACATCCCCAGGACAGGAAGCTTACTATTTCTCTACACAGTGAGAGAGAGAAAAGAGTAATAGCTCACTTTTATGAAGTGCTTTTAATGTGTCAGGAGCTATTCTCAGGTCTTTGCAATTATTAATGTGTTGTTATCAGAGTAACCCTATGAAGTAGGTACTGTTGTTATCCCCATTTTACAGATGATGAGACTGCTGTAGTCTGTAGCTACTAAATAGCAGGGCTGGGGTTCGGACCCAGGCGGTCATTCTGGCTCCAGACTACTCATAACAATTACACTGTGCTGTGTAACTTTCAGAGCAAGCTTCTTAGGATTCAGGGGGTGTCCTGCCCTTCTGCATAGAAAAGAGATGCTCTCCACTCTAGCAGGACTCCTCATACCTTATTTTATTCCTCAAATCAGGAGTCAGCAAGCTTTCCCTAGAGAGGGCCAAATAATAAGTTCTGTAGGTTTCTCGGGCCATATGGTGTCTGTCATAACTACCATTGTAGCAAGAAAGCAGCCGTAGTTGATAAGTAAATGAATGGGCATGGCCATGTTACAGTAAAACTTTATTTCCCAAAATAAGCTGCGATAACAAAAAAAAATTAGAGTTTGTATGTTTTATTTATTTGTTTGTTTACTTTTAGTAATCTGTACACCCAGTGTGAGGCTCAAACCCACGACCCTGAGATCAAGAGTCACAGACTCTTCCAGCTGCACCAGCCAGGCCCCCTGTAGTTTGTGTGCTTTAAATGTTAATAGCATGAATAAAAGATTTGGTAATAAATAAATTTGGAAATAGTCTCCTGCATATCCCTGTCTTGGAGATTCATAGTTCATCCTGTCATTTAAAACTTCTCAGGGTCATGGAATAAAAAACAAACTATTCATCTCTATTCTACATTGCTGCTACTCTTCTTTTTGTTTGTTTTTTTAAATGATTACAATCCTTCAGAATTATATAGTCCATTGTACAGGTTTGGGACATGCCCATTTTGAGAGCCCCCTTTGTTTTACAGATAGATTGTGCCCCCAAGGTGAAGGAGCCCTCAGATGGCTCCTTTTAGATGTCATAAACCTAGACTTCCTGTCTTCCCCCACAGTAGCTGCTTCACCTGCTCTAACCTGTTATCTGTATCCTGTTAGCACCACAGTCTAGAAACTTGGAGGAATCTGCTCCATACTTCTCTCTCAGCTGGCTCGTACCTCCGCGTCTAGTTTCTAGTTCTTCACGATGCTGCCTTCTCATGCATGTATTCTTTCCACTCCATCCTCATCGCTACTTATTTCCCAAGCATATTTGACCATAAAACCAGTTTCCCATGGAACAAACTGGTTCTGAAAGGGGGAAGAGTAAATGGCATGATTCCAGGGAAGAGGGCAGGACAACTTTTGTGACGATCAAGTAGCAGCTCCCCCGTCCTACTGAGTACCTCCACGGGCAGGGGGATGCCAGGTCAGTGCCGGGGACTGAGAAAGATTCGTGACCTTATGGCAGCTTGCTTTTACTTAGGGTTAAGGTAAAGAGACTCAGGATCTTTAGAAAAAGGGGATTTTAGTTCAGGAAGAGATCTTCATTCTTAGCATTCTCTTTTAACAGAATAGGAAACTAAGGCCCAGAGACTTGGCAATAGTCACCGCAGATTGGAAGAAAGCCTGAACTGAAGCCTAGATCTGTTCTCTTCCAATAAAGCACCCCTCTCCGCTCTGCCCCCCAGCCCCTTATTGCAGAATCAGCACCATGTCGCTGACAAAGTCCTTGGTGAGCATCCCGTAGGTAAAAGAGCTGAGTTGAGGCCTGGAGAAGCTCAGTCAGAATGAGCCGGAATGAGAAGCACAGGGAAGAAGCTCCAGCAACACCCCATTGGAAAGCAGAAGCCAAGGTTTCCTGGCACTGGCACTTCAACTCAGACAGAAGTTGTTTCTGAAAACACTTGCCCTTTCTGAGACCTTTGTATAGAGTAAGAGAGTTGGGGGTCACTTGATAATCACCTGGTTTCCATAGAATCATTTCATTTTGTGTTCTAGAAGTACATAGTCTTGTTCCTGAGTGATTTATGTTTCAGGTTTTTCCTGCAGACATAGGATCTGATTCTATTTTCCAGAAGATTCAAAGGCAGCACACTTTGATTGGATGGCTGATTGTGAACTCCCTGGGGCCGGGTTCCAGGTTGATGTGAATTTTTGTGACCCCTGACTTCAGGCCTTCAGGCCACAGTGGTCCTTCCCTGAGCCCCAGGAGTGGAAGAAAGTCTGGCTCTGTAGAGCAGTTTTTTAGCATCAAAGGAGATGAGGATCTCTGAATGTTTTCTATGGGCTTTTGGCCTTAAAATTTGTCAGGAGAACATGGTAGAAGTCCAAAAAGAGAGATACAAGGAGAAAAAGGGGGGAAAACAGAAGAGAACCAGCAGCGGAAGATGCCCTGGGCCGCTGAGGGAGGAGACAGAAAGCAGGAAGACGGAGCGCCGTAGAGAGCGAGCAGGCACACGCGCCCGTCTCCGGGTACACAGAATCCCAGACTGTCCGAGCTGCAGGGTCCCTTAAGAGATCATCGGGTTCCGGCCTCTTATTTTATAGATCATACCCCAGAGAACCAGAGATAAAAGATGCCAGAATTACTTATGCAGCCCTGTGCACCAGGACTGAGGGAGCTGCCTCTGGGCCAGGGCTCTCTGGGTGGAGCCCTGTTCTCTGTTCTCATCTGTGTTTCCAGCCTGCAATCAGCCCCTCCTTGTCTGGGGAGTCGTGACTGGGACCTGCTGCCTTCCAACAGTGCTGTTCTGTCAACTAATTGGAAGTCTCTCTCATTGCCTTGGTACAGGATATACTGCGGGGACACCATACAAGGTCCCACCGACCCAGAGTAATACTGCTCCGCCCCCCTACTCCCCATCACCCAACCCCTATCAGACGGCCATGTATCCAATCAGAAGTGCCTACCCCCAGCAGAATCTGTATGCCCAGGTAGGTGCACGTGGAAGCCTGGGCCCACCTCTGCTGCAGGCAAAGGAGCCACCGCCCTAGGTGGGGTGGGGTTGGGTGAGAAAGAGAGGGAAGGCAAGTTTTGGCTCTGACCAGTTGTCACTGTTGTATCATGGAAACAATAGCCCTGTAGTCCACACACACCCTCACCCCATCTCAGCTCCTGGAGGGGTGATGCATGAAGTCATTTAGATTAACAGAGCCTAGAATGTCAAGAGTAGCAAGAGTCCCTGGAGATCATCTAGCTCAATTCCTTTTTATACAGGTGGGGACGCTGAGACCCAGAGAGGAGAGTGACTTGTCCAAGGTCACACAGGGAGCTATTGGTTGAGTCAGGATGAGACCCAGTGTATCTGGGCTTCTCCCTAACCCCCACATCTGCCCTTCCTTGGTAAAGTCCGTGAGCTAACCAGGGAGGAGGTAGGGGCTCAGGCTCTGTTACCAGTTCACTGTGTGATCTTGGGTAAGTTATTCTCTCTCTCTGTGCTGTAGCACCCCCACCTGGGCTCCTTCAGCTAGAGAACGTGTGCACTCTGAGGGGATGGCTGTGACGGACTAGACGAGGCTCCAGCATGCACATGGCACATTTTTCTGGGGTGACAATTCTATGTGAGGTTTACTTAAGTAGTGAGGAGAACACACTGTAGATTAGAATGTGAAACTTTTAAAAGATAAAACAATAGGCTTGAGGTGGATTTTTCTTGTTTGTGGTAAGCTGCTTTGCACTATGTTCTCAGACCTCTGGGATTATAAACCCATATTCTGAGGCTCCTGTCAGTAGTTAGTAGAGGCGTTTGAGAAGTTCTGGATTAAGATGATCCAGGGGCCTGTGTCTGTGCCCCACAAAGGTCAGCAGGCCTGTGGGCTGTGGCAACAGGAAGCAACCATGTGATCTAGGCAGTGGGAAGTCACCTTAGACCTCTGTCTCCATCCTTACCTCTTTGCCTAAGAGAAATAGTAAGAGACATCTGAGGAAATGCTCTGCATTTGTGACAGTTTCCAATAGGCGAAATGGCAGTACTCACACTAATGTGACCGTCCCACTAGTAATGCTTCATGTGCGTGCACACAGTGGTCTGGATGCACCAGCCGCATTCATATCTTTTCCTTCACTGACCCTGGTCCCTGCCTTTACGTTTTAGGCGGCTTGCAGAAGCACACTGCCATAAGATACAAACATTTTAAAATGTTAAAATCAGGGCTGTTACCCCATTAGATCATCATAGCAGCCCCAGGAGCAAGGCAGGATAGGGTTGGAGCCTTATTTTTCATGCCAGAAGCTGAACCCGATACTGAACTGTCCACAGTCATGTAGTCGGACAGACGCAGAGTCCCCGCTGGGGCCCAGACCTTGAGTCCCTGGGCCCATGCTCCTCTGAGCCCATCCCACAGGCTCTGGGAGGAACAGGCTCCCCTCCCTTCTCCTCTCTCCGTATCCTACCCTGCGTCTCCAAGAGCCTGTCTGACCTCAGCCTTTTTTCGCCCAGGGAGCCTACTACACACAGCCGGTGTACGCTGCCCAGCCCCACGTCATCCACCACACCACGGTTGTCCAGCCCAACAGCATTCCCTCTGCCATCTACCCGGCGCCTGTTGCTGCCCCCAGGACCAATGGTGTGGCCATGGGCATGGTGGCCGGCACCACCATGGCAATGTCAGCAGGTGAGGGCAGGATCTGTGTCAGTGTCCATCCCCCTTCTCCAGAAACTCATGACAGGCTGGAGAATACCGTCGTGGAATCGAGCGTAGCATAGCATGAGAAATTCTGTGCCGGGGGGTTCTGGGAACCCTGTCCACAGGGATGAGGAAGATTTCACCGAGAAGGACATCTTGAGTTAGGTCTTAAAGGGGGAACAAAAGCTAACCAGAGGGATGAAAGAGGGAAGAGCAGTCCGGGTGGAAAGAACATGAGCATGGCACGTTCACGGAATGGAAATGGTCCAAGGCCCTTAGAAAATAGGGGCATGGAGTTGGAAGGGCGGCTGGAGGAGTCAGCAAGGCTAAAGTGGAGAGGCCCAAATACCTTTAGGTAACGGGGAACTGGCAAAGGGGTATAAGCAGAGGAGAGATGGGTTTGGTTTAAACATTCTCTGGCTGCAGGGCGGAGGCGTGGTTAGACGGGAGAGGCTGGAAGCAGGTAGATCAGTGGGGAGGCTGTAGTTTAGAGGAAGGACGATGGTACTAGGACTCCGGATCTAGAAAGGAGGGCGTGAGGCAATGTTATTTAGCAGGCAGGAGCTCAAGACCCTGTCCAGTAATTACTTGTAAGGCATGGAGGACCCCTTCTCCATTTCTGGCTTATTCTAAAAATCACACCAGAGCCCTGTCCATCTGGAATCTTGAGGATTGGAGTGGAGACACCACAGGAATAGCAGGGAAGGGAAGTCTCTGGATGCGCTGACATTCAAAAGAAGAGCATGAGATGGCAAGAGGGCTACAAATAACCTTTAGAAGACCCAGCTTTTACAGAATCATTTGAGGGAAGAGAGTACAAGGGGTCTAGTGGGTGGGGGGCGAGAGTTGGGATTTTATTCTGCCCCTAATGTAAGGGGTTGTTGAGGCCTCATTCCCCAGATCAGGTCAGTAAGCTCTCAGTGATCTGCTTGGTGTCAGCCTTGTTGTTCTGGTCCTGGGGACCAGTTACTGATAGATCAGAGCCCTGCCTTTAGGAACAGCCGGGCTAGGGTAAGTACAACCATACAGACCAACAGTGTCCACTTGGTAGAGTAGGAGGAGCATACAAAGAGGAGTAAAAGTGAGTGCCTCTGTCCTGGAGCATCAGCAAAACTTTCCCTACGGAGATGAAGCCTGGCAAGGTGGGAGGGGCAGGCAGTTCGTGAGCAGGTGGGGAGGTGGGGGGCCCAGATTGAGGAGCAGCTGTGTGAAAGGCCATGGCTTCATCCTCCTCATCCCAGTGCCCTGGGACGGCCTCATTGGATTTACTCTTCTCTCTGGATGCTCAGGTACCCTGCTGACCGCACCCCAGCACACCGCGATCGGGGCACACCCTGTCTCCATGCCAACATACAGGGCCCAAGGGACCCCCGCGTACAGCTATGTGCCCCCGCACTGGTAAAGCCTGCAGCCCATCCAAGTGAGTGGGGCCCGGGCTGGGAGAGGTAGGAGGATGGCCGGATACCAGGACTGCCCCTAGCAAAGCCCCTGGCCTGGTCTGCAGCACAGGTGTCAGCAGGGGCCAGTGTCCGTCACCAGCTGCTTTCCTGCTCCAAGTTCAGTAATAGCACTCTTAAGGACAGCTGTGACTTTACATATATTCTAGGTACTTTACATGTGTTCTCTCATAATCCTTATTATGGTAGCCCTGTGAAATGAGGATTATTAGCTCTATTTTACAGATAAATACAAAGTTCAACATCACTTAACCAGTAGGACTCCAGTCCTCTAGTACTGAATTCTGTGCTCTTCACCTACAGCCTTCAGCCTTCCTTTAGCTCTGGGCCTCATTCTTCAAATGAATTCTTACCTTAATCAGATGAAGACTTTGGGCCACTGCCCCCCGCACCCCTGCAGCTCCCAAGGCAGAGTCAGTGAACCGCAGGGCTCCAGGGATGTCACTGTTGAATTCTCTGCCTTCCCTTCTGATCTCCCCTGCCCTCCACCTCCTCCAGGAGCTCTTGGCACTGGACGGGAGGCAGGCAGCTCCACCAGGAAGGCCCAGAGGGCCCCTTGTAGGGCTCCCACGGGGAGGGGAGAGGAGGGGATCTGGTGGCTTCCTGAAGTGGCCTCAGGAATATCATTGTCACTAATGGCTCTCCCCTTCCTTCCTCAGATCTGGAGTCACACATTGTATGCAACTACTCAAGTCTTACACAGGTGCTGGAGCAGTCCCCTAGCAGCACCACCTCTATTTGCAAGAAGAGACAACAGAAGTGCAAGGGTCACTTTATGCATCTTTAACGGTTTTGGTTTTTATTTTTGGTTTTTGTAAAAGCTGCTTTTTCTAATCTCCTGCCTCTCCCCACTGTCCCCTTCTTAGCCGCTATCCTTCCAGCTCTGTCCCCTCCTTCTGACCAGGCACATCCTCTCTGCTCTTCTTCTCTCCTTCCCCAAGCATCTGGTCCCCGGGGACCCCAGTCTAGTGGCAGGCAGAGAGGGGGGTTTATTGCAATGGTTCAGCTGAAGATGTGATTTCCTTTGAAGAGCATAACACATGTGGCCCTCGGGTCCAGGGTAGAAACTCAGAGCTGTCGAGCAAGTTACATCTCTGGGGGATTATTTCTTTATTTTTCCTAAGCAAGATTGGTTGGGGACATGACCATGTCCTGACACAAAGGAAAGTCTTCTGAGAACCATCGCAACAGACCAAGAACAGAATCACCTGATTAGGTGGGAGTGTTCATAGCAGCTTAATACTCCAGGTGAGAACCTGGGAAAACCAGATTCTTTCCTTGGGAGAACTTGAGGGAGGGTGGGGAGGAGGGAGGGCACTGTGGGAAGAAAGAGGGGAGAGGGGCTTGCCTGCTGGCTTTGGTTTGTAAGGTCTCTGGCCAAATTGTCTGGGCCTGGATCCTCTGATTTGCACAGTGTTGTTAACTGACCTGGCACTTCCTCAAAAGGTAATTTTGACCTCAGACCTGCCAAGCAGCTGCAGGGTGATGGTATTCCAGCCTCCCAAAGCCTTGGAAGGCCAGGTGCCCTATGTAATCCGAACCTTGGCCCCTGAGCCCAGTGGACCCACTCTGATAAGATGCTTCCTCCTGATTCGAGTGGGAACCTATGACATTTCTCTCCCTTCCCTCTGCCCTTCCCGGTGCCAGGGCTCACCAGTCTGTCCATGGGGCTCTTGGTTACCTTGTGCCATTCACGGCCGAAGTGAAGGAACCACATTCTAGGTGGGTGCTGGCAGCTCTGAAGGTCAGGATAGTGAAGGAAAAGCAATAGCAATAAACATTTCATAGACTCATGGAACTGAAGGGACCTTAGCAATCATCTCATCCATTCCCCTGTTTGATTGATGAGGAAGCTGAGGCCCAGAGAAGACAAAAGGACTTCCCTAGATCTAGCAGTAAATTAGCATTAAATGCAGCCTTCCTACCTAGGGGCATGTTATCCACAAAAATTTACCTAGGGATGGAGTAGCTTGGTTTTGTAAAAATTAAGTCAGCAGCACCCACACCTGGTGAACTCTGGAACAGTCTCTGGGCTTTGGTTTCTGCTCTTTTCCTCCATGGATTCCAAAGGAGGGGGTTGAAGCAGAGGTCACATGGGGGCAGATGGCAGGAACAGAAATTGCAAATGAGGAAATAGCATTTGGAAATTCTGTGAAGACATCTGGAACTTTCATTTTATACCGGACTCCAGCCCTAGAAGGAGCAAGTGGGCTGGCTAAGAAGGAGAATCTATGCTTTTAGGACAGTAGCCCCTCATCCTGAGACGAGAGGACAGGAATGAGGCCCAGGGGACAGGGGCCCTCCTGGGAGAAGAGGACCCCCCGAGTCAGGAATCGTGGCTGGCCTCAGCCAGGAGCCCACTGTCCCAGTGCTGTCCCCTGCACCCAGCTTCTGGCTGGGCCAGCAGCCCCTCTAGGGGTAGAGGGGTGCAGGAACATTTTACTGTACAAAATGGGATCATCGACAACATTTGGGACTTTTAAATAACCTTTTTGATTTTAAATTCACATATACTTGGATACACCCCTACCCCTACCTCCCATGTCTCCCTTAAAGGAGGAAAAAATCAGGAAACTTGAGCCAGAGGACCTCAGAGGCTGTCTGGCCATTCCCAGGAGGGCAGAGCCCATCAGCATCCAACTGAGAGCCAGGAGTTGGGGGACCCACCTTCTTGGCCTTCCGGGGAACTGCAGGACCAGTAAGGAGAACCCTAACTATTCTAAATGGTCTGTTCTAGGGTGCTGATGGGGTTTCTTTTTAAAACAACAGTTTTCCAGTGTTAATCCATTTTTTGCAAATACCTCCTCCTACTCTCTGGTTTTGTAAGGGTGGGTGAAGGTTGTTCTAGATTATGTCATATGTGTTTGGAAAATGCCAAAATAATACTAATGATAATAGGAAACCTCTGCATTTGTCAGGTGCTCCATAGATTCAGAGCGCTTCCCAGCCTTTAATTTACTAGCCCTGAGAGAGAGAGGCGGGGTCAGAGTTCTTGCACCCATCGAACAAGTGAGGAAACTGGTTCTAGAAGGAAAGGGAACTTGCCAATGTGAGCGGAATGCTAGTATCTTAATAGGCTTCTCTGAACCTTGCTGCCTCTAGGGGCTGGGTAGAACCACAGAGAGGGAGAGAGGAGACCTAGGAATGACCTTGTTACTTTTGTTCTTTCTATACCAGTAAGTAAAAACTAACATCTAGTACATCACAGTTCACAAAGCAGTTTCACATCCATTCATCTGGCTTAACCCTGTGAAATAAGAGTATTCCTCCCATTTGATCCATGGGGACACGGTGACTTGGGACGGCAAAGGGACTTACTCATCAGCGGCAAAGTCGCCTGAATCCCAGTTTGTCCACTTTCCCTCCAGTGTGACTCCACACACAGGCTTGTGGACTGAAGCGTCTATACTCTGCACCCCTCTTTGCCCTAGAATGTAATTCCAGATCAGAGGCCCCGAGGCAAAAACAAGGTGCAGAAGGGCTATGGTCTGGAAGAGCCCAAGTCCAGCACCCCTTTTTCGGTGTATGTGCTGGAGCCCCAGTTCTTCTGGCCTCCCCCTCTTGCTTTGACAGAGATCCACAAGCCTAGCCAAGCTTGGGGAGTCATCGCAAAGGGAACAAGTCCAGGAGAGCAGGGGTAGTAGTGTGCCTTGGGCAGAAGGAACATTCCCAGTAGGATCATAGGTGTCTCCTGGGCAGCATCCAAAGATACTGGATGACCCAGTGGTAAAGCTGGACAGAAGGTCAGCCAGAAGGGCCTGGTCACTGTAGGAAGGCCAGCAAGCCAGAGAGGACGAGGGTTGTGCCCACAGGACATAGTGAGCTACAAAGCTGGCACCAGCATGCAAACACCTCTCCACTCCACTGCCTCCCCGCCCCCCCCACCCCAGTACCACAAGCTTGGTGGCCAGGGTTAGGGGCACAGGTGGTTCCAGGCAATAGTCAGCCCTCTTCGCTTCCCCAGTTTCTCCTTGACTCCCTCTCCTCAGTAGCCTAGGGCCCAGGAATCTGGTTCTGGAGTGCCCCCAAGTGGTCAGAACATAACTTTTTTGCCACTTTTTGAAAAAACTCAATCTTTTCCTGAGACAGGACAATTTGCTACAGCTCTTCTCTCTTGGCAGTAACCCTAAAGTGTATATCCCCTTAGCTAAATATTGAACAAGGCCACATACACCTATCCACAGTTTTTTTAATGTACAAAGTACTTTGACATTGATTGCCAAATCCTCACTTTATAGATGGAAAAAACTAAGTCTCAAAAGGCTTAGGCGACTTGGGGCACCTGGCTGGCTTGGTCAGTAAAGCATGTGACTCTTAATCTCGGGGTCATGAGTTCAAGCGCTATGTTGGGCCTACAGCTTATTTAAAAAAAAAAAAAAAAAAAAAGCTTAAGAGACTTGACAAAAGTCATACAATTAAGAGAAAGAGCCCAGATGTGAACTCTTCAAATCCTCTGCTCTTTCAGTTGGCATCTATCACCTGCTGGGTCTCCAGTGGCAGGCATGAAGAATGGGTGAGCTATCTGTCTGCCCCAAACAGAGGAAGACTCCCAAGAGACCTGGGGAGCTCAGTCCTCCCAGCTGAGATTTTTGTAACAGGTGGGCCCTGAGGACCCTGGCAGCATCAGGAGGATGAGAATTGGCAACAAAAGACCTAACTTGAACAAAACACTTTGGGGTCATGATGCCTAGGACTGAAGCCAAATTCAAGGGCAGCCCCAGGTATCTGTTCATTGAAAGACCCGTGGCCCTGGAAAGCCTGCCCACTGTCTGCACCCAGTGAGTTGGCACTCCCAGGGGACCTGGTATGGCCCTGAATGGCCAAAAGCACATCTGACTTCAATGCCTGGGCTTGCTTTTCCCATGGATGAGAACCAGGACCAAAGAGTTCTTGCTGTATCCCAGCTCTTACCCCTGGCCACCCAAATTGTTCCAAGTTTGAGGTTTACCATCCCAGAGAGCTAGGGGGGCTCCTCTGGAGGGTTTGCTTTGTTCTGAGTGGCATTCAGAAATGAATCACATAGAGTATAAAAATAGGGCAGGCCCCTTGGTTGCCAAGCCTGGAGCCCTGCATATCAGAATCCTTGTCTCTGTTCCATGGCCAGAGAAGGAAGGCCTGGAGGGCATGGGTCTTGGTCTTTGTGTGGTCGTAGTTATATAGCACTTTGGCTGGATTAATCACTTAGATGTCACTGTGGCATTCCTCCGTTGCAGTTGAGTGAAGATACATGGAAGCTCTGCTTGTCCATCCTGTATTCTACATCACTACAGTATGCGGCCCCATCTGCTTGCCGAGCTTCAGAGAGGGGCAGATCAGGCAGCGGAGCGGGCTCCCAGCAGGTGCATAGCCCCAGGGGCAGCCAGGCCCCACCCAATAGCAGGATCACAGCAGAGGAAACCCAGCCAGGCTAACCATCAGATTCCATACCTGAGCCTCCGAGATCAGGCTCCCATGGGTACGTCAGGTTGACTACAGTCCTTTACCTGTGTTCCCCTCACCTAGAAAACTTGTTTCTGAAGTTACGTATTACATGGTTCCAGGGCCCAGCCTTCAAAATTCCTGCCTGGCAGGCCAGCTTCAACATTCCATAGCCAACCTTGCCTGAGCCAGACTTGGGCCCCATTCCCTCAGTTTCTCCAGTGGTGGTTTTCTATCTTGCATGCTGTTGAGTCCAGCCCAGTGGCCAAGTGAGGAACACGGGGGTTGGGACTGGCCGCCACAAAGCCAGAAAGGGAAACTAGAGCTCTTGTTTCCCGTGGCTGCATCCATAGTCCCTGGGCATTCATGTTGCGGTGGTGGGGCCCTGTACCCATCCCAGCTCCTGGTAAAGTGGGTACTCTCTTTCCTGAAGAGAACAGATATTAACAGCTTTGCAGATAAGCACCAGCCCATAGGAGTCAGATGGGTGAAATCCTCTTTGGGCCGGATCCCAGCAAGACCAGCAGCTCGAGGCTCTAGCCTTCCTCCTCATGCCTGTGAGTCAGGGAAAGAGTGGGAATGCCCACAGACCAATTCTCGGGTCAGCCAGATCATGTGGATCTGTGAGGGGACTCCAGCTCCTCCCTACCCAAGGGGAGGTAAGGCCAGGCCTCTAGCAACCTGGAAGTTGTCTATAATGACCTTTAAAGGCCCAAGGGTCTGTCCTCATCTCCTGACTAAAAGGCATTGCATCCCTATTTCATATCACATGACAGAGAAACCTGTTCTTGTGGCATGTAACATCCCTGTAAGAGCATTGTATATGATTTTGTATTTTTTAATTAATTTTAATCTACAGGTTGGAATCTAATTTTTAAATTTTATTGGAACTCACATTTTAAAGAAAAACATTTAAAATAATAATAATAATAAACCTTTGACCGGTGTCTTCCAAGTAGTTTGATCAAAGAACTTATAAGTGTTTTCAAAACAGCCTGGAGTGTAAAGATTGGAAAGTCCCATGGCCTCGCCTTGTGTGTATGAAGTGTAAATCTGGTTTTGTTTTGTTGTTTTGGATTCTTTTGGGTTTTTGTTTCATTTTATTTTGAAGATCAGATAGTGATCACTCTGAAAGATTGAAGCCAAGAATTTGTAACTATGATATTTACTGTAAGCTGTAGAACATTCAATAACTATTAAAAAAAAAAAAAAAGTTTCCAAAAACTTTTTGGAAAAGTCCGGGGTGACCAGACTGGTGGTTCTTGGGGCAGGGAGACACAGACCACTGCTTAGGCCAGTGAATTCCCTGGGTTTCTTCCCAAGCTCATTCTGAACTTGTTTTCACCAGTCAGGTAACACCTATGGTGCATCTCCCCGCAGGCGTAGCAGGCCTTCCCTGGGATTCAGCTGAGGGGCCTGGGAAGTGGCCCTCAGCACCTGGATTAAGGTGGGTGATACGTGAGCCCTCAGGGGCCACGAATGATGAGGGCTGCCGTCTGCCGAGGGCCTACCATGGGGCCAGCACTGTGCTTTATGTTGGGTTAACTCTCCTAATCCTCACAGCCCAATGGGAGGTGAGCCGGTCGAGAGGGTGCAGCCGGAGAGTAAGTAACTTGGCCAAGGGACTGTCACAGAATGACAGTCAAGGGAAGTCAGGTGGTCTCCATCCCAAGAGTCACATGCTGTCAGTTTCTATCCTGAATCTCTTCCTCCTCTCCCCTCTGGGCAAAGCAACTGCCCTAGTCCAAGCCCATGCTTTTCCTGGTCATTGTGGCCACCATGCTCTCCCAGCCTTTAAGTGTTCAACCTCCTCAACTGGAGAGAAAATGGAGGCCCCACTGACCTGGCCCACACTAGAGCTATAATTACAATTCAGGACTCCTAAACTCTCCTTTTCTGCCACCCCGTGCCCTGTGCCTTTGCAGCATGCCCCCCCAGTTTCCCCTCCTGTCCTCACCTGACAGGGAACTCATTCTCCCTCCCTTGCACAGTGGAAAGCTCTATCAGATGTTGGAGTGGAGGGCACCTCTGGCCAGACTTGGTCAGGCTGTGTCAATAGCAGTTTCTCCAGGGCAGGAAAGGGATTTTCCCCAGGGACTCAACCCCAGGTCACAGTGGTAGGACTGAGGGCCAGGAGCAGGCAGAGAGGTGGAGATCTGGGCCCCCATCCTCACTCGTCTGGTCCCTGGGGCGACAGGTGGAGTAAGGAGAGGTCAAACTCAGAACTCCCCTCAGCCCAGTGCCCCAGCTTGTCCTCCAGCTCCCAGGACTGCCAAGATTCAGAGGGGGCAAGCCTGGGAGGGGACAGGCCAGGAAAACTTCCAGATGAGTGTGGGGGCCCTGAAGGCTGCCAAGAGCATTGGATGTACCTCTACCTGATCCCTCAGCAACTCATCCCATCCTTTTGGGAGCTGGCCCCAAGGGACAGGTGAAGAAATTTAGGCCAGAGTCCTAGTTTTACCTTCCAGCAAACAGACCAAGAGGGGTGGGGTTGGTGGTGCTGGAGGGGAGCTGTGCTTATTACCCCAGGGGCCAGCACCATGGTGGGGGTATCTCTTACCTGGCCTGGGAAGCCCAGACCCAGCCTTAGTCTCCACACCAAGATGGCATTTGGAGTCCACAGTCCAGCCTTTCTCTGGGAAAGGAGGCCCTAGAATGGGAGGGACCACCTCCCACCCTATCCACCCAGGGTACTGGCTCTTGCTGTCTCATCATCTTGGTGTGTCATCCAAGTCCTGGGTGAAGTGGGGTTGGTTGGCTGAGGGGACAGCCAAGTTTGAGAAACCAAACCCCAAGATGCAGCCAACAGTTGACAAAGAGGGACACCAAGCGGACCCTGGCAGTGCAAGGGAACATTTCCTTAAAAGTGCTAATGATGCCCACTAGTCCCCTACAACAGACCCCTGTTCTAGACTTTGGCAACCTTTCGTGCTCCAGAAAATTCCTCCTGATGTGCAGCCTGCCTCCTTTCCTCCTCTTCCCTAGAGCAGGTAAAGCTTTGCCGCCTAGGCCCTAAGACGTGCCCTCCCTTTCCTGTACATCTCAGAAGCCTGAGAGAGAGAGAGAGAGAGAAGACTGTGTCCTGGACAGCCAAGAGGCAGGGACAGAGCAAATCTCAAGGCACAGCTGCCCAGCTTCTCTCGGCTGGAGTTTTCTGTGCTGCTGCTGCGCCAGACCCCTGCCCATGGCTTCCATACAGGAGGAAGGCCTCCGCCCACGGACAAGATGGTCCTCTCACCCTGGCGTCCTGCCATGACCCCAGCCTTGGGGGAGCCTTGGGGAGCCCTGGCCGGGTTGGGCGGGAGTTGGGTGGCGGGGGCGGCAGCAGCTGTGGCCTCAGGGGACAGCAGCACCTCGGGCTGCTTCTGGCTACAGCGGGAGCAGCAAGGACAAGAGAGTGAGCTGGGCCTCTTGTAGGCCCAGCCTGACAGCCGCCCTCCCCTGGCTGCAGCAGGCCCAGAGCTCCCCCAGGCTTCCACACCTCCCCAGGCTCGCGCAAGCATCAGTAGCTGGTTCTTCAGCCTCTCTTTGGGACTCTCCCATTAACATCTAAATGTCTCCTTCCATCTTTAAAAAATACACCAAATACCCAGAGAACCCAGAATTAACTAAAAAATCTTCTCTCCCTGGAGCCTGAGTCTCCACCAGCTATTACCTGGCACAGTCTGGCTTCTGCAAGGAGCTCACTCCACTCAGACCTGGTCCTGCTCTCACCATGTCTCCATGTACATTAACCAGGGGCTGCAGCAGTCCTGACCCCGTGGCGACCCCTGGCCTTGTGACCTACCCTGCCCTTCATTCTCCTTCCCTCGCTTTGCAGGACACCTCTCCCCTTCCCACCTCTTGGCAGTGCCCCTGGAACCGCCAAAGGGTCTGCCCGGAGCCCTCTCCTGGGCCAGTCCTGGTCCAAATCCTACTTAAGTGCTTCTAGATATTCTCGTAGCCCAGATCGGTGTCTTGAGCATGCCAGGCCTTCACATCCAGATGCGGTGGGGGCTGTATCACAGCTGTCCCTAATCCTTTGACCCACATCCCTTTACCAAGCCCTAGCAGTTCCGTCTTAGAGGAGTCTCTTGGATTCCCCCCACCCGTCACGCCCACACAGCCCAGCCTCCACCATCTCTTGCCTGGACAGCTGCAACAGATTCCTTGCAGAACTCCTGCTCCCTCCTCCACACCGTGGCCAAGAGCAAGCTGACCAGCCCTGCTTTTCCCCTTCCTAAATGCCTTAAGAGGTTCCCTGCCATCCCTGGCCCAAGGGCTTCCAAGAGCGCGTGGGGCTGCCTTTCTGGTGCCCACCCCCACTCTAGTCCCCACAGCTGTCCCCTTCCACTTACAGCTTCTCCAGTTCCTTGTGGTGCCCCCGGGCCTCTGCCCATGCTCTGCCCTCTCTGGGGACCATGCTCCCCTTCCCACATTCTCCAGCCCCCGAGGTATCTTACTTACCCATCCATCTTCCAGGCTCCACGTCCTCTAGAGCTGTGCTGTCCAAGACAGGAGCCACTAGCCACATGTGGCTACGGAGCCTTCAATATGCTAGTGCATATTAAGATGTGCTTTAAGTATAAAATACCAGATTTCAAAGCAAAAAAATTAATGGCTCATTCATAATGTTTTACTGACTTTATATTGAAATGAAAATATTTTAGAAACACTGGCTTAATACATTATTGATACTCTCATCTTTTTTTAATACTATTTAAAATGTGGCTATTAGGAAATTTTAAATTACATACATGGTATGTACTGTATTTCCATTGGACAGCACTGCTTCTAGGGGCTTCAGTGAGAACCCAGTGAGGTGAGGGGCCTCCCCACTTCTGCCCCATGTCCGCCCGCTACAGAGCCGGCCCTGCAAGGGGAGGGATGGCCTGTCCCCCACACGGTACCTGACACAGAGGTATTTGGTGAATGGACGGACAACCTGGGAAGAGGCACAGGGAAAGAAGCTCCTCATGACACCACTTTCCCACCTTTTATTATCCAATAAATGGATAGGAATGTAGACAAGGACAGGACAACAGCAAATTTTCAATAAATAAGAGAAATGGGGATGGCAGTGGGGCCCATGCCTGCACGGCCCCACATAAATAACCAGGTCACTGGGCTAGAGTGGACAAAGGAGCTGGGCTGGGCAGTCGCCTGCACTGACCAGCTGGGGGACAGACACCAACACCACAGGGACACACAAACCACCGAGGCCAGAGGTGCCTCTCCAGCCCCGCACACACCCCTCTCCCTGAATGCTCCTGAGATCTTGGGGTGGCTATGCAGGCTGGCACCCTGTATCACAGCCCTACCCAGGTCGAGACTGTGGTTCCAATTTCAATAAAAATAGGGGGGCAGATACATGCATTAAGCCCCTTCCGTAGGCAGAGCCAGGGATGGGCAGCCCCATGGGGGCCTGAAGGCACAGGCCCTGGAAGCCGCAAAAAGGGGGCCATAGATAAAGCTACTAATGGGAGGGGTGGCAAGGAGTCAAGCTCTCCCCGCACACGACCCAGGCCAGAGCCTGCAAGGAACCAGAGAAGCCCTGGGCCCCAAGACACCTTTCTCTCCCCACTTCACGGTCAGAAGGACGGTAACCAGGTGATGGCCAGGGACTTGCCCACGGTTAGAACCAGGGAACTCAGTCTCCAGCCCACGGCTTTTTGTTGCCTCTTCCCTTCATGGGGCCACTGGAAGAGGAGGGAGAGGTCCACGCTAGGGCCCTGCACAGAGGGCGGGGGCAGTAGATTACCAAGGTGTGGGGCCGGGGTGCCAGGCAGAGGGCCCCTCCGCACTGCCAAGGCCTAGCCACCTGGTACAGAGGATCCTGCAGGGTCCTAGGATCAGGGCAGGGCACAGGGGCAGGGGAGGGGCGCTCAACCTGCTCCTGCACGCAGCACCCGCCAGCACCGGCCTCTGCACGGGGGCGGACACTCCCACCTCCAGGCCTTGGCCTTTGCTCTTCTGTCTGCTGGACCGTTGCTTCTTGATCCTTATGGGCCCAGCTGCAGCTCTGCCTCCTCCAGGAAGCCTTCAGAACCTCCCAGGACAGGGCCGCAGTGTCCTCAGCTGAGGCAGACCATCAGATAACCAGGTTGCTCTCACTTAGCCGGACCACATAGCGGTTCTCCTGGGCGACAGAAGTGAGGGGTCAGAGCTGAGTCAGGGGGCTTCCGGGCTCCAGGAAAGCGGTCCCTACCCAGGGCTCCCTGTACCTCCAACCCTACCCCATCCGCAAGTCCGGGTTGTTCCAAGTGTCAACAGATACTCGCCCCCCGCTCTGGGCCTCACCTCAGCCTTGTTCTCTGCCGGGGGCTTCAGCCACTTAGCATGGCTTCCACCACTTGCCAGCAGGGCCTGCTGCTCAGTGGGGAGGCCGGGTTGTGGGGAATCAGGGAGGTCACCCCCCGAGGGCCCGGCCTCCGTGATAGTCTTCACCTCAGAGGCTGCTGAACTTGACCGCTGCTCCGGAATTCGGGCCACTCGGAACCTGTGAGGAGTGGTGGTGCAATGATCCCCCCATTAAAGAGGGAACCCTGGGTATAGAAAGGGCAGTGCCTGCTAGGGTCCTACACCAAGTTCATGGGTCAGAGCCTGAGCCCATCCTATATCCTCCTACCCACACATGAGCCCCCAGCCACCCCCAGCCCTAGGTTGTAGGCAAACAGTCCTTTGGCCTGAGGGCTCCAAGGTGTGATGGAGGCCAGGACCATGCGCTGGGGCCCAAGGGCTCGTGTGAGACACAGCAGAGCTGGGAAGACCTGACATCTCCCTGACCACCCCACTCCCCTTCTGCCCAGAGAGGGGCCATCCCTGAACGGGCTGTTCAGGGCTCAAATAGGGCCCCGTCTCCCCGACCCTGGCTATAATGTCTCTCCCTGACCCTCCTGCGTCTCTGCCCATCTCACCTGCCCACAGACAAGATGGTGATCTCGCCCTGGCGTCCTGCCTTGGCCCCCGCCTTGGGAGCCCTGGCCGGGTTGGGCAGGAGTCGGGGAGTGGGGGCAGCAGCAGCTGCGGCCTCAGGGGACAGCAGCACCTCAGGCCACTTCTTCTGGCTACAGCGGGAGCAGCAGGGGCCGGACAGCGAGGCCAGGCCCTGCACGGTGTGGAGGTGGTGGCGATGCAGGCAGATGTGTGGCGTGCTGGGGGGGCCCGGCGGCAGCCTGCACAGGGCACAGGTGGGCACGGTCACCAGGGCAGGCCCGTGCCAGGGGGTCCCAGGCGGTAGCGAAGGGCACTCAGGGTAACGTGAACACACCCGAGTGGTGACTCCCCCAGGAAGCAGGCTGATTCTGTATGGGTTTGGGGCACCTGCGCACTCACCTGGGCACAGGCCTGTGGCTGGTCTGCACCAGCTGTTTGCTGTGATACTCCTTCAGCAGCTCCTCCAGGGCCGCAGCATTCTCTGTGGGCAGCGGCCGTCAGAACCCAGCTCCGGGGTGGCGGGGGCGGGGGGGACGGGCTCCCCATGCCCTCCACCCCCCGCCCCAGCCGGGGCCTAGCACCTTTCCCTCCACCTCTCATCAGGCAAGAACAAAAAGAAAAGGGGCAGAGCAGGGTGGGACTCTGACCCCCATGGCTGCCTCAGGCTCTGGGAGGAGACCGTCCTCGCCTGGGCTTGGCCATAGGGCCAGACCTTCCCCTCACCTTTCTTCTCTGTGATCAGGCGGACCAGGACCCCGATGGTGTCCTCGTTGGCATCTTCAGCCCTGTAGGCGGGGTTGATCCCTGTGGAAAAAAAGCGAGAACTGTGACCCTGGGGGGGAGGGGGAGTTCACTGGGGGAGACTCCGGGCTTGACAGCTCCCCCAAGATGTGGCAGCAGAGGGCACCCCAGGCCTCCCGACGCATTGTGCTACAAGCCTGGGTGTTTCTGCACTGGGGGCCCCCCAGGCCTCAGCTCATTATCACTGCTCCCTGCAGAGTTGAGAGGGGGCAGGCTTTTCTGGGGCCTGTTGTCTCCCCTCCACAGCTTCAGGGAGCTGTGGACTTTCTGCCCAGAACCCCCAACAACTCAGGCAAATTCTGCCATTCCAGGCTTCTCACATTTCCCTGCACACCACCCTGTCTGCATAACTGAGGGCCATTAGGGCCCAAACCTCAAGAGCATGAGAATGAGCCACGTGACCAATCCGAGGCCCACAGCAAACAGCTCCTAGACCTTGCACCCAGGCAGCAGCCAGCAGTTAAAGGAAGACCTAGGCTATGATAGCAAGTGCGGCCCCAGGTAAAATGGCCTGAGCTGCCGTCTTCCAGCCCCCTCTAGACCGCAGTGTCAGGAGGTGGGAAGGGCTCTGGCCAGCTCCAGGCAGCCTGGGGCACAGGCATGGGAAGCACCATTTCAATCCTGACTTGGCCACAAGGCTCGTTGGGTTGTGTATGCACACTGGGGACCCTGGCCCTACCGGCCTTTAAGGGACCCGGGGGGGGGTGCGGAGGAGAAAAGGGGCCCAGGGCCCTGGGGCAGGGTTGCGAGGAACACATCTCTCCCTCTGGTTCCAGGACTCCTAACTCAAACCACAGCCTGGAGCTGAAACCCGAGCCCCTCGTGGGGCCTGCCAAGCACAACTGCCCTGCCAGTGGCTCAAGTCAGAGGTCAGCTTGAGTTCCCAGAAAGCGTTCCAACCCTTGAACCACATACACACAACTGCAGCCCCCGTGGAGTCCAGGCCCCTACAGCTGTGCAGGGCCTCACCCAGGGTGAGAATCATGCTGAAACCACTTGACTTCTGCTCTGCCCCTGTCACCACCTCAGGCCACTTCACCTCTCATTCCACGGTGTCACTCTGTAGGGTCTCCTCTCAAGCCCGCATGCTGCGCCTCCAGGAAGCCCTCCTGGTTAGCCCTCTGCAGGCCCCTCCCCGTCAGACCCTATAGGCCAACAGGTTCCCTTGCGCAGCACCGCCCCCAAGCTGAGCTGGGCTGGGCTCGTCCATGCCCTCTGGCCTCCCCACCCAGACGCCAGGCCAGGCCTCACCGCTGCCTCCACCTCCAGGGCCGGGCCCGACCTCCTTGTGGGCCGTGCAGTGGTAGCCCTTCCGCTTGAGCAGGTTACACACCAGGATGCCCAGCAGCCCCATGAGGCAGAAGACAGGCACGATGGCAATGACCGCGTACTGGGCCGCCGTCTCCTCGGGGCCGTCGGCCCGGGTGCCATTCCCAGGCCACCGCGTGTCCCCAGCGCGGGTGGCCCCTGCTGCTACCTCCACGCCACGTCGGGCCCGCCGTCCCCGCTCTGAGCACCGCAGAGGATGGAGGCATGGAGGAAAGATGGAGGCAGAGAGGCCCAGGGCCTGAGTTAAGGGGGGGTGTGGGGCACTAAGGTGTGGGAGCCACCTACCGCCCACTTTCCACCATGCTCGGGAGGCAGCGGCCAGCTCCCCGCCAGCACGTGTTTTGGGTCTTGGGTCATCTTATCAGTCAGCCGGAGCAAGGCCTCCCCCAGACCTCCGGACAGCCAGGCCCTGAGCCCCGTGGTCCATCCCCCTCACTCTGGGGTCAACAGACAGCTCACAAGCACATGCCTGGGCACCTGGGCCCCGGCGGCCACGTCCCCACGACTGGGTCCATGTGGGAGCCGCCTCAGAAAGCGACTGACGACAGTGAGAGGTGTGTGCGCTCACACGCACCTGCACGTGTCTGAGGGGATGAGGGCAGGAGACAGGAAGGGTGGGAACCCCTCAGCGCCCCTGACCCCTGAGCTGCGGCCGCCACCTGCTAAATGGTCTCTGCCACTCAGAAACAACGTGAGCAGACACACTGCCAGTGGGACAACCAATCACATCCTGCCGGACACCCTCTGGCTGCGCATACCCTTCCCTGGGCTCAGGGTTGAGGGCCCCACTGTCCCAGATGGACACCACGGGGGTCCCTGGGCTCCAGCTCACTGGATCCCCTCCTATACACACCCTCACCAGCCCTAGCCCCCATCGCTCACTTACCAGAGCAGCTGCGAGTACCCAGAGGTGTCCAGGAGCATGGTTGACAGGGGACATGGGGGACCCCCGAAGTGGCAACCCACCTGCAGGGAGAGGAGACATCACTGAGGCCCAAAAACTATCCTTAAGAGAGGCTCCTGCTAGGCACACTCACTGGTCCTGACCCATCCCATTTTGCAGATGGGAAGACTGAGGCCTGCTCGGGGGTGGGTGAGGCTGGGACCCCAGGACCCAAAGTCCTAGTCAGCTAGCCACGAGTCCTCAAGCCCCACCCCATGGCTCACCCAGGCTGGCAGTCTCCACATAGTGTGTCTTGAGTCGCTGTGCCTGCCTGGGCCACCAGCCTCCCTCGAGGGCTGCAGCGGGAGTGGACCTGGCACGGGCCCGGGCCCCATGAAGCAGAGAAAGTGCCGGGGGGACAGGACCTGCACAATGTGCCCTGCCCCAGGTCCTGTGGGAGGGAAAGGGTGAGAACAAAGCCAGGCCTCAGGTCCCTGGGAAGCCAGGTCGGGAGCACGCGCCCCTGGTCCTCAGCAGTCTTCCTAGGACAGGGCGGATGGGCAGGGCAAGCTCACCAGGTTGGGCTCCTTCCCAGGTGGGCACTGCCACGAGGTCGTTGACAGTGGAGAGGCCAGAGGCCAAGGCAGCAGCTGGAAGAACAGCGGGCAGGACACACTGAGAGAGCAGAAAGTGCTGGGGTGTGGCACCTCTGGGGTCAACCTGGGGCCAGCCTCCAGGTTTCAGGGACACTCTCTAACCTCCCTCCCTCATGCTGCAAATAAAACCTGCCTGTCCTAGGCGAAGAATGAAGGGGAGTAAGTCAGAGGGGGAGACGAACCATGAGAGACGATGGACTCTGAAAAACAAACTGAGGGTTCTAGAGGGGAGGGGGGTGGGGGGTGGGTTAGCCTGGTGATGGGTATTAAAGAGGGCACGTTCTGCGTGGAGCACTGGGGGTTATACACAAACAATGAATCATGGAACACTACATCCAAAACGAATGATGTAATGTATGGTGATTAACATAACAATAAAAATTTAAAAAACAAACAAACAAAAAAACCTGCCTGTCCCATACCTGCTGCATCGCCTGCGGCCTAGGTAGAAAGAAAACCCTATCCCTTTCTGGAAAGTGCTGGAAAACCCCAGACAGAGCCAGATCAGGATCTCAAGCCCTCAGGTCCCTGAGTCACACCCATTCCAGCTAACCAGAATGATAAAGAGGAAAGGCTTCCGAATTCCTTTCTCAAGTACTGTCCCCCTTCCTGCTGCTGTGGCCCTCCCCCCGCCAGCCCCTGTTCATCATCCTGGGGGCCAAGTCTGCAGCTGGTGCTTCCTATTTTGGGCCCTCAAGAGAGTCTTTGGGACCACATCCTCCGTGACCTCTCCACACAAAGCCAGCCAGTTCACACTCCTGCACCCACACAGGGCGGGATACATCCCAAGGAAGGGATCTCAATTTGCAGCCCCCGGCACATTCCACTGAGAGCTCCCTCTGCTCCCCATTTCAGAATGAACTACCTGCCCTGAATCCCTCCTGCTGTGGGGAGATGCTCCCTGCAACCTGTTTTCCAGTCTGGCCCCAGCTTGGGGTAACAGGCACGGAGTAAAGCCAGCTGCCCTGAAGGGCTGAGGGAATATCACGTAGGAGGCTCTGGGGCCCTCCTCAGGCCCCAGATCTGGCTCCCATCACCTGCCACGCTGTGTAATCAACCCTGGCATGGCTCCTGGCATGGGGTCCCTGAGCACGGAGGGCTGGGGTACAGGGCTCTGTACCAGGATCCCATCCCCAACTCACCACAAAAAGGCAGGACAGGGGCCAATGTGGCGGGCTCAGCTTCATCCTCAGGCCCCTGGGAAAGAAGGAGGAGAGGCTCAGCGGGAGGTGGGAGTAGGCAGGCAGCTGTGGTCTGCCCTCCCCGCACTGCTTCCAGGACAACACCAGATGGCAATTTGCAAGGTGTGGGGCAGGCTAAGCTGGGGTAGTTTGGCCTAGACTCACCACACTCCCTCTTTCCCCACAAACCTGCATAGAGGTGGGGGTGCGCTGGCTGGGGCTAGCCTCCCAGGGCAGCAGAGGGGGGAACAGAGGGCTCTGCCAGGTTTGGGGGGCTTCCCGGAGGAGGAAGGGCTTCCTTCCCCTTCCATAAATAGCCAGGTGCACTGGGACAGGGGCAGGGGGGCCTGGGAGGAAGGAAGCCTGCAGCAGCAGTCCTGGGGGTTTGGGCTGAGAGGGCCTGCCATCCTCTCATGCCCAGACCCTCACCTCATCTCTAGCTCCCAGGTTCCCACCCCTTGGACCTCCTTGTGGGCCCTGGCCTTTCCTGCTTTTCTGCCTTCACTTTTGCGGTTTCTCCTCCAAGGAAGGCCCTTTACCCCAGCCACCAAAGACCAACACGAAGGCCTCTCTTTCCAGAAGCATCTCTAGATTTCCCTTTCCCCAAAGCTCCTGCATGTCTCCCTAGCCCACCCCGTCACAGTCCTGGCCCCCCTACGTGTCCCATTCCCCACCCGGCAGTCTTCTCCGCTGAAGGGTGTGGACGGATGTGTCCAACACTGGGGTGGGTCTGACTGCGTCTCTGGGGCAGGAGCAGACCTTCTGCTGTCCTAGCGGCCAGCATTCAGCCTTCTGTCCTCTCTTGGTCACCTACTACTGCCCTTAGCACAAGTAGTAGAACACAGACACTGTCCCTGTCCTCAGGGAGCTCACATCCCTGTTGACCACTGGCCAACAGATGAACGGGGAACGTCCCCCTGCCAGATGGTGGGGAGTGCCAACAAACAATAAGGCAGGGTGAGGGTGCAGACGGCCACTGGCCAAAGGCTGAGCACCCAGGCTCGGGGTATGGCATCCTCTGGAGAGAAGCCTCTAGCCAGTGCACAGCTTGAAAGAGTAGGATCGGGGATTCGGTTTAGACAACGAAAGGGGTCACGACAGAAAGAGGGAGTCCCCGTCACGTATTTCCAGGAGGCCTGCCTCCAGGCTCAGGAAGGGGAAAGCAGCTGGATTTGTCGGGCCTCGGCCACAGGCCACACAGCTTCCAACCCCTAAGGGGCAGCCAAGCCCCTGGCCCAGGGCCCCGAGCAGAGTGAGGGGACCCCACCTGGAGCCCCGTGCTGCCCAGTGCCGAGCCCGGCGGGAGAAGCGCTGCACGCAGTCCAGCCCGGGCCCCACGCAAGCCCCTCGGACCTACAGGTGGCCTGGCCTTCCCAGGAGCCCGAGGAAACTGATCCCCTCCCGGCCGTCAGCGGGGCGGGCAGCCAGGGGTTTGAATTACACCACAGAGGAGGGGGAGGGGCTGCAGGCACAACAGCCGGGGACTCTCCAGGTCACTGGCAGCGCCTCTGGGCCCAAGGCCAGCTCAGGGGAAAACGGGACAGGAGAAGGTTGGGCCACAGCATTAAGGCCCCACCCTGGCAGTCAGCGCCCACCAGGCGGCATACCCGGACCCAACCCCGCCCCCCCCCCCCCCCAGGCCCATCGCTCCTCTGACTTGGTTACAAGTCTTCCTTTCCAGTTTCTGGCCCAAAGTGGCCCTTCCCCTACCCAGGCCCAGCTCCCACTCAAGCCCTTCTCTGCATGAAGATCCTTCTTCATAGGATCTAACCCACAGACTTGACCACGAGCCCCGAGGCTTCAGGCTGGCCCCACAGGGGCCGGGGCCGGGGTGAAAAGAGGCACAACAGCTCCAGAGGAGCGGGCCCCAGTGCCACCTCTGGCCCTGCCTGGCCCCCACTGGGTGACCCGAGCCCACAGGAGGGGCTGTGCAGCTGCTTACCTCCAGGCAAATGGGGAGCTGTGATCTCGAGACTTCCAGAAGGAAAATGGGGGTCCAAAGGCCAGACTCCCAGCCAGCAAGGGCCCACTCAGGCACATTCACAGACACCCGCCGCCTAGCGCCCTGACGCCTTCTAATTACGTGCCTTCTAATTATCCCAAACTGGTACTTACTCCAGTCTGGCTGCCAGAGTCTCTGCTGACAGCCGCCCCCCTCCCCAGCCCCCACCTGCAGCCAGACGGAGCCCCCCCGATGGACCTGTCCAGGCAGGCAGCCCATGCCGGCCACCCAGAAGCCCCTCCGTGCACACACCTGCTGTTCTGACGGCCCTCTGCGCCCCCTTCCCCACAAGGCCTCCAGCATCTAAGCCTAGAATCTTGGAATCTTGACGGAAAAGCAACTTCAGATCAAAGCCCCTTGGCTGGTGGGTGTCCGTGAAGTCTCCACCCCTACTCCTCTGCCTAGTCCTAAGGCCAGGCAGTCAGTGACCTTCCAAAGTCTCCAGAGGGCCCCCAGGAAGAAGACTGTCACAGGCAGGCAGACCAAGGCCCACAGCAGGGAGCCTCCTAGCCTGGGCCTGTCCCCATTGCCACCAACTCCCTGTGGGACCTGAGCCCTTGCTTCACCTTGCTGGGTCTCAGTATCCTCATCTGCAAGATGGGGACAGTTCTCTCCCAGGGCAAGACTGCGCTGAGTTTACAGAAGGTAATGAGCCTAACGCCGGTCCTGTGATTTCCTCCCCCATGGCTCCCTTCTTTCCCTCTGCACCTCAGGCCCAGGTTTGTAATTAAGTATTTGTTTGCTTACGTGTTTCGTGCTGCTCCCCACCCCCACCCCCACCCCCACCCCGACAGCAGCAAGGGCAGGGTGTCTGTCTCATTTACCACAAAACCCTCCCCCAGCAGTGTCTGGAGCAGGAAGCCTCTGCAGGACAGGCTGGGGTGGGGGTGGGGGCTTCCTCACAGGCAGTCCACCCCCACCTCCAAAAATGCCCGAACAATCAGACCCAGAAATTCCCTGGAAGAAAACCAGCTAGGGAAGCCATGACTAGGGCGGCGGAGCCCCAGGGAGGTGCAGCCCTGGAGGCCTCAGAGAAAGGGGAAGCTGGGACACCACCCAGCCCTGGGGGCAGCTTCCCCTTTCCCAGAGCTGCAGCTCAGTGGGGTCACGAGGCCCCAGCCTGGGGCTCTCCTCTCCAGGCTCACTCTCCAAGCTCACCCTGGCCTCCCACAGAAGCTCCACAGTATCCTAAAGCTCTCCCACCTCCCAGAGGTCACCCACCACCCCTCGCCCTTGGCCCTTGGCCTCCAGTTCAGCCCCAAGTGCAGCCTAGGTATCTTAACATTGGGATCTGGCCCCTGCACCACCACCCCCCCGCCCCCGCCAGCCATTCTGGGCTTCTTTCACTCCCTACACTTGCCTCTCTCACCGAGCCACTGCTACCTGCTGTTTCCTCCACCCAGAAAAACCTTCCCATCACCTGCCAACACCTACTCTTCCTTCAGAGCTCAGCTCAAAGCCACTTCCTCCTGGAAGCCCCCCTTATGCATTCATCATCCGCACGTAACCATCCTGTTTACCCAGCCTCTTCCCCAGCAAACTCTATGCCCAGTGCTCAGCACAGGGCCTGGCTCCAGCGAGTGGACAGGTATATAGTGAACTGGGGATAGCTAGGGGGACGGGTGCGGAACAGGGATCGGGGGTGTATGTAGCTCCTGCCAAGGCTGGGAGGGCCCAGAGGTTGGGGTTAGGCAGGGGGGTTTGAAACTGGATCTGAACACCTGAGCTAACCTGGGGGACAATCAGCCTGCCTTGCTCTGCTCTTCGCTGGCTCTGTGGCTGTGGACACCCCCTCTCCCACCAAGACAGAGGGCTGTTGTGAGGCCAAGAGACTTCACCTTAAATACTCAGCACAGGGCCTGGCACAGAGTCACCCCTCAATAAGCATGCGCCATACCTCAGTTTCCCCATGTGTAAATTACAGAGCGGGGCACAGCGCACCCTCGACAGGCAGGTGTGAGGTATACAAGCTCCTTCTCCGTTTACGTGCAACGCTTGGCCCAGAGCCTGGCACACAGGTGCTGGATTAGCCACGGTGAGGGTCTGGGAGGAAGGAGGGTGTACGAAGGGAGAGAGGTCTGGAAAGGTAGGGGTCAGAGCCCAGGTCACACCAAGACTTGGATGCAAGCTGAGAAGCCTGCACTGCCCTCGGGGCCTACGGGAGAAGGGTTAGGAGGTGGGGAGAGGTATGGAACAATTTGCCTCTCAGAGGGCTCCCTGGGCTACCTGCCAAGGAGGCAGGACTGGGGAGACAGAGGTGGGAGGCAGGTCCCCACATGGAGCAGGGGGTGGGAGGCAGGTACTTCTGTTCCCCAGCCAGGGGCTCTAGGGCCTGTGGACCTCCCTGTAGCCTCCAGAGGCTAGAGTTGCCTGGAAACACATCTGGACACAGGCCTTCCTTGGCAGTGGCCGAGTCAGAAAGACAAAGGCCGCCCATCAATAGGGAGATCCAGGTTAGCAAGCAACCCGGTGGTTCCCTGGCAACTGGGGCTGAAGTAGGGCAGTGTCCACAGTGGGCGGTGGTGAGGGCAGCTAGGCCTGCCTCTTCGCCATCTGCCACCCTCGCAGGGAAGGCAACTGACTCTCATTCCCTTGGGGTCTGTCTGGGTTGCTCTATACCTCACAGAAGAGGTGAGCATCCCGGTTTCACACCCAAGTAAACTGAGGCCACAGGCGATCACTCGTATGGGTCACAGAGCCAGGGAGTGGTGATGCAGGGACAGAGCCCAGGTCTGGCTGATTCTCCTTCCCCCCTCACTCCTGACCCCTCTTAACCTGGAGCCTAGCCTAGGCCCCGGCATGTAGCGGATGTTCTCCGAGTGATTGTCAGCTCGACGGCAGAGGCTAGGGAGCTAGCGGCCCACAGAAGCGGTTCATGGAGAGGCTATTACAAAGCAGCCAGGCGGGCCCCCAGGGAGGAGGTGCTGCCCACCCCCCCTGTCCCCGAGGGTCTCTGGGGCCTCTGGGGCTTCCCTGCATCCATCTTCATCTACATACTGCCCTAGTCTGCACCAGCTCCTGCAGGAAAAGGCGCTGGCAGCTGTGAGAAGTAGGAAGCCCAGGGAAGTCTGGGAAGAGGAGGTCTCAGGGTGGAGGCCAGCTCCTCAGGCTGCTGCCAGGTGGGGGGTCTGGAGCTGTGCGGAGGCTAGCTCAGGGCCACTCAGAAGGGAAGCCCCATTCCCACCCCGGCCTTGGGCAGCCATGGTTTCCCAGGCCACAGCCCTTGGGTAAGGACCCCATGCCTGTGGACCCCAAATCCTGCACCGGGGCACACCAGACAGCGGCTGTTCCCTGCCCATCCCCCCGGGGGGAGAGCTCAGCATGGTTCTGGCCCTCACTTCAGGCCACCACACGGCCTGCACTTTCAGGGGCTCAGGGAGGTGAGGTGGGCAGGTGGGGCTGAGGGAGCTAATTGGCCCTTGAGGCAAAGAAAAGGCTGAGGTGGCCAGACTAGGCCGACCCAGCTCCTCCCAGTCTGGTGTGGTACAGATGCAAAGCCTGCCCCTTCCCTGGCTGGGGCTGGGGGGTGCCAAACCACAGTCATCTCTGGGGCAGAGCTGGGGCTCCCCAAACCCCCTCACTTACTGCATGCCTCATTCCCACTCCAGGCCTCAAAGATAGGGTCCCAGGTTTCACAAATGAGGAAACTGAGGCTCAGAGAGGCTAAGGAGTACCCTTTAACAACTTGGTCTCAAAGGAGACAAGGTTTACCACCCAGGAGTGGGGACAGGCAGCCCTCGTCCTAGACACGCCAGGCTCCGGCAGGCCCCGGCAGCGGCAGCCCCCGCTGCGGCCCAACAGCCAACTGCTCAGTGCCCCGGGGCTTCCTGCAGGGAGCCTGGGCCAGCCCTGGGCTGTCTCCCGGCCCCAGGACAGGATGGTAAGGGGCCCTGGGAGGGCTGGAGGACACCCCACTGCCCACCCACTCATGCTACTGTTACCTCTTCCTCCGAGAAGCCACCTTTGCCTCCGACCCCAGCTGCACAGCTGGTACTGACCACTAACGTGCAGGCCTGACCCCATCACCCCAAGCGGGGCGAGGCTTCTCAAGAGACTGAGGGGAGACCGCAGGCCCAGCCTGCCCTGTCCTCCGGCTCCTCTAGACCTCGGGTGCTGGGGAAAGAGACCCCTCTCCCCAGCAATCCCAGGTCAGGCGGCCCTAACCAATGGCCACTGAGGAAAGGGGTCAGCACCGGCGGGAAGTTTGGGCTCCGGAGCAGTCACTCCCGGGTTCAAGCTCTGGTTCATCGCTTAGCAGCTCTGGAAGCTTGGGCAAGTTACTTCCCCTCCCTGAGCTTCAGGGCTCTCTGCAAACAAGGGCTCTGGCCCCTGCCTCCAGGGGCTGTGAGGATAAGTGGAGCCACTGTAAACAGTGCTGACCAGGGCCTGGCCTGACGAACCTCCCCCGCGTATCAGTTCCCACCACCACAGCCCACGAGAGCCAGAGGAAAAGCCAAGCTCGGAATTAAGCAGCACCCAGGCAAGGTCATCCAGTGGCATGGGGAGCAAGCAAGGGTGCTTTAGGGAACCCAACATCAGTCCCAGCAGCACGAGGAGAGGAGCCCTGGCCTCCCAGGATAGCCCTGGGGGCGCATTTCCCAGCTGCTGTACGGCCTGCACCCACGTGCTCCCCTACCAGCCGAAGCCACAGTCAGGACCCAGCCCCACATCCCTAAGCCGCAGTTTCCTCCTCTGTAATTTGGGAGAGTTGTGCTTGTTCAGCTGACCTCTTGGCTGGAGGATCCAGAGTTCATAGGAGAACAGTGGCCCTTCTTACAATCAGGCTTCAGCCCAGGTGCCACCTCCTACAGGAAGCCCTCCCGGGCTCCCTGTCTGGGCAGACCCTCCCCCCTCCTGGCCCCTTCAGCCACCTGTGATCTCCCAGGAGGAAGGAAGGGAGGCAGGCAGGCAAGCGTATGAAGGAAGCTGGGCACAGAGCAGGGCCGGGCCCCTCCCTCCACTCATTGCTCCTTCTCACAGTGACCACAATATACAGACCCAAGCTTAGGTCCTTCCTTCTGGGAGCCCTCCTTCCTTCTCTCTCCACCCACACAGTCAGACCCTGCTTCTAACTGGCTGCAGAGGCCCCTCCATCCCTCTCTCTGTGCCAAGTAGTCAGGGCACACGCTCATGGCCTCATGGGCAGTTTATTTATAGAGCTCTCATCTTTCCCAGGGTGGCCCAGGAAAGAGCTCTGGCCTTCCAGGCAGACAGACCGGGGTTAGGATCCCAGTGACACTAGGGTCTTGCAAGTCCCTTCTCCTCTCTGGGCCCTTCTTTCCCTGCCTGTACCTGGAGAAGACTGCTGACCCTCGGGACATGACGCTAAAGATGTGCGAGCCTCAGGGGTCCTAATCCCAGGGCTAGGCACACAGTAGGGATGCAGCAGTGGCTCCCTCCTGTCCTCCTTGCCACCCCAGCCAGTGGCACTAGGACCAGGCCCAAGCACCCAGGGCCTCAGCAAACAATGGGTGCTGAGCTCGGCCAGAGACCTCATCCCACTCACCCCCAATCCTGAATGGGGGTGGGGCCAGATGGGCCTTGCTGGCTGATCTCAGGCAAAACCCCTCCCCGCCACCTGGCAGAAGGGCCAGCCCCATACAGAAGAAGTCTGGCCTTATCCAGCCAGGCCAGGCGCTGAACAGCCCCACCACTTCCCCCTCCCAAGGCAGGTAGCCAGCATGGTCCTTCTGTGGAAACTGATGCCAGAATTGTCAGACAACCCTTGCCTCCACTTGGAGACGGCAAGGCAAGATCTTGAGTGCCAGACTCCAGCATCATGGCTGTGGGACTCAAACTAGGTCTGCTCCCCTCTGCCCTGAGTCTCAGCTTCCCCACTGAACAGCTTGGGAAGGAAGGGGATCCTCTGTCAGTACCGTTGAGACCTGAGCCCAGGGCCTGGCACACAGCAGGGAATCTGCTGGCCCAGAATAGGAGTCTTGTCTGAGGAGGGCCCATGGCAAGCACCAGATGTGCCCCTACAAAAAAGATGGCCATGAGTCTTCGCCTCCAACCCCCCAGCACACATGCAGGAGCATTGGAGACCCTGGGTGCAAACCTCCCTGTGCATCCCAGCACACAGTGGGCCCTCGGTGGCTGCCCTTCCTCAGGAAGAGGCCTGGCCAGCACAGATATGGCAGCAAGAGAGGGCAGGCTTCTGGCCGGGGCCGCCCTACCCAGCTGGGTATGCAGTGCCCATGAGTGCCCCACACCTGAGCCTATGCCCAAAGGTGAGCGGGGACACCTGGCAGGTGGACCACAACAAAGAGGAGGAACTAACATTGGGCTAGGAGGGCTTCTTGGGTGAGGGGAAGCTGTACCCTGAATGGCCAGGAGGGTTCTAGAAAGAGGAGACAGCAAAAGCAGAGGCAGAGTCGAACCAAGGCATCTGGTAGGGAGAGATAAGGGTGAAGATGTAAAGGTCAAAAGGTCTTGGAAGGAAATGTCGAGGCCAGGATGAGGAGTCTGGGCTATATTGTGTAGGCAAAAAAGTAAGTGGCCCTAGGGAGGGTGCTCTGACAGGGCGTGGAAGAACTGGAAATGGAGGCAGGGGGCTAGCCCAGGTGTCTGGGCCAGAGCGGGACGTAAGAGGGAGCCGTGATTTTGTGAAGGTGTGTCTCGGGCCACATGCAGGCTGCCGGGGGACATGTGGCAACACAGAAGGTAGGAAGGGGCCCTGTCTGAAGGGTGAGAGCCAGAATAAGAGGGTTCTGGGGCCCTTGGGTAAGTCTTGGCCCTTCTCAAACCTCAGTCTCGCTCACTCGCTCTGGAAAAGGAGGCTGACCCTACAAGCAGGGGTAGAGCGCTGACTACCCCTCAAAGTCTCCCCTCCTTGGCCAGACACAGGTACCTCCCTCCGGCAACTATCAGATGAGTCCCAACGGGGGCCATGTGTAGAAACCCAGCCTGGGCCCACTGTCATCCTGGGAGGCCCAAGTTCCCAGAAAGGTCTAGCTTGGGCAGGGCACAGGATAGGGCTGGGAGGGCCTCCATCAGGGCTAGGACCCGAAGAGGAGGCTAACCCTTCCCCTCTCCCAACCCCTCCCTGGGCCCTGAGCTATTTCCCTGTTTGCTGGGGATGGAAATAACTCAGGCTCAGCCCCAGGAGACCAAGATAGCTATTCTGATCAGCCCCAAGAAACGAAGCTCCAGTCATTCCATAGAGGACCGAGGGACACCCTGACCCCCCAGCTCTAGCTCTCGGCCAAGCGGCAGCAGTGGTCAGAACTAGCAGGGGCCTCTGGGAAGACAGAGAGACTGAAGGACTGAGAGGGTGGGGCAGAAGCTCAAGGTCACCCCCGGCCTGCCCCCAACCACAGCGTGTGGGGAGATTTGGGAAGGTGCCCCTAGAGCAACTCTGAATAGGGGAACAGAGCCTCTCCAGTGTGGTGAAGGTCAACTGGGACTCTCAGCTATCCTTGCCCCCTGCCCTGCGCCCCGCACCCTGCGCCTGGGCTGTGCTGCTGACTCCTGACACTCTGTAGCTTTGTGGATGCTCCCAAAACCAGCTGCAGGCTCTAGAAGACGGCAGACAGGCCTCTCTGGTGGCCTCTGGCCAGGGGTGAGTCCTGTGGGAAGGGAAGAGGAGGAGGAACAGGAAGACCACATAACCGATCCACCCACAATGTTTCAGACATGTGCAAATACACACCACACTAGGAACTCACAAAGGCACACTCTGACAGGGCCTTGCTTGTCAGCCCAGGTTTGAGAGAAGCCCAGATAAGCCATGAACAGATATTAGAAAGGTGGGTGGCCCTCTCCAAGCATCTCACAGGGTTTTGGGGGCAGAAAACCTGAATTCCAATCCTAGCACTGTCCTGACTCTGCATGACCTTGGGCAAGTCCCTTTGCTTCTCCGAGCCTCGGCTTCCTTCTCTGAAAAATAGTCACATCTCAGAACCACTGTGAGGATTCAGCAAGAGTACACCATAAAGTGTTCAGCATAGCACCTGGCACTGTCCCTCTATCCTCGCCCCAATGCAGAATGCAACCAACATTTTCAGAGGAGAACAGAACTTCCAGATCCTTTAGCAGGTATCCCCTCACCCCACCTGGTCTAGAGAGCCCAATTTCCATTCCACTCTGCATGAACCCAACAGACCCTCTTGTGGAGATGGGAGCCTCATAGGGTCTGGCCCAGACGGTGCAGGGGCCCTGCTCCAGCTCTCCAAATCAGACACCACTCGTGGGGAACAAGTCCGTGCCCCCTCTCTCCGCACAAAGGGAACTGAAGGAGCCCGGGGCCAGAGAAGTCAATGCCTATGGATCAGAATTCTGGCTTGGTCTGAGGAGCTGTACTTCCATCCCTGTCCCCAGCAGCCCCTGGGCCACTGTGTCCCCAGCAGCCAGCCTGCCCCCACCCCCCACTGCAGTCTTTCTGCCTGGAGGGAGGGAGGGGAGAACAGAGGCAGTTGACCCAAAAACAATAGAGGATCCCAAAGTGATGATTCACAGTCCATTCACAGCCCAACACCTCAGTGTGCAGAAGGGGAGACTGAGGCCCAGTTGGGGCCAGTGAGAATACAGGTTACTGGGGACAAAGCTTTGCCAGGCATCTGGGACCTCAGTGTGTGAGTGTGTGTGTTTGGGCGGTGGAGCCTGAGGCTACCTCAGGGCCCCCCAGCTGCTGCCAGAAATGTCAGTCACCTCACCAGATGCCACCCAGGCTTGGCCCCCTCTCCCTCTTCCAGGGCAAGTCACTCTGGGTCCTCCCCACTGACTAAACTGAGACGCTGAGAGGTGCCCTCTTGGGGACAGTTCTGGAGAGACCCTCTCCTCCCCCTCCCTCTATCTACAGGCAGGTGTTTGAGGCCCCTCCTCTCTCTGCCTCTTACTCATTCCCCTGAGGCCCGTACACACAGACTGATGGACACGGACACACACACACTCACACTGACAATACCTGACCCAACAAGCACACTATGGCTCCAGGGATTTGGGGACTGGTCCTCACAGTCACTTGGGGTTCCTCTCCCTCTATTTCACACTCACTCGCATTAGGGAGCCGCTCTGGCCCTGCCTTGGTCATGTCCCAGGCCACACACAGACTGTGACCCGGGTCTCACAGCAAGCTGGGGTCACGGTCACCCGCAGGGACCTGGGGTCTCTCTCACACAGTCACACGCACTCACTCGGCCTGTCGGAGACACACAGAGCCCCTCTGTGTCTCCCGCTTGGCCCCGGCGTCACCGCTCAGTGTCCCGGCCACACGGTCTCCCGGGCTGGGCCGCCTCACGCGCCGTGTCACCCACAGTCACGGGCTGACACCGTTCAGAGCCCCCCCCTCCGGCCACCCCGCGCCGCCGCCGTCCCGTCCCGCACCCGTTCCTGGTCTCGGTCCAAGTTTCCCGGGCCGGGGGCGTCTCCGGGGCCCGCCGATTCCTCAAACTGCAAGTCCCGCCGCGGCTTCGCCACCGCGCACGGCCGGGCCTGGAGTCGCGGCCGGAGGACGCGCAGGTCCCGGGGCATGGCTCTCAGAGACGGGTGGGGACCGGTGCGCGGAAGACTCCGGGACAGGACGCGGGGGCGCGGGGTGGGGGGCGCTCGGGGCCGGGGCTGCGGCATCCGCCGCGCCGGCCAACTTCCTCAGAGACGCGGGGAGGCAGGGGGCGCCACTCGGGTCCGCACCCCTCTAGCCCCGGCAGCGAGAAGCACACCCCAGGCTAAGGCCCCGCGCGCCCTCCTTACCTGGCCGCCCCGCAGCAGCTCCCAGTAGGGCCCCAGGATAGAAGCGCAGCCCCGGGCCCGGCTCTGCGAGCGCCCGAGCGGCCGCGCAGGCTGCGCGCCTTTTGAATGAATCGCCGGCCTGGCCGGGAAGGTGCGCAGCCCCGCCCCCGCGCGTCACGGCCGCCGGCCCCGCCCCCGACGTCAGAGCCCGGGCTCGCGCCCCTGGGTCCCCACCCCTTGAGGCGGCGGAGGGCCTCCGCTCCTCCCGCCGGGCCGCGCTGCTCTGTGTCGCCATCTCTCGCGCCCCCGGGGAACTTGCAGGGGGCTGCGTGGGAAGAGGCCTCTTGGATCAGCCTTTTCTGGGCTCCAAACCAAGAAAGAAGGGGTTGCGGGGTGCCTGTGAAGCCTGCTTCTCCCTCTCCCACTCGCCCTGCTTGTGTTCCCTCTCTCGCGATCTCTCTCCGTGTCAAATAAATAAATAAGACCTTTAAAAAAAAAAGGCGGGGGGTTGTGAGATGCAAGATAGACTGGAGACTTGGATGCTACTCCGGGTCCATTGCCAGTGCATTATCAGTCCAAGCAGGACCACCACTGCCCCTTCCTGGGTCTTGTTTTCCTCCTAGAAACTGGCAGCCAGGGAGAACCACCTCGCTTTGCCGACGAGGCCCAGGCCCGCCCCTGGAAGCCCCTGCCTAGTTGATGAGGGAAGTCCAGGTGAAAGTGAATCTGTAGTGGAGGTCCATATGGTGTCTCCTGCCCATTCCTCAGGGCCCAGCCCAAATCCTTCTCCAGAGGCCTTTCCTGTTTCCACCCCCCCACCCCCACCCCTGTCTGACAGGATAGTGAGTCCCTCCTTCCAGCAGGACAGATGACACCCTGTCCCTTCCCTACGACTTCCCTACCACTGTTCCAGGCTGTCCCTTCCCTACCTCCAGCTGTCCCACCTTGCCAATTCCCTTTGCCAGCCATCAGGGTGCCCAGCAAGGCAGTGACTAGGGACTCCAGGACACTATTCACATTGTATTCCCAGCTCTGTGAATTGTGCCCCCTGGAGTTGTGCAATATGGTAGGCCGGGACTGGAGGCAGCAGTCAGCAGCCAGAGTTTCCCTCCTGCTCATTACTATCGAGCGGATCCCCGGTGGTCCTCCCAGGACAGCAGGGAGGGCCTCATGCTGGGGGCAGAGGCCTGGCTGGGATCAGGATAATCACAGCCCATGACAGAGTTAGGGGAAGGTAAATAAGTCTGTTGGGGATGGATTGCGGGGAGAGGTGGAGAATTCTAAACAAACTGAGCTGTGGGGTGAGGGGGTGGGGTAGGTCAGGTCCCCAGGGTCCAGGAGATTCCAGGAAGAGAAATGGACACCTGCAGAGGGAGGGGGGCAGAAGAAGAGTTTCTGTTTCCTTGGGCCATGCCCATGTTGTAGGAAAGAGCAGGAAGAGCTCCAGATGACTGATGTCAGTATCATAGCCCCACCCACCTCATATCTCAATGGAGACCCCCCCACCCCACCCCAGGGTTAGGGCAAGGGTGGTCCCAGGGTCAAACATCCCAAATCCAAGCCCATGGGGGGTGAGGGGGGAACCCAGAGAGGATCCATGCTGGGGACCTGGTGAGAGGGTGAGAGCAGCCTAAGAGGCCCTCTGTTTCTGCATATGTTTTCTTTGTAAGGGGACCTTCTATACCCCAGTTCCAAGTTCCACAGTTCAAATTTGTGGCATGTCATGTGCCACTTAATAGGCCAAATGGGGAAATGCTTTTCGGTCAAGGAGCACTGACCGTTAATCAGACATCCTACAGATGGTCTGCACCTACTGCCAGCTCTCTGTGAGGCTTTGGTCAAATCCCTCCCCAGATTCAGTTTCCCCACCTGAAAACTGGGGTGCCAGACTTGTTACCTGAAGGTGGTTCTAGTTCTCTGTGGGATGATATGATCTGCCCCCACTCACCTGAGTGGTAAGGGTGGGCAGCAGCCCCCTGAGCTGGGAGAAAAGATCAGGGATGGTGGGGCTGATAGGGTCCCTCTTGTGGCTCTGGGAACTCTGGTTGGCACCTTTGGTCTCTCAGGCTGCAGGTCCGTAGAGTTGGGTCTCCCGGAGCCACAGACCACACACATCCCACCCTCGAACCCTCAGGTTATGAGGGAGCCTAATTGTTATTTATTGTCAGCTCTGACTCCTGAAGCACAATGAGCTACAGATGGGACCCTGCCCAAGAATCTGGGAGCATCTAGTGAGGAGGCAGGGAAGGAGTTGTGGAGGCCACAGGAGATTTAAACTGGCTTTTTATGGAGCTTGGAGAGCCACAGGCTGAAGAACAAAGGACTCTCACAATCACAGGCTTTTAAAACTCCTGGCGTCTCAGGTGAACCCGTGAAATCTTAGCATAACAATCCCTGCACTGAGAGACCATCTCATTTGAACTTGTCATAGCGCAGCTGAGGAAGTGAGCACAGAGAAAGCCTGCACCTCACTCTAGGTGGCACAGCACAAGCCCCAGTAAGCCAGGATGAGCTGTGATGGGGCTCCAGAGTCAGGGGCGTGGACTCCATGTCCCACTGAGGCTCTGCCTGCAGTGGGGACCCTGTCCCACAGGATCTGAGGCATGGGGTGCAGTTGTTGGCAAGGGATCTGAACAGATGGCCGTCCCCGGGGTTGTAGACCAGAAATTGTGGCGCCCTCTGCTGGCCACACTGCAATTTTAACAAGGAAGTACAGAGCAGGAGGAATGCTTTAGGGGCACCTGGCTGGTTCAGTCAGTGGAGAATAGGACTCTTTATTGTAAGATTGTAAGGTTGTAAGATTGAACCGCACGTTGGGTACAGAGATTCCTTAAAAATAAAAAATCTTGGGGCGCCTGGGTAGCTCAGATGGTTAAGCGTCTGCCTTCGGCTCAGGTCATGATCCCAGGGTCCTGGGATCGAGCCCCACATCTAGCTCCCTGCTCCGTGGGAAGCCTGCTTCTCCCTCTTCTACTCCCCCTGCTTGTGTTCCCTCTCTCGCTGTGTCTCTCTCTGTCAAATAAATAAATAAAATCTTTAAAGATAAATAAATAAATAATCTTTAAAAATTTTTTTTTCAATGCTCTGTCCTTGGCTAACCCCTAACTGGCCAAGTCCTACCCCTCTAAAGGTGGGCTGCCCCCGTGTGTGTGTGCCTTAGCTCCAGGGCGAGGGTGGGCTTTGGTCTAAGGAGGAACTGGGGCTAGGAGGCCAGGGTGGGGTTCAGCCTTGGGGCAGGAGAGGAACTGAGCTGAAGCTGCTGGGCCTGAGAGCTAGGTTCAGTCCTAATTTAGGTCCAGACCCTGAGCTGGGTCTGGAATCTCACTGGGGTTGGGTTTTGGGGTCACAGAGACAGGGGTCAAGTCCCAGTTCTGCCATTGCCAGGCTGTGTGGCCTCTGTGGCTTAAGCAAGTGACTTCACCTCTCTGAGTGCAAGCTCACCAGCCCAGGGTGTTGTGAGGATCTACTGAGATCCCACGTCGGGGGCACCAGCTTCTTCCAGGACACGGGATTCAGAACCCCTATCTGCTCCCTCTCCTCCTGCATCCTCAGTACTTGCTCTGTGTCCTCCCCACAGTCTGGCATCTGTGCTCTGCCTCCATTTGTCTCCAACTCCTGCTCAATGCCCCCCTCCTCAGTTCAGCCCTACAGTCTATCCCTGATCCAGCATGTGATGCCTGTTCACTTGCCTTTGCCAGGCAGGGCTCCTCATTGGCCATAACGGGCCCAAAATAGCACTTCCCCTCGCTGCTTCCTGCAACCTGGCCTGTGGCTTAAAGTCTGTGAGGACAGAAGGAAGAATTGGTGTTTGGCAGGCATGCAAAATATGTGAAGGGCTCACAGAGGACATTTGGTGCCAGAGAGGGCAGACACTTGCCTAGGGTCACACCGTGAAGGGAGGCTAGGGCTGAGGCTTGAGTTCAGATGTCTGGGTGCCCCATCTCCTCCCCAGGCTCTGCCCAGAAGGTCTAAGGCAGGGCCTCAGCCAGACTTCCCGTCCCTTCACCAAGACTTCTGGACCTGCAGACTACTGCCAACCCCCGTTCGAGGTGTACAACAGGGCCCCTGGAGGCTAGCTACGCCAGTCGTGGGCTTCGTGGGTTCTAAGGGCCATTCTCTGACTGTTCTGACCACAGGAAACCTTCCTGCCTGGGCTGTCCTCCACACCCACCTCACCCTTCCCCTCCAGCCTCAGTGTTGCCTTACTGGGTGAGCTGAGGTTAAGTCCCTATCCCTCTCTGTGCCTCATCTTCCCCACGAGGCAGATGTCTAGCTAAATCCTGCCCTCCGTCCCTAACCCTCTGTCCCGAGAACCCATTTGGAGAAGGGATGGCTCTCTCCTGGCCTCTGAGATCAGGACATCCTGCCCAGGGCTGGTCTACGGAACATGAGCCAGAGATCTCATGAGGGACTGGATGTGGCTCTGACCCCTCAGACTCCATCTCTCCTGTCCTCCGGCCCCTCCACGTGGCTGCCCACCCCACTTCCCTGAGCCGCAGAGCCCTGAGCAGACAGACCACATGTGAATCCAGGCTGTACCACTTAGCAGACTAGTGACCTTGAGGAAGGCATTTTACCTCCCTGAGCTTCAGTTTCCTCATCTGAAAAAAGAGAATAATAATGGCACCAACTTCCCAGGACCATCTTGAGGATTAAGCGAGATGGTCCATGTTCCTGACTTGCAGCAAACAATAACTGGGAGCTGGGGTGGTGCCAGCTCCCAGTTATTGTCCTTTGACATTTAAGACCTAGAGGGGGACTCTAACTGAATTCTCCAGATTGAATTCCACAAATATTTGAGCGTCTACTGTGTGTCAGGCACTGCAGGCAGCCTGGGGATGGAGCAAAGAACAAAGTGAAGTCGCCTCTCACAGAGCTCACTCTGGCTTCCCCTGCCTTTTCCTCTGCTCCAGCTGGGCCTACACCATGGACTCCTCACTCCAGGCCCTCCCCTCCCGACTGCCTTGGCTCAAGCTGTTCCGTTTTCATACCAAACCCAAGCCCCACTTCCTCCAACCCCAATGGCCAGCCCTGGTCGTACCCTGGTTCTCCACCTCAGCTGGCAGAATTAAAACATGGTATCATATGCCAGGGTAATGGTTACCCTTGGAGAGTAGACTCAGAGGGGGCAAAGGGGGAGCTTTTAGGGTGATGAAATATTCGTTTTTTTTGATCTGGAGGTGTTCACTTAATGAAAATTCAAGCCACACTAACAATTTGTCTACTTCTCTGTACAAACATTATACCTCAATATAGTTCCCTTGAAAAATAGTGACACCCGGGTCCACCCTCCAAACTGATTTAATTGGTCTGGGATGTGGGCCCCTCAGGTGATTATAATGTGCAGCCCAGGTTGAGAACTACTGCTTTAGAAGAGCAAATTCTTCCAGGATTCTCCCCTGGGCCTGCAGCCTGATGACTGTTCATCCCCCAAGACCTTCCTACCCACAGCTGACTGGCTCAGGGCTGAGCATGTCCACAGGCTGGCCAATGCCCCAGGATATGACCTCCTAAGTAGCAGTTGGCTGGCCAGGCCCAGTCCTGCTGAGGCACAGGAGCTGGGAAAATGCCGGGGACCCAGCCTTGGGTGTCCAGTGCTGAAAGTAAAGTCTGGCCAGGGCCCCTATGTTGAAGGCACAGTGGCCCCAAGACCACAGAAGCTGCATAGCAGTGAGAATAGCAGCCATCTGGCAGCAAGGCAGGAAGCAGAGTCTCAAGGTGGAGGGGCCAGGTGTCCTGAGATGGAGCTCCAATATCTGGGCCACTGTGCTGACAACTATTTAATTAGTGGTTCCCACTAATTAGCCCACCTTTTATTTCAGGGCACAACAAATCTCTTCTTTGTGGGGGAAAAGATTATTGGTCCCATTTTACAGATGAGGAAATGAAGGCTTACAGCGGATGTAACTCATCCAAGGTCACATAGCTAGTTGCAAAGTTAAGATTTCTGCTTAGCTTCAAATTCTGTGTTCTTTCTGCTTTGATTCACCAGAAATTCCACATGAACACTGCTTCCTGCTCTGGAATATATGTGTTTAATACCATCCCCTACTCCCCAGATCTTCCAAGTGAAGTGGCGCTGTGGGGAGATACTCCAAGTGTGTCCCGTGGCCTTGAGGGCCCAGCAGACCCGAGATGTTACACGTATACCTGTGTGCAAAGCACGAACCTACACTCCCCCTTCAGCAACTGATTTGTGTAAAGTGTTCATCACTTAGGTTGAAAGATGTTCCGACAGAGCCGGGGCGGGGGTGGGGGCTACTCTGCCCTTTATGAGTGGTTGCCATCTTGAGCTGTGTAGGGGGTACCCCGGTAGGAAGGGATCCGCCCTGTGAGGACTGGCCAGCCCCGTGGGGTTGGCCTTTGCATTCTTATGTCTGATTTAATGACGCACCACTTTGGACCAGAAATCAGACAAACGGATTCTACCCTTGCTCCAAAACCTGAAGTCACCTTGGCTTCTGTCAGATTCCCCAGCCTCACAGGGGGCTTTGCTGCAGAACACTGTTTCCTTGGGAGCATATGTATAGTCTCCTGGTCGCCTTGTTTTTCACGTGCTGCCCGTGTCAGCTTCGGACTCCCAAGCCCCATCCCAGGCCCAGTGACTGAGGAGCTGTGGGGAGCCTGGGAATGTAGACTTACATGGACATATAATTATGTATCATGCTTTACATTCACACATGTAATCTGTAAGGGATTCTAACATGTCGCCCTGGTTACAAAGCCGTGAATAGTCATGAGGCCTTGTTTTCCTGACAAGAGAGCTACAGCCCAGACAGGGGCAGCGACCTGCCTGGGATAACACAGCAGAGTGGTGGCCTTGCCATCCCAGCACCCTTCTGTTCTGGGTCTCTGAGCCCTCCCTTCTGCTCAAGTGAGTGGGTGTTGGGAAGCCCATCAACTGGGGAGCCCTGAGGCTGGTGGCTGGGGGCCACCATGCCACCGACGGGGAATGGTCATTTGGTGTTTCTATTTATTGACTCTTTTAAAATTCATCATCCAAGGAAAGTTAATACATGACTGTTTGGTAGCAAGAGAAACATAATCTAAGACCGCAATGACCCACGCACCCCAAACAAAAACAGAACCAAACAAACCCCATCTGAAACCAGACCTTTGGAGCTGTAGCTGAAGAAGCAAGGGGCCTGGGGGTCAGACTGGCTCTTGCAGGCCAGGGAGCAGGGAAGAGGCTGCCCGCAAGTGGTTCCCAGTTGAAGAGGCCATGTCCAGCCCCTCAGCTTTGGGCATTCTTCCTGGAGGGACTGCCCTGGCAGGAAGGGTGTGAAGACAGGGTCTCAACGGTCAGAGTGAGGGGGCTCCCAGGCCCACCCTCCCAAGGTGACCATATGTGCCAGTGCATGAGACACAGGGGATGGGGGGCAGCTCTGAGGAGAACAAGGGCCCTTTCCTTTTCCCTGCTCAGGCCAGGAGAGAGAGCCCTGTCCAAGTCCAAATTTGGAAACGACTAAAGGCACTGCCAACAAGTTAGGAAATGCCAAGGCCTGGGGAGGCCCCCACATGGGAATCATTGCCCCTTGCAGTCATCACCTGGTTCTGGATGACTGAGGGTGCTTGGTCCTTGGCTCTGGATACTGGAGGGCAGGCCAATCAGGACAAGGCCGTGGAAAGTGTGTGTTGAGAGGCAATGTTTTAGTGCCCTGAACATGCAGTGTGTGTGTGTGTGTGTGTGTGCGCGTGTGTGCACATACATGCACACCCATGTGTATGTGCACACATGTTCGCAAGTATGTAGTGAGGGGGGGATTGGTCCTTCCAGGAAGGCTTGCTTAGGGTCCCAGGGTGGCCCCAGAGCAGGAATAAGGTCTTTTCCCTTCTGTGACTTCCTCAAATCACCCCCTGCCCAGGTCATTGCATAAATAAGTGCTTGGGAAGGTACACATCTAAAAAGGAACATAAATACTGTACATGGGAAAGGATTCTGTCCCCAGCCCTCCCACTGCCCCCAGAAAACCCTCCAAATATTGCACATGGCCCTCCCCAGCCCCATGGGGTCCAGGCCCGGCCGTGTCTTTGGTAGAAGCTCCAGGGACAGAGGTCCTGGGCAGCCCACTGCCCCCTGCCCCACCCCCACGATGACTGGGAGCACCGAAGCACCCAGAGGGCCGGCAGAGGCCCCGGCCCGCTAGCCAGCAGGTGTTCCCTCAGGAACACTTCCGCGGGGCTGGGAGGGAGCCCACGTAGGCACAGGTGCGCCCCTGGCGGGACGCTCCTGGTTGGAGTCCCCTAGGAAGTGCGGGCTAGGAAGAGGCAAGCGGGCTGAGGGCGGTGGGAGGGCAAGTCCGGGGCCACAGCGGCCAGGCTCACACCCTCCACAGGAGGAGGTGGTTTGTGCTGTCGTCTCGGCCCACGGTCTCGCTGCTGCTACCACCCCCACTGCTGAGCCGGAAGTCCTCATAGCCGTCTCCTCCACTGATAACGAGCATTTTAGGCCTGGCTGAGGCAGGTCCTCGGTGCCGAGGGGAGTCCCGGTGCTCCAGGGATGGCAGCTTCTCAGGGCCTGGGGGGTGGAGGGAGAGGGTCCATTAGCCGGGGGGTGACTGACGGCTGTGCTGTCCCCTAAGGGCCTGCACCCCAGAAGACAGGAAGACAGACAGGCATACTTTCTGTGGGGGATCCCACTTCCTGTCAGCCAAGAACTTCTTTGGAAAGAAATAACCCACTTCCTGGCAGTCACACAACTTCTTACCTCTTATTTGTGTGTTCTAGTCAAAAGTGACATAAGTTCTCAGGGCCACACCCCTGCTGTCTCTCTCCCTCTACCGCACATGTACTGTCCTCCTCAACCAGCTTCCTGCTTCCAACAGCCCCTTCCCAGCTGGGGAGCTTCGGTCTTCTGCGGGCGCGGACGGCTCCTGCCTGAGGCTTCCCTGCTTCCGGATTCCCACAGCCACCTCCTCGGGGGAATATGGTTTCCTGCCCGGTCAAAGCAAGCCTTGGCTCACTGTGGCCCTCCTTGACGGATGCCATCTCCTAACACGTTTCACTTGCTAATCCTCACAGTCCACGGCTCTCCTGCCTGAAATTCTGTGTTCTACTTGCTGTTGCTATTTCCCGCTCTGTCCATCACTCCTGGACGCCTTGCCCTAGACCGCATTTCTGGTCCTCTTTGATTCCCTGCCGTATGCATCCCTTGCTGGGCCACCGTCTAATTCTTAAGCTACAGTTCTTATAGCTCACTGCCTATCTCCTGTGATGCTTCTGGACCGAGTTTTTACACACACCCCATACCCTAGAAGGTTTTATTTTGGGGACTTTGGAGCCGATTTCCTGTCATATATGCCACTTTCAGCTCTGGACCATACTCTTCTTCCCTCTTGAAACCTCTTCTGGCAAGACAAGGGCAAATCTTAAGCAGAGTCCAGGATCCCTGGATTGGGGGAGGATGCACAGACCCACCCGTGTCTGGGGGAGGCAGTGGGGTCGGGCAGAGTAGGTTGAAGCCATCCGGCAGCTGGACTGCAGCCAAGAAGCGGACGTGGCCAGTGTGTCCCTGGCCTAGGCCGGCGGGACTCAGGGGCGCTCTTGGGCAGCTGACGGTACTGGGTGAGGTGGGCATGGTGAGCACGACGCCGGCGCTGGTGCCCACCCACAGCAGCTCCTCGCACACCAGCAGCGCCGTGATCCTCAGGCAGGCAGCCTTGTGCTGCCGGATGATGGCGTCCGAGCCTAGGGGGCGAGACGGACCAGAGCTGGGGCCGCATCCTGGCCCCGGCTCAGCCTCCTCAGCGATGGGGTCGAAGGGCTCCAAGGGACGGGGCGGTGGGGGCCGGAGGTCAGTACCTGCCAGCATCCTGTGCACGGGAGGTGTGACGTCTACCTCTGCCAGTTGCTCAAAGGTGCCTGGGTGGTAGAGACACACGTGGGCGCTGCCTTTCAGCGTCACCCACACCCCTAGGCTGCAGTCCACCATACAGGCCACGCTGCGGCTGGAATCCTGGCCCACGTGGAACGCGTGCTGGTCGGAGCGGTGGGAGGGGCAGGCAGAGGGCACAGGGGTGACTGGCGGGCCTGCCTTCCCTGGCCCTTCCCTGCCTCGTGCCCCACCATCACCCACCTCACCCCTACAACTCACACCAAACCTCTCCAGAAACCCCGCCTGGGCTGACAGCAAAGGCAGCCTTGCTCCTTGGTCTGGATGACCAACCTAGCGAAGCCTGGTTTCATTGAAGCCCCCCCATTTAAGCCTCAGGAATTAAAATGGAGCTGCCTTTTCCCCTGCAACTCAATGACTCTGTGATCAGAGCATATTAAAGCTTGAAGGGTTTTCAGATCAATCATTGGCCTCTCCCTGGACAGATGGATGCTTTCTTATGGCCCCGTGGTCTCATCCCCCTCTCTCACGGGCCAGGCTTACCCCAAATCACCAATTCTGTCCCCACCCCCACCCCCAACCCCCAGCGGTACCTCCAGCTGCAGTGTGTCAGGGCTCAGGACAAGGACTCGGTTCTGGCAGCCACACCACAGCCGCCCACCCACAGACACCATCTTGGTGATGGGGCTCCCCTGAGAACCCAGGGTCACTGACTTGAAGTTCTGGGGGTCCCAGAAATGGCCTGGAGTGGGAGCCGGATAAGGAAAACAGAGCAAATTCAGTCTGGTATTGCACTAGAGCCTCACCCTCACACCCTGAAATGAAATGCTAAAAACCCCATTTGTACATGAGGATACCAAAGCCCAGAGAGGGCCTGAGAGGTGCCCAAAGCCACGTCTCCAGACTCATGGGCCTCAGGGAGAGTGCCTACGCCAGCAACATCGGCGGGGTGGGGTGTGGTAGGCACTCACCTGCTTCTCTTTGGTAGACCACAAGTTCTCCATTGGCCAGAGACACAAACACCTGGTTATTCAGATACCTAGGCAGGGGAAAGAAGGAGGAGTCAGGGGTTTCAGGAGGCCAGAGGAGGTCACCTGGGGCCAAGGGAATCACAGACAAGAGGGCTACGGTCCCTGAGAGACCGCCACTGCAGGCAGGGGAGTCTGAGGCTAGGAAGAGGTAGTGACTTGCCCACAGTCACATGGTATATGAGAGGTACAACTAGCCTAGGGCGAGGCCTTTGGCCTCCAGCCTCCACAGAAAGGAAGGGCCAGTAGAGCAGGGAGAGCTGGGTGACCAGAGGAGGCCTGCATGTGGAGAAGGGTCTGGACCAGGAGGACCACCCAAGGGCCTTACAGGATGCAGGTCACAGAGGCTGTGTGCTGGAGCTTCATGCTGTTCCTGCGGTCACGGATGCTGTCGGAGGACTGGTACACGTGGATGCTGTGGATCAGGGGTGTGCGCACCTGTGACCGATGCTTGCCTACACCAGCCCCTGAAGTTTGCCCTCCACCTCTGTCTCCACCACCATCTCCCCGCTGCCAGGTGCTGGCCCAAGGTACTGAGATCCCAAAGCCTCCCTGTGGGCTTCAGACCCCCTGGCAGCCCTGGCTGGCAGTACTCCTGAGGTCTGACCCCAAGCCCTCCTGCTTCTGCTTCAGGATACCATGTGATTTCCCAAGCAGAGAGCTCGGGGTCCCCAGCCCCTGTCCTGCCCCCCTACCAGCCATCCTCAGTGCCCAGCCACACAGAGCTCTGGTAGGCCTCGGGGTCAACGCTCAGCAGGTCCTCAAGGCTGCCCCGGGTGAAGGAGCCACGGCTGGAGCGGCGAAGGGCTCTCCCATCCATTGGGCTGGTGCTGCAGGGACCGCCAGGCCCGAAGGAGCCAGATAGCGGCAGGAAGCCAGGATCCTGCTCCTCCTCTGAACTGGTCGTCTCTGCCGTGGCCTCCTTGGAGCTCGGTGTCTCCTCATCTGAGGGAGACAAAGTTCTCTGCCTCCATTTCCCTCTGCCCGGCCCAAGACCTGCTATCTTTCTAGGCCCCCATCCCCCCTCAGCACATCCCTCCTGGCCATGTCCCTCCTGAGGGCCTCTCAGCCCAACAGAGAGGTCTGCAAAGCTCAGGCCTTGTCATTCTGCTCAGGGACAGTTTAGCACTACAGGCTCCTAGTGCTGACCTGGCCCGCATCCACCACCACATCGTGGACAGGGGCATCAACCACTCCACCCCTACTCCATCTTCCCTACTTAACTGGGCATTCCAGGGTCTTCAGGATCTGGCCTGACTGGCCCACTGCCCTCTGAGGCCTTGGTGTCACAGCCCCCCTGCCCACCCATCAGTACCTGCTGGGTGCCCCTTCCTCTGTGCAGTCCACCCTGCCTGACAGCCCCAAGCTGGGCACTCACTGCCAAAGCTAGAGGAGATGGTGGACCGGCTGGCTTGGCTCTGCAGCGTTCCCGAGGGGCTGGGTGAAGACTCATCATCGGAGTCGCTGTCAAAGGGCACCAATTCCGGGCGGGGGTCCCCTTCGGTGGGGCCCGGTGTCATCTCCAGCCCCGAGCCTGCAATGGAGATGTGCAGGCAGGGCTGGGGCCCTGGCTCTGCCAGCGTCGCTGCTTCTTCGTCCGCGGCCTCGACGTCCAGTTCTGGACCGGGGGTCTCCAGTGCCGTCTCTGGGGCGCTCCTCAGCGAGGCCGGCCGTTCCCTGTGAGATGTAAGAGTGGGGATGAGAGCTGCCAGGAGCCGAGGCTCTGCCCCCGCTTGGCCGCAAGCCCTCTAGGCCCGCCCCGTCCACCAGACTTAGTCGCCTGCAACCACAGAGGGGTTGGGGGCAGGGATCTGTCCCACTGGCCCCCCCACTGGCCCCGGCCTCACCTGTGGCCATGGCGCTGCAGGCCGGGCACGGCACCTATGCAGAGGATGCGGGCGGAGCAGACGGCAATGCAGGCCTCCACGTCGGGCTCGGCGCGCAGGCTCAGCAGGCACACCTGGCCCACGTAGCCGTCGCTGTTGCACACCCACACCTCGGGCATGGGCTCTGGGCAGCTACTCTGGGTCGGCGCTGCGCACGAGAACTGCGGACGGCACCAACGGGCAGGGGAAGGTGGATGGAGGAATTGTGGCCAGTTCCCCACCGCTCACCAGGTGGCCGGCGGAACGAAGGGAGGTGGGCCCGCGCGGGTGTGTACGAATTCCCAGTACGCCCCCTCTGTGCACGCATGTACACACACACACAGCGCGTGTGCCACTCTGCAGGTCAGATGCACGTACGCCTATGTGATGTCGGTATCATCCCTTCACATACATATGTGTACGCATACATCCACACACATGCAAACCCTAAATATGACTCCATATATATGCGGTAACAAATGTGAAAAACGGTAAGCTCTGTCCAAATGTATGCAGACTCTGACAAGCGCATGACTTAGACACCTCACAGGAATCAGACAGCCTTCGTTCACATGCACACATAGATGTGTGTGGGCACACCTACGTGCACGTGACACACGTAGTATCCACATGCATGTGCAGAGTTGTACACTTAAAAGACAGGGGGCAACTGCCATGTTCACACAGGTACGTAATGTTGGACCCAAAACGTGAACACGTGCTGGTTTGAGTATACATGCGCCCGAGTAACCCCGGCCCCCACACACCTGCATGCCGCTGCGGGTTTTCATGATGGGGATGGCCTTCAGGAACTCAGGGTCTAGACAGCTTTTGCTGGATGCTGCAGCGGAGGTGGACAAACAGACACCGCTTAGCATTCACCTCACCCTTGACCATTTCCCTTCCTTCCCTGCTCTTCAGGATCTCTCAAGGGAAAACGAGGTGGCTGTAGGTTATGCCCTGCTTGCCCCTGGCCTCAATTTTCCCATCTGTACAATGCGGGAGGCAGACCCAGAAGTCTCTAAGGATCTTCTAAGCCCTGGACCCTGATTAATAGCTTTCCCTGCTCTAGGCCTACTCAGAGAGTATGTAGAGGGGGAGGGGGGGAGGGCGGGGGGGGTGGGTCCCGGCATGCACTGCCCTAAGCTCACCCTTTTCAACCCCTGATTCCCCTCCCTGCCAGTGAGACCCTGGGGAGGTCCCATGTTTCTCCGTAGGAGCCTCAGTCCACCCTCCCACCAGCAGGGGCTGAAGCACAGGACACCGCAGTCTCGGGACTTCTGGCTCCTGATCTCCCAGACCACAGCATGGTGCTGCCCACTGCCTGGACGTGTTGAAAGGAGGACACCGGCATGGGCCTGGCTTACCCAGCTTCCTCTTGGCATCGTCAAAGGCCTGCTCAAAGCCAAGGCGGGCATCAGGGTGAGGGAACTCGAAGATGAAGGAGTCCGTGCCCTCAGGCCTCGTGGTGCACAGCTCCAGCTTGGTAGGGGGGAAGGAAAGCGCGTAGCACAGCGCCTGCTTCTCCGACAGGTCCCGGTGCATGGCGGCTGAGAGGTCCCGCAGTGCTTCATCCAGGCTCTGCCAGGACGAGGACCCAGGCCTCAGGCCCTGACAGCTCCCCCCAGTCTGCTCCTGCCCTGAGAATGCAAGTGGGGACCTGCCTCTCCCCCCAACCCCCTAGACATGATGGGCCCTCTCTCCTCCCTCAGCCGGGGACACAGCTGTGTCTCCACCCTCAGGCCTGGAACACATCACTTCCCTCAGTTGTGGTGAGGCTGTATTTTCCCCTTCCAATAAGTGACAGAGATGAGTGACCTCTTCCTCAGGTAAATGAAGAGGCTGTTTTCTCTCCCTCAGATCTGGGAACCCCTACCGCCCCATTCCCCCAGCCTCAGGCAGAGGGCACAGACCTGGTGGGGGAAACCAAGGCTCTCAGAGAGTTTGCTCATCTGGCCCAGGGTGGTCAGGTCCTCGTCTAGGCGGCTGATAGCCTTCTGGACGTTCTCCCGATTGGTGGCTTGGGACGCCCCTGGTGGGGACAGAAGAAGGCCATGGGCAGATACAGAGGCAGATAAGGTCAGGCTTGGACAGACGTTCTTCCCTTCCCTCACAGTCTGCAGCTCAGCGTGGGGAGTGGCCTGACAAGCCAAGAGCTTGTCAACCCCAAGACCCAAGGAACAAAGTGACAGACAGGCAGCTCACAGAGAAACACCAGGCCTGGGAACAGGGGACTGGGCCTGATTCAAAGCCACTTGGCACAGGGTGCTGGTCCCTTGGAGAACTCCCTGGACGAGCACAAAGAATAAACAGCAGAGGGCTCTGCAGCTTCTGCAGGCTCCAGCAGACACCGGAAGCCTCGGCGGTGCAGCCTCCACAGGCCAGTCACCCGGGCAGCCAGAGCCTCGGGCGGTCAAATCTGCTGACCAAGGGACTCAATTCCCCGACAAAGGAGGGAAAATGAGCTGATGCTCTGGATTTCTCTAGTCCTATCCCATACCTGACCACAGCCAAGTAGCTGGCCCCACAGGCCAGCTCAGCATCCCCACACCCAGCACTGCCTGGCCGGGGGTGTCCACCCTGGACCAGGAACCCACCAATGGGCAGAGTAGACAGCAGTGGAAGGTACTAGAAACGCTAAGGCTTGGGTTTTCTTCTACTCCTTCTGAAGGACAACTGTCCCCCCACAACTCTCACTGTCTGGGCAGCCCTGGTTTCTTCCACATGACCCCGCCCCACTCTGACCACACTTGATTGGACCAGGAGCAGACACCTGAACTAAAGGTAGTCATTTTATCGACTAGCCTGTGTTCCAAACTGGACCAATCATCAGCCTGTATTCCTACACAGGGGCCCATGTGAGGCAGGCCTGAGTTTGCCCTGGGGGCCACCTCACTGAGCCTAGGGACAGAGTCTGGACCCGCACTGCCTGCCAGCCCAGAGGTGCCCACACCACCGTCCCAGACCAACCACCCCACTCAGAGAGGTAAACTTCGGATCCTGGAGCAGCTAGGGAGAAAGGGCCAAGATGCAGAACAGGCCATGATGGATCACAGGAGTTGGAAGGAAGGAGGAAGCAGAGAAAGCTGAGAGCAGTGAGAACAGGCAGACGCAGAGACAGACAGACAGACGGAGACACAGACACACATGTACACACAGCAGAAGGAGCAGCTCCTTGAACCCGCTTCAACTCCTGACAGCCTCAGCCCCAAACAACTGGATCTTTCCAACCAGCCTTTTGCTTGGACTGACTTGAGTGAGTCTCTGCTCCCGATGAGCAAAACTGCTGGACCAGAGCAGCGTGTCATCGTCTGATAGGACGCTGGTGCAGTGGTCAGTGGCTAGTGGCGGGTGTGTCTGCGCTCCCCACGCCGCCCCAGCCTAGGTGAGGTCCCGCCCTGTCAGAAGGTGGTCTGCGTGGACAGGTCCTGGTGTGGTTCTGTGGCGGGCACACCAATCCTTCATGCCACCCCCCTTGTACTGGCTGGGAAAGTGAGGCCCCAAAAGCAGAAAAGCAGATGGATACAGGCAGCCAGGCTGGCCACAGTTCAAACCCTCCAGGAGGGCTTCTGAGAGCAGGGCCCGGACACCCAGAACCCCCGGGCAGGCCTAGGCCAGCCCCACCTTTGATGATGTCCGCATCTTCTAGCGGCAGCTTCCACAGCAGCTTGTACTTGCTGGCCGTGTCAATGACGCTGGCTGCTGTGTACCTGTGGGGAGCCAAGGGGGTGCTCTGGCCAAGCCGGGGGCAGCGGGGCCCAGGGAGGGCCAGCTTCTCCGCCCCTGCCCAAGTGCAGCCCCGCTCCGGCCACTCACAGGCTCATGGAGCTGCGCCGCAGGGAGCCTGATTTCCGCTTTAGGGTCGTGCAGATGATGAGGTCCGTGAAGAGGAAGAGGGACCGGTCCTTCTTGCCACCAACGGCCTTCTGTGGAGCCCGAGGCAGGACTCAGGCCCAGAGGCCCACCCTCCTGCCCACCGTGCCCAAGGGGACAGCCAGGCCCAGAGAGGGGTGAGGGCTCTGCCCCAGATGCCCAGAGGCAGAGGCAGAGTTGGGACTCGACCCGGGACTCCTGTTGTGGGGAAGAGCAGGGAGGCCCAAGGGCAGCAGGTATGAGCAGAAGTGTGAACATAGTGGGGAGATGGGAACAGGTGGGTAGACAACAGGAGACTTCTTACCACTTCGATGACCATCTCCTGCCTGAGGAACCGCCGCAGAGGGGCTTGGAGCTGTGGGGCAGGAGAGACAAAACATCCTGAAGGTCAATGATTAATCCCATCTCCTCCCCAGACCCTGGGGGACCCCTTGGCCCCACTCCATGGGCCAGGCCAGTAGAAGCAGCATCCCCTCCGTCCTCCTGATGCTGTGTGGTCAGGCCGCAGGACATGTGGCCAGAGACAGACAGGGAGGAGGACGTGGCTGTGGACAGAGACGGGTGGGGACGCTGAACAGACAGGGATGCACACGCACTGCAGACACCGCTGTGGAGGTGGACGTGACCGTGACTGCAGGTAACCACAGACGCAAACAAAGGCATGGGTGGAGGGGGTGGGCACTCACATCCTCCATGCCCTCGATGTGAGCCTCAATCTCCTGCAGCACACGGGCATGTCGCTCTGCCTCCTCGGCACTCCGCACACCCTTGTTGATGCGTTCAGCCACCTGTTTGATGTTCCGCTGAGCATCCAACAGGAGTGGGTGGTCTGGGTGGTCCTCAGGTGTGTGCTTCAGGAGGTCCTGGGGAAGAAATGGGGTAAGACCCCTGCTTATTAGCTGTCCCTTTCAGGCCCTGGGGCCCCACACTAATGGCTAGGGCAGGAGGGACTATAATATAAGGAGGCTCCAGAGAGGACTTCTTTTCCTACCCAACCCCTGGGGACTCTTGATGTCAGGCTTGACTGAGTAGGGGCCTCACAGCCCCCTGCATCCTCACGTGCCTTCCAGCCTTGCTCCCCCGCCCACCCAACCCCATGCCCACCTTCACCAGAAGCTCATAGCGTGGGATCCGCTGCACAGGCTTGATCATGAGGTCAGACAGCGCTTGCTTCTCCTTGTTCTCACGCATGCTTTGCTGAAACCAGAAACAAGGTGGATAGGCACGCGTGTGAGGAATGTCATGCAAAGAAGGGAATGTCCAGGGACAAATCCCCAGCCAGTCCCTCCAGCCCAGCCCAAGGGCAAAGACTGAACCACAGGCTAAGGCTTGCAGTGCCCAGTCTGGGAGTTCTTGCCCCCTCCCAAAGCTGGCCCAAGGTGAGGGTCATGTCCATCCCCCTGAGCTAGCCAACAGTACCTCCAAGAACTTGAGAAAGGCAGGCCTCGCCTCCTTAGCCACACGCACGGCATCCTTTGCATTGAGAAAGTTATCAATGTAGGCAGAATAGATGTTGACCAGGACGTCCTTGGAGAACTGTAGGTGAAGAGGCAGGTTGGGGACCTTTAAGGTGTCCCTTACTCCACCTCACCCTGTCCTGGTTTCCAATGATTCACAAGCCAACATCCTTTCCCTCTAACTGGACATGATATGGTCTCTAAGGGATGGGGCTGGTGCTCCTGTGTCGTGTATACACATTGTATGTGTGACTGTGTGAGTAGGTGTGTACCTGTGCGCACATCCCCCTCCCAACGTATCTTACCTACGGTTTGTATGTACATGGACATACATAGGCCTACATGTGTCCTGTAGACCAGGCTCTCCCATTTCCAAGTGGGCATTTCCATCCCTTGCTCTCCCACCCCACTAAGTCCAGCCAGGCAGGTCTCCCTCCTCACTGTCCTCTGAAAGACACAGACTCATTCCAACCACTTGGCCGTTGCTCATGTAATTCTCTCCACCAGAATGCCCTTATCGCATCCGAATCTCACCCACCCTCAGGGCTAAGCTCCAACTGTGCCTCCTCCAGAAAGCACTCCCTGCCCTGACTAGGACTTTTCCTCTGTGAGGAGCTAGGCACGCCCATCCTGTCCAGTAACATCCCGCTCAGTGGGGGCACACAGCTGGTGGCTAATACCCGACAGCCCGCTGACAGCTGGGCTAAATATGGAAGATCTTGGTCAGAAGTCCTGGCTGGGAGTTGGGATACTCTGGTTCCTGTGTCAGCTGTACCATGGATGGACTAGGGGACCTGTGGTGGTGTTTGTTTCTGGCCCCTCTGGGCCCACAAGCCCCTGTGTCTCTAAGGTGCTGCCTGTCCCCCTCCCCAGGCCCGGGGAGGCCGCAGCAACTCGGAGGGGAAGACAGCCCTTACCCACCAGCCCACCCTGGGGCAAAGCATTCTCTGCTGATCCCTTCCTGGGACCAGGGCCTGTGCTCATCAGACCAGGGTCAGCATCCAAGTCCAGACAGGGGATGAGCCTGGGGACACTGAGGGTGGTGATGGCCTTGAGGTGTTAGCACTCAACAGGGGTCCCATCAGGGTTTGTCACATCAGTTCCTGATCAGCAGGCACCTTCTAAGACCTTCTTAGGCTCAAGGCCCACCCGCATCATCACTAACACATGAAAAAACATCCACATCGCACAACAATAGATAAGACTTTTTTTTTTTTTGCTGGTATAATTTTTGGAAGGAGTTTTACCATTTTGCTTTTGAAATTATTTGGCTCTGAGTAACCATTTTAGTTTGTGTTTGGCTATGATTTATCAGTCATCACCATGCATTCTTGGGAATTCTGGCCAAATAAAATGTACCTTAAGTTTTTTCAAACGTAATTAACCTCGTATAAATGAACACTAAACGTAACAATTAAAGAAAATGGCATGCTATGTTTTTACAGACACGTAATTAAATGTTTACTAGTTTTGCTTTTGCAGTTCTTTTTGAGTTTTGCAGCCAATACGTTTTCTAAGGTCCCATTCACTATGGTAGGATCCTGAAGAGCCTCACAGGCGGAGGTCAGCTCCTGGTGCAAGGGGGCACAGAGTGGGGCAGAGTGTGGGCACTGGGGCCGCATTTCCTGGAGTTGAACCCTCTACCACTCACTAACTGTGACTTTGATCAAGATACTTTCTCTCCACGCTGCAGAGTCAACCACTTTAAACTTGGAGGAATAACTGCACCTTTCTCCTAGACTTGTGAACATATATGATATATTTAGAATAATGGCTAGTTCATAAGTGCCAAATAGTTAGCTATCCTATTAAAATGCTGGATGGAGAAAAGAGCTAGTCAAGGTAAGGGTTGAGATCAGTAACAGCATCCACTGAGGTCTGTGTCAGCACCAGCTCAAGGTCAGGACTAGGGTCGAGTCAGTGTCAGCAACTAGAGCTGGGTCCAGGATCAGGGTCAGTAACTGGTTGGGACTGGGGCCCACGCCAGAGTCTAGCCAAACTCTGGGGTTTAGTGGTGTCCAGGTTCAGGTCAACCCCAGGGCCGGAGTCACTGCCAGTGTCTGCTCGAGTCCTGGGGTTGGATCTGGGATCAGAGTCAGTGTCCAGGTGGAGTGGGTGTGGGTGAGGGGTCCATGGCAGCAGCTATTCCCTTCTAGGAGGGGCCCAAGCTTGTGGGGGCTGAAGCAGCAGAAAGCAGGGCCACTCACCGACTGGACAAGCAGGTCTCCCACCTTCTGCTGGGCGTGCCAGGTCTGTACACAGTGCCGCACCTGCTCGAGGAACTGTTCGTGGTGCTCCAGAAGCTCGGGGATCTGGTCGAAGATCTCATCCACCAGTGATGGGTCACACAGCAAGGAGTTCTCTGGCTGCTTCAGCGGCTGCATGTAGCCCTGGGGGTCCCCCACAGGTCAGTGGGGGTACCCTCAGAAGGACAGCACCCCAACCCCCTGGCATAGGTGCACACGAAATCACCTGGGCCTGTGACTCAGTGGCCATGCCTCCCGGATCTCCCTTGTTAGACTCCGCTCTAAGAGGGAGACAGGAAGACCTATCCCCATGCCCCTCACTGTGCGGCTCGGGGCCTGGCATAAGACGGGGGTTAGTGGGCTCGGGAAAGGTTTGTTGGATGCACGAACAAGCAGAGCTTGGAGTGAGGAAAGCAAGAAGACTGGCCTCCTGGGAGACCCACACACACTAACTCAGCAGACGATTTATTGAGAACTCACTATGTGCTAGCCACTGGTCAGCAGTGAACAAGGAAGACCAAGCTCCCTGCCCTAGTAGAGCTTACAATCTAGTCAGATGAAACACAAAATACAAGAAAGAAACAAAAAAAAAAAACCCCACATTTCATCAGATCTTTAAGAAAAAAAAAACGCTGCCAATTAAGTTATTATATGCCATTAATTATAGGATGAACCTGGAGTTCCAGATGTTAATCTTAGAATCAGTTACACGTGGAAAGTTTGAGAACTGCTGTGGGGAAAATAAAGCAAGAGGGTGCCTGGGAGGCCTTTAGTGCCACTATCTGAGTACTGATTTCATGGTTTTCAGGTCTACTGGTCAAGTCTGATTAAAACTCCTTTTCTTCACCTCAAATCTGCTTTCACCGCCCGTTTCGTGAGAATGAAGAGCCCTGCTTGCGGCAGGTGTGCTCACGGAGCGGTTGTCCTCTACTGGCCGAAACTATAACTACAAGCCCAAGAATTGAGGATGTTTGAAAAAGTAACACAATGTTGCAGTAAAATTTATATTAAACATTTTTAAAAATTGGCTTGTTTGATAAAACAGCCTCGAGAAAGTCAAGCTCAACAGAATCCTCTTGCCTGGTTGGGGATTCTTAGAAGGTCAGGGGGTGATGGTGAGACAGGCAGGCAGCCTCCCTCTTACAGCTCTTAGGCCAGTCTGAGCCAGGGTCTTCTCTGGCAGGGGGGTGGGGGGGGTGGGCGCTGCTGCCCCACACGGAGAGGAGCTAAACTGCATCCCACACAGGAGCAGGCACACAGTGGGAGGAAAGACTAAGCAGAGACCCCGATCCAGAACCTCCTAGGAACCAACACCTGCACCCACTCATGGTGTACTTGCTGGGCAACTACTGAGTGTCCCGCCTTCTAAGCACCAGGCGGCACCTGAGAGCAGACAAAAGTCCCGGTGCTTGTGGAGCTGACACCTTAGTGGAGGGAGGCAGAAAATAAACACCATAAATAATGAAATTATGACACGTGTGTTAGAAGGCAGTAAGTGCTATGGGGAAAAGACAGGGTCAGGAGTGCTGGGAGAAGGGGGCTGGGTCAGGGAAAAGGGGGGTTGTTGGCTGGGAATTCGGGGGTTGAAGAAAGACTCAAAGGGTGAAGGTGACACTGAGGAAAGGTGTAGCCTTAGGACGTGGGTTCAAACCCCATCGCCTCTGGCTGTTAACCTTGGTATTTCTTCATTTTAAACTCCTGGCCTACAGCTGAAACTAACGTAACACTGTGTGTCAACTATGCCTCAATTAAAAAATAAAATAAAGAGAACAAAACTCTCGGCTTGCAGGAACGATACCAGTCAGTGTGGGTGGCAGTGGTCACTGAGAGGGGACACTAGGGCTGTGGAGTCCAGTCTCAGCTTGAATAGCACCGATATGCTCAGACAATGCAGACTAGCTGGTGAGAGGGAGAGCCCTAGAGTCAGACTGACAGGGATTCACCCCAGGGTGTGGCAATTCCCGGCTCTGTGACCTTGAACAGTTGCTTTACGTCTCTGTGTCTCAGGTTCATCATCTGTAAAATGAGGGTTATCATGAGATTTGTATGATTTAACTTATGTAAAGTGCACATATGAAGCACTCAATAAACGTCAGCTCTCAGTATTACCACTTGTTTCCCCCCCAGAATCCTTACACTCCAACCTAGTCCCCAGCGTGCTGGTATTTGGAGACAGGGCCTTTGGGAGGTGAGTGGGTCATGTGAGCAGGGCCCTCATGAATGGGATTTGTGCCCTTCTACAAGAGGTCCCGGAGAGCTCCCTCAGCCCTCCCACCAGGGAGGGCACAGTGAAAAGGAGGAAGTGGGTCCTCACCAGACACCAAATCTGACAGCGCCTTGATCTATGAGAACTGAATCTGTATTTGTTCAAGCCACCCAGTCTGTGGGATTTTTGTTCCAGCAGCCCAAATGGACTAGAATACCATTTAATAGTTGGATGACCCTGGGCAGTTTTCTTAACCTCTCTGAGCCTTCATCTCCTCATACGAAGAGGGAGTTATAATATCTACCTGACAACGTTAATGTAAAGATTAGATGTGATTTTATATACATGCACTCACGCACACATGCACACGTGCAGACGTGCCAGGCGGTATGCTAAATTATACATGCATCTCTCTTGCAGCCTGAACTCAAGAGGTAGGTGCCATTATTATTCCCACTATGCAGACAAGGACCCTGAAGCAGAGACTGATTATGTAACTTGCTCCAGGTGACATGGCCGGTCAGGAGGTAGTGACAAGTTCGAACACTGGTGGCCTGGCTTGGACCCCAGTCCTTGTGACACACCAGGGCTGCCTTGAGTGACAGTCCTGGGTTTCGGCTGACACTCTCCTGCCCATCTCCACCCCTCGCCACCCACACTCTCAATCTGGCCTCCTGAGAACTATCCCCCCTTAGCTTTTCCACCAGCAGGTCCTGCAAGCCTCCACGCGTGCAGCGCTGAACTGGCCAGGAGATTCGAAGGTAGAGAGACACGCCCGGGTCCCGCCGGCCTCCAGTGTGTGAACAAGGCATGAGCAGCCTCGTTACCTTTGCACCCTTGCACTGGGACACGGGTATAATTAGTCACATTTTGCGCACAAAAACACCGAAGCTCAGAGAAGTGAGGTGACTAGGCTAGCATCACCCAGCAGGGAGGCGAGTAACTCAAACCCTGGACTGCCTGACCCCAATGCCTTCAACTCCCACCTAGGGGACCACAAAGGACCCCACGCTCTGCTGGACCCCAGCATGACTACTGCTGCCTGGCAACCAAGGGCATCTCTTAAAGATGGCATTCTGGTTGTGTCCCAGCACCTGGCACAGCAGTCACCCCGGCCACCTCTCCATGGCTAACTGCTCAAGGTTTCTCCCAGCTTCCTGGCCTTTGCTCCTATTGTACCTGCTGCCCGAATGGTTCCCTCCAGGCTCTCCCGCTGCTGAACGCTCACCCATCCCTCAGGTCTCCACTGAACACCCCAGCCTCAGAGAAGCCCTCCCTGGCCTCTGACACCAGGGCAGGCCCCCGTTCTGTGTTCTCTTTCTGTGCGCTTGTTTTTAATATATAAAAACAATGTATTTTTTTGTGTGGCAAAATACACATCATAAAATTTGTTAATTTTAATCATTTTTAAGTGTACAGTTCAGTACTCACATTAAATACACTCACGTTGTTGTGGAACCATCGTCCCCATCCATCTCCGGAACTTTCCCATCTTCCCAAACCACAACGCCATAACCATTAAACACTAACTCCCACTTCCCCTTCCCTAGCCCTTGGCAAGCACTGTTCGACTTTTCTGTCTCTATGAACTTGGCCACCCTCGGTGCCCCATGGAAGCGCAATCATACAGTATTTGTCCTTTTGTGACTGGCTCATTTCGGTTTAGCATCACGTCCTCGAGGTTCACCCGTGTTGTGGCACGTGTCAGAATTTCCTCCCTTTTCTGGCTGAACGGTACTCAGTTGCTACAGAAACACCCTCCGTGCACTTTTGCACCCGCATTTGTCCTCACGTATGGTTTGTGTGACTGGTTACTGTCAGTCTCTGCCATAGACTCCAGGGGACAGGGGACGGGACCTTATCACTCATGCTCACCGCTGAACCCTCACTGAGAACACGGTCTGCACCCAGAAGATGCTCGTTGCAGATCTGTGGAGTAAATGAATGAACACTCTGGATCTTTCCAGGGCTCTACCTTCTGTTCTCTGCTTTCACTCTGCCTACATGGCTTGAGTAAATTCGTCCTCAACCGTACCTGCCAGGCCCCACCTCAGCTGGGATCCACGCCCTCTGCCCTGGGCCCCAGGCCCGCAAGTGCGTCCTGACTCAGGGGCTTTCCCACGCCAGAACCTGACCTGGCCATCTCGCCCCAACTTTCACACGTGGGGTTCCTCCAGTGCTGCCTTCACCCAGACCAGGAGTCCAGGCCTCATCCCACAGCCGAGCAGCTACTGTGCCAGGCCTGACCAGTGCACCTCCTGAATGTCTGTCCCAACGCTCGTTCCCTGTGGCTTCTGCCCTGGTCCTGGCCTCTCCTCCCTTGCCGACCCTCAGTGGCCTTGGCCCCCTCTTCTGCTGCCCACCTTCCTGGCAGTCACACAGACTTTATAAAGCATGAATCAGATGACCCAATGCCGCCCCGGCTCAAAGCCCTTTGCTGACTCTCCAGGGCCCCTGGTAGGGTCCAAACCTTCTTCCTGGTATCCAAAGCCCTACCACATGGCTCCTGCTGGCTCCCCCAGCATCCCCAAGAGGACCAACCCTTTGTGCTTTGTGCCAGCCTCTCCTTACTTGACTTGCACGTGCTGTTCCTGTTGCTGAGAAGATAGGTAGGGAGGAAGCCAGCACGTCCTCCAGGGAAAAATACCCTGACCCACACCTCACAGGTGCCCCCTCAATGTTTTCAGAGTGACCATATACTCAACTATGTCCCCAACGGGACAATGAGGTCCTGTGGCGCAGCTTGTCTCTCTTATTTGTCCTCATGTTTCCTATACCTGGAACAGGGCCTGGCACATGGCAGGTGCTCAACATTTTATTCAACAATTATTTTCCCAGTCAATGAATAAAATGGACGGGGCTACAGTTGGTGGGGGCACAGATTTAAGCTGAGGCACGGGGCCGCCAGGGGGAGGTGGCAGGACAGTAAAAGGAGGGAGCACCTGCCCTGGGGTGGCCTGTCGGGCCTTATTAAGTCCCCTCTATGTTCTCTTCCACCCTGGAGGGGGCTTCCTTCTCTGGGGTAGTCACAGGATGGGGGATTCTCCATGGAGGGGTGATGTTACCCAGGGTCATTCCTCTCTCCTCTCTAGCCTCCATCCCCTGTCCACAAAATGGGTTTGTTCCCACATGTTTGATGGCCTCCTAGACTCAGAACGGCCACTCTCAGGGGGCCTGGTTCAGCCTTGAGCCTCACCTGCAACAGGGTGCGCAGCGACTCCACATAGGACTGCTCCGTGTCCAGCAGGGTCATGGTCACGTGCTTCCGCATGTCCTTGGGGGACAGAAGGCAGAGGGTGAGTAGTGCCTTGTTCCCCTCAGACCCAGCCCCCTGCAGTCACCTGGACCCAGAGAGCCCACCCTCATCCTCCCCCTGGCCTTCAAGGCCTGCATTCCCACCGTCCAGGGCTACTGGCTGTTACCCCAGAGCACCATGGACCTCCACTCGGCCAGGGACTCGCTCTCATCCTCCCTGTGCAGGGAGCACCCTCCCCCTACATCTCAAATGCCCCCCTTTCCAGGATGTGCCCCTTACTCCTCCATCACCACCCCCATGGCTGCTGGCAGAGCTGATGATCTCCTGTGCACTTCGAGGTTACCCACTGGGCTCCTGAAAAGGACTCAAAACAATCAATAACCTCTCACCTTTGCAAAGGAAGATGCCTCCAGGCCACTCCCCACTCCAGCTGCAAACTCTGAAAACCCCTCCTTCCGGCTCAGTGCTATGGAGTCAGACCCTACTAGACTGGGCTTCATGCCATCCCTGAGAGTGCAAACTGTGGCCGCCTGCCACAGATGAAGAAAAGGTGGCTCAGGAAGGGGAAGTCAGTGTCAAAGGTCACACAGCCAGGTAGGGGCAGGGTTCACCCACTCTCAGACAAGGCTGGATATCAGTTCTCTCAGTTAAAAAGGTTAACTGAGCCCTACTCCACACCAAGCACTGTTCTAAGCATATGTTATTTCATCGTCCTGGCCACCCTGTGAGGTAGATGTTGTTCTTCTTCCCATTTTAAGGATCGGGGAAAGGAGACCCACGAACTAATGCCTCCATCCTAAGTATCAGATGGTCAGCAGTAGGGAATCCCTGAGGGGTCACCCAGATTCTGCACCCACACTTCCAGGGATAGGGTGTGCATCCCTGACAGGGCAGCCCTATTCTGTGGGAAGGCTTTGCTAGAAGCCAGACAGAGGATGCCTTCTCTGTGTTTGACTCCCTGGGACCCAGCTTACCTACTGCTCCTTGCCACCAGTTCCTATGCCTCTGGCCCACTCCTTCTCCAGGAAGGCTTCACCAGATGGTATGCCCACCTCCCTGTAACCCCCTCCCTCTGACTCAGGGACTCAGGGCCAGGTCTGTCCCCAAACCTGTCAACAATGAGACACACTCAGAAAAGTAGGCTCCTGTGCTAGGAACTCACGGTTGGGGGCGGTGTGAATGGCTCTCCCTTGCGGGAGGGGAGGAGACTGGCTTTGCCCCACCCCTACCAGCTGCATGCTCTGATGGGTGAGAAGACACTGGGCTTTGCCTCAGAGCCCCCAGCTACAGCCAGATCATCTATCCTCAGTGATTCAAAGGCCTTTAAAACAGCAGGGCGGCTTCTAGTAGGAAGGAACACCAGTTGGGCCCAGCCCAGGATGGAGAGTTGGGAGAGCATCAAAGGTCAGAAGGGCCTCCCAAGGAAAGGCGCAGATGCCCAATCCCCTCATCCCTCAGGGCCCTCTCAGCACTTCACAGATTTGGCTCATTTCTGCCTACACTCAAAGGTGTCACCATCTCCACTTTACAGGTGAGGTAGTCAAGTCTGAGAGGTGACTTGACTTGCTCAAGGTCACACAGCCAGTGACTGGCAGAGTGAGGACCGAGTCTCTTCATGGTTTTTAAAGATTTATTTGAGAGAGAGAGAGAGAGAGAACAAGAGTGTGTGCAAGAGCAGGGGGAAGGGCAGAGGGAGAGAGAGAGAATCTCAAGCAGATTCCCCACTGGGCACAGAGCCTGATGTGGGGCTCAAGCTCACAATCCCAAGATCATGACCTGAGCTGGAACCAACAGTCAGACGCTTAACTGACTGAGCCACCCAGGCGCCCCAGCCCGAGTCTCTTTAGCCACCTCATGTTGAGTATTAGGGCCCAAGCACCCAGAGTTCTTGCCCAGACTGACTGGCCAGCCACGGGCCACAGGGCCCCCGGCTATGCCCTTACTAGCTGTGTGACCTTGGAGAGTCACCTAACTGCCCTAGGTTCCCACGTTCTCTATGAAACGGAATGAATAATGCCTTCCTCCCAAGACTGTGAAAGCAAGGAGCTGGGAAGCAGGGCAGCTGTCTCCATGCACGCTGGGTCTTCAATGTCCATTCTTACTCTACCTCAGCAAAATGGTTCATCTATATTCATCTCCCTGCTGGACAGGGAGCTCCCTGAGAGTAGAACCAGGCCAGGCTCAGCCCTGAGTGGCCCAGCCTCCCTCCCCCTTCCACTCCCTGGGCCTGCTAGGCCCAGGGGTTAGGGTCACGGGCAGGGAGGCCTCCTGAGGGAGGGAGAGCTGGGGTAACTCACGCAGGGAGGCTGACGCTGCAACACCCGCCTTTCCCAGCCTCCTCCTGCTTGAAAGCACAGTGGGCTGTCACTCAGCTGTCAGGTAGAGGCACGGAAATTAAGGCCAGCTCCCTGTCACTGCATGGAGTGCCCTTCTGCACGTGCCCAGACACGGGTGTGAATGCATGTGGGGGTGGGGGAGCCAGGGGAAGCAGGAGACGGGCAATGCAGCTGTCAAGCAGATCAGCAGGCCCACCTGTTCTGGGCGGGACAGCCCTGTAGGCCTAGCCTCCCCCAGAGGCCCAGCCTCCCCTCAGAGCCTCAAGAGCCCCATCCTCAGACCTTTACTACAGGGGGCGCTGAAGTGGGAGAGGGAGGGGGGCTGAAGGGATATGGCAGGAAGATAGAGGGGGGCCTCTCCTACCAGTATGATTGGGACATCATGACCCAAAGCTTAAGACCCTATACACACAGCATGAAGACAGACACACATGTACACAGAAGAAGCCGTAAACGCCAGACACCCCGCAAAGAGACCAAAAGGAAATGTAGCCAAATCACCTAGCTGAGAACCAGGGCCTTCAGCCCAGAGATGTGAGGTGGCGGGGAAAAACACACACACCACAGCATGGGGAGGAAGACAGAACCAGAGCCCCCATGGGAGCCCAGGAGAGCAGGACAATCAGAGTCTGGGCCCAGAGAAACACACAAAGGCATGAACACAGCCCCTGGAAGCCTCCCCCCTCCTCTTCCCCCGGAGGGGAGCACGGAGCCAGGAATGGGGACACCACCATTGCCACCACAGCATGACACCTCCCAGGCCCAGCGGGTCCAGTGACAGGGAGAGAATGGCAAGCCGGGAGCAAAAGCAGCTACTCCCAACGCCCCATCCCCCCAGCACACACATACACCTGGGGACTGCCACAGGCCTGCTGGAGAGAGGCTGATAAAACCTCTCCTTCCGGAGCCTGTGAACCCAGAATACGTCTGGAGACAGGCTCTGCCTACACGCTGACCCATATCACGCACAACGAACCACTAGGCCTTGCCAAGGCTGGGTCTCGGGGTACAGGCCCCCCACCCCGACTGAGGTTGCCAGCCCTTCTGCCATCCCAAGCTTGCACTCTGGTGGCACCAAACCTCAGGGCCCTGCCAGCCACACCACCCCTGCCAGGACTCCTCATACCCTCAGTCTCCCTGCCCCCATCACTTGTCTCTGAGCCCCCGGGCCCTCCCAGGCGGCTGGTGTGCCTGATCCAAGTTCCTGGTCCTGCGCCCCAGCATCTACCCATGCCTCCCCCAGGCCCGGGGCCGCTGGGTTCTAGGTCTTGGCCCAGGTCCCTGGCTGTCTCTCCCCCTGCCGGTACCTGGGCCTCCCCAGGCTCCTCAGCGTCGGTACCGCTGCTCCCGGCGGGCTCCCCGGAGGCGGTGGCCGGGCCCAGATCGCGCATGTCTTCCAGCGCGATGGTGAACTGGGCCAGGGTCTTTACCATCTGAAGCATGCGGCCGAGCCGCCGCCAGGGCGGGGGTGCCGGGGCGGCGAGGGAAGGCGGGCCCCCTCTCTCCCACCGTCGCTCCCTCCGGGGGCTCAGCCCGGCCGCGGCGGCGGTCGCGGTGTCAGTCCCAGCGTCGATCTGATCGTGATGGTCCGGGCGGCGGCGCTGTTGCCTCCTCCGCTCAGCGAGGGCGCCGGGCGAGCCTGGCGCGCTCGGCGCGGCTGGCGCGGGGGAGGGGGAGCGGAGGGGAGTCCCCGCCCTCGGCCCCCACCCCCACCCCGCTCAGCCCGCCCCCTCCGCGCCGCCCGGTCTCCCCCAACACGCAGAGGGCGGCCTGGCCTCGCCCCCGCCGCTGCCGCACGCCGCGGCCTCCGCTTGCGGACCCATCCCCCTCAGAGGACAGAAGCTGGCGCACACCCGTCGACAAAGGCCAGTATACTGGGAGACATGGACCCTTTGTCCACACCTGTACCCACACAGGGCCATGCACGAATCTACACGGAACAGGCCCATATACATGGAAACCTGCCCTCCGGCCTTGACTGGTATACAGCTGTGGGTGAGGGCCAAGTGCACATACATCGCCGTAGTCCCATGCAGACCTGAGCCCTGACAGACATGAACTTGACCCAGTGCTGCACGGTGGCACATGCTTCCGCTTCACACAGCTATAAGCAGGCACAATACATGCACATCCCTGGAAACTGACACTGTTCTACCGTCCGGGGTAGGGGGCAGAGCATTAGGGCCTGATAGAGGAAAGGGCCCACCCTGAGTCATGCCTACTCCCACCCTACCCAGTGGACCTGTGTCCTATACTTGAGACAGTCCTAGTGGATTCCTGCCCTCTCTCTCTCCACCCCATCCCCCACCATGGTGGGTTGCGCTCAGGTATTTACAACCCCCACCACCATCACCGGATAATGCTCCAGAATGTTTCCAAGCATGATCCCCAGGACCTGGTCCTCAAATTTCAGGTGATGCCAGAACACATCCCAGACCCATTTAATCAGGAGTGAGGGCAGGGTGAGCTTTGTTTTTGTACCAGCTCCCAACTCCCACCAGGGGGCTCTGATGCGCGCTGCAGCTGACTGGGGGGGTCCCTCGGCTGTGCCTCTGCACTGGCTGACTTTATGCTTCTTCAGTGTACTGAGGGCTCCCACACTCACCAAACTCCTCATGCCCTCACCCAAACCTGCTTTCCCCTGAGTTTCCTGCACAGTGGAGACCTTCTGACCCATCTCCCAAGCCAGTTCCCTCCATCCCTCTCTCCACCTTGCTTGATTTGCTCCAACCACTTCTGTTTTAACTCCTAGAAACAGACCAGGCTCTCTCCTGCCTCAGGGCCTTGGCCCCTGCCGTTTCCCTCTGCTAGCAGTGCTTTTGCTTTTCCTTTAAGATGAATCTTAGTGCAAATGTCACCTCCTCCAGGAAGCCCTCTCTGATCCTCACATCAAGCCAGGTGCACCTGCTCTGTGCTCTCAAAGAGTCTCAGTTTTTCTTAACCAGATATCATAGTTTGTAATTACACATTTGAACAATTGCTAGGTTGATGGCCATCTCCTCCCGGGAGACTGTAGGTTCCCTGAGGGCAGGGTCCATGGCCCTTTGTAAACCACAGCGCTCTGCACATAGATGTTGGCTAATAAACAAAACTTCAATAACACTTCCCCCACCCTTCTCCCCACACACTGAGCAGTCATCACGGGGAGGCAAACCTTGCAATTCCCTGCTCACAAGCCTCCCCTGGCAGCCCCATGGCACAGGATCAATCCCGTGCTGGCTCTTGCAGCCTCCTGTGCTGTTCTGCCCTCCTGCCACCTTCCCCTGTTCAGCCTTCAACCAGGTGAATCAACACCCCACAGCCCCATCCAAGGGAATTATTCCTTAGCCTCTCCTGAGAGGGCAGGACATGGGCCCAGCAGCACTGGCCTCCTCAGAGAGTCCAAAATGTCCAACACTCAAATTTTAACCTCCCAACAGACAATCCTAAAGTAGTCAACAATGAAAACAGGCACAGAGAATTCCAAGAGAGTAGCAAGAGAAAAGAGGTGTGACCCCCTCCTGGCAGAGGCTCCCAGAGCAGTGAGGCTGCCCCAGGGGGCAGAGCCGGAGGCCTGAGAGGTGCTTGCTAAGTTTGCGCTGCCCTAAACAACCGGTGAGCCCGTCTGTCTCTCCTGTGTTCCATGACGGCCCGGCCCAGGGTAACTCCTGGGCCAGCTTGTCGAATGAAAGAATGAATGGAAGCATAAGTGTGCGCTCTGCATCAGCTCCCTTGCTGGTCCCTCTGTGACAATGGTTCTCAAAGTGCAGGCCCTGTGTACCCCCAGGGAGTGTGTTAGAAATGCACATTCTCAACCGCCCCCCCCCCACGCACACGTCCCTACAGACCGGAAGCTCTGGGTGGGGCCCAGCAATCTGTCCCCTGGCGGCACAGATCCTTCAAGGCCTAGAGCCGGCCTGGCCACCACATCCCATCCTAGGGCATGAGTCCTGGCTGAGCTCCTTCTGCCCCTGGGTGGCAGAACAAGGGTCCCCCCCAAGCCCTCCTCTACCTCTAGTTTGAACCAAAAAATCCAGTGAGTCCCCAACTGCCTCTTACCCTCCCTATGGGATGGATTATGGACTTACCCGGGAGTGGGGCCTATACCTCCACCTCCTCCTCTCAGGGCTGGGCTTGTTGGGGGAGGGTTTGGAACCACCAGACCAGTTGAGGGAGTGATGATTTAAGCACAGGGGATGGACACACCCCCTGGACAAATCTAAATAGCCAGGTCCCAAAGATAATCCCAAATCCCACACTAGCCCGGGCCGGGATTCGAGCGCCCCACCTCTGGCCCATTGCTTGATCACTACTTAACTCACGTTTGGTTTTCTCTCAGCACCTCCTCCCCCATCTGACCCTCTCTCCAGCTCTATGACCCGGGGCCTCATTTCCTCTGAGCAGTTGGGAGGCTGTGCTTCGCTTGGGCTTGTTAGTAAGGTGCATCTATTCCCTCACTCACTTCAGCAGGACCAGGCCCTGCACAGATGAATCCACCCTGGCTGGCATCCAGGAGCTCCCAGACAATATACAGGACTCAGCAGGGGGAGTCACCTCTGCCTGGGGGAAGAGGGGGTATTCAGGGACGGTTTGAACAACATTCTGAGGTCAAGAAATCCAGAGGCACATGGGTGCCCTGATGGCAGAGTTCACTGGAGGCCACTGCCCTGGAGAAGGGGGCAGGGCTTGGTGCTGAGGCACTGCTCGCTGCTGCTTCATTAAAGATGGCTAATTACATCCAAGCCCGTTGTCATGGCAACAGGGGAGCTGGTGGGGCGGGGAAATGAAAGGAAGCTGAGAGAAGGAACAGGAGCACACAGCTGCTGAATCAGGGTGTCCAGGGATCACCCCCACAACAGCAAGGCATCGGAGCCCCTCCGGGTGAGGTCAGCCGGGGTGGGGGTTGGGGACACCAGAGCACCCCTGTGCAGGTCCGGTTCTTTTGTTGTTTGGCTGGACTGAACTCCCCTTTTAGGCACTGATGTCTCTTTTCCTTTTATCTGCAGTGTCTGCAGTTGTTTGGAGCGGGTCTGGCTCAGAATCGTTTTTATAAGGGTCTGACGTGGCTGGTAAGGGCCCTCCTCTCCTCTCCATACCCTACACCCCACCACAACACATATACCACCCCCCTCCCACCAAGCAGCTCCCATCCTCCTCAGGCAGGGGAAGATGAGAGGCGGGGAGGGGCAAAAGGGCTCTGCTCCACAAAGCCACCACCCCACTGTAGGAGGGTCCTCCAGTTGGGTGGAACCACCCTTCTGCTGGTCCTGGCGACCACCTAACTCTCCCTACCTCCGCCCAGTCAGCTGACACTTCCCCATCTCTCAAAGAAGCCTAATACCTTGTTTACCTGCCTCTGGACACACCTCCCGCTAGGAGCCCCACCAAGACCTCTTGCCCACTGGGGGCCGCTTGGTCCTACAGCTAGTGCTGGACCGACTGGGGGCCAGTGATGAGAAAGGACATATGGATGGACAAACGGATGGGTAATGAGTAAGGGCTGACCAAGCAAAAGAATGGGATAATGATAGGTGAATAAATGGATGGGTGAACAGAACAAATGAACACATGAATGGATGTGCAGACACATGGTTCAATGGATGAGTAATTCATGGAGTTTTTATTTTATTCATTTGTTGATCAGTTCAACAAATATTTATTGAGTACCTACCATGTACCAAGCACGGTGCTGGGGATTTAAAGGTAAGAAGAGAGGTCTGTGCCTGCCTGGGCACCACAGTCTAAATGGGAAGACAGGAATTGCAAAAGAAATGACAAAGGCAATTCAGGTTCTGGGGCAGTGGGTCTCCTTGGGCTCCTGTGGGGTGGGGAGGGGTCTCCAGCCTTTCGTACCTGCACAGCTCTATCTACGTATCTGCCACAGAGGATCTGGACCCCAGAGCTGCCCAAACCAGATTGGGAACACCACAATTTAGAATCCTCACTGTCACTAACACTGCTGGAATACCGTCCAGGTGTCAAGCACCCCACCATTGCTTTCCAAGCTCTAGCTCCTCTAATCCCCACAGTAGCCCTACATCAAGGGCTCTGTTATTGTTTCTCCTCTATTTTACAAACAAGGAAACTGAGGCTCAGAGCAGTCACCTAAGTGATAAGAGGTGAAGCCCTACATCAAGGGCTCTGTTATTGTTTCTCCTCTATTTTACAAACAAGGAAACTGAGGCTCAGAGCAGTCACCTAAGTGATAAGAGGTGAAGCCCCCTACAGGGCCCATATTCCGAAACCCACCTCCTCCTCTGAGAGGAGAGCCCCACTCCACCTCCCCTCAGCCTCATGCACTCAGCTTGGCCTCACCCTTGCCTCCCTGGTGCACTAGTTGTAGGAGCTGCCTCTCTCCAGCCTCACTGGTACTGAGATAATGACATAAAGACGTTCTCCTGACCCAGGGTGGTTTTGGGGGAAAACAAAATGTCGTCCTCAGGCAATGCTGGGATCAGGGAGAATCTCTTCCCTGGGAACCAAGCCCTGGCTAATGGCCCAGATGGACTGTCTGACCTTCCTGACCCCACCGATACCCACCAGCATGGACTAGTGCTGGATGTTCCCAACCTGATGGGCTATTCATTTCACTGACGGTGCTGCGCTCCTCAGGTCTTCAGGTTCGTCAATGAGACCAAAGTTCCAGGGGAGGCCCTTCTTGGCATAGAAATGAAGAGGGCAGGGGCGCCTGGGTGGCTCAGTCGTTGAGCATCTGCCTTCGGCTTGGGTCATGGTCTCGGGGTCCTGGGGTCGAGCCCTGCATCAGGCTCCCTGCTCTGCGGGAAGCCTGCTTCTCCCTCTCCCACTCCCCCTGCTTGTGTTCCCTCTCTCTCTGTCAGATAAATAAATAAAATCTTAAAAAAAAAAAAGAAATGAAGAGGGCAGGCTCTGAAGCCACTGCTTGGGCTCACATCCTGGCTCTACCATCTAGCGGTGATGTGACCTTCAACAAGCCACTTCCCCTCTTGGGGCCTCAGTCTCTCCATCTGCTCTTGTCTGACACCCCTCCCCTCTTCCTCCCATCATCTGTCCCTTTGTCCTGCCTTCCCAGGTCATGGCCTGTCCCCTATAGACCCTCTCTTCCGGAAGGAGGAGGCTCTCAAGGCTCCACAGAGTTCCCAGGCCGTGTCCAAACCACAGGACTCCCCTGGGACTGGCTGCTCAGGGTGGGCCCCAGAATTCTGGGGAATGTGCTGGGGAATGGGAAGGAGAGATTGAGGGCCAAAGGAGCCTCAGGTCCTTCCTGCCACAGGAGGGCCGCTGCCCTGCTTAGGTGGGACTGTGCGCACCTGGAGGCGGGACTGTGAGAGACACGACGTGTGTCCCATCTGTGTGGACTCGCCCACGTGTCTGTGTATACCCCAGTCAGTGGTCCGTGACCATGTGACCGCACAGCCCATCGGTGGGGGATGGTCCGTGTGGTTCCGTGGCAGAAGTGAACAGCGAAGGCCATTTCAGTAATGATCAAAAGCAGCCATAGCTGCTGTTTCCTGAGCATTCACCAGGTGCCAGGCACGAGCCCAGCACTTGACACCGCTGTGGCATCTTATCCGCAGAGCCCCAGGGAGGTATGGCACCTGGCACTTTCCAAAGAGAGCTACCACATATTCTCCGTGCCACCTGCTCTTCTTATAATGCGGTACTGACACTCCTCCGTAGCCTAAGGAGGTTTATGTGCCTTCCCCCTCACAGCTGGGTGACCTCTGTGACTGCCTCGATGAAGGGAAGGCAGCAAAAAGGATACTGTGTGACGTCCAAAGCTCGCCCATAAAAATGCCATGTACTTCCACCTTGCTCTCTTGGGTCCCTTGTTCCTAGAACCAGGCTGCTGCATAGAGTGGAGGCCCAGGTCACATGCAGAGGCCACGTGTAGGATATTCCAGCTGACCGCCCAGATAAGGGCCCACCCAGATGCCAGCATGGACTGCCAGATCTACGAGTGAGGAAGCCTTCAAGGGGATTCCAGCCCTGTCACTATCTGGCTGCAACTGCATGAAAGACTAAGTGAAAACTACCTAGCTGGGGAAACTGAGGCTCAGAGAGGTAACGAAGCCAGATGAAGCCAGGCAGTGGCAGAACTGAGCTAAGAACCCAGGTCCTGAATGTCCTAAAGGGAGAAGGAAAGCATGGGGATGATTTCTGCACAGACCTAGATTTCATCTCTTGGCCCAGAGGAGTCCAGCTTGGACCCCCACCTCAGTAGCGCTAGAAAAATCTCACTTTCTAGAAACTGACCCTGCTGGCTGACGGGAGGTTCAAGGTGGCAGCTCTCACTCTCTGTGCTGGGGGCTCAGGCCCAGTTACTGGCCGATGAACCATGCTGGCCACCGCTCAACCCAGAAGAAACGCCTCCACCCACTGCACTCCTGACCCCCTGCTGGACCTCCGGGAGGGACTTGCACTCTCAGACCCTTGGTGGGGTCTGACTTTTACTACCAGCTTGTGTCCAGTGAGGTGCTGTTTCTCATGTATTACCTCATTTAATCCTCACACCAATCCTCTAAGTTATGTATAACTATTAGCTCCATTTCACAAATGACTAAACAAAGGCTCCAAGAACTGAAGCAATGTGCCTGAGGTCAAGAAGTTGGACGTGGCAAAAGAGACTTGGCAAAGCTGGGATTTGACCCCAAGTAATCAGCATAACAGAGAGGCAAGTGACTTTCCCAGGGTCACAGAGCACATAAATCAATCAAGCCAAACCCAGGACACCTTGAAATAGATGGTGATGCACTGTACTCTCTTCCTTGGATGACTGGCAATAATAGGAGAGATGGAAACAGGAGGAAGGTCTCTGTGTCCACAGCACCCCCCCCCCCATAGGGTCCGTAAAGGCAGAGACCAGGACTTCTCTATGTTCATAGTTGTGTCCCTGACCTACACTAGGTGCACAATACATATGTGTCAAATGACTGACTTGCTCCGTAACTTAGCGGAGTCACTCCCCACTCTGGGATTGTTTCCTCCTCTGTAGACAAATGGGGAAGGAAGGAGGGTTCAGGTGGACTCTAAATCCCTCACCATGCTCCCTGAAGAAGGTGTGTAAGTGAGGTCACGCCTGAGACAGCCAATGGACAGCCTGACCCTCCTCCTAGATTTCAGGCACCAGGATCCAGCCTTCCGGCTTCAGTGAGAAAGCTGGGGCTCCAGAACTGCACTTCCAGCAGACACCCACAGATGGCAGCAGAGGCCTGCATGGCAGGGGCTGCGGTGCATGTGGTTTGAATTTAACTGGTCTTTTTTTCATGTGGGTTTTCTCCCTTTCTTCTTCTCTGCCCTCCCCCATCCCCGCTTAATTTCAAGAAGATACAGCTGGACCTTCCAGCTTGGGAAGGAAGAGTTTCTTAACATCAAGGATAATGGCCGGAAGCAGGAGGTGGGGGGTAGGGGGTAGGGGGATAGACAGACCCCAACAGATGTGAAAAACACCTCCTGACCAGTTAATAAGCCCTGGATTTCCTCATCTCCAGGGCCCAAGAGGCTGGGACTGTCATCTGTACTTTTCAGGCAGAGAAACTGAAACCCAGATCTTCTGGGTCCCACATCTGAGTCTGAGGGGGCAGGTTGGCCCACCCTTGGAGGCCAGGGGTGGGGGGCAAGGACACCACTGGGAAGCTGATGAAGCCTTAGAGTAGGATTTGTTAAAATCTGGCAACCGTAGCTCCCGGGAAATGCACCTACCCAGCCCTGTGCACACTTCTGCCCACAACAGTGGTCTGGCCTGTGGTCCCAGTCCTAGCTCAGATCCTGTGTATGAGGTGACCTCCCAGAGCCCTCCCCTCCCAACTCCAGAAACTGTCTCATTCAAAATGTCTAAACCCTGCTCAGCATGGAACACTGCATAGAGATTTGGGCGCAGCACCGCCACTTTCTAGCTGTTGCAAACATCCCTCCCCTTCGGTCTCGGTTTCCCCACTTGGAAAATGAGGGTGTACACCTGCTGCACAGTAAATGCTCTGCAAAGGAGGGCTCCCTTCCCTCGCCTCCACCCAGTGCTCCAGCATGCAGGGAGGCTGGGGTGAGGGATCGTGGGAAAGGAAGTTATCCAGTGTCTGTTTCCAGACCTTCCTGCTCCCTCCCTCTCTCGGACCCAGGCATAAGCTGGGGGGAGAGGGAGGGGGTGGGCTCCATTTGTGTGTGTCTTCGGGGTGGGATGGGGTGTCCTGCCTCTAGAGCGGAAGATGACTCACTGGGCTGTGGGCCAGGCACCCTGGGAAAGGCCAGGCCAGCCTCAGGCCAGAGCCCCAGGGAGCTGAGGGGCAGGGAGGAGGGAGCAGGGCCTGCCTGAGCGGTAGATATAGCCTAGCTGTATCTCAAAGCCTAGCAGACAAAAGAGGCAATCTTCCCCACTTACAATGGTGCCAGAAATTATCCTCCAACCACCAAAGGCCGAGGGAAGCTTGAGGTGTTATCAACTCCTACCAACCTACTAATCTGACCTCTGTTCTAGGTGTGGATGCTGCTGGAACAAGGCAGAGGTGATCCCTCCCCTTTGGAGCTTGCAGACTTCGGTAACCATGCCTAGAACAGTCTGGCCCACAGTAAGTGCCCAGTATATATTTGTGAATCAGTGAATGAATGAAAGTAAGTTTCAGTGTTATGAATGTGCACAGCAAGCTTAGAATGCCCATGTTCAAGCCTTCCTTATAAAGGAGGGAGCCAGAGAAAGGTCCATTCCTTCTCATTTTACGAATAGGCACTGAGGCTCAGAGAGGAAAGTGTCTCGAGACCCCCCGGGCAGCAGGCATTCAGCTGAGGCTAGAACTGGGCCCTTGGGCCTTATCCACTAAATCTTGTCCAAAGGGGCCCAAGCTGCTCAGAGGCATTGTGGCCCCCACCTCCCCTACCCTTATTCTATTCCAAGACCCAGGGAACACCCCAGGAGTGGAGCAAGTTCAATCCATCAGTAAGTCTCTCTGGCTCTAAAGTAAGCCCTGAGTGCCCTGGCCCAACCCAGAGCCCAGGGAAGCCCCTCCCATCACACCAGATAAGCCAAGGGGGAGGGGGGTCGAGCTGCCCAAGGACAGGGAACAGGCCCTGCTCCACAATCCCTCCACCCCAGCCTCCAGGGGGCTGTCACTGGGCCTGGGTAGAAGTGGTCTCCAGCTTGGACTGACCAGAGGCAGCCTCAACTTCCGAGCCTTGCTGCTCTGAATCAGCGACTAGTGACCAGTCCTAGTGCCTGGGCAGCCACAGTCACCCCTGTGTGCGCACGCACGCGTGCCGCAGGATTCACAGCTGAAGGCCAGCCTGACACAGGCCTAGGTTCCACTATCCCAAAGCCCCAGGACCAGGACTACCACTTCCAGGAAGCTGTCCTAATACCCCAGATCTGATGACTCCCCTCCTGCTCTGAGCACCTCAGGCTTCTGGAGTTGCATCCGTGCTCTCCTGATACTGACAATAAGTGGCACCATCCAGCACTTCAGTTTACAAAATGTTTGTAGAGCCTGATCTCATCAGATCCTCATAGCAACTCAGGGGGGAAACCAAGGCTCAGTGAGGGGTCAGAACTTGCTCCGGTTCTCCAGATGAAGGTGGTGAAACTGAGGGGCTCAAATCCTCCCCTCTGTCAGTGACCTGCAGGGCCTGAGGACGGGAAGAAGAGCAATGGCATACAAATAGGAGTTAATCTCTCTCAAGAGGTTCCTAAGTGCTGCTTACAGGTGTTTATTTTAACCTGGAGACAGGATTCCTAGGTGGGCCCTATTACTACCCTGTTTTACGCAAGAGGAGATGGGCACAGAGAAGTTAAGGACTGGGCTCAAGGCGCCTCATGGTGACAGGATCTGTGCCCACAGGGTACCCCGGGGCAGGATTTCTCTATCCACATCTATTCCACTGTGCAGGAGAGGGGGTGCCTTCCAGTCCAGGGGAAAGCAGCAGCACAGGAGGACAAGGACACTCACACTGCCTTCTTCACAACAGTGGGAACCGACCGCAAGGCTGCGGGAATCATGCACTTAGGGAGCTCTTTAAAGCTCCATGGAGAAATGTTCAGTGTGATGTTCACTGAAAGAAGCAAGAAGCATACATAACGCACCATCACCACATCATAAAATATACATCCATATATATTATATACAATATATATATTCTACACACACACACACACACACACACACACACACACACCCACACCTTTGTGCATATATGCAAGGAAAAAAGCCTGGACGCAAATACACCGCACACCTGAAAGGTAACAGTGGGTGGGGGCCCTGGGAAAAGGAGGGCAAAGCCAGAGACCACACTGCACCGACGGCTGCCCCAACCTCCAGGAGGCCCATATCAGTGCCAGTTTCATCTATATAATACAGGATATAAAGGGCTTACTTAGCATCATGCCTGGAACAGAGATCTCCATAAACACTGGCTCGTTATGAACAACCTGAGAACCTTAGAAGGCAGGTGATCTCAGGGGCACCTGGGTGGCGCAGTTGGTTGGGTGTCCGACTCCTGGTTTTGGCTCAGGTCATGATCTCAGGGTCAAGCCCCGGGCTGGGCTCCCTGCTCTGCTGGGATTCTGCTTGGGATTCTCTCTCCCTTGATCTCTGCCCCCACCCCTCCCACGCGCTCTCTCTTGCTCTCTCGCTCTAAAAAAATAAATAGGTAGGTCTTAAAAAAAAAAGAAGGCAGGTCATCTGAGAGGTTGAGTGCACCAACCCCCTCCCAGGGTAGGCATCCCCTGGCAGTCCTTGTTTGCATAACCCCAGGGCCAAGGAGCTCACCCCCTCCAAGGCTACCATGGTAACTCCTTCCAGGATGGGGCATGTCTGCTTGGGAGAAAGCCCAAGATAGGATGGGCCCCTCAGTCCCTAGGCAGCCTTAGCATTGGATGGTGGTGACCTAGGAAGGCTCTTCCATCTCCCATTCCATTCCAAATCCTCAGCCTTAGACCCTTATATGGGGCGAATCTCCAGGTGTAAGGTTCAAAGAGCCTTTCTGGGTGGCTCTCTCGTCCCCAGCCCAGGTGACCACCTCTGTCCCTCCCACTGTGTGTGGGATAACAGAGTAGCACTTGCTGGCAGCACTTTGTGCCTTTTCCATTTTCTCCTTTGGAAAACAAATGAGAAACCAGCTGTGTCTGATCTCCTCCCTACCCCACCCCCAGCCCCTCTAGTCCCCTAGGGGCGGGAGGCCCTCTCTGCCTCCTCCCTGGACAACAGCCTGGTGGAGAACCCCGAGAGGAGGGGCCGGCTCAGAGAGGAGGGGCCCTGTGAGCTGGCTGTTGCCACGGCAATGGCAGCCCTGGAATTTGACCACTGGGGCCCAGGAATGGGGGTGGGGAGCTGGTACAGGCCATGTGGGGGCAGGGAGGAAGGTCCAGAGGCCCAGGAAAGCCAAGAAGAGCAAAGGCAGGGCAGGGGTCAGGGTCCCCTCCGTGGCCTCAGTTTCCCCATCTGTAAAGGGGGAAGAGGCAAGGACCTCAAGCTCTTCCCCCCCAGCTCTAATCCAAACTGGAATCTGGGTGAGGGCCAGGGATGGCAGAAGCATGTGAGGTAAGTCCAGTTGCCCCTTTTGATGGATAGTGACCCCAGTGGACAGGGACTGGCCTCAGGTCACACAGCAAGTCCAGGACAGTGCCAGGACTAGACCCTGGGAGGGTGGTCTGTCCCTATTTCTCCACTGGAGAGGACAAGGGTGCCTGCTTCATGATGGGGGGAAGAAGACCTCTAGGAATGGCTATGGTTGGGCTGGGCTGCGTCCACAGTCCTCAGACAACTGACAATGTGCCTGCCCTAGCAACCCTCAGCATTACTGGATCCAGAGGGCTGGCAGAGGGCCTGCCCCCCACCCCTTCCTGCAGTGCCAGGCTGCTGTGGGTATTTTTAAAAATGGGTGCCCGTCCCTCTCTGCCTTCCTGCCTACCCACTCCAAGAACACAGTGAATTCTGTTGCCAGCCCCCTAACACCCTCCACTTCAGCCCAGCCTGAATGGGTGCTGGATCCATGGCCATCCTCTGTGTCCCTGCCATCAGGACAGCCCCCTCTTGCTGGCCATCACCTCCTTCACAGTCAGCCCTGGGTTCAGGGTGATATCCAGGGCCCCTTCAGCTATACTCTAGGTATACTTTAGGCCCAGAGAAGGGATGGGACTTGTCCAATGTCACACAGCAAAGATGAGTATCTGGGAATGCTATGCCCCCAGCCTAGGCCCCATTTCCAACTGCCTGTCACATTATACTGGTGTTGCCCCAAGCCCTTCTTAACCACTCTGCCATTGACCTGCAGTAGCTCTAGCCTCTGGCCTTCACACCCACCCCAAAAAGATACTCTAGTTCTGGGAAAAAATAGAGTGGGAGCCATAACTCACACTACACACCAGGATAAATTCCAAATGGGTCAAAGATTTAAATGTAAAACAAAACAAGAAAACATAAAACACCAGAGGAAAACATGGGGAAACTGCTTTATAACCTTGGAGTGGGAAAGGCCTTTCTAACCGTGACTCCAAATACAGAAGCCATAAAATAAAAGCTTGATAAATTAGACCACGTAAAAACAAAACCTTCTGCATGGCAAAAATATACCATAAACAAAGTCAAAAATCGAGTGACAGATCCGGAAAAAATATCTACAACTCACAACCGAGACAATAATAAACTCCTTAATATTATAAAGGTTCCTAGAAGCTGATAAAAACAAAAGGCCAACAATCCAACAGAAAAAAAGGGCAAAGGATATGAACAGTTCATTGAAAAGAGAATCCAAATGTCTCTTGGACATGTGGAAAGATGCTCAGCCTTACTCATTGTAAGATAAATGCAAATTAAAACACACTGAGATCCCATTTCACCTCTCAGGGAAAATAGCACAGGTCCAACTTAGCGATGCTGTGGGGATACGGGCTCCTTACCGCGGTGCTGGACCCCTCTGTAGGGCATGAAAACCAGAATCACATATACGGTGTGTCCCAGCAATTCGATTCCTAAGAAACTGCTCTCAACGTACACCAGCCCCCGTACAAAATGACCTATGAACAAGCTTGTTTGCCACAGCACTATTTGTAACAGCCAAAGACTGAAAATTAACCTAAACATCCTTTAATGTATGGTTCAATACAGATCTGGGAGTCAGTGTGATGGGACACCACACAGCGCAAGAAAGAATATGGAAGCTCTTAACGCACTGATAAGGGAAGATCTGGGCCAACATCTTACTAAGTGGACAGCAGTGTGCCTCTGTGTGTGGAAAGTAGAGGAAAGACAGTGAATTTGCTGGCATTTGCCTAGAGAAGGATTCACAAGAATTAATAACCGGGCATCCTGGGTGGGGCAGGGTAGGTACTAGGCAGCTGCTGGGAAGGAGGCTTTTTTACCCTTTTTGATTTTTCTTTTTTTCCTTTATTTCTCTTTTAAGATCTTATCCATTTGTTTTAGGGAGAGGGTGCGCAGGAGAGCAGGGGAGGGGCAGAGGGAGAGGGAGGGAGAGGATCTCAAGCAGACTCCCTGCTGAGTGCGGAGCCTGATTCGGGGCTCTGTCCCAGGACCCTGAGATCATGACGGGAGCTGAAACCAAGAGTCAGACGCTCAACTGACTGTCCCACCCAGGCGCACCCCCCCCTTTTGATTTTTCTTAACCACATGAGTGTATTACATATTCAAAATATTAAATACATTGAATTTTTAAAGACTTCATCTCACCGCCTGGCAGCTGCTGCCTGCTTCAGGCTCCCGTGTCAGACTTTGCAACCCTCCTCATCTTCCTTCTCATCCATCATAGGCTCAGCTTCAGTCTCTTCCTCACAAACTGTCCCTTCTGTACACTGACTTTCTGGGCTCCCCCACCCCCGCCCCAGCCTCTGGGCATCTCCACAGCGGCCCCCGATCACCCCTGCACATTGCCCTGTGTTCCCAGCCCACGCACAGGACCAAATCCCAAGGTGGCTCCTGGTGAATGAAAACCAGATGAAAGTAGGAGGGGTGCTCTGGGACCCTGAGTTTGGAGCATTTGTCTTTGCTTCCTCCCTTCAGTTTCCCACTCGGTCTTCTCTTGCACAATTCCAGTGTCATCTGTGCTCTCTTCCAGGACACTTTCCCAGCCCACCCTGCAGCCAGAGAGGAAGCTCCTAGCCCTTTCTGCAGAGAACTGTCAAATTCCTCCTTTACAGCCCCCACGCCTCCTCAAGTCAGGCAACCTCAGAGCTAGACTTTGACCCAGCCAAAGCTTGGAGTTGATTCCCCAGCCTAGATGAAGGACCTGGGGCTGGAACTCGCTGGGCAACGGTGCCAATCCTGCCTCTCTCTGGGCCACAGATACCGAGTGTAAGGTGAGGTCAGCCGCAGGCAACTTCATAGCAGGGTGGGAATTTCCACCAGTGCGAATCCAGCAGAGCCCCAAGCCCACGGAACCCCACCCCACTTCTGCAAAGCCCCTTAGCTTTTTTCCTATGGCAGCTGCCCGGGAGGATGTTTGAGCATCCCTCGGGGGACGCAGCATATCCCTCTCCCTCAAAGATGACTCCAAGCTATTCCTGGTGACCCCAGCCACTTCTCCCCATCCCTGGGACCCTTCCTCAGCCAGGCCAGGTCACTACCCTCTTCTTCCAACTCTATGATTTCCCACTGATCCCCTGTGGTCAGTGGTCCAGCCCAGCCACCACAGGCATTGGTGATTTTTGGCTGATTTAATTTTCACAAAAACCCTATAATAAGTGTCATCATCATCATCATCCTCATTTTACAGGTGCATAAACTGAGCCACAGAGGGATTAAGTACTGGCTCCTGGTCATACAGCTAAGAGGAAGAGCAGGATTTGGACCTAAGACGTCTGGCCCCAATCTATTCTAACCATTACACCAACACAGCTGGACGTAGGATCAAACGTGAGCACTCAGGCTGCGTCCGGCACTCCGGGTGACCCGGCTCTTGCTGACACACCAGCATCAGGCCAAATTTGCCTGCCTCCCCACCTGTGTCACACTCTGGCTGCATGATGCTCTGGCCATAGTGGTTCCTCCAGCCCTGCGAGCTCCTTCCTCCCTCCAAGGGCCTGTACCTTCCCGGAAAAGAGCAGTCAGCAATCGGGGCCTTCCCACCACTCTAACACATCGTCTTCCTCATCAAGTAGGGCCCAGCCCAGCTCTACAGGCCCCTGGTAGGGGACATCGCCTGCTCACTGGAGCCTCAAGGTGGGGTGCTCCATCATCCTAGCTCCTTCGGGAGACCTGGCCCCACCAGGGTTTGTCCCTGCCCAGGGAGCCTGGCTGGGTTGAACTTCTGAGCCTGAGGAGAAACTGAAGGGAGAGGCTTGTCCTGCTCTCAACACCCCCACCAGGGCCCCCCTGCCCCAAACAGCGATTCTCTGAGTCCTAGTCACATGGAAGTATACGAGGGGAGACGCGGATCAAGAGAGAGATATGCCCCCACTTCACTTATATCAACAAGGTTCCAAACTGGCCTGTTTCATAGTTCAGTGTCAAGATTCCTCCAGAAGAAAGGATTCCACTATTATTTTAAAGATTTTACTTATTTGTCAGAGGAGAGAGAGAGAGAGAGAGAGAGAGAGCATGAGCAGGGGGTAGGGCAAAGGGAGAAGCAGGCTTCCCCTACTGAGCAGGGAACCCGACATGGGGCTCAATCCCAGGACCCTGGGATCATGACCTGAGCTGAAGGCAGACGCTTAACTGGCTAAGCCACCCAGGCCCCACCCCACTATTTTTAAGAGTCTGGAAATTACTGCCCCAGGGTGAACTCCAGACTTCCAGGGCTGGCCTTCCAGACTCCCCAGAACGCACCTGACTTTCTCCAGAACCAGGGGCCTTTCATGACACCTCAGACACACCAGGACTTTTTCATCACAAGCCTCTGCCTTCCTGGTTCTCTCTGACTGAAAGGCCTGGCCCCATTTCTGCCAGTCAGTGCTGCTGGTTCTTCAAGGCTCCAGCCACATTAGCCTCCCTCACCCTCCCCTACTTTGGCCTCCTTCTGATCCTCAGTTCTCAGATGGGGCTCCCACCTCTTCCTGGGGCAGGAACCTCTGTCTGTTTATCCTATAGCCCACATGCTAACCCTGCAAATATAGGTACCAGTGGGCGATAATGGAACCGAATTTTAAAGGTTACCCTGGGCTCTCCAAACCCATTATCCAGGCTGATTCCAGAGTTAATTACCCCGGGCTAATTAGAAAAGCTAGGAGCAGCTGTGTCGTCACTCAGCTACCCAACCGGTGACAGGGAGCATCTGGGTCCTCCCCCTGGGAATGAGGTCCTGCTCCAGGCAGGAAGTGGGCTGAGGCCCCCTCCCCATTCACCTGGTTCTGGCATTCACTGCACAACCCAGCCCCACACGTTGGGCACTCGGGGTGTCAGTGAAGGGACAGATGGCTCTGTCTGCATTTCTGCAGATGGATAATGACTATTTACATTACTTGTTCACATCTGGCTGTCCCTATCTACTCCAACTTTGCTGTCATCAAAGCTTGCTCCAGGGAAGGTGTGAAAGGTTCTCAGGCTGGGTCCTCACTTCTGATATGTGCACAGATGTCTCTGTGAATACATAAGTCTGTTGGGGATTGAAAAGAAATGAGTGTATGAGTGTGTGAGTGTGTGTGTGTGTGTGTGTGTGTGTGTGTGTGTGTTCATGCCTCCATGTTGTGGACCTCAGGCTTTGCCACACTGGGTTCATACTGTAGTCAACTTACCCCCTGGCATGTGAATTGTCTGTTCAGTGTGTAACCCCATTCCAACCTGCAGGCTCTGCCAGGACTCCTCTCTGCATTTCTACCCCAAGCTCAGGGCCCGACACCGGGGGTTTCTTCTCCAGCACCCATGGCCCAGGCTTGACCACATGGAAGGTGGCCTGATGACTGAGGGGAAGAGACCACAGTGCTGCCTGAGGCCCAAGAGTTAAACTCGTGGGACAGGGCTCAGGGCTAGGGGCCCAGAGGGAGACTGGGGGGGGTGGGGGGAGGCGGCCTGGGCTGGCTGCGGGTCCGGGCCTCTCTGGGCTCTTTGTCCAAATATGGAAGGTTTTTTTGTCTCCATTTGAGTCACGCCGGCCATGGCCCAAGAGATCTGCTTTCCAGATACTGCAGGCGGGACTGCGCCAGCACTGCCTGCCCTGCCCCTACCCACCCCTCCTTCCCCTGCCTGTGGTTCATCTCAGCACCCTTGCAACCCAGAGCTTTCTCCACAAGCAAGGAGCCCCAGCACCCACCTCAGCTGCACTCTGGCACCAAAAGAAAAGTCCCTGGGCCAATGGTGGGAGGAAATACTCATTCCCTCTGCCTGCCCATCACCTCCTCTTGCAGCCCAAGGGCCCCTCATATTGAAGTGAGCCATTCGCCTAGGATTGACTGAGCCACCACGATGTGCTCCTTCCTGGGGCTGCACTGTGGACTGCAAACCCAGTGGGTTTCCTACGTCCAAAGCGGAGTCCACTCTCTCCTCCCTTGTACCCACCTTGGTGATGGCACCGCCGCCCATCCAGGCAGGCCTGAAAGCCAGGAGCCTGAGTGACGTTCACAGATCCTGGAACCAGACTGTCTGGGTTTCGACTCCAATTCCCCACTTAGTTAGCTTCCCTAAACCAGGCGGAACTACTTTGTCAGGCTTTGCCCCAGGCTCCTCATCTAGAAACAGGGATGACAGTACCTCTCCAGAGGTGGTTGTGAGAAAATAAATTGAGTGGCTGCGTGGAAAGTGCTCAGACCAGTGCCTGGCACACAGGGAGAGCTTGACACGCTTTGCTACCACTACGTGTGAACCCCCACCCCTGAGTCGTACCACATTCAGTCAAGCACTATGGGCCAGATCTCCTAAGACTTTCCATCCACTTCCTTCTTGACCTCTCTGCTACATTAGACCAAATTCACTCCCACAGCCTTGGAGTGAGGCCAGCCTAGGTTCTAATCCCACCACCTCTCTCCTGAGCTCTGTGATCTGAGCTGGGAACCTCACCTTCCCTGGGCCTCAGCGTCTGGTTCCCACCTCACCCTTACCCCTAACTCGTACTGGCCTGGGACGTACCCTTTGCCATCTGTCAACTCTCACCTGCCTGGGTGCTCAGGCCTGTCATCTCCAGGGTAGAGACCGAACAAGGCTGGTCAAGGGTGGTGAGAAGGGTTCCGAGGAGCCTGGGAACTCCCCAAGGGCAGGGCCCAGCTCTCCCCCCCCTGCCTTCCCCACTCCCTCCACATTATTTATTTAGTAAGTGTGTTTTGATGCCCCCTGTGCCAGGAACAGGAGGGCTTGGCGAGGGTGGAGCCACTTGCCCAGAACCATGTACCAGGTCACAGGGTGAACGAGGCGCCCCACCCACATCTCCACACCTCGGAACTTCTGAGGTCTGCCACCCCCCACACTCCCACCCCAGAAGAAAGGGGTTGCAATCAGCTGCCAGTGGAGGCAGGGGTGGTTCCTGACACTCAGGCTACGATGCCGAGGGGACACACCCCTATACAAGGCCCTCTCCTGAAGGCCTGGTCCTGGCCACGGGTGGGCCTCTGTCTGACTCTGTCAGAGGCAGGGAGATAATAAGGAAAAGAGACGGCCAGAAGGGGCGAGGCTGGGGGAGGAGGGCAGGGAGGACAGGGGAGGGAGGAGAGAAGAAAGCACAGAGCCCCAGTGAGGGAAAGGTCTGGTGGGAGGAAGGAGGGAGGAGGTCTCCGGCAGCCCAAGGCCCTGGGTCCAGGTGAAGAGGTGGGGCAGGCAGGATAAGGGCTTGCCCCGCCCTCCTCCTCCCCCTCCCCTCCCCGTCCCCCCCTTCCCCCTCTAGCCTTGGGGCCAGGCCCAGGACTATTTTTAGCTGGGGCTGAATTTAGCTGTTCCCTCGGAAATTCCTCACCCGCCCCAGGCACCGCCCCCGCTGGCCTTGGGGAGAAGCCTGCGAGCTCTGGTCCAGGAGGAGGCGAGGAGGACCCAGGGTGCCACAAGGAGCTAGAAGGGTACGTAGGCATCTGATGAGGAAACGGGCTCAGATCAGGCCCCAGATCTGAGTTACTGCTCTCCCTACAGCCTGCCCTCCTCTCCTCCAGGAAGGCCTCCAGGACTGCAGGGCCAGAGGCCAGCACTTGTCTTGGGGTCTGGGGTACAAATTTCACAAGGATACTTTGTGTCTGACTGCAGGACCCACTGGGAGCACTGCTAGCCAGATGGCCTGCCTGTCTACCTACCGGTCCCTCTACCCCCAGCTCCTGAGGGCCGGCACAGTCCAGAGCTTTCTGGGACTCTGCGACATCTGGGATTCCCACTTCACAGAGAGGGAGACTGAGACTGAGTGCCTAGTCTTGGGTCCTAGCTAGCAAGGCAGCACTGGCCTGCTCCTTCTCCCCCGCGCCCCATGCTCCCCACCCAGGCCAATGCCAGAAGGAGTGGGACTGGGGGCATAGCCTGGAGCTCCGCTCTTCTCTGGAGACCCCACTGAGAAGCAGGCACTTCTCCCTAGAGCAGGAGGGACTGAAGTTAGACAGGAAGTACAGCGACAGAGACAGGGACCTGAGCTGGCTCAGAGCCCCCTTCCCCTTCTAGAAATACGGAGGAACACCCTGCCCTGAGGCAGGGGGATGACTCAGATGACCTCACATTCTGTCCCACTGCCATATTCTCTAACTGAAGTGAGGGAGGTGGGCCCTCCTCCCCTCATCCCAGTTTCTGATAGGGCCCCTGAGCCTAAATTTAAGTTGTCAGGTTTTACCTCCAAATGATTTCCCTAGTAAGTCCTTTTTTTTTTTTTTCCATCCTGCATCACCTGTACCCCTTAGCTCGGGCTTCTCATCTCTTGCCTTCTGCAGTCCACAACCAGAGAATGTTTTTTTAATGTGTCCCACCTGGCAATGCTCCTCCTTAGCTCCTAACCTTCCATGGGTCCCCACTGCCCACAGGACAAAGCCCAGGCCATTTAACTTGGCACTTAAGACCTTCAACCTGGCTCCTTGCACACACAGCCTCTCCCTGTGTGCTCTGGTCAAAGACAGACCTCTCTGCAGACCTCTATCAAGGCTTCTTTCTCCTGCCTGGCTCAGTCCAACTCCCTGAAATGCCAAGTGACCCATGCCATCCCCACTCAAGAATTCCCAGTGGCCCCATATATATGCAGCAGTCCAAGTGCAGGGCTGGAACAGCAGTGAGGTGCACAGGGCAGATGGCTGGGCCTGGTCCGCTCCGTCTCAGCCTTGGGGAAGACCACTCCCCTTGCTGGCCCTCAGTTTACCCTCTCAATTATGCCAGGGTAAGGGATAGTTAGAAGACACAGCTGGCTTTTCTTTTCTTTTTTCTTTCTTTCTTTCTTTCTTTCTTTCTTCTTTCTTTCTTTCTTTCTTTCTTTCTTTCTTTCTTTCTTTCTTTCTTTCTTTCTTTCTTCTTTCTTTCTTTCTTTCTTCTTCTTTCTTTCTTTCTTTCTTTCTTTCTTTCTTTCTTTCTTTCTTTCCTTTCTTTCTTTCTTTCTTTCTTTCTTTCTTTCTTTCTTTCTCTCTCTCTCTCTCTCTCTCTCTCTCTCTCTCTCTCTCTCTCTCTCTCTCTCTCTCTCTTTCTTTCTTTCTTTCTCTTTCTTTCTTTCTTTCTTTCTTTCTCTTTCTTTCTTTCTTTCTTTCTTTCTTTCTTTCTTTCTTTCTTTTCTTTCTTTCTTTCTTTATTTCTTTTTCTTTCTTTCTTTCTTTCTTTCTTTTTATTTCTTTCTTTTTCTTTTTCTTTCTTTCTCTCTCTCTCTCTCTCTTTCTTTCTTTCTTTCTTTCTTTCTTTCTTTCTTTCTCTTTCTCTCTCTTCCTTTCTTTCTCTCTCTCCCTCTCTCTCTTTCCTTTCTTCCTTTCAGATTTTATTTATTTGTCAGAGAGAGAGAGAGAGAGATGGACAGCAGGAGCGGCAGGCAGAGGGAGAAGCAGACTCCCCACTGAGTAGGGAGCCCGATGCTGGACTCAATCCCAGGACCCTGGGATCATGATCTGAGCCAAAGGCAGCCGCTTGACCGACTAAACCACCCAGGCGTCCTGCCACAGCTGGTTTCTAAAGATCTTTCCAGGTGGACCTCCTGGGATGGAGGGTCCTAACCCTCTTCTTCCTCCTCCTGCCTCCTGGCCTGCCAAGAAGTTGGACATCACACCACCATGCCGCTCCACAACCCCACTCTCAGGGAGACAGGGGGAGACAGAGGGGGACAGTGAGGAACCAGGAATGAGACTTCAGTGACACAGGCAGCCAAGAAAGATAGAGTCAGTAGGATTTTTGGGGGGAAGGGTCCCTTCGTGTCCTTCCATCCCTTCCCTTCCACATCTGCTCCCTGACCTCCAATGCCCTGTCCTGGGAAAGGACTGGCTGTTTGTCTAAGGGGGCTCAGGGGGAGGGGTCTCAGCAGTCCCAGGAGGCTGGGCTGTGGGGCTGGCTGGCGGCCAGGACACCCCGCCTCCCTCCCTCCTGCTCCTTGCTGCTCTGGGGCAGGGCCTGCTCACCCCCTGGGAACCAATAAACAGGAAACAGACACCAACCTGGCGCTAGCTCCCTCAGCCTGGCCCCCTCCGACACAGTCCCCCCCCCCCAACTGGCCCAGGACCCGCCCCGCCTCTCCTTGGCCCCAGAATCTCAGAACCAAGAAGTAACCATCTCAAATGCACGAACAAAATCAAGCTAAGAGGTATGGACTCCTGGAAAAAAAACAGAATCCTTCATCCTGAAACCACAAGATTCTACACTCTGAACAAGCAATCTCAAAAGTGCATGCTCTTAAAGTGGCCACCGTTCTGAGAGCTTCTAAACCTGGGGTCCTGGGCTGACAAGGCAGGACACTGAGGCTCCGAGCTAAGATGAAATGACTTGTTAGTTTTCACCCAGTGAGTGACTCAGAGTCGGCTCTGAGATGTTAACCCTTATTGGTCTGACCCCAAAGCCCACCAGACCCTCAGACTCCCTGGCTTGGAGGGGCTGTTGAGCCCTGCTTCAGAGGCTGGTTCCAATGGGTCTGGGGCTTTGACCAGGGAGGGCTCTGGCTCTGCTCAGCCTCCCAGGTTGGGGCTGGCGGTAACAAAGCAGGAGGGGGAGCTGGCGAGAAGAGCAAAGACAGTAAGATACTTGATTCCCCCCAAACGCCTAGTCCTCTCCTCTGCCCACCTCCCATCTCCAAAGGCCCAGGCTACTGGGCCACGGAACCTACCCAGTCAGTACCCCACCTGCCCTCCTGTCTAGAGCTCTGTCCTCTGCTTTAAGCTGGAAAGAGATGCTGAGAATCTGAGCATCCTGAAGTCAAGGTCTATTTGAATCTTAGAATCCTAGTCCCTTAGAATCCTCTTGCCTCTCAGTCCTGAAGGAAGGAACTAACACTTCTTGAGCACTTACTATGTGCCAAGCCCTCTTAGCATGATTTCATTTACTCTTAACAATAATCCTTGGTGGAGTGAGGGGGCAGTGCAGAGGAGTCTGTAAATGCTTGCCCTGGGTCCCAAAGCCAGCCTTGGGGGGAGAAGGGATCCGGGTTGTGCTCCTTCCCTCCACATGCCCCCTCCTGGGAAGTGCCTCGGCATGAAGGGACCCGACAGGTCCTTTGGTCCAAGAGCACCAGGGTCACCAATCCCCAACACAGAGCTCCCGGCACACGGGGATAGGGAGCCCCCCCATCTGCCCCAAAGATGTCCATGTCCTAACCCCTGGAACCCGTGAATATGTTACCTTACATGGCAAAGGGGACTTTGCAGAGTAAGGATTTTGCAATTATCCTGGATGATCCGTGTGGGCCCAAAGTAATCACCAGGTTCCTCACAAGAGGGAGGCAGGAGGTACGGGTGAGGGAAAGATGCTGCTGGCTTTGAAGACCGAGGAAGGGGTCACAAAGCAAGAAGTGCCAGCAGATACCATAAGCTGCCAAAGGCAAGGACACAGGTTTTCCCCTAAAGCTTCCAGAAGAAACAGAGCCCTATTAACGCCTTAATTTTTAGCCCAGTGAAACCCTTTTCTTCTGACCTCCAGAACCGTAAGATAATATTTGTACTGTTCTAAGTCCTAAGTGTGTAGTACTTTGCCACAGCAGCAAAAGGAGACCAATACACCACCCATCTGCCAACCTAGACTGGAATCAACTCATGTCCCTCTGACCTCAGGTGCAAAAGCGGACTCCCCCTCAGTCTCTCCCTGCCTTAGGAGCGTCTCAGAGCCACGTGGCGGCCCCATGCCCTGGACAAAGTTTAAAAATCCTGGTGGCCGTAGCATCACCACTTCTGGGGCTAGGCCCCAGCCTGAGCCTCACAGCCTGCCACCCGGGGGGGTCAGAGGCCTCATCTGTGTGTGTGCGCGGTGGAGCCCAGAACAGCAGCTGGTGGCAAGGGCAAGGCCTCGGGGGCCAGACCTGGTGCGGCCCAGCCCCACTCAGCCTCAGTCTCCTCAGCCGCCGAATGGGGCCCCACCTGCCAGCTCTTCAGTCTACAAATTGAGACCTACTCGGGAAAGCTGTTGCCTCTCCCACCAGCCCGGGGGTGGGGTGGCGGGGGGGGGGGAGCTTCTATCCTGGTGCCCAAGAGCATGGAGGAATCTGTGGCTCTGAGGGGAAGGGACTTACTGAATGCCATACACCAGCAAAGTGTAGAGGCTAAGGCTGGACACCATCTCCTGATCCCTAGTGCAGACCTTCATGTGCTACACCACGTCATCCCTGGTGACCCTGGCTACTGGAGGGGGTGGTCGTGGACACCCCTCCGGGAGCTCAGACACCCTGGTTGGGGCCCCAGGCCCCTGCATGCCATCGGCTGGGACTCACTCACTGCCCAGGGCCTGGCAGCCTGGCAGCTGTCCTCTGCCTGGATCCACCCCTGGAATGCCCCAGAGGATTGGGTGGAAATGGGAGGAGAGGATCAACTCCCAAGGCGGGGGCATTGGCTCCAATAGGCTCTTGCTTCCCAGGGGACCCAGAGCCCCCATTTTAGGGCGTGCCAGCAAGGCGCCAGGCTGCCTGGGCACATTTCCCAATAAGTACGCCAGGGCTTCAAGCCTTTCTGGGAAACATGGGCTCCCCCTTCCCCCACCCTACCACTGCCATTCTAGCCAACTCTGCTCAGTGGGAACTCTGTGGGACCAACGTATGGCCTGGGAGCCAGGACACCTGGGGCCAAATCCCATATTTGAGTCACAGAGCATTAGGCAAACCTCTGTCTACTCTGGACCGGCTTCTTCATCCATATACTGGGACCATGGCAATGCCCACCTGGCTAGAGGACCAGATGGGAGGGACAGGGTTACCTTAGGGTAGTGTGCGCTCCCTGTCCCAGGAGATATGCAAGCTGGAGCTGATGGGTGTCGTGGCGGCTGAAGAGGAGACACCAGTGGGACATGGCACTGTTGCTTTCCTCACCAGGGCCCTGTGGTGGTTCCACCCTCCTACTCTTTGAGCCCAGCCAGTGTGGGTCTGCAAGGGGCAGTCAGTGTAGCCTACAGCCCCAGGACACCCTGGGGGCTTTATCAACTTCCCCCTCCCCACACTAATCAACCCCTCACACACTGCCCAGCTGTGAGAGCCACAGTAGCTCTGTGCTCACCTTGAACGCTGGGGTCCAGGCTCTCACAAAACCCTCTGGGCTGCAGCAGAAACCCACTACTCCACCACCTCGGTCCCAGCCTAAGCCACCATCAGCTCTTACCCAGATTATTCCAGTGGCCTCCTTACCGGCCTCCCTGCCTCCACCCTGGGCCCCTGCAATCTACCCTGACAGAGCAGACAGAGCAGACCTAGTAAAGCCTAAGTCAGATCAGGTCACTGTGTGCCTACCCCATCTCACTTCAAGTCAACGCTGGAGTCCTCCTACTGGCCTATGAGATCTGCCTCCACCCTGATCCACTCCCACCCTCCCTTACCTCTCTGACCTCATTCCCATTTTGCTCCATCCACACAGTCCTCTTGGATGATTCCTCCAACACACTTCTACCTCAGGACTTTTGCACTTGCTGTTCCTCTCTGCCCAGAATGTTCTTTCCCTGAGATGGCCACCTGGCTTGCTCTCTCACTTTTTCCAGGCCTCTGCTCAGATCTCACTTCCTGAGAGAGGCTTTCCCAGACCTCTTGATCTAAGATAGTACTCCCTCCGTCAGTCTCTACTCCCTTAACCTGCTTTCTTTTGCTCCCTAGCCCCTACCTCTCCCTGATGCATAATGTATCCATTTACACACAGGTCTCCTCACTAGTCTGGAAGCTCCATGAGGCCAGGCCTTTGTTTTGTTTGTTACTGTATCCCCAGGACCTGGGAGAGTGCCCAGCGCATCCAGGAGCTCAGTAAGTATTTGTTATAGGGATGAATGCATTGCTCTATCAAGGGTCACCCATGTCTCTATAGAAACTCCTACCACACACAACCTGCCATGTCTTTCCTACTTCCTAGCCTTTGCTCACGTTGTGCCCTCCTCCTAGAACCCTCCCTCTCTTCTCTGGCTGTACAAACTCTTCCAGTTTTCAAGGTCAGGCTCCAGGCATAACCTCCTCCAAGAAGTTTCCCTTGCCAGCCCTCAGGCCGATTCCTCAACATCCTAAGGGCCCTTCAGTCTGCTTCTAGATTCTGAACTCTCTGAGTGTCTGGTTCCTCTGGCCCGGGGAGTGCCTTCATCTGCTGCAGGGCAGCATGTGTAGCCTGAGATCACAGATGGGGGCGGGGGGAAGGAAGCAGGAGGGGCAAGTTCCTCCACTGAGAGGGTGCTGGGGACAGGATTAGCAGCAGCCCAGAGCATCCCAAACCTAGCTCGTCCCAGAAATGTGGGGCTGAAAAATGTCAGACTCAACTCTGGTCCATCCCCCAACTCTTCCATGTTTGGGGGGGGACCCATTCCCGGACTGTACTCCCTCCAATAGTCCCGGGCCCTCAGGAAGGCGTCGGGGGGGGAGGAATAAACAGAAGAAAGGGACAGCCCTCTGCCTGTCCTCCCCATGCCACCCTCCTACTGGGTGACAAGACATTTAATTATAGATATTTGGTACTACTCAGAACTCCAAATGTCCTGATTGCCTCCCCTCCCCAAACCAGTTTCCATGGAAAAATTATAGCAAAGAGCCAAGGAGGGAAAGGAGAGAAGCCCCGCCCCCATGGGTTCCCTGCCAAGGGGACACAGAGAAAAGACAGGTGATGAAGAGCTGCAACCCAGGCCTTCCTCAGCAAGGCAGGGAGCTGGCTGGGCAAGCTGGGGGGTGGGGGGTGGGCATGTCTGCTGGGGCAGGGGGTCGGTGCTTGGGCCTGGCTGTGCCTCGCCTAGCTGTGTGACCTTAGATGCAGCATTCTCCTTTCTGAGTCTCAAAGTTCTTTCCATCCCACCCCCAGGTCCCAGTGAATTAAATAACCACCAGGAAGGTGTTCAGGATGTTAGGGGTATGCAGGTGACCCCCCCCAACTCCCCCCTGACCCTGTCCCCCTTACTTAGATGGCAGGCCAATCCCACCAAGAAACAGGGATTGCTTGGGCTCCTCCACCTTTAAGACACTGACATTCTAGGATCCAGTGGGAATCTACCAGCCTGCAATTATAAGAATTCAGCACTGGAAGATTCTCACAGCTTTTACATTTGAAGAATGAAACATTCAGATACCTGGCATACAGTAAGTACTTAATAAATGTTAGCCACTGTTACTGCTATTCCAGTATGCTAAAATTCTGTGAGTCAATCCATCTATGATTCTGAGACACAAGTCATTTCCTGTTTCTGGGCTAGAGTTGTCACATCTGTCAAATGAGTATCAGTATCTGAGGAAGGAAAGTTAGGCTATAAGACTGTACTTTAAGGCCGGGGTAGGGGAATCCCTGGAAAGAAGTCTATCATCCAGGCTATTGCGGGTCTAAGTGGAAATGACAAGGGGTGTGGCAGGGGCAGGGCATGGAGGCTCTGCTGCCTGCTCCCAGCAGAAACACAAGCAGGTGTTCAGAGAATAAAATGACCACGAGCTATTCCTTATTCCCTGGGCTCCTAGGTTCTCACAGCTGTTGCACAGAGCTGCCTTTCCTTTCTCTTCCAGCAGCACTCCAACGCTTCCTGTTTCTGTTGACCACTCTGCAGGCTGTCCTCCCTCAGAGCTTCAAAGACCAGGTTGTCTAACATCCCACCGTACAGATGGGAAAACTGAGGCCCAAGATGACTCTGTCCAGGTCTCAGTGCGAGTCAGAGGCTGAGCCGGGCCTGGTACCCAGGCCACTGGCTCACAATGGGGATACGCCATGCAGAGGGCAAATGCAGCTTCTGGGTTGGGAGAGACCTGAGTTTGAGGGACTCCCCAAAGCCTGGGGTTGGGTCAGGGGCCACCTCTACCCACCAGGGCCTCTCTTGTTTGCCCCTGGCTGGGTTCAGCCTGATTTCTGCTACATCAGCAGAGTGTGAAAGCCTCTTCTCTTCCCTTCTTATTCTGGAGCTCACACCACACCATCTCCACCCACAGCCCAGGGAGCGTGACTGGAGCCCCGGGCCCGAAACAAGGGAACATTGTCTCTTCCATGGAAGCCGTAACGAGGGGGTGAACAGCTGCTCCCCATCTTCCTGGAGGCAGAAGGAAGGGTGTAGCAGAAGGGATTTGGGCTAGTAGATGGGAGAACTTCTAGGCTTTATGAGGGGGTTGGGGAATTAGGGAATGGTGATTCTCTTCTGAGCCAATGCAAGTCCACCAGGTAATACTGAGGCTCAGAGTGCCCAGCCCTGTGCTCAGAAACCAGTAGGGGACAGGGAGGAGGGGCCATGGCTGGTCACTGAGAAGTAGCTGGGGCAGTGGAGCCTGGTTTTTCCCCCCTCTCTCCTGCCCCCAGGGAGGGAGTGATCACACCACCCACTCACCCTATAAGAGCCTGCCAGGCAGAAACCATTACCCCCATTTTACAGAAGGGGAAAGTGAGGTATAGGGCAGGCATGTGACTGATCCTAGGCCACACAGGGATCTGGAGCCTCGGCTCAAACCCTGCTCTTCCAAATATTTACTAGTTCTTTCCTCTACGAGGCAAGAGGGAACATCAAGCTAGGCCTAGAAAGGTGGGAGGACTAGAGTGAGCTAAGGTTTGGAGGCTGCAGAGATGCTCTGTTGAGGACAGGGAGAAACCTGTATTATAGGCAGATATGCCCCACCTCATAGCCCTCCGGGGGTGGAGGAGGCTAAGCCTCTCCCTGAAGTTGGTGGGACAGGGGGACAATACGAAGGGAGACAGACCAAAAGCCAATTCTGCAAAAACTCCCACCTCCTCTCTGAGTCTCAATGCTTTCTTCTTAGGAGCATCCCCCCTCCCACAGTTTCCCTGAGTCCCTTGGTTCATTCCTGCCTTCTTCCCTAATTTAGCCTTCAAGGCTCCCTGAGGAGATAATTATGTGGGAAAGACAGCTGGGGAAGGGGCCCCTGGCAGGAGCTGCCCTTGCCCTCCCCCAGCCCTATGTTCCAAAGACAACTGGCACCGGAGTTAGGGGCAATCGGAGCTGTCCCACCAGGCTCTCACAAGGAAGGACAGGTCCAAAATTTCCAGTCCCCCACTCCCTGCCTGCTGGCTCTCTCTGTGGCCACTGTGAAAGACACCAGAGCCAGGACAAGGGGGAAACAGAGACAAGGAAAGAGAAACAAAGAAAGAGTTCAGAGGGGCCGTGAGAGTGCTGGGAACAGGGAGTGACCAAATTAGTCCAAGCTTTAGGGCTTCCAAGCTCTTCACACAGGCAGGGAACACAGTGGGAGTGTAGGCCATGGTTGAAATAACCCTGAGCCATCCCCACACTAGGCCCAGAACCCAAAACCCAAAGCCGAGCTTCCATTTCAGATGCGGGGGCATCATGGCACCTAGAACCTATTGGAACCCACAGCCAAAACTCCAGGGACATCTGAAGGCAGAAGTGGGGGCCTCCGAAGGGTTGAGTCCCTGGGGCTTAGGGTCTGGCAGAGGAAGGGGGAAGCACTTCAGAGTCACCAGGAAGCGGGTGGGGTGGGAGAGATGGAAGCTGGCGGGATGGGGGACCAGTGCCCCCACCCTGCTCCACAGCGGCAGCCCTGCCTGTGGGGGCTGGAGCCACTCCCAAACTCTCTCCAGGCCCCTGTCTGCTGAGCTTGGGCAGCCTCTTTTCTGTCCCTGCTCTCCCCTGAGAGCCCCCACTCTAAACAGAAGAAGCACTGGCAGACCTCAGGCACAAGAGCGCCTCAACTCCAACCTGTGAACTCCCAAATCTGTGCAGCACCAGCTGGATGGAGACATAGGGACCCTGTCCACAATCCCCGGCTTTCACAGATGCGGAGGCTGAGGCACAGAGAAAGGCCAGGGCCACCAAAGTACTTTATGGAGTCTTTTTTGCTCCTCCATAAAGTAATGCCTGTACCTCTCCAATTCTCCCAGGCTCAGGGACAAACCCACGTTTTGATCTGCCACAGGAGAGCCACACGAGGAAGAACAAACCTATGTCAACTGTGGGCCCCAAGCCCTAATGTCCTACAAGGGGTCTGGCTGATACGGCAGCATGACTCAGGAAAGACCCTCACCACCTCCTTGTGTGTTTATAAAAAAGAACCAGATAGGAATCTCTAAAACCAGTCCCTGAGAAACAGCTACAGGACTAGATTAGAACCCTTTGTAATTATCACCTAGAATACCTCGAAGCAGGCAAGAACCTTTGACATCAGCACCGGCAGAAGCCTTCAGGGCCTGAGTAAACAGGAGCCCTGTGTCATTAACACTCTTAAAACTACCTGGGCACTCCCAGGACCAGGGAAGCACCCTCAGACCTGCGAACCTCCCCAATGATCACACTCAAAAGGCTCCTGTGGAAGTCAGCACCCATGGCCCTTCTTTGCCCCCCCCCCCCCGCCCAAAGCCCCCCACCAAGGACTCACCACCTGTGGCTTGCTGCAGCACTTGCCGGCTGGGGCAGGCTCATCTGGAGCCCGGGCTGCCTCAGGGGGCTTGGCCTCAGCTGAAGGCGGTGCAACGGGAGTCAAGCAGGGCATATCCACTGGTGCTGGGGCAGGAACCTCGCCAGCGTGGAGGGTCAGCATATACTGCTTGGTGACATCCTCGAGTGATGGTGCCTGCAGCGTGGAGTGGGGCCTGGCCGGGAAGCCCATGGGCTCCGGCACAGCCACGGGGGGGCCAATGGAAGTCGGTGGCTCAGGCACCATGATAGGTGTGAAGGTGGCGGGCACACTCGCATGGCGAACGTGTTTGGAGGATGGTCGGGCCCGCGACAGGTTGCTGGCCTGGTCCTCACTGCCTTCCTCTCTCTGTAGTTCCTGATGACTGCTCCGGGCTGGGCGCTTCTTGGAACCCCGTCGGATGAGCCGTGGGGACAGAACATCAGCCAGTTTAGGGTCAAGGTGGAAGTCGCGGCAGCCAGTGGAGGAGGCAGGTGGGGTCTTGGGTAGGGCCCTCTCAGACTGTGCCCGGCCCCTGGCAGGACTGGGTTCTTCTGGTTCGGCCTGCCGCTCTGCAAGAACGGGCTCACTGCTAGATGGAGGCAGCATGGGCTCGACTTCTCGGATGGGCTCCCCTCCCAGGCCCTCAAATCCAGGCCCAGCCGGCTCCCCACGGCGGCTGGGGTCACTCAGAGACTTCTTCTTGGGGGCTTTGCCAGCAACCCTGTCGTCCACCACACACCCCAAAGCACCAGGCCCCTGAACAATACTCTGAATAACCTCCTGGTAACCCTTGCTCTCTTCACTGCCCACAGACCAGTCACTGTGGCCACTGGTCAAGCCCTCGTCCACAGCTGGGGCCGCTGGAAGCCCTGTCTTGGGGCTCAGCGAACCCAAAAGGTTGCTATCCACAGAGAACCCCGAGGGCTCCTCGGAGGTGGCAGCCCGGTGGCGCTGTGGAATTGGGTCACTCAGAGACCGGTAGGCCTCACCTGCCTCCCCATTGCTCAGTTCAGTCCCACCAGGGCCTGAAGGAGGGACTTTGCGTCTCCGTCGGAGGGCACCTGGTGTGGGAGGGGTATCAGGGGACACCAGGGCCCACCCTCCCAGACTATCTTCAGCCCCAGGGCCATGGTGGTTGGTCTGGGCTGAGGACGAAGAAAGGGGTCGCCACACCCCCGTGGTACCCAGGCTGCAAAAGGCTGAAGCAAGAGGCTCAGGGTCTGCCCCAATGCCCTCATCTGTCAGGCTAGACTCCGGGCCAGAGAGCTCCTCCTGGGACCGCTGCCCTTGGGTCATGTCTCCTGCCCAGACAGGGCTTCCAGGGGGGACATCACTTCCGTCATCCTGCTGGGCACCCATTCGCTGGATCTTCTCAAAAACCTGACGGGCCTCTTGCACATACTGATCCTGGACAACCAGGGGTAGTGGGTCCTCCTCGGCACTTGGGCCCGCCAGCAGGAGCTCAGAGGAGCTGGGCTTCAGGGCGCTGGTGCGGGATAGGCGGCGGGCCACGGGCTTCTCAGAGCAGGTAAAAGACTTTGCCCTCCGAAGGGTGGCCGTCAAGTCTTTGAGCGTGGGGCGGGTGCCAGGTGACGCCGGGGCTGGGGCAGGCGTGGGTCCAAGTTGTGCCCTGGGGCCACCTGCTGCTGGTGAGTCTCGGCCATCTAAGGGGCCGCTCCCGAGGTCACTGGGGCGCCCACCGGGCTTTCGGACCCTGAGCTCTGAAAGGTCTGAGCGAAGGAAACTGAGCAGCGTCAGGGTCTCTGAGGCAATATCTGGATTCGACAGGGACTTCCGCTGCCGGTTCTTGTCCAACTCCAGTCCTCCATCTCTCAATGCCCTCGTGGTGCCCACAGGTCCCTTGGTGCGGGTTCGAGGCTGGGGCCTTAGGAGGAGCCCCTCTCCAGCTCCAAAGCTAGGGGAGCGGTATATGCCCCAGCCCCCAGAACCCCGACTAGCCCATGGGTCCTCATCCTTGAGGGTCTCCGTGCTGGAATAGCGGCTGCTACTGCGGGAGCCTGCTGGGCTGGCTAGGTATGCAGGAAAGCTCACCTTGGCCACGCGGAAAGCTCCCCCCACAGTGTCAGACATGGGCCGGAGTCCCTCCTGAGGACCTGGTCCACGGGGAGGCGAGCCAGTACCCCACTCCCGGGGTCCTTCCTCACTAGAGGCTCTTGGAGATTTGGGGGGCTCAGGACTCCTGGCTCCCTCAGCTGAATCCATGCTGCCCAGATTTAACCCATAACTATCTGGCCTACAGTCCTTATCCAAGAGGGAGCTTCCAGGCCTGGGTCCCGGCCTCCCTCCCCAGCGGTGGCCGCCCTCACCGTCCTGGTCCTCGTCACTGCCCGAGGAGTGGCCTCCGTGGTAGGCCGGACTCTGCGCCCCGGGCGGCGGCGGCGGCGGGACCTCCTCTTCCTCCTCGCTGGAGCTGGCAGCCGGGCCGCGGCTGACAGGATAGGAGGAGGCGATGGAGGAGGAGCAGGAGCAGGAGGCCCGGGCCCCGGCCTGCGGTTGGGAGAAGCTATGCCAAGAATGTAAACCATCCGCCGGACGCTGCGTCCGCTCCTGTTGCTGCTGCTGCTGCTGCCGCCGCCTCCTCCCCTCGGTCCCTGCGCCGGGCAGCGGCCGCGCGGAACGCAGGCCCGCCAGGGGGAAGCAAGTCCGAGGAGGTGGCGTCGGCGGTTGCCGGGGCTCGCGGGCCGGGGGCTCCCACACGGCACCGTCGGGGCTGGGCGTCCCCGAGGCCTCAGAGTCGGCGCTGGGCCGCCTGGAGCCAGGGCCACCGAAGAGCTTGCGCATCTCGGTGACGCTGGGCCAGGCCCCGCGCGCCGCGCCCTCCGCCGCTTCTTCCGCGGCCCCGGGGGAGACGTCCCCGTCTCGGGCCCCTGCGTGGTCGTCGTCCAGGCGCGGCGCGTCGAAGCGCCGGGAGAGCTGGCGCACCGACGGCGAGAGGCTGCGGAGCGGGCGCGGCTGCGCGGGGGCGGCCGGGGGCCCCGACGCCAGTTTGGACACGCGCCGGGAGGGCTGGCCCGGGACCGACGCGGCGGGCCGGCACGAGGCGCGGCGCCGCAACCCAGGGGTGTCCGTGGCCTCCTCCTTCGGCCCGGGCCCGCCGCTCCAGCGTTCCAGCAGCTTGAACGAGACGCTGCGATAGAGCGGGGACCGGGGCGCCCCGTCCGCCATGGTGGCAACACTCACTCTGGGGGGGCTGGCCTCGGGGAGCCGCGGCCAACCCCCCCCTTGCGCCCTCGCCCCGACGGAGCGCAGCAGCCGGGGTCCGAAGGCCTGGGTTCTGCAGCAGCAGTGTGAGGGGGTTTGCGGGGAGAGGGCGCAGAGACTCAAGCAGAGGTTTTATCTGCCGCGGCTCAAGTTTCTGAGGCCGCGGGCGGCATCGGCTCCATCCAGCGCGGTCCCTCCCGCCTCAGCGCCGACCCCCGGGGCCGGCCCCCTCTTCGGCCGGGGCGATTCGGAGCATCGCGGCCCGGCTCGGTCCGGGCAGGATCCCAGGGCTCTGTTCCTCGGCTCCGTGCCCGCCAGCCGGCCTGCCTGCCTTCCCTCGCGCTCCCGCTCCGGCACCCGCTCCCTCCCTCTTGGCTGCTCGCTCCGCGCTCCCTTTTGTTGCAAATAAACTTTGTGGCTGAGGAAAGGGGGCGGGAGGCGGGGCCTCGCGCCCAAAAGAGGGGGTGGGCTCCGGGCGCGCGCAAGGCTGGGAATCGGGATTTCGGGCGGAGGGAATCGGGGAGGAGTCGAGGGAGAAACAAGACTGCTTGAGCACATGCAGACCGAAGCGACCCTCCAGAGGACCCCTTCTGGAACCCATTCGCCAAGCTGCCCCCCCCAAGGACTCGCTCCGACGCACGAAACCTCTGAGTGTGGTCAGCTCCGCCGACACACAGCCGGCGCTGCGCACCGACTGCGGTTCAGGCGCTTCTGCATGGTAACACCTTCTGCCCAAGGAACCCCAACATGGCAACCTTCGACCCATAAACTGGTACACACCAACATTCAGGTACACCCAGAAACACTCCTCCAGCAGGAAGGGGGCGGGACTCGCCGCCAGGGGGAGTAGTGAGCGCCACGGGCCGACCTGGGCGCTTGCGGCTCCCTGCCCCACCCCTCCGCCCCGCCCAGGCCACGCCCCCCACCCGGCCCTCCGCCGTGAATCCTACTGTCACGGAGACCCGGTCAACCTCCCGCGCCCCCAAAGGCCCCGCCCCTCGTACCTCTGCGGCCTGTCCAGCTCTGACCCTCCCACATCGCTCCAGGTGCTCCACCCTTTGTGGCCACGCCCTCGCCCGCCCTCACGTTTCCCGCTGCCCACCCTAGTCACGCCCCTCCCACCTGCCCCCGCCATCTCGGAGGCCCCTCTCCTCGATGCTCCGCCCTGCGTCCCCCCCCGCCCCGCCTCCTGAGCTCCGTGATACGCGGCTCTTGCGCCCTCTACCGGCCAGATTCGCCCACCCGGTGGAGTCCCGGACAGGTAAAGCAGTTCCCATCACCAAAAAATGGGAGTGTTGGGAAGACTTTTACTTCCTTTCAGTGCTTTCCTAATCCCTTCAAGAGCCATTTCAAACCTAGTCCCTTCGCAAAGTCCCTTTGGCCTCACACACAACAAAAGCTTCAACGGAAACGCCCTTGATTTGCCACTGCCAAACCCACACGCCTACCTGCGGCCTTCCACCCTCCTAACAGAGCGAGTGCGTCGCCTCTCCGGCTTCAAGCTGATCCAACCTCCGGCTCGCCTTGCACCTCTGCCCCTGTCTGGCAAGTCTCCCATTGTCCCGGGTACTGGGGCCTTCTCCACCCCCCACCTGCTTCTGTGAGGTCCCATTCATCCTCAGGGTCCCAACTTAAATGCAACGCAGCTCCTTGCCATCTGAATGAACCAGTGGGGATTTATGGAGTGCCTTGGATGTATGGGTAATATTATTTCTTTTTTTTTTTAAGATTTTATTTATTTATTTGAGAGAGAATGAGAGATAGAGAGCACGAGAGGGAAGAGGGTCAGAGGGTCAGAGGGAGAAGCAGACTCCCTGCTGAGCAGGGAGCCCGACGCGGGACTCGATCCCGGGACTCCAGGATCATGACCTGAGCCGAAGGCAGTCGCTTAACCAACTGAGCCACCCAGGCGCCCTGGGTAATATTATTTCATTCATTTTATTTAATCCTAGAACCACGCTGTAGGTAGATAATATTGCCTCTTTTCTATGGGTCATGAAGGAGATTTAACTTTGACCACTGTCCAAGTCAGAAAATGGCAGTGCCTTCAATGACTCAAATTCAGATTTGAGGAGCTTCAAACACCGTGCTCCTCTAGTCTTCACTGGTCCCAGATCCCTGATGAAGAAGGGACTTCTCTCTCCTTGAGCCCCCAGCAGCCTCTTCTTCCTTCATGGGCCTGGGCTCACCTTCCCCAGGGACAGAGGATAACCTGGTCTGACTCACACTCCCCTTGGCCCAAGAGGACTGTGGCTGGGCCTTACTAGGCTGGCAGGCCCTGGGAGCAGGAGGCCGTGGTCCAGATGAGAGGGGCAGGGATGGGCATAGGGCAGGATGGTAAGACACTGAGGGATTGATTGACTACTGCATGAGAAAGGGAGGACTCAGCCAGGACCTGGTACCCTCCCTACTGCTTCCCTTGGGTTGTGGCAAATCCCTGTAGGGAGAAAACTTCCTCCTTGAGTGGAGACCAGTCTCCTGTAAGTCCCTCACCTCTGCCTCAGAAGGCCATCTCTCCTTCACTGGGGAATTGATGGCAAGGAAGAGAGCTCTGCCTGGCCTAGTGCCTCTCTACCTTTGCCTTGCTGTGTGACCTTGGGTATATCCTTACAGTTCCCTGGGCCTCAGCTGCCTCATCTGAAAAGTGAGGAGTGGGTCTATATTTCCCCAAAGGTATCTCTCTACCTCTATTGAAGTCAGACTCTTGTTTGTTCTGGAGTGTTTTTCTACTCTTTTGGGAAAATTTTGGTATGGTGGCGGGACCCTCATCCTGGGAGTCACTGCTTTCCTCCGGTAACGATGGTCCCTGCCATCTGAAATTTGTACTTTTCCAAACTCTTTCACATCCTGTCATATTTTGTCTTCATATCAGTTCTGGAATAGAGGTTTTTATTCCCATATCACAGGTGGGCAAACTGATGGACAGGAGCAGAGACTCAGGTCACCTCAGCATCCTGCAGCTTGGCCTGGAGGTGGGCTGACTGGGGCCTCTGGATCAGGAATTCCCCTTGGTGGGGAAGGAGGGTGTTCAAGGATCTGGGCTGGGCCTCCACCCAATGGGACACTTACCCAATCAGAGAGTGGCGTGGCTGCTTCCAGCACCCCATGAGTCCTTCCAGCCTCAGCTCCTTCTGATTCATGATGAAACAAATCATCTTCCAGGTACAGAGGGACCCTGATTGTGTTTAGCCCTTCCAAGACTCATCTAGGAAGTGGCTGGAAACATTGGGCACCAAGGTGGAGAGAGGAACACTGTGCTGGGAGTCTAGAGCTAGGCCCAATGTAGGCACCCTCACAGACATGCCAGATGACCCTCAGTAGGTCACTCTCAGACTCCTCACCTATGAAAGGGGAATGAAAACATTAACCCATCTACCCAGTGAGTCATGGTGACCCAGCAAGATCAGGGCTGTAAATCCCTTGGAGAAATCAAGATAGTAAAGTTGTGATGGTCCTAGTCATGTCCAGTGTTGGGCCTTGAGTACTTAAGAGGGAAAAAAAAAAATGAGGAGTGAGAGGACCCCAAGAAGTAATGAGCTCCAGGAAGGAACTGTCTTAGGGGGAATCGGGCTCCTGACTCCATTCGCAAGTCAATTAGAAATGACCTGAGATTGTCGCCTTTCCTGTATGATTAGAACTCAAATGCATAGAATTGGATTATTTATAAACTTTTGTTCATGACACATTCTCACCACTTATTTAATTGGCTCCCACCACAAAACAAAACAACTAGAACTTTGACAGTGTCCTACATCTCATTACATGGTTTCCCTAACCCATTCTCCTGCTGCTGTACCACCCAGCATAGCCATTACCTCCTGTGTTCAGCATGCCCTTGCTTTCCTTTTTGTATAGTTTTGTTGCATCTGTGTATTCCTTCAAAGTATATAGTTTCATTTTAGTTGTCTTTAACTTTATCAAAAGGGCATCTTGCTGTGTATAAGTTTTTTGAGATATCTTTGTACTTAATATTATATACTTGGATTATCCATATTGTTACACATGAGTAAAGTGCATCCTGGCTGCAGGTAATATTCCAGTGTGTGAATATAGCACAGTGTATTCATCCACTCTCTCGTGGACGGGCAATGGAGTGTTTCCAGGTGTTTGCTCTCGTGAATGGTGCTGCTCGGAGGACTATGCAGGACACCATGTGCACATGCGCAGGAGTGCTCAGGGTAACGGGCCTTGTGACTACTCAGCACTCAAGAGGCATTGTCAAGCTAGGATCAAATAATCTCTCTCTGTGTTTTTTGTTTGTTTGTTTGTTTTAATTATCTGTGTTTCCTTTTAGGTGAAATGCCTGTTTTTGCCTCTTCTATTGGGTTATCATACTTTTTTGTACTTGATGATAATTCGGCCCTAACTTTTTCCTGTGCAGTACCCCTGCTGGCTTAGAGAGGGCTGGTAGTATTATCACTGTTTTACAGGTAAGGAAACAGAGGCTTAGAGAAGTAAACTGGCTTATTCAAAGTCACGAAGTCAGTAACAGCCCTTCTGCACTGAGCTAGTAATACCTTCTGAAACCACCGGGCCTCTGCTAAGAAGCCTTCTCTGCTCCTCAAGCTGAGTCACAGCCCCCCTGATCCGCAGCATCTCTCAGCCCCTGACCATGACCTGAGCTTATAGTCTCCCTAGTGAGGGCTTCCTTGCCCCCAGCCCCCCCCCCCTTTTTAAATATTTATTTATTTATTTTAGAGAAGGGGAAGGGACAGAGGGAGAACGGGAGAGAATCTCCAGCAGACTCCGAACTGAGCGTGGACCCCGAAGCAGGGCTCAATCCCATGACCCCGAGATCACGACTTTAGCCAAAACCAAGAGTCAGATGCTCAGCCCCAAGAGTCAGAAGCTCAACTGACTGAGCCACCCAAGTGCCCTGCCCCCTACCCTTCTTTATGTTCTTCTAAGCTCTCCTCCCCTGCTGTAATGATCCAGGGTTATGTTTATTTCATTATTGCCGTTCTCCTCCATCAGACTAGGAACTCCCTGAGGGCAGGGACCCACTGCTCGGCATGATGCCTGGCACATAGTAGGTGCTCAATAAATGTTGTTTAGTGGTTGAACTCTTTCCTTGTCTGTACCCTCACCCCTCCCCAAGATTCTCTCTGAGGGGTAGGGTCTGGGTCCATGTTCCCATCGCCATCTTGGAGGAGCAGAGAGAATCTGTGTCAAACGAATGAATAAGGGAGGGAGGAGAAAGCTGCATCTATTCCTAGGACGGATCCAGTGCCCCTGGGCTTTTCCAAAAGGACAAACCCTGGTCCCTGACTCTCTGGCTCCTCCACGTTTGGCCCTTCCCCTGTCCTCAACCTACAATAGCCAACACTCACAGGTCTCCTGTCATAGAAGTGTCTTCCCTGGACCCGGCCTCCCTGGGAACCTTCTCTCTTTTCTTCTCCACCCATCACCTCCACTTCCTCCCCCACTCACCCACCTCCCCTGCCACCATCATTCAGAAACCCCCAGGCTTTGACCTGCCACATCTCTGGCTCCCCTTCCTGCCCAACCCCTTAATGGAGTTCCCAGGGTTCTCTCCAGGCCCTTCCTTCTTACTCTCTCCCTCAGGAAACCCATCCACCCCTTCAGCCTCCAGCCAAAAGCAGCATGACCACTCCCGAAGCTTTGCAACTTTTCTAAGCCTTTCTGGGTATCTCCAGACCCTGTTGACTCCTAGCTTGTCACCAGGCTAGACCCTGGCCCCCACCCCAGTCCAGGACACTGCCTGGCCTCCCCCTAGGTCTACCACCTTAGGATAGAACCCGAGTAAAGGGATTCATTTGGCTGTGGCTAACAACAGCCCAAAAAACTTGTGGCTTAGAAAAGATAGACATTTGGGGCACCTGGGTGGCTCGGTTGGTTGGGCGACTGCCTTCAGCTCAGGTCATGATCCTGGAGTCCCAGGATCGAGTCCCACATCGGGCTCCCTGCTCAGCGGGGAGTCTGCTTCTCCCTCTGACCCTCCCCCCTCTCATGCTCCCTATCTCATGCTCTCTATCTCATTCTCTTTCTCAAATAAATAAATAAAATCTTAAAAAAAAAAAAAGAAAAGATAGACATTTATTTCTCTCTCGTGCAAAAGTCCAGATTTAGGTGGTCCCAAACCGGAACTGTCAGAAACCCAAGCTGTTTCTCACGGTCCAAGATGGTGCTCCAGCTGTGATGTCCCCATTGTAAGCAAAAAGAAAGGAGGGGAGGCAAAGGACAGACACTACCTCTCTTTTACAGACATTCACCCCCTCCCCATATTAAATTGCCTTAGGGTACTTTGCTTATCTCCCATTACCCAAGATTAAGTTACCTGGTCATACGGAGCTGTGAGTAAGGCTGGGAAATGAAGTTTTCATCCTAGGAGACCATGTGCCCAATTAAAAGAAAAGTGAGGAGGGGGGGGGGGCAAAAGGAGGGGAAAGGAAGGGGCAATTCAAGCTTCCCAAATGGCACTTGAAGTCCCTCGTACTGGCATGTAATAAATGACTTTTCCTTCTTACAGGAAGAGCTGGGGCTCATGGATTATGGCCCTTGTTCTGAAAAAAGTGTGCTGAGTTTTTTTTGTTTTTGTTTTTTCTTAAAAGACCAGCTGCCTCCCAGGTGAAGGGAAAGGAGAAATCCTCTGCTCAAAGCCCCTTGTTCAGAAACCTCCTAGGCCAATTCCTAGAGAGAGACTCTGGAGGAACTTGTGTGCACAAAAGGCAAGATCATTATAATATACCATGCATTGCATGCTTACTATGTTCCAGGCATTATTCTAAGTTCTTTGTACATATTAATCCTCACAGCTACTTTACAAGATTTACTACTCCCATTTTACAGCTAGGGAAGTTAAGGTACAAAGGGGCTAAATAACTTGCCCAGAGTAAGGCAGCTACTAAGTGGTAGAGCCAAGATTAACACCAAGGTGATCTGGCTCTGGAGTCTTTACCCTTTATGCTAGTCTGCCTCACAAAGGGAAGCTGGGAATGCAATTTACCTGTGTCCCACAATTTCCAGTCTTGGAAAAGTGACCAAAGGGTCACAGTTCTTGGCAGTCTGCTAGGATGGTCATCTGGGACTCTCCACAGGGCTCAGCCAGCACTGTGGGCAGAGGCCCTCTGCCTTCTGCTCGCCCATTCCCCTACTCCCCCGTGACTGGCAGCTGATGGGTCTGACCTCAGACTTGGAACAAGACACAGGGTGGCTAATATCTGTACTACTTGGCATGACATCGCATTGTATAGGGACTAGACCTCTTCTGACATTTCCTCACATCTTTTCACTGTGACCCAAAGAATCAAAGTTCCTTCTGTCCAAATTAGCAGCCTCTTCAGAAGGGCATTTTGATGGATTGCCAAGATGGGTTGGGCCTGGTTTTCCCCCTTCCTCAGCCAGCTGCAAGCACTTCTCCCACATGACTGTGGAGTTTTAACTCCGGCGGAGTCCTTCTCTGAAGGGCCCCATGGCCCAACAGCCTTGGAGATGAGACAAGGCTAAAAGAAAAATACTAAGTTATACAGTCCTTTCCCTGCTCTCTCTCCCCTCTACCTTCTGAGAAGGTCAATTTTTTTGTCATGGCTGGTTTGTGTGCAGGGTCTGAGTGGTACACCAGCAGCCAAGGGCAGGCTAGATTGTTCTACAGGAGGAAAGCTGAGATCTGAGCGGAGCGGAGGGAACAAGGACTGGAGGAGAAGTGAGGGGGGTGGGGTGGGCGGGGTGGTGGACATACGAGGAAAAGTTGCAGAGAGGATGAGTTGCTGTACAGGCGGGGGGCTGAAAAGGGGTGGGTGGGAAGACCAGGTACAGAGGCCGTACGTGGTAGAATCCCCTTCACTGCCTCCTCAGAGATCTTCAGTGAAGGTGCCTTTCCAAAGCTTTTGAAGGCTCAAGTCTGTGTTCGAGATGCCTCCATGAGATGGCCTCCAGCAGCTTCCCGGCACCCACAGGTCAGAATGATGGAGCTGGGAGGGCGGAAGCAGAACCCATGGAACAGTCTGTCTTGAGACTGATTGGCAGGCTCCTGGCCACAGGACCTCTGCACCTCCATGTTGCAGCCTCCTGGTGGCCCTGCATCTCTTCAAGCTGTTGACTTCTTCTAGAATGAAGCAGGGTTGAAGGGCTATTTCCCCTCACTTGGGGGGCCTGGTAGATGGGTCCTCAGACTCCCAGGAGACCCTGAGGCTGAAAGAGGCACATTTGAAGAGGTAGGTGGAGAAGGGGTAGGGTCTGGGTCTCTTCCTGGAGTTCAGTGCTCTGGTCCCACCCAAACCACCCCCTCCTGGGCTTAACTGAAACTCACTGTTGATTTACCGCCAGATTCAGCACATCTCTACCTTTGGGTTTTATACACACACAGTGCCTTCCATCAGGAGCAGCCTTCTTCTCTCTGCCTTTTGGATTCCTCCCCAGCTCAAGCTCCACCTCTTCAAAGAAGTGCTCCTTGATTCCTCCCTCTGCTGAGCCCCCACAGCCTGGAACACCTGTGCCACTCTTGCCATTGTCTGGAGGGTGGCCATGGGACAGCTCTTATTTTCTCAACTTTCACACACAGGAGGCCATATGCCTGCTCCCCACCCCAGCTCTCTCTACCCATCTGCCCCAGGGCAGAGCCTAGCATAGGGCTGGCCCAGGCTGTAGGAACATGCTCCCACTTCTATTGGCCGACTTCCCCCTTCAACATCTGGTTCAGATGCCGCCCATCTCCATCCCAGGAGATATTTCCTGATTCCTTGGACTGGATCACGGGCATCCTCTATTTACCAGCACCCCCCCCCCCCCCCACCGAGCCATGCTTCTCTCTGTCACAGCCTTGATATCACTGTGTCAAGCATCTATATGTCCAGTAGTTAGGAGCCTATACGGGGCAGGGCTAGGACCAGTTCTTCCAGGGCCCCAGAATCAACCCAGGTCCAAGGATAAGGTATAGGTAAAGGTTTGCTGAATGAATGGAACATCACACACCTCCAGAGAGTTCATATTCATCCCCTCAAAATCCAGCTCAAATGCTCCTTTCCAGAAGCTCTCGCTTCCTCTTCCCATCATCCCCCAGTCCCTGGATTGGTGACTCCAAAGCATACATCATACTCCTCAATTACAGTACACGCCATACTATATTTTTGTGAGCAGCTTCACATGGCTTCCCTGACTCTCCAGGGCTGACTGGAGCCTTCTGGAGGGCCAAGTCCGAGCCTGTCTCTCTGTGCCCACAGGGCTGGGTCCAGAGCAAGGGCTCAATAAATAGTCATTGGTGAGATTCTGGAGTCTGTGGGGGACCTCATTCCATGCCCAGCTGAGCTAAGCTCTAATCCTCTGCATGGTTTGGGGTTGGAGGGGTTTCCCGTGACCTGGCCCCAGGTGTCCTGCCCCAGTGGACTCAGTGACCTTGTCGCTGCCACTTGGCCGTGAGCTTCTGTAGCAGCTCCTGGGGCCGCCGGCGGAACTTCTTCTGAGTGAAGTAGAAGAGAATGGGATCCAGCACGCTGTTGGCACTGGCAAAGGGCCGCGTGCCCTTGTAGGCAGCCGCAAAGGCCTCTAGCACAGGGCAGGGGACACCGGCTGTGGAGCGCACTGCCAGGTAGGCTGTCTTGGTGACATGGAAGGGCAGGAAGCTGATGGCAAAGGCAGCTGCCACCACCAGAGCCATGCGGGCCGCCTTGCCACGCCGTTCCCGGGCCACCGGCCCTACGGGGCCATCCTGGCGACAGAGACGACGGGCCAGGCGGCAGTAGCAGGCCAGCAGGGCGATAAAGGGCAGCAGAAAGCCGATGACGGTGAGGGCCATGCCATAGGGCAGATAGCGGGTGGCCAGGGCAGGTGGGCTCAGGTCGTAGCAGACGGTGCGGTTACGCTGGATGCCTGTGGCAGCAAAGACGGCTGTGGGCAGGCACTGGGTCATCACGGCCAGCCACACGGCCCCGCACACCAGCCAGGCAGCGCGGCGGCCCCCACGCTTGTGCCAGGGGGCCAGTGGGTAGCAGATGCCCAGGTAGCGCTGGAAACTGATGCAGGTGAGGAAGAGGATGCTGCCGTGTAGGTTGGCGTAAAAGAGGAAGCGGACCAGGCGGCAGGCAAGGTCACCAAAGGGCCAGTGGTCGCCTTGGGCATAGTTGTAGATGAGCAGGGGCAGGGAGCAGGCATAGAGCAGGTCAGCCAGCGCCAGGTTCAGGGTGTACACGGCTGTGCGGGTCAGGGCCCGGCGGGACGTGCAAATGTGGGCAATGACGCAGGCATTCAGTGGCAGGCCAGCTGCCAGCACCACTGAGTACACAGGTGGCAGGAGCAGTCTCTTGAAGTTCTCTCGGTAGACGCAGGTAGTGGGTGGGGAGCCCAGGGCCTGGCCTGTACCATTGTCCCACTCCATGGCTGCCCGATTATGCTTCCTACATCCAGAGAGGCTGGGGAAGCAACACACAACCTGTCAGTAATCACACTCACTGACCATCCAGTAGGCTCCTGTCCCTCTCTGGGCCCTGATCTCCACCTGAACCATCTCTGATACTCACCACCCCACACAGCCCTCACTTTAAGGAAACCTGGAATACAATAAAGCTCAAGCTTGGGAAAAATCCAGTTCACTTTATAATATTCATTTCCTACCAACCTTCCTGGTGAACTTCTACTCCTCCTTCAAAACCCTAGTCAAATGTCTCCTCTGGAAATAGAGATTGACAGACTTCAGGGTTTTTTGTTTTGTTTTGTTTTAAACCTTTTTTAAAAGTTTTATTTATTTAAGTAATCTCTACACCCAACATGGAGCTCGAACTCATGACTGCAAGATCAAGAGTCACACACCCTTCTAAGCTAGCCAGGTGCCGCAGACAGACTTTAGTTTGAATCCTACCTGTGCTACCTACTAGCTATGTGACCTTGGTCCAGTGATATACTTTATCCGAGTCTCAATTTTCCTATCTGAAAAATGGGGGGATGATACACCCATCTGTTATGATGACATGAGATTAGAGGTACTAAATCAAGCTATGCAGGGCTTCCCCTGGGCTTTTTGGAGTTTGGAGGTTATGGTCATGGTGAGCCTGCCTGTCTTTCTCTCCTACACTGACCGGAACCTCCTGATGAGAAGTGCCAGGTCTGATGCCCCTCTGTGTCTGAGAGCCCGATCTGGGGTCCAGGGCAGAGAAGGCCCTGGTAATTCTTAATTAATCAAGATAAACGGAACGTCCACACACCGTGAGCTGACAAAGGACAGCGCCCACCTCCTCAGCCTGGACTCCACCTTCCAAAACCATGGTCCTTCTTTTGGCTGCAATCTTCTTATCTGTAAAATGGGGGGAGAAAGTGATTCAGGAGTTCCCTAAGCATCCTTCTGCTTGACTTGAGGCTACAAATGCCTGTCTGGCATAGCTGCTGGGCCATGGCACCCCCTGGTGGCTAGAGTGAGAACAGTGTTTCTGAAGGCCAATGGCTGAGGACCAGCCAAATCTATGGCTTGCTTTTTTTTTTTAAGATTTTATTTTTAAGTAATCTCTACACCCCAGGTGGGGCTCGAACTCACAGCCCGCGCCCCCCCCCGGAGACCAAGAGTCGCACACTCCACCGACTGAAGTAGCCAGGCGCCCCTACTGCTTGCTTTTTTTTTTTTTTTTTTAAGATTTTATTTATTTGAGAGAGAAAGAATGAGACAGAGAGAGAGCATGAGAGGGGGAGGGTCAGAGGGAGAAGCAGACTCCCTGCTGAGCAGGGAGCCTGATGTGGGACTTGATCCCGGGACTCCAGGATCATGACCTGAGCTGAAGGCAGTCGCTTAACCAACTGAGCCACCTAGGCACCATACTGCTTGCTTTTTTATAGAGAGGAAAATACAGCACAGCAAGAGTCTGTGGTGGCTCAATCTTACTCAGTGAGTTAGAAACAGAGCCAGAGGGCGCCTGGGTGGCTCAGTCGTTAAGCGTCTGCCTTCGGCTCAGGTCATGATCCCAGGGTCCTGGGATCGAGCCCCGCATCGGGCTCCCTGCTCGGCGGGGAGTCTGCTTCTCCCTCTCCCACTCCCCCTGCTTGTGTTCCCTCTCTCGCTGTGTCTCTCCCTGTAAAATAAATAAATAAAATCTTAAAAAAAAAAAAGAAACCGAGCCAGAACCAGAACCCAACCACCTGATTGAGAGGATGCAACTTAGTGTATAGTCCACAGACATGGAATGTAGAGGTTATAAGCCCAACTTCAGAGCGAGGCAAACCTCTTTCAAATCATGGCACCCCTGCTTCTGTGTTGTTCAACCCAAGGCATGTCACTTGCCTTTTCTGGGTCTGTGTTCTTATTGGTAAAACGTGTCATAGACCTGATATACAGTAAGTGCTTAATAAATGCCATGCTATGCTGTTGTATCCTACATCTCATCCCTGCACTCTTCCCTTAGGTTTTGGGGCAGTCAGCTGTACAAGTGTCTTTGGGGGTTCCCTGGTGAAGTAAGTCTGACTTCTTGATATCTACTTCTCAACCGGCATGTCCACATTTACTGGTGTCCAGAGAGAATTCACAACTTAAATCCAATGGACCTGTAAGACCAAGCCCTTGAGATAGTGAGTCAGATCACCCCCCTCCCTATTAATAGATGGGAAAAACTGAAGCGAAGAAAAAAATATGAAGTCCTTCAAATACACACAGAACAGGATAGAGGGTTGAGGCCAAGTATATGGGCTCTGGTCCAGATGCCCAGGTTCAAATCCCAGCTCTGCTACATGTGAACTGTGGGGCCTTAGGCTTATTATTAGACTTCCACGCCTTGGTTTCCCCATTTATAAAACGGGATCACATAGTACCTGCTTCAGAGGGTTGTTAGGAAGATCAGTGCCTGGCACAGGGCAAATGTTAGCTGTTCTTAATGTGAATATACCCTAAGTCAAGTTATGAGGTTTTTCAAAGTTATGTTAGAGCAAAACATAACTACCCAAATTAATTTCTTCCAACTTTAAATTTGATTCTGGTGAAAATATTTTTCCCAGATTCTGGGCACCTGCAAAATGAGGTTTGGATCTCTAGTCTGTATCCCACGTGCCATGTTACCTTTAATTATGAAAAACCCTTTGTGGGGCTTCAGCCCATGTGCTAGAACTGCTGGGTGCTCAGCTAGTCAGTTGGGCATGGAGGGAAGTCAGAGGCAGAAGCTTTGGGCAGGCCCCTCATTGTAGCCAGGAAGCCAAGATGAGTACAGGCAGAGAAAGTTCATTTACTCATCTCTTCATTTATTTGTCTGGACCTTTCTTTTATGTATGCATTCATTTTCTTGATTTTTTTTTTTAAGATTTTACTTATTTATTTGACAGAGAAAGACACAGGGAGAGAGGGAACACAAGCAGGGGGAGCGGCAGAGGGAGAAGCAGGCTTCCCACCCCACAGGGAGCCTGATGCGGGGCTCGATCCCAGGACCCTGGGATCATGACCTGAGCCGAAGGCAGACGCTTAACGACTGAGCCACCCAGGCGCCCCCATTCTACTGTTTTCACCTGCCAGGCATTTAAATGCATACTTACTGCCTGCTGGATGCGTGCAGGCGCAGATAGATAGATAAAAATTATACATATACATATGCTAGTCTGAAGGGGGAGACCAGTGTGAGCCACAGGATAGAAGAGACTTTTCAGAGGAGAATGAAGGACGGAGCATGACCCAGAGGGGGCAGTGGGGGTTGAGAAGGAAATCCCTGGGTGGAGAGGGGTGTCCTCAGGTGGGGAGGAAGGTAGAACAGGCAGGTCTTGAGAGGAGAGCAGCCTGCAAAGCCAGGTGGTCATGGCGAGGAGGAAGAAGTGGGTAGAAGGAACAGTGCTGTGCCTCTGAACTCTTTTGGGAGGCCTCCTGTCCTCAGATACCACCCCAAGAGAGAGCTGTCTGCCTCAGGTGATTGGAGGCTCCAGATATTTTCTGCTCTCCACTCCCTGGGAAGACTAGTCCTCTTGGAAGGAGGCAGAGGCTACTCGAGGAGAAAGGCAGGCCTGGCTGTCCCCCTGGCTCCCTCATACACTCTGCCTTCCGAGGCCCGAGGCAGGGCAGGGACTGGTCCTGAGGGAGGACTCCCTTGGTCCCTGCCTCCGTGGCTGGCACTGGCTCCTCGAGCTCTCACAGCCATCACTCTTTCTTGGGCCCTGAGCCCTGGGCCAGCTCAGGCCCCGATGTCTTCCTGAGCTCCGGCCACTCTGACTATGGTGGGGGGCTTTCTAGCAAGTGGCTCTGACGACATCCTTCCCTGCATCCTTCTGCCCTTTGAGGAGAAGCTCCAGCTCCTGACGCCAAGCTCCCTGCCAAGCCCTCCAGCCTCATCCAAGGCACCCCTGGTTGCGCCCCTCCACCCCCTCCTGTCCTGCCACACTGTTCCCGAGACACCGACACTGCCACACGACCATTCAAAGCCAGAGATCTAGACTTCCTCTCTGGCCTCCCCATCTTTGCAGGTCCCTCCACACGAAGTGCCATTCATCCCCTGTCTGTCTGTCAAAACAGTAAATGTCCATCCAGCTCCAGATCCAATCTTGCTTCTTCCTTTCTGGTCCTCCAGCTGGGTGGAGTCCCTTTATCTGCCCCCACGCCCCAACACTGCGGACCTCCTTTAGGTCCTGCCCAAAGTCACAGTTCTTTGTGTCCAGCACCCATGCCCACCTCATACTGGCCCACGGTGCCAAGACGTACCAACACTCACAGGCAGCCTCCTGTCCCTGAAGCACCTTGGTGGCCTCAAATGCGTTAGCGCAAGGGAAGGCCAGACGTGAGGCTCTCCACTCTCCTGCCCTCAGCCCGGGCTGCAACACCTCCGATGGGGCGGGTGGCTTCCTCTGTTTCCTGGCAGGGCTGTCTCTGACTGAAATAGCCCCTGCAGGGGCCACCCCCTCCCTACCATCCCCAGCACCAAGGCCTGGCGGAAACCGGGGCCTAGAGGAGCAAAGAGGCGGAGAAAATGTCTCCTTCCTGGAACCCTCCCCACCCCAGCAGAGGAACAGAGGAAAGAGGGTGATGAGGTGGTAGAGAGGTGGGGGGAGAACCAGAGGCTGCTGGTCAAAGGCCACTCCCACAGACCCAGCAGCTTCTTTTCTCCTCAGTCCTCTCCCAGTCTTCTCATCTGTCAAATGGGCACGTTGGTGATTAAAGAGCTTTCGGCTCCCCCTTTAGCTGTAACACCCAGAGCGACCTTCCAGTCACTCACTCCCCCAACCATCCCTTTCTTCATTTGTTCAATAGCTCATTCACTGACATGTCCATCCCTCCATCTGGCAATCCACTTAAGCACTGAGTTACTTGGTCACCTTCTCCCTCCCACCTTCCCTCTCTTCCTTTTCTCCAAAACCATTTATTGAACACCTACTCTATGCCCTCAGACCCTCCCACATACTTCCATTTAGCACTCACTCTCTCCTTCCACACGGCAGATCTGGAGCTACCAGCAGTGATGGGTATGGGTTGTGGGGATAGAGGTGATGCCCCTGACAACTCACCTGAGTGAGAGTCTCCCTGCCGGTGCCAAGCCCTTTTCCAACTCCCAAATCAAGACTCACAGCTGTTAGGATGGCCAGAGGAAGTGAGGTGGCTTCTCATTTTCCCGAGGAGGCCAGCTCCAGTAGTAGAGGCAGGCATTTGAGGGGGGTGACCTGGAGGAGGTAGGCTTTGTTTGGGAGCAGCTAAGGTAACTAGGGGAGGGGGGACAGGGTCGCACAGGGAAAGAACACTGCCCTGGGCATTTGAAGTCCAGGTTCTTGTTCTTTGTCCCCTACTCACGGTGTGGCCCCTACTCACAGGCCCTTTCCCCTCTCTGAGCCTCCTTAGTAGAACGTGGTCATACTGGCCACCAGCGTGTTGTGAGCATGAGCTGCCAGAGTGAGGGAGGACCCTTTTTACCCTGGAGGGTGTAAGCACTGACCTCCCACCCAAACCCATTTTACAGGCAAGGAGATTGGGGAACTGAGTTGGGGCCAAAACTTTGGGTCCAACTGAGAAAATTCAGGTTTGAACTGCTGGTAAACACTTGGTCAGTTGTGCAAGGATTGAGTACCTACCGTTTATTCAGGTCTATCCTAAGGGGTTGCTTGTGCCAGTTGCAAGTGTGGCCTCCTGTTCTGATTTTAGTGGTGCTGGAGCCCCGGAGGGCAAGGAGACCTGGCTGTCGGCCCAGCAACCAGTCCTTTGCTGGGTTCCCAGGACAACCTCCAGTGGTCAACCCTATCACAGTGTCTGTCCCAAGTATGGTAGCAGCTCTGAGGGCTTCCTGGAGGTGTCAGCCTCAGGGCAGGGCTTGAGTCTGAGTTCTTGCTATCTGGGTGGGGCCCAGATGAGAGAGCTCAGATCTTGGGGGTTATGGGTACACCTAGGACAAGTGACCCGGAATGGCTCCTGGAGAAGACATGTCTGTTGCTGGGCCTTAAAGGACCAGGGGGGCTTGGGTGAATGAAGAGAGAAGAGGGCATCTTAGGCAAGAAGCACACGGGTGGGGAAGGAGCTGACCCCTGTGTGAGAAATGAAAAACAGCGTAGCATGGGATGTGTCGTGTGAAGAGGGGCCTGGTGGGAGGCCCGAGGGGGTTGGCCCTTTGAAAACCTTCAGAACATGGCTTGAGGGGGCTGGCCCTGCTCCCAGGCCTGCCAGGGCTCCGGAGTCCAACTTCAGCCCTTCCCCACCAGCCTTTCCGGCCCCCAGGCCACTGTGTGTGCTGTTTCCTCTGCCTGGGATGCTTTCCCCCCACTTTCTCCGAATAATCCCTGCTTATCCTTCCTGTAGTTCTCACGTCTCATTCTCAAATGAGAATGACTAGTGGTACCTGCCATCTAGGAGGTTGTAGGACATAAATGAGACTGTGTAGAGGAGGCGTCCTGGCACATGGTACAGACGCAATACACTCTTGTTAACTGAATGAATCCATTCCAGGCCCAGCCTAAATGCCCGCACTTTGGACTCCTTCCGCCCATGGCAGTCCACGCTAATTTCTGGGTCCTCTGCACCCAGTGTCATTTCTTAACAGCCTCTCCTCTGCCGGGTGTTTTCTCTGCGGTTCCAGGCGGGTGGTGGGCGAGAGTGTTCTCTCCATTCTACAGATGAAGAAAGTTAAGACTCAGGAAAGGTCAGTGAGTTTCCCAAGGTGTCCCAGCCAGGGCACATTTCAATACAAATCCCTTATCCATGGTTTCCCTGAAATCCATGGTTTCCCTGAAATCCATGCTTAGAAGTTCGAGGTGGGAAATTCCCAGAGGATTGTCTTTCCTGCACTGAGGGCCTCTGGCCATGAGATGGTGCCAGCACACTGCCTGGGATGGCCGGTCTCAAGCCTTTTACTGGCTGCCCTGGGGTGGGGGCTGTGGGGCAGGTCTGCATATCGCCAAGGCCTCCCCTCTGGGGCTGGCACTGAGCAACCTCAGCCCTGGGCTCCCAGCCTCAGTTCCTCCTGACCCACTCCCCAGCCTTTCTGCTATTCATTATTCCCATATCAGCTCAAGCCCTGTTCTTAGAGCCTCACCTGGTCCATGTGGCTCACAGGAGCCACTGGGGACACTGGCAGGGGGACAGGGCCAGTGGTAAGCCCTGTCCTTCTGAGGTAGAGGCCCCGGGAGTGTTGCCCCAACACCAGGCATCCACCACCCATCTCCATTCCGGGTACACCCTTGGCAGAAACACAGAAGTCCCTCACTCCTAGAAGGAACAACCTCTGCCAGTTTCCTTTTCACAATTCAGGCAACATGTGGGATTGGTTTGTGCCCACAGCAGATGCAATTCAGGATAGACGTAAGGAAAAACTGGCAAGGGTTGAACCTCCTTCGGCTGCTTGGATCCTATGGTCTCAGGATCCCCTTTAGATGACTCCGGAACTCCCGCCCCGTCCCTGCTCCCAGGCCCTCCTATCTGGAAGGGACGAGGAGGCCAGAGGCAGGAGCTGGAAGCCTGAGTCACTGTCTGCCAGCCAGCCAGGAACCAGCCCAGACCAGGCTGGATGTGGGAAGACGCCTCCTAACCTTGGCCTGCCTGCCTGCTGGGAAATACGGCCTGGAAACCCCCTTGCTTGGCCTCTGGCTTGTGAGCTTAGCAGCAAGGGCACAGGATGACAGGGGTCAAGACTCAGCTTCCTTCCCCTGGCGAGTCAGACAGACTGGGATCCATCACCAACTTACTGAGTGACCCGGGGCGGGCCACCTACTCTCTCTGAACCTGGGTCTCCACATGATAAACAGGTCATGGCGCCTGCCTTCTAGGGTTATTATGCCCTCTGCTACAGTCACCAACCAAGTCCCGACCCAGAAGCAGCCAGCCTGGGGCAGGAGTGCCCCTGGAGCCCGCCTCAAGCCAGCCCGAGGCCAGGTTCCAGACGCCAGTGCCCCCGGGCGCCAAGAGGACAGTGGGCAGGGGGCCGTGCCCACCACCCCTGGAAGATTTTGGGGATTCCCCCCTACCCTGTGGTATCAGGCCAGCTGCGAAAGCAGACAAATCTGGTAGGAGATGGGCACGGGGGGCGAGGGGGGCGCAGAAAACTTGATTTCTCTTCTCTTTTTGGACTTCCCTTTCTTACCTCCTACTCAACAGGAATTAAAGCTGGAACTGAAACAGCCATTTCGAGTGTAAGGAAGGAGAAGCTGTAGCTTTGGGGAATTTGGGAGTTGAGGCTGCTTCCTTCCATTTCTCTCTGGCCCCTACAGGCTGAGAACAGAGGGAGCCTGTGTCTCCTGCACCCCAGCTGTGCACCAGGCCCGTCAGCCGAGCTCATGGAATCCCCACCGCAAGCTGGGGCAGATGTTCGTATTGGGCGCTGACCTCACGCCATCACTGTGCAAAATGCCCCACTTCGTTTACTCTTCACAGTTTCCACCTCTGCTTCACAGATGAGGAAGCTGAGGCTTGGCAAAGTTAGCAAGAGGTTCTCTCTCAGGAAGGTTAGTGAAGAGGTCAGTGACCATGGTGGCTCCAGGTGGGCACAGGGCTGAGAAGGCCCAGGGCAGCCTCGGGGCTGGGGGATTGTTGGGGAGAGAACAGGGGCCCGGAGTGTCCCAGGGATGGGGCAGGCCCTGACAGAAGGAGAGTCCATGGTGTCGGCTTTCCAAGTCCATGCCCATGGGCTGCTGCACCTCCTGCCCAGGGCTCTGCACGATCCCAGCACCTTCCTCTTCGCTGGAGCAGGGGTCCCTCATGAGAGGGTCTCTGTTTCTTGCCTGGACCCTGTTTTTGAAATTTTTTACCCCCCCTTGCCCCGCCCCCCCGCTGAAGAGGTATGCTGCTTGGATTCCCCTTCATGCAAGAACCTGCTGTTTACCTGTAAGGAGTCTAGTTGGCTGACAGCCTCTATTGGTGACTTCAGGACCCACTCATCCTCCCAGATAACCAGGCTCCAGTCCTCTGGGGAAGAGAGGGCCCAGGTCCAGCTATCTGGCCTGTCCTGCAGGCAGTCACTGTTCTCCTCCGCAGTTCCTTCCACCCAATCCCCAGACTACCTCTCATGATGCTGGCCTGCCTCCTGTTTTTCCTTGGGGGAGTCCCCCCCTTCCCCTCCTCAAGTCTTGACAATCTGTGACCTCGGCCTGCCCATGAGAGAACAGTGGGCTCCTCAGGCCCTGTAACTGGCTCAGGGGTGGATGGGTGACCTTCGCGGGGTGCCTCAGAGTACATTTTGGAGATTTTTGCTGGAACACTGGGGAGGAGGCCGGTTTTCCACGGGGTTTGCAAAGCTGGTAGGAAGTGAGCCTGGAGCTTCTAGGGCCAAGTGAACTATATACCAGCTACTGTCCTATGCATTGGTTTTTAAAAATTTTTTTATTGTTATGTTAATCACCATACATTACATCATTCGTTTTGGATGTAGTGTTCCGTGATTCATTGTTTGTGCATAACCCCCGTGCTCCACGCAGAATGTGCCCTCTTTAATACCCATCACCAGGCTAACCCATCCCCCCGCCCCCTCCCCTCTAGAACCCTCAGTTTGTTTTTCAGAGTCCATCGTCTCTCATGGTTCGTCTCCCCCTCCGATTTCCCCCCCTTCAATCTTCCCTTCCTGCTATCTTTGTCCTATGCATGGTTGATACTACCACCAGGAAGGAAACTGTGCAAAATAAAGCCAAGGGATGGGAAATGAGAATATACAGGTTTGCAAGAATACCACTGAGTGCCTGGTTCCACTTATGCCTAAAGCTTTATCTTCCACTGGACTTTCTGATGGCATGAGCTGATAAATGCCCTTGTTGCTGCAGTCCATTTGACCTAGGATTCTGTAACTTAAAATCGGGAGTCCTGCCTATAGACCTGCACCTGCTCCCTCCAGGTATCTCCTCTCCTCTTCCACATCACATGTCCACAGGGTCATCCCTGGAACCCTAACATCCCTTCAGGGGAGGCTGGAACTAGCCACGTACCTGGAGGCCACCAGCAGAGGGGCTGATGGGGACTGAGGGACTCTCAGGTCAGACCTGATCCCCATGGGGCTGCCAGGGAGGCCCCCCAATTCATTTCCCCTGAGGGGAGCCCCTCTTCCTGCAGCAACCAGAGTAACCACTGTGTCATCTCAGTAGCTGCTGGGCAGGAGCCTGGAAAGCTGGAAATCCAGCTTCCAGTCCTGGATTTATCACGCACCTGCTGTGGGACCCTGAGAAGTTCACTGCACCTCCCCAAGCCTCAATTTCCTGAGCTACTTCACCGTAGCTGTGTAGTTTCTTGGCCACCGAGCTAAGTGCTTTTGCTGCAAGATCTCATTTGCTTTTACTACAGCCCTGCGTGGTGGAGTGTCTTATCCCCATTTGCAGATGAAGAAACAGGCTTAGAGAAAGCTGGTGGCTTGCCTAAGGTGACGCAGTGAGTCATGGCAAGCCGGGACAAGGACACAGAACTGAATGTTGATAAAGTCTGTGCTCAGGAAGAGAGGCAATATTCCTCTGTGTGAAAACTGAGGCCAGAGAGATTAGGAACTTGCCCAAGGTGCACAGTAAACCTACCATGCCACCCTGCCACTCAGGAACACAGTGGCCTGAGATAGGACACAGAATTGGGGGCCAAGAGTCAGGGCAGAAAAGACCAGCCTGAGAGTCAGTGTCAGCCAGACTCCCTCCCTTCTCTAACTTTGTTAGGAATTGGGGACAAAGTCTGCTTTGCCTTTGGGGTCCCAAAGACCAGTACAGGCTCCAGCTCCCAAGTGGCACTGGGAAATGTTGAAGGAGTGAGCCTAGTCTGTAAAAATGAGCCACAGGGCTCTGTCCTTGGTGCTGGCTCGATTAAAAAAAAAAAAAATCTTTGTCTTGGTTGATGACAGGGAAGACTTGTCAGGGGGAATGAAGGTAATGGCTGCAGGAGTAGCACCTCTGCACCTACCTGGGTCCCCTGGACTCCAGCTCTCAGGAAGGGCAGACCGCCACTGCCTGAGTGTTCAACTGTGGGTTGTTATCCTGCCCATTTCAGACACAGACCCTAAGGTCCCAAAGGTAGGCAGCTTTGTCACAGCTCTCACAGGTAAGGTCTGGGTGTGGGGAAAGCCTCAGAGAACCTCTTACCTCCCATGAAAGGCAGCTCCCTTGCCTTGTTCCTGCTCTGACCATCACCAGCACCTAAGTCCACCTGGCAGAGAGAGGAAACCCAACTGGGCCCCAGAGCCTAGGGGTCTATGACAGGGCTCTGAGTTCTGGACTCTCAGGGCCAGAGGGGCCTTAAGAGAATTTGACCCAGAGCTCTCCCCAGCCCTTCGAGAAGGAGGCTCCCTGAAGCCTCTTTGACAGGACTTGTCTGGCCTCTATCTGCATACTTCCCATGACAGGGAACTCACTCCATCTCTCCCAGGCCGCTACATGCCACCATGAGAAAGCTCTCTGGGAGATGTGCTTCATCACACAAAGTCTGATCTCTGCCCCTAGCCATGTTTCCCCTCCCCAGTCCGGCCTGCTTCTGGGGTTACAGAGCTCGGCTGCCCCCAAGTCCCAGGACACCCTGCAGAGAGTGTCCCACGACTATTCATCAGCTGGTCTTCATTCCAACAGGCCAAATCCATTGCTCTTGTCCAGGCCCAGGAAACCTCGTGGTAGAGCTCATAAACCAGACATGAGGCCAGGAAGCCAGGACCATTTCCAGATCTGAAGACAAAACCCTTTGCTTGGGGCTTGTAAAGGGGGCATGGTCTCCTTCTTGCCATTTTGAGAGGATAAACCTGAGCAATCCCCCAAAGCTTAGTATCTTCCCAAGGCCACCAATCAGTTGGTGGTCTTCCAATCGGCCAGAGTGCCTTCCACCAAACCCCAAATCCTCACCCTCAAACATCAGGCATGTAGGACTGGGGTCCCATTTGTGGCCAATCTGGTGTGGGAGGAGCCATGCTGTGTAGGCATCTGAGGGATGACTTGGGAGGAGGGAGTCAAAGGCAGGGCAACCTCCTGGCTCAAGGGATCAGAGGTGACACAGGCAGTTCCTGCCGCAGAGTGTGTTGCTGCGTGTGGTGTGGGTATGAGGACCACTGGGCAGACGTCACCTCCTTCAGGTGCCCCTCAAACGGTATGTTCTCCATGAGGCCTTCCCCCAACACACTAGCTAAAATGGCAACTTCCCACCTTAGACATGCGCACTTCCTACTCCCCTTCTCCACTATATTTTTCTCCATAGCATTTATCGTATTTTAACATACAATTCTGTTCATTTGTTTGCCTACTGTCTGTTTCCTCCCACCAGAACGTAAACTCCACCAGGGCAGAGTTTTTTGTTTTATTCACTGCTACATGGCCAGTGCTTAGGATGGTACCTGGCACAGAGAAGATACTCAATAAATATTTGTGGGATGGATGGATGGATGAATGAATTTCTGGGCGTGACTCAAGAATGCCTACACAGAGAGGACTTAGGGGCAGAAATGTGACTGGGGGCAAGGGGCACTAGGTGTGATATTATGCGTGTATCGCAAACTACGGCTTATACTTACAGTAGGTTTACTGGCTGTATCAGGGGCTGATAGAGACTTCAAAGCCACCATGGGTCTCCTCTCTCTGGCTGTGTATGTGAGAGATCCAGGCTGTGAATAGTCCCAGCTGAGAAGGGTGAACAGGACATGGCCTGGGGGCCCTGGGCTGCCTGCTTCTCCCTCCTGCCCTGTCTGAGGTCTTCCCTGGCACCCCTCCCCTGACACTGGCCCTGTTCCATCCTGCTGCCCCAGAGTCTCCCAACCTCTACACCATCCCCCCCTCTGCACCGGGGCCTCTGATGTGGAGGCCTCCAGCACCCTGGGCCAGCATCTTCCTGGCCGCTCTCCTTTCCCTGGGCAGCCTGGAGCTCTACCTCAGGACCTGGGGCTCCTGCGAACACAGCCAGTCCGTGTGGACCCCTCGTTCCCAGCACCAACATGCTGCTTGGTCCTGCACTGTGGAGTTGTGCCTGGAGGATGTGACTCAGCAGAGAGCCCTGAGGCCCCACCGACTGGGTCACCACCCCACTTGGCCGAGTCCCCAAATTTCTGACTGTCCTGGAGCAGTCCCTCTCCCATCTCCTCCAAGAGCCTTTGTCCCATTTTTCTTGTCAGCCCTACCCTCAACCCCAACAGCCTTCAATTCCTCCTTCAGAGCAAAGAGTGCCATTTCAGAAGGGC